>NC_088377.1:188067307-188675961 GCF_037993035.2 Macaca fascicularis
TTTCCTCAGAAGTTGAAGATCTTCCATAAATGTTCATATATAATGATCTTTTATACAATTTACATTGCGCAACTCTACCACTTATATTCTTAATAGATGAATGTGTGTTCATTTCATATTGTTAATATCTGCAATAAACCTTCAAATTACCAACTATTTTATTGACACTGTGTTTTGTAGAGCACCTTCAATGTGTGAATTCTTAACCTATGCTTCAGCTATTTCCTGTGTATTTGAGCTAAAGTACTACCTACACTTTGCATGTCAATTTTTAAGTCTGTATTTTTGTCAATACAAAAGACATCAGAGAGAAAATCTGCTTGGTTCAGGGACCAGAAACACAGTAGGTTCTATCCAGAGTCATCAGTAGCCATGGTTCTTTCTATTGTTCTAAAATAAAATGTAAAACCATAAAAATAGCTTAATCATACCACAGATGAACTTATGTTACAAAAGAAATTATTTACAGTAACACTCTAGTTATATCTACCTGCTGAAAAAGGAAGTAAGCAAATAATTATAACACAAAGTGATGAGTCTTTAAGTACAGTATACTGTGAGATATTCGAATTGTTTTTGCAGAATTTGAAACGGTTCCCTAGATATAACTAGGTTTCTATTTATTAGCCTATATAAACACAAAAATAAGATAAAGAAGTGTAAGTGGTAAAATAATTAGACTTGCTGACTACATCAAAATGTTTTATTGAAAACTTTGGCAGATTTGATAATAAATTTCAGTGAAGTTTTTATAGATATAAACCTTCCAGTTGAATTCTTGACTTCGAATAACTTAATCAAATGCTGTTCTGGATTGCATAATTATAATCTACACTTGTAAAATTGCATTTTTGTACTTTTGCCTTATTTGAATCATTAAAGTAATTCTTTATTATTTGTTACACTATACATTGCAACTAATGACCTGGTCACACACTCACTTACATATATTTGTGTGTCTTATGGAAGCTATTCATACAAAATGTTGAGATTTTAATGAATTCTAATTGATACTCAAACTTGTCATCTTCATTCTATATGCATTTCATAATTTTTGGTAAGGGTGTGACTACAGAGGTTAGCCAATTCACATCAATTTTTAAATTATATACTTTTTCAAAAACTATAGTCTACTCAGTGTTACTAATTATGAAATTCATAAAATAGCATCCATGAAATGACTTGAGTGATAATCCAGTAATTATCAATAGTCACTTGCTATCATGCTCGAATGACATAGTTGTAACTTAGACTAACAAAGTTTGAGTCATTTGATGAATGGGTGGCTTCCTTTTATTTAATTACAATTATGAGACTTGTTAATAATTTATAGAATTTGTATAATATTAGGTTTACATTTATTTTCTGTCGTGATTTTGTTTGTTTGTAATAAAACTATGAAACATCATATTTGAGATAATGTGAATTCACTATTTTTATTTTTGATCAGTTTCTAATTAGTATATTTACTTTTGGGGGGAAAGTTGGCCAATAATGAGCTGAAATATTGCCTTTAGCCCTAATAAAATACATGTGGAAAACAAATGTTACCTTAAAATGACAATAACAACAATAGCAACACAAACCTTCACATAATAAGAACCCAAACGAGAAGTTTAAATCTAGTTTAAACTCTACTTAATAAACAGCAATAATGTATAACACTATTGGACAAAAGAAAACATTAAAAACCTCTCCAAACACAGGTCTAGAACAGAGACTAGCACTGTATCCACGGGGATAGTCATGAATTTCCAGTTTCGCTATACTAAGATTCAGTCAGAACTTTGACTTAAAGAACAAAGAACACAGTCTCTTGGTTTTAGTGACTTGGAAATAAGAAGATTAAAGATGAATACTCACTGAAGAGCTCTTTCTTTCTCACTCTCTTCTGCATTAGTGGATTTCAAGGAGTTGTGGAGTGAGTTATGCTGAAGCAGATGGGGATGCAGAGAACTCAGTAGCAGATGGACACATCCAGGTTACACTGCATGGTTGGGCCGCAGACCATGGCCTGGGGTGGAATGGAGAAATCTGTACACATCCTTTTGAGTTGTGCCTTTTAGCCGGCGTAGCATCCCCAGCAACATCCTCAATGCTGTTTCCCCAGTTCAAGCTTAGTTTCTCACTTAGACTACTGTAATAACCTCCTAACTGATTTCTCCACCTCATTTGTTTTCCTCCTCCAATCCAATTTCAAATGATCAGTCATGGTGATCATTTTGAAGTGCAAATCAGCTCACCACAATAAGTTATGCATTGGTCTGAGAAAAAAAAAAAAAACCATTCTGGAGTAACTACAAAGGCCTGCAGGATCTGGAACCTGCATGTCTGTGGAGCCTCAATTTTACTGCTCAGCCATCCCTTCCTTCCCCATCCCTTCTCATTTGCATCACTCCAGCCCACTCTCCAAGCTTCTTCCTTCCTCATCCTTCTGCTGGAGTTGGACTTGGGCTTCAAAGCCTCCCAAACTTCTGTACTTAGTTAATTTTTATTCATCCTTCACATCTCATCTCAAACTTCATTTCCCTTGAGCAGTCTTCCCCTCCATTCCACATTAGTTCTGATCTTCTATTGTAGCTTTTAGGATGCCCTGTATATTATCATACTTGTAATGACATATTTATCAATGATTAGGTGATACGTCTTTCTAAGCATAGAGTTACTGGCGTCTGAAAACATGGCTTAGCTCATGACCAAATCTGAGCCAGTCAGAGACTTCCTTCAAGATACTTGGAATTGGAAGTATAAAGGAAATGTATTTCCCATCTGGCGCACGAAGCTGACAAGGATAAATGCAAAGTTGGAGGTAAGAGAAGTGGAGATGCTCTAATGAACCTTGTGGTTGTCCCTGAAGCCACCTGCAGCTCTGTCCTGATGGTCATTTAGGTTGTAAGTCAATAAATATCCTACTTTTACTTCTATGTTTGTTGACTTGGGTCTCTCTCACTGACAAGGATAACAACCCTGACTGAAAGTATCCTTATGTCATGAAACTAACTTCCATGAGGGCTAGAATCCTGCCTGCTTTGCTCAGCGATGTTGATACCTAACAAAAATTTGTTAAATGAATGCATGTTATGCAATAATCAATTCATTTTAAGTTTTCTGAGAGATATAGCCTATCATCACACATTAATTTGATGTGATCTGAAGAGAATTTTTTTGAGATATGTAAGGGCCACTGAATTTAAAGATAACATTATACTTAGGTATTATTTCTCTGTGAATTTCTAAAATTATGCATACAGAGAGAACATGAGTAAGAAAACAAATATGTAACAGATAAGACAAATTAAACCGGTGAGTGAATTTATTGATACTTAGAAAAATCCGATTTTAAATTTGTGTTTGAAACAAATATTCAGAATTATCGGGACAGGTTGCTACAAAGATTTTAATCTGATTCCTTCACCAAAATCATTTTAACATTTAGCTATAAGATATACAAATCATATTTACACCTACTGGGTTTTTTTAAAAAAAGTTTAACCTTTTCAGGACAGAATGGGGCCAGTACAATCAGACTTATGTAAGAAATCCCCAAATAACCTTCTTTTGTCACGATGACAACTGGGGGCAAATAATATTTAAAGCATGAGTGAGTAGTTGGAGGAGTATTTGACAGTTTCTGTGAGGAACCATTGACTGAAAACAGTGATCAACCCACTAGATCTTTTAAAGTAAATTTAAATGAGCAAATCACAGTTCCTGTCACTGAGAATGACAGCACTAATTGTCAAAGTGTGGACCAGAGGTTCAGAGCTAAGTGGATGTTTAGTTATATATTAATAGAAAAATGCTTCCTAATTAAGATATGCTTGAAAGTTCTCTGTCTCTCATCTCTATAGCCTATATTTAAATATCCTGACTCTTCATAAATATGTAGTGGTGACCTTAGGACAGGGCACTGTTTAGCAAATATCTTTTTAAATCAGAATCCACAAATTCTATTTTTTAACAAAATGTTTTATTGCATGGTTCTCCTTAGGTTTTAAAAACATACATGCACATTTAATGATAAACCAGTGATTTAAAAAGGCATGTGAACTACTTCTCTTCAGACAATGGTTGAGGATCTTTGAACATGACACTTAACATATTCCTATCTAGGACAGTCACAGAACTGGACTTTTCTTTCTTCCTTACGTGGTTTATTAAAACAATAAATCAAAGCACATAGAATAAGGAGCTGAGATCTTGAGAGGCTGAGCTGCAGAAAAGCTGAGATATTGGCAAGGCTTAATCGTTGAAGCACCCAGTCAAAGACTCCGTCAGAAGAGGAGGTGGAGGGGAACAGCCAGGAGGCCAAAGGGGTTTCAGGCTTGGGCTGAACCTGGCATCACACAGAGGAGACTACACCTCCTCCTCTGGGGACTGCCTTGAATCTACGTCGCAGAACCTTTTGTATCAGAGTAAGGTACTGGAAAAACCAGAGCAGCTGCTCTAATGGTTCCGGGCTAGCATCCTTAGATCTGAAGGGTGGTGGCTGCACATGCATAGAATATGGAAAGCAGCCAGGTGAAGGCATCTTTCATAGGCTTTCATCATTCCAGTGTATGTTTTTCATTGCATCATTTACGTCAGAAGCGTTTGAAAAAAGCTCTCACAAAGTTAGGCTTTATTTTCACAGATCACTTTCTAAGTAAACATGGTCTAAATTATAGGATGCACATTTTGATCAATAGCATGCCTGTATTGGGTGCTAAAATAGTGCCTTGGGTACTTGATGGCAGAGGACAGCAGTAATGTGAAGAAGGCTATAGAACGAAGCAACAGTAGACACAGAATAAAACTGTACTTTTCTAATTTTGCCTAAGGTTTTCGTTAAAAAGAGTCAGAACAAAATGGATAACTTTATTATTTCCAGGAATACCAAAATAATCGGTATTTACACTTAATTTCTAGTTGTTTTGTGTCTTGTGGAAAAAGCGTAATCAGTTAAATATGGTGAAATAATTAAAAATGTGGAGAAAAGTGTAGTGAGAATCATCATTACATAATTTGGTAGTTGGTGTCATGTTGTTACTACTGTGTTGGTTCTATATTGAGCAAACATGCACGTCTCATGAAATGTGCGATTTTACCAACTAAAAATATAAATATCTTAAGACAGGACACATTAAATTCACTGTTATAGTGTATTACTATTTATAATGTGAGTTGTTATAATCTTGTGCAATCATTTTGGTGTGCCACGACTATGCAAGCTTTGATTGAGGAGAGAACTGCAGATAATGAACTCAGCTGGTACAGAAAACCAATCCAGACAACCTCTTCCAAGAAGCTACTGGGATAGTCATCAACGCAGAGACTTCATTTGCCTCCTAATCATCTACTACTATTTCCCCAGAAGCTCAGAAATGTGTGACTTCACATGGTCAATGAACATGGAATATACAGTTGACTCTTGAACAAGCTGGTTATGAGCTGCACGGTTCACGCTAATGTGGATCTTCTTCTGCCTCTGCCACCGCTGAGACAGCAAGACCAAGCCCTCCTCTTTCCACTCCTCCCCTGTCTGCTTAATGTGAAGATGACAAGGATGAAGACCTTCATGAGGATTCACTTTCACTTAATCAATAGAAATTTTTCATTTTCTTAATAGTATTTTCTTTTTTTAGCTAATGTTATTGTAATAATACAGTACATAATACTTAAAAAGTAAAAAAACATGTTAATAGACTATTATCAATAAGGCTTCTGGCCAACAGTAGGCTATTAGTAGTTATGTTTTGGGAGAGTCAAAAGTTGCATTCAGATTTGTAACTGTATGGGAAGTCAGAACCACAACCCCCATGTAGTTCAAAGGTCAACTGTATCTGGAAAAAAGTCACACAAATTTTCTAAAATAGATGAATAAAAAGTTGAAGCATATTAATTGCTTCAAGCAAAATTAACCACTAAAAATAAGCAATCCATTGCACGTTATAGAGACTATTAACAGAATACGTTAATAAAAATAAGATTTTTCTTTCCTTGAGTTAAAGACGATTTAGTAAAATGAACTGGTTGCAAAACATGCACACAACAAGCAGCACTTCTACATTCTTTAGCACAAAAGGAACTGTCTCAGAGACTTCTTCAAATTCTTAAGGCAAATTTGAAAAGTTGACAATTTCCTTGCAGGTGAACAACTAATAGAGTCAAGAAAAGAGAGGGTCCTTGCACTCATGTGGGCCTGGAATCAAATCCACACCCAATTCACATGCCTTCATTGGTCAGCTTAGCTTCAGAACCCAGCCTTCTCATCTAGAGAATAGACACCACGATGACTATTTATATAATAATCTCATCTAATCCTTGCAATGATCCTACAAATTAGAATATTATAGATGTTTGTGTTTGTATTTTACTCTACATTTTCTTACCCATGATAAATAAATTATGGTGTACATCACAACTCTACTTTGGGAATGTAAATAAATTCTGTGAAGTCATTCAAGAGGTCATTTTAATTTTGAGCCAATCAGTGTTTCTTCTCCAGAAAAATCAATACAGTATCAAATATCTAAAGGTATAAGTCATTTTGCAAGGCAAATAAGATTATACCTTTTATAATTTATGATTTAAAAAACCATTGCTTAAAACAAATCACCTGAAATCACCTAAAAACTAGCTAATCACTTAAAAAGAAAACAAATTTTAAATAGAGTTTTAGTAGCAATTAAGTAATCTTTAAGGATAAATTAGAAATGTTTATTTGTTGGAAATGCTTATCCATATAGCACAGCATAAGTAAGTGATTATATAATTCAAGAAGTAAAGCAGAAAACATTCAACTAATTAGAATTTTTGAACATCTTGTCCTTTAAATATCAGATATGTCAATATGATAAATAAATGATATATAAAACATCTATCACAAAATTGGATCATAATAAGAACATTTAAATGTTAAATTTGTTAGCTTTTCTAATTTTCTCACCTTCCCAAAGGTAAAATTATGCTTATATTCAAGATTAATCACTGCATCCTCCTCCCCAAAGACTTTCTACCCTTCCACTAAGATTTTTTATTCCTAATACAAAGCCAAAAAGCCTTTAGAGAAAACACTCTTCGAAAACCACCTGGGTCAGGGTGATAGAGAAGAAATAGTAATGCACCGGAAATTATCATTCCAAATTCTTTACATCCTTGACATTTACAACTTCAAGGTCTCAGTAGTATGAAAGCAGGGCAGTGGGGTGGATACAATGACTTTCAAGGTCCTTCTGATTTGGTCTTTCTGTGTGTCGTCTGTGCTCTGTAATGATGACTTAGAACACCCTATAAGTGAGAAGGTTGGGGCTAGACAGAACCTAACAATCAAGGACCTGGCATATTTGCAGTAAAGTGTCTATTCCAACTCCTCTCACTTTTCTCTCTTGTCTCTATTCTGGACTTTCCCATCTTTATTTTGATGCTAATATTCAGAGTGATGTTGATGTCATCACGAACGCCATTCCCTAGACCAAGCTTGGGTAAATTACTGCCTGTGAGCCAAATACTTTCAACCTTCTGTTTTTGTAAATAAAGTTTCTCTGGAACCCAACCATACCCAATTGTGTAACCTTGTCTCTGGCTGCTTTCATGCTACATGGGAAAAACAGAGTAGTTATGACTACTATGTAGTTAGTCTCTATGGCCATAAAGTTTAAAATATTTACTATCTTGCTATTTATGGAAATATTTGCTGACCTCTGCCCTACAGAAACATAAACAAACACCAGTAATCACTAATATCAATTACATGGATATTATTGGTACTCTAAGGGGCACTTTATTTATAGATACCATTTTTTTAGCTTTTATTTTAAATTCAGGGATACAGGTGCAAGCTTGTTTTAAACTTGTGTCGTGGGAGTTTGTTGTACAGACTATTTCATCACCCAGGTATTAAGCCTAGTAACAGTTATTTTTCCTGATCCTGTCTTTCCTTCTACCCTCTACCCTCTGATAGACCTGAGTGTGTGTTGTATGTGTTCTCATGAGATATTAATTTTCATCTTTGTGAAATTTTGTATCCTTGACCAACATCTCCCCAATCCCTCCACTCCCCAGCTCCAAAAAAACCACCATTCTAGTTTCTGCTTCTCTGAGTTCAACCTTTTTAGATTCCATAGATAAGTGAGATAATGTGGTATTTGTCTTTCTTTGCCTGGCTTATTTCACACAACATAATGTCCTTCAGGTTTATTCATGTAGTTGCAAATGACAGGATTTCCTTCTTTTAAGGCTGAATACTATTCCATGGTGTAAATACCACATTCTCTTTCTCCATTCATCTGCTGAAGGACGCTTAGCTTGATTCTATATCTAGGCTATTGTGAATAATGCAATGAACCTGGAAATAAGTTCAAGGCATTTATTATACATCACAGTGACTATAGTTAATAACAATATACTATATACTTGAAAATTGTGAATAGAGTAGATTTTTTCTTTTTTTTTGAAATGGAGTCTCACTATGTTGCCCAGGCTGCAGTGCAGTGGCACAATCCCAGCTCACTGCAACTGCTGCCTCCTGGGTTCAAGCGATTCCCCTGCCTCAGCCTCCCGAGTAGCGGGGATTACAGGCGTGCAGCCACCACTCCTGGCTAATTTTTGTGTTTTTAGTAGAGCCAGGGTTTCACCATGTTGTTCAGGCTCGTCTCGAACTCCTGACTTTGTGATCTGCCCACCTCAGCATCCCAAAGAGCTACGATTACAGGCGTGAGCCACTGTGCCTGGCTAATACAGTAGATTTTAAATGTTCTCACCACAAAAAAATATGGTAAGTAGGTGAGGTAACGTTAACTAACATATGTTAATTAACTTGATGTAGCCATTCCACAATCTACCCATAGATCAAAACATCATATTGTATACCATAAATATGTATAATTTTATCAGTCTTTTAAAAATTACTAATTTTTATTAAAACGGTCATAATAGTTCCAATCGTGTTGTGCCTAAATTCACAACCATTAAAAGCTACAAACTGCCACATAGAAAGGGTGGTATAATACAAAGCCAGTTTTAAAGAAATTGGCATGTCATTTTGGAATGCATTTGGAACATGCTCAACATTCTTATTTTTATTTTATTTATTTATTTATTTATTTATTTGAGATGGAGTGTCTCTCTGTTGCCCAGGCTGGAGTACAATGGTGTGATCTCGGCTCACTGCAACCTCCTCCTCCCCGGTTCAAGCGATTCTCCTGCCTCAACCTCCCAAGTAGCTGGGATTACAGGCATGCATCACCACACCCAGCTAATTTTTGTATTTTTAGTAGGGATGAGGTTTCACCAGGTTGGTCGGGCTGGTCTCGATCTCCTGACCTCAAGTGATCCACCCACCTTGACCTCCCAAAGTGCTGGGATTACACAGTTAAGCCACTGTGCCCGGCCACCATTGTTATTTTGAAACGTTTGTGTGAGACTGGAACAAAGCAGCTGCCTTCCCCCTGGAGCCCTGCAGTTCAGCTCCTGCTGACCAGGAGCCAGGAGCCTGGCCAAACGAGTAAGGAAGTGGCCACACACTTCACAGCTGCAAAGTTCTTATCTGTAAATCAGACAAAATGCTTGTGTATAAATGTCTGCAAAGATGTTTCCATTAAAAGAAAGATTAGGTTTGTGGATGTGCTTTGGTGTTCTTATTAATTTGGGGCTAGAGACAAGCGAAGAGTCTCAGGGAAAGAAATTCCTTGTTGGAATTAATTTAGTCAAATCAGGTCAGAGAATCCAGAACAAGACTTAGATGATGTTTCTTCAGGGCACATATGTGACTGCCTCTCCACTGTGAATAATATCTACTCAGGCCATGTGTTCATTCCACCACTTGTGAGATTTATGTAGCATTCTTCCCTCCATAGTGCTAAAGATGCCTGGTAGGGAAGTTTAAAGTTACTGCAGCAATTTCTTTTAGGTGCATATTAAAGTTGTGGTGCCTTATCTATGAGGCGGAGCTGTAAGTCGCTGTGATATCTTGCTTAGAATTAATTCACTAGTTACATTCAACTGACATAGAAGTAGAGTTTGGCAGTTTAGAAAGCTGGCAAATTTTCTGTTGCTCCTCAAACATTCCTGTAAAATTTGAAAGCTTTAATATGAAGGGTTTCAGTTTAGTCATAGAGTAAACCTAAAATCCTGGGATGACTGCTTCATGTTTATCTATGCCTCATGAAAATGGATACATTTTTTATACCTAGTCAGATAGACTTTTAAATTCCCGTCGTATGAAAATGAAGACCCCCTCAGTTAGAGTAGACCACAAAATATGGTTGATTGTTGGTGAATCAGGCTATTACAGTTACACAAACTGGGTTGTAGAGCAAAAAACAGAAGAATCATTTTTATTGTAAGTAATGAAAAAGCAGCAAAATATAGCCACACAGTGGTAAAGAAATGGGACTTCTCTAGTATTTAAAATGAAAAAGGCCCTTGACTAGCTGAGCTTGGTGCTTAACACATGAGAAAGATGCAGGAAAGAAAATGATCAAAAGGCATGGTCCCGCCTCAGGACAGAAGAGGGTCTGCATGTCGTGAGGGCCACTAGCTTCATCCTATTTGAACCATACTTCACTACTTCAGGTTGTGCTTTCCACTTGCATCTTGCTGTGGAGGTGCTCTTGTGCAAGTCCCAAGATCCCAAAAAGGAAATAAAGGAGTTTAGGTGTTTTTCAGCAAAACAAAGTAAAAAGCTGAGTAAGGAAACACTACACATAGCTGGAAATAGGTTATTTTCTGTTTATAGACAAAGAACAATATAAAAAAAGCTTGAGATCATCTGGGCAGGTTGAAAATAGCTTCAGTCTCAAAACAAATACACATCTGATCTGATGTCATCACATTTTCATTTTTCTTCTTCTGCCTCATCTTCCTCCTTCTACTTTTCTTCCTTTTTCTTCTCCTTCCTTATCTCTGTCTTCCTGTTTCTCTCTTTCTCCTGCTCCTCCTTCTCATACTCTTTTGCATTTGTGCTGCAAATGAGATTTCAACTACTCAAATGAATTACACTCATAATTTTCCCAAGTGGGTCAGGGATGGAGGACTTTCAAAATAAGCCTTTAAAAGGCAAGCACTTTTTACCTATATTTTTCTTTTCTTTTTTTCTTTTATAAAAGTTGAGCTTATAAGATCATTCCTGGTGAAGCTGTGTTTATTCATTCCTCACAGCATTACTGGAAGTATTAGAGTACGAATGACCATATAGACCAGATACTTTGTAGCCTCCTTTACAGTTTGTCAAGTTGTTAAAAATTGATACCAGAAAACTTAGTTGTTTCTTCAGAGTAAAGTTGGAAATGTAAACTATGTTAACCATAAAACTTGCCTGTCTTATGTCTCCATAAACAGCAAGGTTTGAAGCACAAGGGCAAACCTATACATCTATGTGTGTATATACACGTTTGGATTTTATATGCATATATTTGCATGCATGTATAGTTTATGTAAATTTATTCGTGATTCTTAGTGATTATCAACTAAATATGAAACAGTGTTCTAGCTGCTTAAAAAATTGGAAGAAGAGGGCGGTGTCAACTCTGCGATTTTGCTGATCGAATCGAGATTACAAATACATGTTTTGCTTAGCCCACCTAGGATTGTTTAAAATTACAGTTAGCTGTGTTTCTGCTTTGAGAAGTTGAGAAGTGCCCCATGAGTATCCAGAGCTTGTAGCTTCTCTTGAGAAATATGAAGGTCTTGCAAGACTAGACCTGTGGCCTTCCCCAGCAGCAGCCGTCATCTGGAAGGTGATAGTTGCTACTACCCTGAGTCAGGGGAGACTCCATTTCTCCATCGTCCTGGCGGCTGCCTACGGCGTTCTCCCGGAGCTTCACTCTTTGTTTTCTGGTCTCACCCTATTGTTATTTCGAGTTCCTCCTCCTATAGATCTATAAGGGGTGACTGAAGGGGTTTGGAAAAAGACTAGGATGGGGGTCAGTTGTGGGGTATTGTGGCAAAAGTGCTGGGTTTGGAAGTAGGTGGTCTCTCTGATGAGCTTGCTTAAGCCTCGTATGCACCCATGATGTTTGCAACAACAAAAACTAGAAAATGCTTTCCAGTACCTGGGAGTGGAATGATAGGCTTGAGAGAGAGGTCCCCTTTTGGCTGAGAGGGGTACATTTAAAAGCCTTTATTCTGCTGCTAAATACAATTTGAAAGAGAATAAAATAAGTACAGTCTCTTTTCGGGGGAATAGGGTGAAAAAAAAGGAGTGTTTTTTGGAAATACTTCAAAGTATTCTATAATGACTAATACTTACAAAAAGTAACTTAGGAACCCTTGTCAGCAAAGGGCAGAATGCCATCGGTTTATATTGCAAGTTTTGTGTGCCTAGCGAAGCGTGTTAGCTTGTAACAGTGCTTCAACTGGAAAAATCACAACTGACAGCTTCAGCTCATAAGCAGCAAAACACCACAGTCCATGAAGAAATTAACTGCCGTGGTGAGCACTCAGCATCAGGGAGAAACACACACAAACACACCACACACACACACACACACACACACACGTACACACGATGATCGCTTTCCTGGAGGAAGAAGAGTAGTGAATTTCGAAATGAATATTTTTTATGTGTGTTTTTCTGTTATTGCCAACTTTAAAATGTACTCGTTTTGATTAAGCTACATTGTGTTACGATATTAGGAATTAATTTCAAACACATTGTGTTTTTATTTCAAAATCATTTACTTCAAAAAAATCTTTATGTGTATTTACAAGAATAGTACAGCTAGTAAAATGACACTGTAGTGGCTTTTATTGCCAAAAGAATAATTCAGTGTAATGCTTAATGAACTCTTTCAAAATTTTAACTGTCGGCAAAATGCAACTCATTCTGATTTCCAGTAGATATATCTATTATATTTGACCCACATAGTTTAAGAAACCTGTAATTAAGACACTTTCCACTTACGAATCATAGGAAAATCTCTACATCTTATCTTCTTTATAAGTTTAATAAAATAAAAAAAAATTTTGCAACCGAAGTCATGCTCTTCCTTATTTTAATGCCAACTTTCCTAGTATTTTCAATAAATGTAAAAAAATTACAAATGATATTTATATATGTAAAATGAGGCGAAATTCTACAACTCTAAAATTAAATTGTTTTCATTTCTTAGGAAGTCAATATAAATTGACTTTCAGTTGAAAACAATGTCTATTCACTCACATCAATAAATAATTTCACAATTCCAAGGCTCTTTATCCAACTGTGTTTTAAAGAATAGGCGTTTTGTGATAGTTTATAAATTAAAGGATAGGTATTCAAAGTCACATCAAAAATATTTGAGTTAATTACAAAGTAATCATGGAAGAATATTCCTTACATTTCTATTTATTATTGCATGAAAATGGATAATTTCATAACTTTTCATATATAAAATTCCATCTGGCCTTCATTTCATTGCATATAAAATGAAAAATGAGTTGATCTGACAGCAGAGTCCAAGTTTTCAAAGTTTGACAACGTGATTGTATTGTCAACACTAAATGTTAAATACATATATTATACATAAAATGCTGAGAATATAAATGTTAAGGATATACATCCACATTTTGACCTGCTCCATTTCTGACCTGGGTCAGTTCATCCCTCTTTTGCAACCATGTTATACACAACTCCTGAGAGATCACCACGTTGATGCCAAATAGTGCAGACACGCAATCAGCATGGCACAGTAGAGCCAGGAGCTCCCAGGCCCAAGCAATCCTTCTCTCAGCCTCCTGAGTAGTTGCAATTAGAGGTGCGTGCCATCACACCTGGCACATGCACATTTTATTTCTAATTTAATTTTTTTAAATATGCAGCTTATTATCTAAAGAAAAGACCTTTCTAGCCCTTCCATTTAAAACCATAAAATCATACAAAGCCAAAAGGACTTCTTGGAGCTCTGTGGTTTTCCTCGGGTGGCTAATTGTGGTTAACTCTGCTTATCAGAGTTCCTTTTATCTGGAAATGACTATCTTTCTAGTGCATTTCAAATATCATCTACTTTAAGTTCTGATCACGTTTCATTTACCACTTACATTTGGTGTGAATACAAAGATGAATCAATTACCCCATTTCACCATCTTTTTAAAATGCATAGCATCTATGCACTCAAAATACAATACAATAATGCACAACTCAAAATATTCCCCAAGTGAGAAGACTGATGATTTCTTAAATATTATGTGACCTTCTATCCCCTGATTTTAGAAACGCTAAGTGAGGACAACTTGGATTCTATCCTAAAATATTATGCTGTGGACTCACTCTCCATGTATACAATAGGTTTGACATTTGATAGAAATTAGGGGACAGCAGAAGAGAAAGAATTCTTAACTATGTCTGTACATATTTAACTACCCAAAGGCACTTTAATTCTTATCCATCCTTTATTCTTGTAAAACTGTCACTGAACCAAAAGATATATCTGTATAAAGATCTCTGTACTGTCAAAAGTAAGCTACTTGGCAAAGCTTATGAGACTTTATGTCAGTTTTCTACTTGAATTATAGTTATTTCACTAACGAGTTATCTTTTTCACATCTATTGTGACTAGAGAATGAGATGTAGCAGCAATCTTCGTTGCATGCCATTTGTAAACTAAATTTATGTCATAGATTTGCATGCTAAGTACCTCTCTGGTAAGAAGAGCTCTCAAAGGCACATGTTTATGCCACCATTTGTGATTAAATTGGAATTCTAAAGCAGACCCAAGTTAAACATGAAGACAACTTTAGATCTTGGTCGGAAGTCAAATATAGACTCTTTACTTACCATTGGAGTTATCTTCTTCTGTTTTTCTTTTTTGTAGGTATTAGCAAGATAATCTGGGATAGTTTTTAATCATCTCTCTTTTACTAACTTCATAGTTTTAAAATTTTATGTGTTTTGGTGTTGGCATAAAAGGTACGTGTTCAAAATTTATGACTGGCTAAAATAATAATATCTGGAGTTTGAAAGTAGTTTCAACAGATGATTTAGTATATAAAGTTATATATACTTACATATACTATGTAGTTCTTTATTAGCTACCAGGCTATTGTCATCACATAAATCATAAATATCTTTGCCAGAAGTTTTCACTTATTCATTCATTTAACATATATATATTGAGTGTATATGAGGCACCAAATGCCACACTATAGCTGTCAGGTGCCATGGTTTACCAGATGCACAAGGCACTGGTCTTGACGTGCTTACCTTCCAGTCGGGGGATATAGAAAAGACACAAACAAGAGAATGAGTTAGAGAAGCAGACCATGGGAAATCACACAAACACATGGGCAGCTGGATTGACACGTTGGTCCCATTTTTCACTGTCATTTAACTTCTCAGTCTTCCTCATCTGTGAAAGGGAATAAGAATATGTGACTTACCCTTTTTAAATGACAATGAAACTCATCACAGTTTTCAGCTAGGGGCCAAAGCCCTGAGTTCTGTGTGCATGAGTGATCTCAGCCTGGAGTTCTCTCCAGTTGCTCTGACTTGCATAACTCTGTTTCACTGGGCCACAAATTAAGTTGCAGGGCATATCCCAGCACCTACTTAACCTCCCTTAAACAACCCCAGTGAGGGTCTCCAAGATAATTTTTAAAATATGAAATTAAATGATTAATATTTTTAGATAGAAAGGAAAGAAAAATGAATAAAAGATGAAATCTCTCTTTACTTCTTTTGCAATGTTTCCCCAGAGGGAATTACTATCAACTGTTGGCTTTACCTTTTTCTATATATTTTCTAAATAGTTTTTAAAAGAGAAAATACCAAATTCTGCAACTTTTTGACTAGTTAATTTTCTTAAATGGGTAAATAATGCACATTTATTTTTTCATTATTAACTATTCAAATACTCTAAAATATATACAGGGAAATCTTTCTTCAGTACCCTTCTTTCTCTCACCTGTAACCCCAGGAAACCAATATTATATAAAATACTATAGTATCTTCTACAAAACATTGCTATGATTTGAATTGTGTCCTGTCTTCCTAAAAGATGTTGAAGTATAGAGTCTTTACAGATGATCAATTTGAGAGGAGGTCGTTAGGGTTAATCCTCATGACATAGAGGCTGACATGTACAGAAGGAAGATGAAGTGAAGACAGGGACAAGAGGGCCATCTACAAGCCAAGCAATGCTGATAACTACCAGACACTAGAAGAGAGGCATAGGCATATTCTCCTTCGCGGTAGTCAAAAGAACCAGCCTTGTTGTTGCTTGATTTTGCACTTCTAGCCTTCTGTATTTGTCCATTTTCACACTGCTGATAAAGTCATACACGAGATTGGGGAATGTCTTTATTTTTCTATAAAGAAAATGATTTTTTAAAAAGAAAAAGAACATCAACGGACTCACAGTTCCACATGGCTGGGAAGGCCTCACAATCATGGTGGAAGGTGAAAGGCACATCTTACATGGCAGCAAACAAGAGATAATGGAAACTAAGCAAAAGGAGAAACCTCTTATATATCCATCAGATGTTCTAAGACTTATTCACTTCCATGAGAACAGTATGGGGGAAAATGCTCTCATTATTCAATTATGTCCCACTGGGTCCCTCCCACAACACGTGGGAATTATGGGAGCTACAATTCAAGATGAGATTTGGGTGGGGACACAGCCAAACCATATCACCTTGGGAATGTAGGACAATAAATTTTTGTTGTGTAAGCCATCCAGTTTGCGGTCCTTTATGGAAGACTGAGGGAACTAACAAAGGTTTCATACCTATATGGATTGGCCATTTTAATTCCAGTTATTATCAGAGGACAAGAAAAGTGACCAGAAATATCTTCTTTTTATATTTTTTAATCTAAAAAATTCAATTGTAAATGGGCAAAAGAGCTAAATAGACATTTTTCAAAAGAAGACATACAAATGGCAAAGATATGAAAAGGTGCTCAACAACATTGTTCATAAGAAAAAAGCAAATCAAAATTACAAACAGGGATCATCCCACCCCTGTTAATACGGCTTCTATCCAAAAGACACAAATATTGCAATGTTTACACTCCTGCCACCAGGTTGTCCACAGTTGTTTTGAACACTGAACTTCTTTGAAAGATGACTGAAGTCTACATCTTTTATGCCCCTAACTACTATGGTGAATATCTCTGGATATCTGAATGTAAACATTGTCCTGGTATTGTCAAAACATTAGATGGGTTTAAGAAAATAATATAGAGAACTTTTTATACCCTGTATACAGATAAGACCTGCAAAAGTCTCTCCATATAAAAAAAGGAAACATTTTATTGACAGAGCTGTTTTCCCTTTGGGCCACCCTCTGGAGTTCTGTTGAATAACTTTTTCATAGCTTCCCGTAGCCCAGAGGCATCTGAGAAATATTTGTAGACATGAAGAAAAGGAAAATGGAGCAGTTGTCAATACTTCACTCCATGTCCTGATTTTAACTTACACAGGTAACTTTGAATTGGTTAAAAAAAACAGGCAATTTGACTACAGCTCAGCTATTGGAATCTCACCTTCAAGCTTGAGAGTCTTGAGTAAACTTATTGTTTGACTTAAAAGGACTTGATTTCCTTTTGCAAGTGCTTCTTTTGATGAACAAAGTCTATGTCTCTCCCGCATCACTGTCTGCTCTAAAATATCTTATTCCTTGAGTCTTGTCCATCTTTACCAGATCACTGGAGACAGGTGCAATAGTGAATTCGTATTTTTAAAATTTGTCTGTCTAAGTTTTAAGATTCTATTATTGAGAAAAATATATTTCTAATAAGTTTTCTGGCAATCCTAACATGTAGGCAATAAACTAGGAATGGCAGTACACCTGCAAACAGAAGAGAGTTAGATATGGTCTTTGTTGTCCACTGTCTCACCCCAAACTAAAGTCTTCTCTACAACAGTCCCTATAGGTGGATGTCTATTTTTCCATTGAATATTTCTATTGATAGAGAGGTACTAAAGCTGCCTGATTCATTTTACTGAGGCTTAAAAAGTATGTAATGTATTCATGATATTACAATAATTCCATTGAGTTATATAAGACACATCATGAACGTAGGAATTGTAACATTTTCATCGTTTCATTATTGATCAAATGATGTCAGTAGCAATTTGTAGACACCCAGATCTATCTTTGGGGATTAATGAATGAAGAAAGAAAGAAAAGTTATGCAAGCTTTCACACTGGACTGTTCAGAATATCCTGATAGTCACTTTCTAGCTGTTTATGATAACATATCCACTTTATTATGAAAATATTTTCTGCATTTATATGAGGGCTTATTAGGAAAAATGAACTTCAGAGTGAAAGGACAATCACAGGTATAGAGTGAAAAAAGGTATGATGTCAAGAAGAGTACAACTGAGCTAAAAATTTTTGAGCTTACAGATATACTGGAAGATTTGTCATCTGTTACATCTCCTCTTAAAATGATGAAACCGTATAATGGAATTTATTTTGATATTGACCACATTTGTCCTTTAACAAATATGTATACCATGTTATTGACATAGAATTAAATTAAACTATTACTATAGCATCAAGTTGGCTATCAATTGTTTCATTTAAATGTATAGAGAAATAATGAAGCATAATGCTAGCTGTGAAAAATGTAAACAAAAGTCCCTAGGCTCTTGCTTAATTAACTTCTAATCTATGATGGGTTATAATGATTAGTAAAATAATATTAATGTATACATACACAGAAGATTTTATGGAAAATGTGATTAATTTCAAATTAAAATTGAATTTTACAACAGGTAGAAAATGCAGGTGCAAATGATGTCCAGAAAATAATCATTTAAATGTTTAAATAGTCATTGAACTATTAGACATCTACATAATTTTTCATTTAAAGTTAATGATTTAAATATTTGTAATTATCAATTAATAAGCTATGTTCAGAATATTGCAAATATCTAGATGTATTAAAAGTGAAATCCACATTTATTACAATATAGATGAAAGTGAATATGCTAGAACCAGAGAAGATTTCTTTTTTTTTTTTTTTGAGATGGAGTCTGGCTCTGTCGCCCAGGCTGGAGTGCAGTGGCCGGATCTCAGCTCACTGCAAGCTCCGCCTCCCGGGTTCACGCCATTCTCCTGCCTCAGCCTCCCGAGTAGCTGGGACTACAGGCGCCCACCACCTCGCTCGGCTAGTTTTTGTATTTTTTAGTAGAGACGGGGTTTCACCGTGTTAGCCAGGATGGTCTCGATCTCCTGACCTCGTGATTCGCCCGTCTCGGCCTCCCAAAGTGCTGGGATTACAGGCTTGAGCCACCGCGCCCGGCGAGAAGATTTCAAAGACATATATAAGATAAGATATACTGAGTCTTCTTTCTACTCCAGGGACCTAGGCTTCCTTCATAGAAATAATTAAATCATTAATTTCCTTTGTATCTTCCAAAATTTCCCAATTATATACTCATATACATGAATTTATGTATAAACATATATAGACTTTTTTTTTACACATTGGGCTTTTCTATATATTATAGATGCTTGTTTCACTGAAGAGTACAACTTTAAGATCTTTTTATATTAGCACACAGAGATCTACTGCATTCTATTCAACAAAAGTGGTACCAATGCATCATTTCCCTATGGAGAATTTGTTTTTTAGTATTTCCACATCAACTGTATTATTTATTATTTTTTAAAATTAATTTTTATCTGAATAGCTTTTGGGATACAAGTGGTTTTTGTTACATGCATGAATTATATGGTTGTGAATTCTGAGATTTTAGTGCACCTGTTACCTGAGTAGTGTACATTGTACCTATGGAGGATACTTTATATGATGTTTATTATAGAAAACACTGCAATAAACATTCTTATATATGTATCTTCTCATTCTCATGTAAGAATACATATATATATAAGAATATATACATAAGAATATATATATATTTATATGTATATAAAGTCAGCCATTTAAGTCACAATTCTGTGTGTGATCTTTATTTTCTACCTTCAAATAAGTTGCTTATGCTGTTTTGGCATTTCCATAACTGAAAAAAATTCCCTGTGTTACCTGAAAGACCATATTTTGTTTTTCCCGTTTGACATTTTTCATCTCTACTTGAAACACTCTCTATCAAATGCTCAAAGCAAGACAATTTATAAGAGTAAATTGCCTTGTAGCACTTAACACAAAATATCCATTAATACCAATGCTCTGTTTCATTTTTACATTTTTAAATTAATTTATTGATTGATTTTGGTAGAGACAAGGTCTTTCTACATTGCACAGGCTGGTTTTGAACTCCTGGGGCTCAAGCAATCTGCCTACCTTGGAATCCCAAAGTGCTGGAATTGCCGACATGAACCCTCAGAAGGCATACAAATACTTAATTTTTAAGGTAGTGATAGTCTGCCCATTCAAAAGAGAAGCTACTTTACTTATACTTTAGCAAAAAATTAATTAAAATATGCCTTATTGGAGTTATATCTAGTGCATCATAAAAGGGATGAAATATAAATCAAACTCAAGATTAAGATATTTTCTATCTTCAGCTCTCTGTATTTTCTATGAAAAAATACTGTTACAGCACTATTAAAATTATTTTCTGGCATCTTGCAAAATGTACCCGATGCTAGTTATTTAATTCTTGTAGTTAACCACATTTTCATATGTATTTTCTATTCTCATTTTATTTTACATTCGTTTCTTTCCAGTCTTTTTATCTCTTGTGCAACTTTTCTTATTATAGTTCCCATTTTCATTGCTTTATTTGTTCTCCCTTGGGAAGGAAGAATAGTCATTTGTAAAATAACATTTTGAACTTTGTGTCTTTTAAATATTTAGTGTGTATTATAATTACAATAGAGATCAAATTATATGAATAGATTTTTGTTTCCTTTGCTGCTTTGTTCATATTTATTTTTTCTGAAAATGAATATTATGGCTCTTCCACTCAAGAATTTTATGATTAATGGATATAACATTATCAATAATTGGAGAAAAGAAGTGCAGATAAAAGCCATGGAAGAAAACATCAGAAGTTTTAGAAGTGTCTGTGCAAGGAAAAAAGGGCTAGAGAGGTGAATGATCGATTCCGACTCTCTTCCATCTTGAGCATCTCACTGACAAAGACAGGATATTTGTGCTCTAATTTTTAGCAACCACCTGATTTTCTGCTCCCGAAAGGGGAATACTAGTGACAGCGACATATGAGAGGAATGTCCAAATGCTCTACGTCATGCGGATTGGCCTCTTTGTGTCTCCAAGTGGTTCTTCTAGGCATGGCATTTCTTTACACTAAGCATTTGTTTTGCTCAGCAGCACTTGAATTCATAAAAACAGTTATAGCAAACCTTTCTAGAATAGATCAGAAAATAGATCTTTTCTTTTTAATTTTCAGGAAAAATTACACAATATAATTATGTATATAAAGTCAGATAAATCTTAAATTCAGATAATAGGGCTATGAAATATATCACGTTCCTCAATTTCTGTGATGCTTCTGAGCTTTTTGTTGTAGGCATGCTGGAGACATGATGTGACCCTCCTCAATTAATTCTTTTGAGTATTAAATGAGATAATATGTCTAAATCACTAAAAATATTTAATAACTGTTAGTTTTTTTCATAATATCCTTAAGGAGAACTTGGGGGAAATTTCATGACGCTCCCAATTTATGGAGGTAAAATGAAGACATTCAATGTCAAAATTAATCTAAAATGATGGAACAGCTGTACTTAATGGGATTCGTCTGCCTCGAATTCTCAATAAAGTTGAATTGAACTACGCTTTTGAGATCTTCAAACTCCCCTTGGCCCATTTTCTGTCATTCACTAAAACTCACAGGATTCGGCACACAGCCAAACTAATGGCTATGATTGATTACAGCAGAAGGACACAAAGCAAGATCAGCAAAGGGAAAAGCCACATCCAGAGAAAACTCAGTGCAACCTTCCGAGAAGCTTCTCCTACTGGAGTCAGACGGGAGACATGTAATTCCTCCAGCAATGACTTGTGACAACGTGTGGGAAATGTCTACTAGGAAATCTTGCTCAAGACTAGAAGTCTAGGATTTCTATCATGGTTCAGCAAACGCCTTCTGTCAAATACATACCAAATTTCTAGCTTTTCAGGAGTTATTCAATGTAAATTATTTAGTTTTTACAAACAGTTTAAGCACAATGGGCTCCTATTATCATTTAGAGAAAGTTTTATATCCGTGTAGGGAAATATTTACCCTTCAAGCTACTGAATGCCAGTCAAGTACTAACTTTGCAAGACGTCTATACTAAGAATATCAGTCTCAAGCTTACTATGTTAATTTGTCTCTGCATAGATTTCATCTAACAACAGCAGAAAAGAGTTTAAAGGAAGGGCTCAGAGAGAGTAGAGCCAACATGAACAGCAAATCTATTATTTAAATACTAGTTCTATCCTATGTAGTCATTAAAACATTGTCAATAAACAATTGCTGCCAACCTCTCTGACATATTGAAAAAAACATTTTACAAACGAAGCCTTATAATTATCAGTGGTTCACAATCTAACACATTTTCAATTTACTTACATTTTGTTATTAATCACTAGGAATAAAAACAAATTCAGCAGGGGAAATGTGACAGATCCAACATGACATCCATAAACACAACACTAGATTTAACAAACAAACAAACAAACAAGAAACGGAACAAATAATCATTAAAAAGCTCTTTTCTCCAAAAGGATGTTTTTAATTTAGCTTTGCATTCATTTGGGTTTTGGTTATTAGAATATCCTCCCCCTTTTCTAACCATTTCCTGATACTTTATTTTTTGGATGTTTTAATATTATGTCATTTGTGGTTTTTGATGACTATAAAACCCAACTTGTTGGGAGAAGAAAAATCCCCATTACCTGAACTCTTGCCATAAAGCTCCTAGGAAAGTAGAAAATGTCCAAAGTTATTTTCCTTTTTCTTCTCATAAAAATCCCTTTCCAATGAAATCAAAGAATTGGCAAGCAGGCATTTTGAGAGCAATCAGTATTGGTACAGCTGATAAAAAGGGAAACATCTTTGAGGCTGTGGTCCCTTCTCTACCATCCATATATTTTAGTATATCAATAATTATTTTTTGCAGAGTGAGATATTCAGGATACTGGGCACTTTGCTTTCCTAAGCTAAGGAGATAGGGCCCCGAATGTATTTTCTTATACCTGAAGACACTTGTGGATGATGAAGAAATTGAAATGCCACAGTAACAACAATCACAAATATAATTATTGACTAACACTCTTGAGGGATAAGATGTGCCAGACTGTGTTCTAAGCGCTTTACGTATGTAACCACGTGTCATTCTCTAAGTGAACCCTATGTGGTAGGTTTTTATTATTATGATTATTGTCTTCCACAATTTGAGGATGAAGAAACTACAAACAAACAATTAAAAAAAATTAAATTTAAATTAAAAGTTAAAAAAAAATAAAAAGGCTGGCACAGGGGCTCATGCATATAATCCCAACACTTTGGGAAGCCACGGTGTGCGAATCACCTGAGGTCAGGAATTTGAGACCAGCCTGCCCAACATGGTAAAAACCCATCTCTACTAAAAATACAAAAATTAGCTGGCTGTGGTGGCGCAAGCCTGTCATCTCAGCTACGCGGGAGGCTGAGGCAGGAGAACCATTTGAACTCGGAAGGGAAGGTTGCAGTGAGCCAAGATCGTGCCACTGCACTCCAACCTGGACTATGGAATGAGGCTTCGTCTCAAAAAAAAAAAAAATTAAAACTTAAGAAACTGAGACCAGGTATCATTACCCAAGTACCCACTGCAGGAGCAGAGCGGACATTCAAGCACTAGCACCGCGGTGTCAGAGCTCATGTGTTACTGTTTTAGCTCACGTTTGCCCCAGTGTCTTTCTGGGGTGTTTCTGTGTGCAGGTATGAAAGTAAAGTGTGTGTGTATATACACACACTTACATATATGTGTGTATATATATAAAATATATGTGTGTGTATATGTGTGTGTATATACACACACTTACATATATGTGTGTATATATATAAAATATATGTGTGTGTATATGTGTGTGTATATACACACACTTACATATATGTGTGTATATATATAAAATATATGTGTGTGTATATGTGTGTGTATATACACACACTTACATATATGTGTGTATATATATAAAATATATGTGTGTGTATATGTGTGTGTATATACACACACTTACATATATGTGTGTATATATATAAAATATATGTGTGTGTATATGTGTGTGTATATACACACACTTACATATATGTGTGTATATATATAAAATATATGTGTGTGTATATGTGTGTGTATATACACACACTTACATATATGTGTGTATATATATAAAATATATGTGTGTGTATATGTGTGTGTATATACACACACTTACATATATGTGTGTATATATATAAAATATATGTGTGTGTATATGTGTGTGTATATACACACACTTACATATATGTGTGTATATATATAAAATATATGTGTGTGTATATGTGTGTGTATATACACACACTTACATATATGTGTGTATATATATAAAATATATGTGTGTGTATATGTGTGTGTATATACACACACTTACATATATGTGTGTATATATATAAAATATATGTGTGTGTATATGTGTGTGTATATACACACACTTACATATATGTGTGTATATATATAAAATATATGTGTGTGTATATATGTGTGTGTATATACACACACTTACATATATGTGTGTATATATATAAAATATATGTGTGTGTATATGTGTGTGTATACACACACACTTACATATATGTGTGTATATATATAAAATATATGTGTGTGTATATGTGTGTGTATATACACACACACATATACATATATATGTACTTGTACACATGTATATGTGATAAAACATTTTTAAAACTTTAAAAAATTTAAGAGCATTAATCAGTTAAATCAGTTTTAAGCCAAAAGTATTGCAGTGACTGATTTCAATAACACCTGTGGGGGTGGGGGGGAAGCAAAACACAGTGAAACTTACAAAAAGAAAGAGTAAAATGCTAGTTACCAGAAGCCAGAGGTTGGGGAGGTGGAAAGATTGGAGACCTGTTGGTCAAAAGACACAAAATATCAGTTAGAGAAGAGGAATAAGTTCAAGAGATCTATTATTCATCACGGGGACTACAGTTAATAATGTATTATGTACTTGAAAATTGATAAAAGAGTAGATTGTAAGTGTTCTTCCTGCACACACACACAAAACAAACAATAAGAAGTATGTGAGGTACTACATATGTTAAATAGCTTGAGGTAGCCATTCCGCAATGCATGCAGATATCAAAACATCATGCTCTACACCATAAATATATACAATTTTACTTGTCAATGAAAAATATTGCTTATTTTCCACTATTCATCTAAAATAAAAAGAAAACAAAAGGTTATAGTTAAGTGCTTCCACACATTAAATATCTGAAAAGATAACGTTATTTTTCAGAAAGAAAGCAAACCTCCCCTCCATGATAATTAAAGATTATTTATATATGCATCTTTAAATAGATCGCCTTTAAGTTTCACCTCCAAAGTCATATTTACTTAATGACTTGGAAATAAGTGATAAGATAGTCTTTACTGGAAATGATTTAATTCTCTGCCACCTAGCTAAGGGACAAATATTTTTGGGAAAGAGCCAGAGAGCAGATATTTTAAGTTTCAGGAGTCAATCTCTGTCACAACTCAATACCGCCATTGTAGACATACGTAATATGTAAGTGAGTAAGTGTGGCTGTGTTTCAAAAAAGCTTTATTATGAATGCTAAAATTTGAATTTCACTTCATTCTTTCATGTGACAAAATGTTATTCTTCTTTTGACTTTTTTTGTTGACCATTAAGAAACATAAAAAGCATTCTGAGTTTGAGGACTCTAGAAATCCAGCCATTGAACAGGATTTTGCCCAAGAGCCATCGTATGTTGATTCTGGATCTGGATAACAAGAAACTGCTAGGATTATATGTGATTGCTTTGCTAAAGTCTTTCTTTTGCCTATAGTTATATACTTTATGTTGTCTGTAGTTACATATGCTCATTATTTTATCAACTAACATATCTATCTTAAAAAATTGTTTTCAACTTTTAAGTTCAGGGGGACACGTACAAGATATTCAGGTTTGTTACACAGGTAAACATATGCCATGGTGGTTCCTGCACAGATCATTCCATCACCACATATTAAGCCCAGCATCCACTAGCTATTCTTCCTGATGCTCTCCATCCCCCCGTACCTCCAACAGCACCAGTGTGTGTTGTTCCCTGCCATGTATTCTCATAATTCAGCTCCCAGTATGAGTGAGAACATGTGGTATTTGGTTTTCTGTTGCTACATGAGTTTGCTGAGGATAATGGCCTCTATCTCCATGCCTATCCCTGTAAAGGACATGATCTCATTCCTTTTTATGACTGCATAGTGTTTCATGGCATATATATACCACATTTTCTTTATGCAGTCTGTCATTAATGGGCAGTTAGGTTGATTTCATGTCTTTGCTACTACTGTGAATAGTGCTACAATGAACATACACATGCATGTATCTTTATAATAGAAAGATTTCTGTTCCTTTGGGAATATACTCCATAGTGAGACTGCTGGGTCAAATGGTATTTCTGCCTCTAGGTCTTTAGAGGAATCACCACATTGTCTTCCAAAATGGTTGAACTAATTTACATTCCCATCAACAGTGTAAAAGCATTCCTTTTTTCTCCAAAACCTCGCCAGCATCCGTCATTTTTTGACTTTTTAATAGTAGCCATTCTGACTACTGTGAAATGGTATCTCATTGTGGTTTTGATTTATATTTCTTTAATGCTCAGTGATGTTGAGCTTTTTTTCATATGCTTGTTGGCACATGTATGTCTTCTCTGGAGAAGTATCTGTTTATGTTCATTGCCCACTTTTTAATGGGATTGTTTTTTTCTTGTAAATTTGTTTAAGTTCCTTGTAGCCTCTGTATATTAGACCTTTGTCAGATGGATAGATTGCAAAATTTTTCTCCCATTCTGTAGTTTGTCTGTTCACTCTGATGATAGTTTCTTTTGCTGTGCAGAAGCTCTTTGGCTTAATTAGATTCCATTTGTCAATTTTTGCTTTTGTTGCAATTGCTTTTGGTGTTTTCATCATTAAATCTATGCCTGTTGACTATGTCCTGAATGGTATTGCCTAGATTTTCTTCTATGACTGTTATAGTTCGGGGTTTTATATTTTAGTCTTTATTCTATCTTTAGTTAATTTTTCTATCTGGTATAAGGAAGAGGTCTAGTTTCAATTTTCTGCATATGGCTAGCGGGGAATCTTTCCTCCATTGCTTGTTTTTGTCAGGTTTGTTGAATATCAGATGGTTGTAGGTGTGCATTCACATTTCTGAGTTCTCTATTATGTTCCATTGGTCTATGTGTCCATTCTCATACGAGTACCATGCTGTTTTGGTTATGGTGGCATTGTAGCATAGTTTGAAGCCAGGTATTGTGATGCCTCCATCTTTCTTCTTTTTGCTTGAGATTGTCTTGGCTATTTGGACTCTCTCTTGGCACCATATGAATTTTAAAATAGTTTTTTTTTTTTTCTAATTCTGTGAAGAATGTTCAATGGTAGTTTAATGGGAATAGCATTGAATATATAAATTACTTTGAGCAGTATGGACATTTTTGTATTGATTCTTCCTATTCATGAACACGAAGTGTTTTCCATTTGTTTGTGTTCTCTCTGATTTTTTTGAGCAGTGGTTTATAGTTCTCCTTGAAGAGGTCTGTTACTTCCCTTATTAGTTGTATTCCTAGGTATTTTATTATTTTTGTGGCAGCTGTAAATGGGAGTTCATTCATGATTCTGCTCTCTGGTTTCCTGCTGTTGGTGTACAGCAATGCTAGAAATGTTTTCACATTGATTTTGTATCCTGATACTTTGCTGAAGTTGCGTATTAGCTTATGAAACTTTTGGGCTGAGATGATGGGGTTTTCTAGATATAGTAGCATGTCGTCTGCAAACAAAGATAACTTGATTTCTTCTCTTCCTATTTGAATATGCTTTATTTCTTTATTTTGCCTGACTGCTCTGGACAGAACTTCCAATGCTGTGTTGAAAAAGAGTGGTGAGAGAGGGCATCCTTATCTTGTGCCGGTTTTCAAGGGAAATGCTTCCAGCTTTTGCCCATTCAGTATGATATTGGATATGGATTTGTCATAGATGGCTCTTATTATTGTGAAGTATATTCCTTCAACATCTAGTTTATTGAGAGTTTTTAACATGAAGGGAGGTTGAATTTTATCAAAGGCCTTTGTGCATCTACTGAGATAATCATGTAGTTTTTATGTTTAGTTATGTTTATGTGATGAATACATGTATTAATTGCATATACTGAACCAACTTTGCAGCCTGGGGATGAAGCCAACTTGATCATGTTGGATAAGCTTTTGATGTGCTGCTAGATTCAGTTTGCCAGTATTTTATTGAGGATATTTGCATGAATGTTCATGAAGGTTATTTGCCTGAAGTTTTTTTTTTGTTTTTTGTTTTTTTGATCTCTGCGAAGATAGCTCTTTCCCACCTTGTAGTCCTACTGAACAGTCATGAAGAACAAGAAATCCTGTCCGATGCCCTATTATAAAAAGTAAAATGCATGTCTTAGTGCATTAAGAAACACCAGTGCATGGAGAAAGTCTACTAATAATGCACATGTCCAAATAATCACAGAAAGTATATCTATGTCTTTAAAAATCTGTAATTTTGTTCAAAATATTTTTTGGGAACTAGAGTATCTTACAGCAGTAAAAATATTTCCTAAGGTACAAGCAATTTTAGACTATATACCACTTGTAACACAATCTACCTTTCACTTGGTAGTCTTCATCAAATCTTTCATAGAAGTAGACAGGATATGAATGAATGAATAGATAAGCAAAGGCAGACATTCTCCTCATTTTATGGAGGCAGTGACTGCTATTCAGTGATGTTATGTAATTTACTCAGGATCTCAGAACAATTAATCAGCATGGCCTGGCTGCACCTCAATTCTTCTAACTACAAGATACTTTCACACCTAAAACAGCTAACATTTAATTGACTGTTTTAATAGAAATACAGGGTGATTACCAATCTACTTGATCCTTTTTCAACTGTAATTATTTTTCTACCAAATAATTGCATCTTTTGAGAGTTTCTAAGTACTAAACTCTGTGCATAAGTCAATGATTAATTTTTCCTTGATTTTAATAATGAAAATAGAGCTTCATATGATCAAGAACCTGAAATAATACAGTTCAATTAACATAATTCCATTAAAACCAAAGGAATTAAACAGTTTAGTTAATCTCTTCTTCGCCGTAGTGAGACATAGCAAATGTTCTGTTAGGCTGTTTGAAATATTAGAAGTATTTCATAAGGTTCCTATATCTGTTTTTCTAGACTACATATTGAGAACTGCTGTAATTGTCCCTTTTCCAATATTAGTTAAGTAATAGTATTATCCTCAGTTTTAGATGTAAAATTTTAAGAAAAATCTGTCCATCTGGCAAGAGGAGGTAAAAGTTTATTAGAGTGGGCAGAAGTTAGGTCTGATAGCGCCTAGGTCTAGAGAAATGCAAAATCCAGGTAATACATATATTCTAGTAAGATTTGCTCCATTTAAAAAATATAACCTCATAGAATTAGAAAGGCACTTACGATCATTTAGTAGCAAGAAATGCCTTCTAATATCTTTGAAAATTTATCATGCATTTTCTTCTTAAACATCTTCAGTGTGTACAGAGTGCATGGTTAATAGCAATTCTAATTATTAAATGGTATTTCCATTGATTTCATTTAAGTCAGTGGTCCTGCAACCTCCATTTGTGGACTTTTGGCTTTGCCTTTTGGAATAACTGCTCAGAACTATCTTATCTTGTATATAAAATTGCATTATTCTTCATATGATTTCTATGTTTATGACTGCAATATTCATAGCCAACCTATGAAGTGTGTACTATTTGCCAGGCATAATTCTATATGCTTTATATGAATCAATGATTTAATTTTTATAATAGATTAGTTAAGTGGTATTATCATTTCCATTTTTGTAATGAGGAGATTGAGTTATCATCAGATTTAATAGACAAAAGTCATACCAAAGTCACACAGCTGGTTAGTGACTTAGAGAAAGGTTTGACAGTTGGAATAAATCTCACTGCTAGTTAAACAGGGAGCCAGAATTCAAACTCAGACAGTCTGGCTCTAGACTAACACATTTATTTTGTGCTTTATTAAATACCCAGTTATTGGATTATCTTTCTGGCTCTAAGTTCTTTTTTAAAAATAGCTTTCCTAGAACCTGAGAAATATTATTACTTCAAGCATATTTGTTTGCTCTCCTTTGAGATTTCACACAAAGGAAAAACATAAATGCTCAATCATTAAAGGTGGTGAAGATAGCTCTTTCCCTCCTTGTAGTCCTACTGAAAAGTCATTAAGAACAAGAGCTCCTGTCCAATGCCCTGTTATAAAAAGTAATAACAGTAAAGAAATTATTATGAGCAAAACCAACTAATTTCAGCAGTCACAGTGAAAAGTCAAACTCAGATGATTCAATTGACTCATTGATGTAGAAACAGGAAAAAAAAACGTATTTGAATTAGATGATCAATGATCAAGGAATGAGGTGTTTCCTGTTAAATAATTATTAATTAAAGAGGAATGTTTTTATAGTTTTTCAATAGAACATCTTGCTATGTATTATTATCTTGAGTCATGCCCACTATTTTTACATACTATAAAGTTTAAGACATGTTTCACTTTCTTGTCTTAGGAAATTCAGTGAAATATATAAATTGAATTCTGTATTTGTTGATCATTAAGATTTCTAGCATTTTTTATTTTCTTCTAAATATGAATTCTCATTATGAAACTCCATAAATGTACAAACTATGGAACAAACAGTATATAGAATGTTCTTTGGTGATCAAAAGAAAATCAATCTTTTTCAAATGATTTTGAAAATGTCCATTCTAGTGAAAGGAATGCTAGTCAGGTAGAAAACAAGGGTTCTAAACAAACTCCGTCACTAATTCACCTCTTTCTTCATTTGTTAAAATAAAGGAATAGGGTTAAGTGACCACAAATTCCATTTAGTTCTTTAGTTGCATTATTAGATAAGTGATGTTTGTTCCTTATTTTTGAAGTGTGAAGAGCAAAACCAATACTGCAGGTACTTGAAATTAGCTGTACTCTCTTTAATATGGTTTATTGTGTTAATGCACTGGTCTCATAAGAATCAAAGCCTGCGTTCTCCATGCCAGTTGACTTTGGAGCACTAATGAGGTGTAAGTGCATTTATTAAACCAGTATCACGCCATGGCCTAGGCCTTTCTCTACAGAGAAAAGAGCTAATGAAAGGAGCTAATGAAAGAGACTGGAGCTAATGAAAACAAAAATCAACTCAACCCCCAAACAATGGTGTCTGGAGTAGCTGAATTATCCTTCCTTCTAAACTAAGAAGTGTCTCGCATTTCCAAACCATCAGTACTCTATTGTAATTGCTTTTGTATGGACTACGAAGTGTTTGGGGGCTCCAGAACATAGGATGATTAATGATCCCAATATCCATGTTCTCTCTGCTAAACTGAATTTAGCATATTTGTTATAGGTGATCCCCAGGGCCTTTGTATGCAAGAAAGAAATCAAATTAATAATTCAAAACATAAAAGCTATCTTTTGGTCTCTTTTAACTTAATTTGTTTGGGGTCAGGTCCATACCTTCTAATTCAGAACGCAATTTCGGTGACTCTTGAGCTGTGATGCTCAGTAAATGGAGAGTAGAAAAGCTCGAGGAGACAAATCTTAAACACAATGAAACCCACAGTGGGAGAATTTCCATAATGGGATTGGGATTGAAAATACAGATTGACAAAGGCATTCTCTTGACTTCTGCTTTTCACAATATAAACTCTAGGGGGGCTGTGTGTGTGTGTGTATGTTCTTTCAGACTGCTGTAAAAATTAGTCTGTGGATCCAGAGAGTCCATATATAGCCTAGCAGAGGAATGTGGAAGATGAATGAGAAAGCAAGCATAAAATCATGAGTTCAAAAAAGGTTGAAAAATGCTTCTCTATACAGATGGTCCCTCGTCCCGCTGTGTTGTGGAGTATCTTACAGACAACTGTGAAAACATGGAGAGCAGAGTCTTGTGTCTTGAGCCATGCATTGCCTGGTGCAAATGAGAACTCAGTCATGATATGTTGAGTTGAGTGAATGTATGTACACAAATGTAATCACTTTAGAAGAAGCCCAGTCTTACAGGCATAAACAGAAAACCTAACCACAGCTTCCACCTTTCAAAAATCCTTCTTACGGTGCTGAAGGAATTTATTTTGCATTGGTTTGCTGGAAAGAAAATAATGGTCTTGACTATTGTGGTTCTTTACTTTCTTCCAGAAAAGCAACCATGGCCTGGGTATGGTTTTCAGACCGCATTTTTACAGAGTATTTAAGGGCAAAGGGCATTTATTTTTGCCAAACAGACTGAATTTCACAAATGATACATGAGGATTAGTGAATGATGTTCACTGTAGCATTAAACTGCTTTTTTTATGGCCAGATACCATTCCAATCTAAATCTGCAGGAGCTATTCATGAGAGAATTACACTGTGAGGTTACATTTGGGTTGGTTCTACTCAATAAAGTGACATAAAAAGAAGAGCCAATGTAGTCAACAGAATTTCTAAGAGGCAATCTTATTAGTTTTCTTATTTATTAGTGTGGCTAAAGCATTAATGGTACTTTCACAGATTTTATACCATCCTGAATGCATGTTGTCAAGGGACTCTTGGATCCCTTGGCAAATTTTCACAGCAATCTGAAATTTTCAAGCATGGATTAAAATTACGCTTACCTTTATCTTACTATTATTTCGTAACCCTCAACATTTATGTGAATAATCTAAGTTTCTTTATAAAACATAGAACAGAGTTTGCAGGCATGATACGCTTCAGAAGAGGTGTGAGCACAAATTGTAGGCAGGGGTGAAGAAATTTTGAAACAAATTCTGAATCAAAATTTGTTTAGATTACAAAAAGAGAAGATGATATTGTTAATAATAATGACACAATTATGTAGTTTCTGCTTAACTGTTTCAGCAATGGATTAAAACAACATTAGAGAGGGTTAAAACAATAGAAATTATAATAGCATATTACTTTATAGTAAATTAGAAATTTAATATATATTGCTTTATACTTAATTCCTGGGAGAAAGAAAAAGAAACTTGTGGCAGTTCAGAGTGGACTGCAATAGGATTTATTGAATCCCCTATGTGTGCCAGGCACTCATTCAGGGCCACTCTGCAGGGCTTTGTGATACACAAATCAAAAGTGTGCAATTCACAGAAACTTTAATGCAAACTTTTTTCTGTCCGTTGTGCAACTCAGGAGCCCTGAGTTTCTTATTTGATATAGAAAATCAAAAGGTATAGAAGCTGAAGTTTCTGCTTTTGACAAATTTCTAATTTGAGGGGAATAGATGTTACTTTACAGGATAGTCTCATGGTCAGAGGGTTAATTAACTTGCCTTTGGCCAACACAGCTAGTGGGAAGAGTATATAAAATCTGAAATTCAGATGGTCTAATTTAAAATTTAGCATTATTAACATTATATTGCACTAACTTCTTTTAACCTAAAACTTTGCACCAATAATACAACTTTTTTTAGTTATAATTCTCATAAATTTAACTCCTCTCTCCACCACTGCAAAAAGTGCTTGACAATGTGAGTACCAGCTGCTTCTAGATCCTACTAAAAAACTGTGCCCAACATTTTGAGTTTCCATTTCAGTTCTGCTTCTTGTGACTTCTAGTTAAAAGAATCGTGTGCCTTTGTAAGGGTCGAGTTTTTACGAACAAATGATATAAAATGAGTTAGACTTAGCATCTAATTTTACATCCATTAGCTATTTGTCAGCTGTAAACATCTCTAGTAGAACTTTAAAATCTCAGTTCCTTATTCATAAAGGGGCATTGATGAGACTAGTGTTTTGGAGATGTTTGGGAGTATAAATCAGGTAGTGTATTATATAGGCACTTAGTGCATCTGAGAGACTTGATAAATATGTGTGTATGTCATGTATGCTAATCACTTCTTAGTAAATATATATTTCAAGCCCCTTTATTTAATGCTTTTATTTGGACATATGTTGTAGGAGTCATTCCTCTCCTCACAACAAGATAGGATCATGGTATCATATATTTTAAAGAGTTAAGTTAGAAAATGGAGTCAATTCTCAAAAGGAACTTTTCTGCAGTAGATTGTTTTGGTCAAATCCAAGATATACATACAGCTAGTAAATAACATACTTGGTAAATGATATGCCACGATTTGGCTTAATCGAAAGCCTAAGCTTGTATATTTCCTAGTATATACTTTCTTTTTGCAAACAATCCAGTTATTGATCACATTTCCCTATAATGCAGATGAGTTATTCAGCAAAAATATGACAGTTTAGGGAATGTCTACATTTTTCTGAATTTATAATACAGAAGATACTGTTAATCACCTATAACTAGCACCATGTATCTCTCTTAGCAATACTGTCAGAATAAACTATAGGGTTAAGTCCGAATAATACTTTGGAGATTTTATGTTTATTAGTGATGGGTGAGTAAAAAAAAATCTTCATTTCCCCTTGCAAATAGATGATTTTTGACTTAGATTAATAATCAATGTCTACAAAAGAGGTATGCTCTTATGCTCTTGCTATTAGTAGGCATGTTGATGCAGCTGTATATGTTGCAGTGGTAATAAAAATGTGGATTCATAATTTTTCATATGATATATTAGAAAACAACATGTGAAAATGTCTGTGTTGACATATTTTCTAAATCTAATATAAAACAAAACTATTTTAGTTTTAAAAATAAGCACCTAAATAATCACAGTAAGTGGAGACGATAGGAAAATTCGAAGTAATTCACATACTTATAAAATACAATAGGTGACATAAAGCAAAATGATAAATATTTACAGAAAAGCTAAAAACAATAAACCACAGTTTAGAAGAAACAAAAACACAGAGATTATTTGTGTACTGGAAACAGAAACCTCTAAAACTCAATAAATATTTTTAAGAACGTAACTTTAATTTTGAAGGATGCACTATGAAAACAATTTATGAAATTTCTTAAACAGGACAATAACCAGTGCTTGGTGTTTAAACTCTATGGAACATTATAAACATGTTATTCTGTGATATTAAAGAATGGAGAATATAAAACTGAGACAAGGCTAAGTAGATTGCCCTCTTGGCAACCAGTATCTAAAGCTGCATTGTTAACACTTGTTCACATTGTAGAAATATTCGAAGGACAAGAATCTCTATAAATTGTGATTCTAAACCAGGGATGCCCAACTGCCGGGCCACAGACAGATGCTGGTGTGTGGCCTGTTAGGAACCGGGCCGCACGGCTGGAAGTGAGTAGTGGTAAGTGAACATTGCTGTCTGAGCTTGCCTCCCTTCAGATAGCGTTGGCGTTGGGTTCTCATAGGAGCATGAACCTTACTGTGAACGCGCATGAGAGCAATTTAGGTTGCGCGCTCCTTATGAGAATCAAGCTAATGCCTGATGATGTTAGGTGGAACGCCTTCATCCTGAAACCATCTACCCCAACCTCACCCTCCTGTCCGTGGAAAAAATGTCTTCCATGAAATCAGTCCCTGATGCCAAAAATGTTGGGGACCATGTTCTAAACAACAAAACTGCTATTTCAAAGATGTAAGCATAGCTCATGTATGAATGTGTGGGTGGTACACTATATAACACAGAATAAAATAATAAATGCCATATTGAATCAAAACTAGATTTCATATTACCTAGTGAAATGTGTACCATGTTTAAGGTGACTAGACATAATTTTGGCATCTATTTACCCTTCTCCCTTGCATTCATACAAACATATTATGGTTGGATTATAAGTGCATTGCTCAAAAATCCTTCTCATTAAACATAAGCTTATTTAAACCAGTATTTCTTAATTTGTGCTTCATTGACACTTAATCCTATAAAATGGCAAACTAAAAAAATAATTGTACACCAAAATAAGTTTGGTGAATAATGAACTTTAAAATTCCTCCTTAGATACTGTGATAAATATATTAACACCCACTAAACGTTCCATTTGTTTCCTTGTATTTTCTAGCCTGTTTGGGCACTCAACTTTGTGAGCAGTTATGGATAAAAAATTGTGATCAAAAGTGAAGTGGTTTTCGGACTAAGGCAGTGGAAAACTCCAGTGCAATTCCCCAATCTTGTTTTTTTGTTTGTTTTTGTTCCCTTTCTTACCGGAGTAAGAGAGGAAGCCCCATGTTGCAGATAGTACAACCATAAAATAGCAGTACCTGTATCAGCCAGGGGTTGTTATGGAACAGAACATCATTGCTATCCCATGATGGGGATATAGCATTAACAATATACATATCTTTATTGTTAAGCCCCTAGGAGTTCAGGGTTTGCTATCGAGATATAATCTAGCTTACATTGGTCATATGTTATATATTATACCTATGTATATCTTAATAGCAAGCCCTGAACGCCTAATATACATATGTGTAATTCGTATTATATAATAAAAACTCTTAGTCTTCATGCAATAAAGGGAATTCTCAAACTGTTTCTGTCACATATCCTACACTTATTTCTCCATGGAAGCTTTTTTTAAAGAATCTATTCATATCCCCTTGATCTAGGGTTCCATGGAACACAGTTTGTGAAACACTGGTTTTAGATGTTTTTTCAACTTATTTTTTTCATTATCCTTTTTAACAACACGGGATCAAACACTGTGAAGGTTTACTCTCTCCTGGATAAGACAGTAAGTCTATATTTGCCCAAATATTACTTTCAGGAGTTTGGGCCACATATTTATAATGAACTGAAAACTTGTGTTCATATTTATGTTTCTTTTATTAGTTTACATTTTAATCATATCTCATTTTTCACATTTTCAGACATGGTAGGTTACTTTCATGAAAATAGCAATAATAGTACTAAGGTTTCTTTTTAAATAGTTTTCCAAGTCTTTAATTAATTTAGTTGTTCTTTCCTGGATTTTCTAGAATTCTCTTACTCATAATTGAGCTACAAAACTTTTTTACAATGGTTGTACAATATAATTTCTAAAAGACTAAGATAGGTATTTTATTGAGCTTTGGTTGATATCTCAAAACATTTAGAGTGGACACCAGGGAACACTGGAAAAATAGGGATTCATTTTACTATCTGGTTCTTTCTCTCGGGCACATGCTGAACATGGTCTGTCATCCTGAGCATAGATTTTAATGCCTCTAAAATCATTTCTATTCTTCAGGCTATTTGCATACCTTAAGAAGTTATTTTTCTTATTTATTCATGTTAGCTTTACATTGCATTTTCAAAAACAGTGTAGAATTTCATTATATCACTTTTTGGATTATTTATTTGAAAAAAATATATAGTACCACCACAGGTGAATGGAGCATCTTAATATTAATACATCTGTTTTCTTTTTGAAAACTGGAGAGCACATTTCTGCCCAGAGAAGGGAAATATTTATCCCTTCCTTATATTTCCAGTGTTTAAGATATTCATTTTTTTTAAAAAACCACTCTCTTCAGTTTCAAAGACATACACCAAAGTTATGTTTTCTCTAATACAGTATGCCTGTCAAAGTGTTTAGTAGCTTATCTATTGATGTAGATGCCACTAACTTCTTTGACATAAAAACAATGTTTCTTATTCTTTATTTCTCATACTGCTTTTAGAGCCAATAGCTGGCCTTCTTTTGTCCCTTAAGTTTGAATATTCATCAAGGAACTTGTTGGACATTTTTTTGTTTGTCTTCTCTTCTTTCCTCCTAGTATTATTTATACTACTTTAGCCTTAATCATTACTTCCAAGTAGATTATTTGAAAAGTATATGTTCTGTCCAAATCTCATCTTAAAACTCACCCATATTTCCAGATGCCCCCAAAACAAAATGCCATCTGCATCTACTTCCTCATGTTTGAAGTTTAATTTCTAAAATTTTCCACAAAGTAGATTTTTCCCCTTATTTTCACATATATGGGAGCAGAATGACTCTTTCCCTAGTCACAAAGATTCCAACTTGATTAAGCACTTTAGAGAGGTACTTAAAAAAAACACCTTTCCTTATGTTGTATGCAAAATTAGTGTATTTTTCTGGATTTATGAAACAATCCCACATTTAAATAATCTCTCGGTCAGGCATGGTGACTCATGCTCATAATCCCAGCTCTTTGGGAGGCCGAGGCGGGTGGATCACCTGAGGACAGGAGATGGAGACCAGCCTGGCCAACATTGTGAAACCCTGTCTCTACTAAAAATACAAAAATTAGTCGGGTGTGGTGGTGGAAACCTGTAGTCCCAGCTACTCAGGAAGCTGTGACAGGAGAATTGCTTGAACCCAGGAGGCGGAGGTTGCAGTGAGCTGAGGTTGCACCACTGCACTGCAGCCTGGGCAACAGAGAGCGACTCTGCCTCAAAACAAAACAAAACAAAACAAAACAAATAATCTGTCCTATATTAACATAAGTATATTAAAATTGGACAGACTCATTGCTCTACTTTTTGGATTGGTTTTTGAAAATATAGACTTTAGTAATAAGAAATGTAGCGGAGAAAAAGTAGATAAAGATAAGTACTTTTAAAATTTAAAGTGTGGTCAGTTAAAACTTATTTAGCCTAACATTCAATTAAGTGTATGAAAAGTGCTGAGATTTATCCATTAACTTTTCTCATAAGAAACTAGATCATGTATTTCTCTTTTACCAAAATTCTATTTGACATTCAACTTAAAATCCAAAGAGTGTAATGAAAGCCCTTAAGATAATGACCGTGAAATAGCAATATAGTCTGACATTTAATGAAGTGGATGGGTTATGTCTCTTACCTAAAGAGAAAACGTGAAAATTTAAAGTTACACTGGTTATACTGTCTGTGCGTATATCTTCATTTTTTTAAAATCAGATTCTTGACAATTTCATTACTTAGCTCTCCACCAAAACAATGCATCTGTGTAAATATTTCATAATTTTCCATTGTTTTGAAGTTTGCTGATGAGTGGTTACTTAGTATTGTTTAGTATTTTTCCCAAATCTTTTATACCACAACCCAGAAGTACCCATGCCTCACTTGTGGTAATACAAATACCTAGATTCATATTTCCGATTCTGTTATAATTATTATTTTACATAACTATCTTGTCTAGTTACCTGAAACCTAATATTAGAATTTAAGATAGGGAGATGTCAGTTCAGTGAAACAGTATCTTCATTATCACATATGTAATGTGATTGTTGATTATACATTTGGAATGTCACACAGTTCGTTTTTGTTCCCACTGGACGTAAATCAAAATGTTACATTGACAACTTGTCCTACATGTCTAAAATAAGAGTCAGTTTTGTCAGAATTGTAGGTGTATTTTACTTACTCATACAGTGAAGATTTTGGAGAGATGAACGAGGTGATCAGAGGGTACATTCAATAATGTTTTTGACCTTTATTTAAACCCTGTCAGTATGAAAACTTCAGAATAAAACTATAAACATATGTAATGAGTATGACTGCCAGGTCAAAAATTCAGCTGTGCAAAAACTCTTCTCTGGAAGACAACGTAATATATTTCTTGAGTCCCATTCTTCTGGGTTGGCAAAATAAAAATTTTTTGGGAGGTTTGTGACTAAGTTTCAGGGGCCTTTCATATTGCAAGACAATTAATATGCATGTTGTCCTCAAGTCATCTCTCTATGCAGGTATCTCCTGAAAGATCTGTCTCACTATCTGGTCCTCAGTTACAGATACACATCAACTCTCTTCCCTACCCACCTGTTCCCTTCATTTAAACTGGCCCTCTCTGCTGCTGATTACATGCATGGCCATGGAGATCATTCTCTGGTTTCCATCCATGGATGTGAGTGTCTACAAGGTGAGTTCATTGGCCTAAACCCAGCAAGCATTTCCTCTTGCTGATGCTCTGGAGTCTACCGAGGAAGCTCCTCTTCACTCCTGAATCTCACATTCCTCTCTGAGTTTTTGCCAGTTCCCAAAAACTCTACCTGAGAAGGAGGCGTGGAGCTCCTCTCAGCGTCACCTCTCATCCCTTCTGCTGTGTCTCTCTTGTCTTCACTCCTCTGTCTCCAGCAGGAGACAACGACACAGAGATGATCAGATATTTACTAGTTTCTGCACTATTGTCTCTTTCCCAAGAAATCTCATGGAAGAAACAAACAAACAAACAAAAAAGGTAAAATTAGAAAATATAAAACATGTAAGGATGTTAATTTTTTGTATCTGCCTTGCAAGCTTGACAGTACATCATTCTCTTTCAAAACACAAAGGTGTTGTCTTGTATTTGCACGTCCCTCATGTCTTCTGTCTTTATTTACTCTTCTGGAATGATTTCTTCTCTTGCTGGAATATTTTCTCTGAGTAATTTTCAAATGTTGTTTGTGTATATTTCTGTGTGTGGCAAAACTTTTGAAGTCTTCTATTCCCAAGAGTATATATATTTCAACCTCACTTTCAAGTGATGAAATAGCTATATATAAAACTGTAAGCCAAAAGTTCTTTTTCTTTTACACTTTGGAAGGGTTCATCCTTACCTTCTTGCATCCAGGGTTCCTTATGCCCAGCTAATTTTTGTTCCTTGTTTCTGGAAGGCTTTTGAACGTTTGCACTTTCTTTACTTAAAATATACTATGATACATCTAAGGGTAGGTTTTAAATTCTAACTGTTATGCATGTTAGCAGTGAGACAGGTACAAATGCAATAGAGGACACTAGGAAAAATCCTCAGAATCCATTTGGTATGTGAGTGTGTCTGTGTGTGTGCGCGCATGCGTGTGTGTATGTGTGAGTGTGTGTGAAACACCTTCCTCTACATCTTAATCTTACAGGTCCTTTTGTGTCACAAAAAAACAAAAACAAAAACCAAAAAACTCAATAGGTCAAAAACTCTCTGTGTTGAATTGGTATCTCTTGAGAGAGCCTGACGGCCAGCTAACCTCTGTGGTCCATCTTGAATGGGGACAGCTTGTCACAATAGAAGGAGCTATTGAGCGTGACTTATCCTTGAGTCCCCTCCTGCTCACTTGACGTTTTGTGGTATCGTACTAGCCCTGCACAGCACACCTAGACTTGTTGCGTGGATTTAGCCTTCAGGATTCCAACATTAGCACTTGAGGCTTCAGGACTGAGGAGGTGAGCCTAAGTGCTAAGCATTCTTCCTCTCTTGAGTGCAGATTTCACAGCATTTCCAAAGATTCGTTCATACTCCATGGCTTGTGCTTTTGAAGTTTTGTTTTCATTAAAAATAAAAGCATGGTCCGGGCACGGTGACTTACGCCTATAATCCCAGCACTTTGGGAGGCCAAGGCAGGCAGATCATGAGGTCAGTAGATCGAGACCATCCTGGCTAACAAGGTGAAACCCCGTCTCTACCAAAAATGCAAAACATTAGCCAGTCGTGGTGGCGGCACCTGTGGTCCCAGCTACTTGGGAGGCTGAGGCAGTAGAATGGCGTGAACCTGGGAGGCAGAACTTGCAGTGAGCTGAGATCGCGCCACTGCACTCCAGCCTGGGCGACAGAGCCAGACTCCGTCTCTAAATAAATAAATAAATGCATGGTCAGGTGTTGAGAAAGCAGACATGACTACAAATAATTATATTTTACGACCATCTTTTCTCTGTAAGGGTAAATGGAAATTGCATAATCGTATTTAGTATGAAAGAGAATTTCACGGTGTGCCTCTGCTCTTTCCACCCCTTTCATTCACACCACTATTCTCAGGCCTCCCTGTTTAGGAATTTGGGGACTACTACCGAGATACACAGTGAGAAGAAGGAAAAATTAGGACAAAGCTGTAATAACTTTTACTGCTCCCAGTATTTACATTAATTTTTTGTGTTAAATAATTTAATCCATCTAACATCTAGCTCATAACATTATTGATCACAATGTCATCATTTTATAACAAAGGCTATTTGGAAAATTACCAAAACCCAAAATTGAGTAAGTAGCAGAGTTATATTTTATATTCAGGTTTTGTCTGCCTGTGAACCAGTTTTTATAAAGAAGACATCTCGATTAAGAGGCAAAAGACAGAGTTGCTATCCTAGCCCTGTCAGTAGTGTGATCTTCATTAAGCCACATAACTTCTCTGTGCCCCAATTTTATCTTTGTTAATTAATAATATAAAGCCCTATCCTAGCTGCTTTGAGCATTAAGCAGAATTAAGTATCGCCTGTGAATATGGCCAGTATTATCCCAGTGTTCTGTATACATTAGCTGAATTTCAGTTTGTGAAAAATTAATCCATATCCCATTTTCTCAATAGAATAAACTGTCTAATTAGTTTGTATTTATCATGTTATTGATTTATTTATTAGTTTATTTTTGACAGAATCTAGATCTGTTGCCTAAGTTGGAGTGCAGTGGCACAATCTCGGCTCCCTGCAACCTCAATCTCATGGGTTCAAGCAATTCTCCTGTCTCAGCCTCCTGGAACTACAGGTGCTCGCCACCATGCCTGGCAAATTTTCATATTTTTAGTAGAAATGGGGTTTCACCACATTGGCCAGGCTGGTCTCAAACTCCTGACCTCAAGTGATCCACCTGCCTCAGCCTCCTAAAGTGCTGGAATTACAGGCATGAACCACTGCACCCAGCCTATCACATTTTTTAACACAGTAAACATGAACTGACTTACATGAATCAGAAACTTGTGTAGTGTAAAGATTTACTAATAATTTAAAGTGTAGAGGTAATACATAGATGCGGGTGGTACACGGCCTGAAGGACCCAGGATTGGTCCTAGGTGGATAGATGCATCCTGGACTGGATACATCTACTGGAGCCAAGTCATAGATGAGCCATTGCAATGAAGGTTGCTGTTCACCTCATATAGCCAGAGGTATCGTGGACTGTTGCCACTTCACTGATCATTCAGGTATTACATGACATTTTCAAGAGCACATGCTTCATAAATCCATAGATTCTCTCTTTTTTTTTTTTGAGACAGGGTTTCACTCTGTTGTCCAGGCCAGGGTGCAGTGGCACAATCTCAGCTCACTGCAACTTCTGCCCCCCGGGTTCAAGCGATTCTCCTGCCTCAGCCTCTCGAGTAGCTGGGATTACAGGTGCCCGCCCCCACGCCTGGCTAATTTTTGTGTTTTTAGTAGAGACGGCATTCACCATGTTGGCTGGGCTGGTCTCGAACTCCTGGCCTCAAGTAATCCGCCCGCCTCAGTCCCACAAAATGCTGGGATTACAGGTGTGAGCTACCCCTCCCAGCCACGTGAGTCACCGCACTCAGCCCATGGATTATAAGTGGGTTCACCTAAGTGGTTCCACACCAGGGACATTCTGTTCAAATCATTTCATAAACAAAGAACTTCCTTCTAATAGATAGTACAGTTTCCAGGAATGGTCAGATTTTATACCAGAGTCACCAAAGCTTTTTATCCAGGCAGAGAAATAAAACCAGGCTGTGCTCAACCCAATCCTCTCCATGTGGCCAAAGCATAATGAGATTGCTGTAATAAATACTGCAGTAAATATTACGATTTTATTCTTTATGCCTGATGTAACTGTAAATGGGGCAAAATCAAGTCAAGTATCATAGAATGAGTACCTGTTGTATACATGGTAGCTTTGAAAAAAAGAGAAATTTACTTGTGATCAAAATTCCCTTTAACATCTAGAAATGCTTGCCTCTTCTTATGACATGACACCATTCTCGTCTTTGAAACAGAATACCTTATATAATAGAAACTTAGAGCAAGCAATTTCACATGAGATAACAAGAGTTCCCAGAGTTTATCCAGATCACTGGAAGACTTAAGTACAGGATGGAGGGAAATTCTAAAATTGTTCAAGACAAGAAAGCATTTCCCCTTGAGAGAATCAAATAACTGAAGAGAGGGTGTGTGTGTGTGTCTCTTTATAGTTTCTTTTCTTCTTGCTGTTTATGTACTTGCATTATCTAGACATTTTCCCAATAGTCTATGTTTATTTTTGTAGCGTTCTCAAAATCTATATTAAATAAAGATAGCAAGTAGTAGAGCAAGATGAATGAGGGAGGAAGAAAGAATGGATTGGTAGTGGAAGCAACATTTCCTACAAGCCTACTTTATTGTAGCAGTGACAGTAGGAGTTCTTATAAATGCTAGGTTAACTTGAAATTCTACCGACTGTCTGTTACTGTTTGTTTTAAATAGAATTCTAGTATCTCGGGTAGGAAATTTATTACAGGCAACCCTAAGAAGATATATTCCCTAAATTATCCTTCAGGTGATGGGATTAATCTTGGTAAAGTGACTAAGTTGCTTCTTGCTGATTGGCACATTTTGAAAAAGAAGAATCACATTAACTCCAGAGCAGAAAAGAACCATAGATCATTCTTACTACATTAATTGGTCTTACATGTAAATTGAGAAAGATTGCTGAAGGCAAGATTGCCCCAAGGAATTTAACTTGAAATCATGAGGTTGCATAAATGCAAAGTGCTACTGCTTAAATAAAAAATATTATGCTCTAATAATGATCATGATAATATGACACAGTATGAAGCAAATATATTGAAAACTAGAAAACAATCTTGGAAACAGTTGCTATATTGTTATTAAGGACTAAACCAATTTAGAGAATGGTGGCTGTGAACATTTTAATATCCCACTCAGCTCCAAATTATCTAGAGAAATCTTTTACATATTCTACAATATAGAAACCCCTTTCTTCAATGCCCAAGGCTGAGGGCGTTGCAGAAAATAAAAGAAAAAAAAAAAAGAAATTGTATTTGCAACCAGACTAGCACTTTCTTCAGAACACTATGATGTCAGATTCACATCAGTGAACATTTATTCTTAAAAACAAATCCCTATTATTCTTTGCCTCAATGGTCACCAAGCTAAGAAAAAGACCAGTTGGTTCTAGGGGAAAAACATGAAACAAAACATGAGAGACACTGAAACAGTGAGTGAGAAGTTGCTGAAGGTAGATCCCAGGTGGATTCTGTCACATGCTGATTTATTTTCAACTCCGAATATTTAGCATTGCACAGAACACTTGAGCAATTCTTAAAGAGCCTTATTTAGATGCCTGGAGAGAAATCTTCTTGAAATATACAGTATATTCACCCGTGAGTCCTGCCCTACCTCAACAAATCATTCCATTACTTTTACTGTTCTATATCATATCAAGGCCCAAAAGACTATGGAAGTAGACCGTTTACAAAATTTATCTTAGTCCAGCTCTGTATACAGCATATTAATTTTAGACTTTGTAGGTATCCAAAAAGCAGAAATCTATACTAACTATGGTTTCAATGCATAGCAATATTAATTTTTATTTTATTGTTAATTTTGCTTTAAAAGTCATCTATTATAAAGAGATAAATTCAAAACAGTATCTTATGAATGCACTGGTCAACTTGCCTAAGAATACAGGTCATATTATGCTATTCAAGTTACATTTTAGATTAATATACTTCTGCTAGATTTATGCTGCATCTAACATTTGGGGGAACAAATGGATGTATTAATATGATTTTAAATGCTGCTCTGTGCTTAACTTTTATTGCTTAATGGAGAGTGCATGCCACAGCACAGTTATGCCAAGAATATGGTTTCAGTGAAAGAAATGAGCTATTTTATTGTCTCAATAACTAGCTCTTTTCTTATTTGATATTAAAGAAAGAAATGTGCATTTCTGAAGTTGAGGTTCAGCAATGCATTAGTATTTGCCAAATTATGAGTGACCCCTCTGAAGGCTATAATAGTTTAGTTTTACCTGTTGTGTTATATTTATTTTAGAGCCAATTTACAATTTTTAAATTGTTTCCTACATTTTTATTAGTTTTGTGATGTAACATAGAGTATACACTGACAAAGACAATATTCTTTTCTTTGACATTATGTAAACCAAAAAATATGCATTGTTATAAAATATGAGGATCATGCAACTGCAAATCAGACTGGAAATGTTTTCATGCTTCATTAACACCTGTGCTACAAATTCAGGTTTAACAATTTGATGAAGGAATATTTCAGATTGCAGTAATCACAGAGTATTTATTTTCATAGTTTCAAAGGCCAAACAGAAAGCTGTTATAGTTAATAAACATCCTAAAATGGTTTGTGTATGATAAAAGAATATCAATGGTTTTTGCTTGTTACTCTGGGGATTGAAATAGAATCATGAAAAAATCTGTCTTTAAGTTCCATATGCATTTGTTCCTTAATTCTCAGTGTTTTGAATTTACATAATACGCACATCTGAAAAAATGGGGATAACAATTTGTGACCTTTTGTTAATAATATTGGCTTCCAAAATTGGATGATAATAAGAGAAAGTCTCTAACAGTTTATCTTTTTCAACAGGAAGCTTCTTCTTATTCTTAATTTAATTCCCAAGGTTCCCAATGAAGTATGTAACTTGAAATAACATTTGCTGAGTAAAGAAAAATGGTTAATGCTACCAACACCAATACATATGTAATGATTGAGAAATGACTGTTAACTATGACAAAATTATCAAATTATAAATTAAGAGGTGCCTCAGAAATCAACTCTCATCCTTTTATTCACATTTAGGGAAACCAAAAACAGAAAAGTAATGACAATTTTCTAAGACAAAACAGTTTGTCATTCCATAAAGTGGCTACTACAATTGGGTCTCCTGCCTTCCAGCTCAAAATATTTCCCCTATACTCTGTAATTTCAGAAGGGGGATAAAGAATATAGGATTTTTACAGTAAGTGTTTGTTAAAACATTTTATTTAGAACTTATTATAGATCCATGGAAAGTTGCAAAGATAGTACAGAGATTCCATTCATTCTTCAACTACTTTCCTCTAATGGTTATATCTTACTAAACTAGTATAATAAATGGATATTGGTATGATGTTTGTGTAATATCAATCACACATAATCATCACTGCAATTGGAATATAGAACTATTCCGTTAACACAAAACTTTTCTTCACACTACACCTTTATGGTTAAAAAAGTCACCCATCAGTCCTATACATACAACTTATGTCAGTCTGCTGTGTGTAGAAACCTTGACTCCCTTTAAGTCCTTTTCAGCTTTGATTATCCCAGTTCCACCCTCTTTCATCTCTTTTTCTGTTACTCTGATGACATGAATGCTGAATCCTTTATTACAGTCCTACAGCTCCCTAAGACTCTGTTAATTTTTATTTTCAGTCTTTGTGTGTGTGTGTGTGTTGCCCAGACAGGGTCATTGATATCATTCTATCTTCTAATTTATTGATTCTTTCCTCTGCCCTATACATTCTACTGTTGAGAAGATCCTATTGAGTTTTTTATTTTGCTTATTATGTTTTTCAGTTCTAAAATTTTCATTTGGTTCTTCTTTATATCTTCTATTTCTTTGTTGAGACTTTCTTTCATTGGTTTCAGGAATGTTCATTATTTCTTGTTAAAACATTTTTATGATGACTGCTTTAAAATCCTTGTCAGATAATCCCATCTTCTGTGTTATCATGGTGTTGGTATTTTTCCATTATATTACGTAATTTTTGGCCCCTTTTTCCTCCTGTGCATGTTGGTATTTCTGGGTTATTGGCTTCTTTCTGTAAGAAAATATATGAAGCAAAAAGAAAATCCAAGGAATTCACTGCTATGCATCCTCAGGTCCCTATGTCCCTATGTCCCTAATGACTCTATCTTTTCTCTACTTTTCAGAATCTTCTTAATGGATGTTTCATCTACAGTATCAATGACTTGGGGCTGCAGTTAACAGAAAGAATAGAGAAATTATGTGTACTTCATCTTGGAGTTGAACTGGTAGCCCTAGCTAGCCCTTTGATACCACAAACACATATGTGATAATGGGTATTATTGAAAGAAAGGAAATATACTTCAAAGACATTTCAGATGGCACCTTAGATTTTTGCATGTTTCACAAATGTCTCTAATATTAAACTGGTTCATATGCCTTTTAGTACGATGACAAGCTTTAGTTGATAGCGATATAAAACCTGTGATTTTACAGATTTCAATCAGTGATGATTGAGAGACAGCACTATCCTGTCAGCACAGAACCATGTTCCTTGTATTCATGTGAATGAAGATATTTTTGTTAGTGATGTGCAATCCAATTGATTTCTGTGGAGCACTGACATCCAATCTGCCTAGTTATAGTTATCAGTCCACTATTTCTATACAGAACACAATTTTAATCTCATTCCTGCTGTTCCTTGGTATATCCTTACATTATTAAATATGGACATTACGCAAGGTGTTTATCAACACTGTTTCTATGTTGTGTCTTTTCTAAAAAGCTTTTCTTTTCCAAGGAGATAAAACAACAACAACGACAAAGGTAATAGTCCTAATTCCTTTTAATAATTAATAACATGATCTTTGAGCTACCTTAAAGCCAATATTGCATTTTAAAGTAAATATGACATTTAGATATATTAATACTTTGTGTTTTATATCGTATGGCAGTTTCAGTTATCTGTTGCTGCATAGCAAACCACCCCAAATCTGACAGATTTTGAATGACAATAATTTATTTCTTATAAATTTGTAAGTAAGGAATTCTGTCAGGACCAAGCTGGTTAGGTCTATTCCACAAGGGTGGGCAGGATTTACTCATTTCCTACATGAAGCTGGTAGCTGGGATGAAATTTCCGAGAAAACTTTATTAATTTATATGATACCTAACTTCCTCATGTGGCGTCTCTACTTTCTTAGTTTTGTTTTCCTTAAGATTCGAAACAGACTTCTAAGAGCAAACAAAAATGAACCCTACAAATCCTCTTAAATGAAGCCACATGTTACCTATTCTGTCGTATTTTACCGGCGAAAACAAATCACTGAGCCAGCCTAGCTAGGTTTAAGAGAAAAGGGATAGACTCCACCTCTTGATGAGGGGAAAGACCCAATTTTATTGTAAAAGGCATGTGGAATAAAAGATATTGTTTTGTGATCTTATCTTCCATTTTTTTCCTCTTGGAAAATTAACATTTTTGAATCTCAGGGATTTCTACAAATAATTTGTAAATTAAGTAAGCAATTTTCAATCTTTTAAAGTAATACATCATGTAGATTGAGTGGAATTGCTTATTTCATAATTTGTAAATAGAGATGCTGTTATTTTAATAGTAAAACTGTTTATTTCTAAATAATTGTAATGCCTTTATAATGTTGTTTAGAGAATCTATGCCCAATAACAGAGATTTTGAGAGTATTCAGTCAATTTCCCTTTTCTCTGGCATTAACTCAATCAAACCATCTCACTCCTTCATGTGTTGTATATATTTTCCAGGCTTATCTCTGACCTTTCCACCACTCCACAGTGCACACTCTCAACTTAAACAACAAGGCCAGCTCCATAGGGATGCGGCCTATGCATTCCACAGGGTGCTGAGCTCAAATAGGCCTTATATTAGGTTTAATGCTCTGCTGTCACTGTCTTGAAATTCTTAATCATTTTTTAACAAGGGGCCCTACATTTTTATTTTGCACTACATTGCACAGATTATAAGCCAATCCTGTTTTTATGTCTAGAATGAGCTTTCTATACCTCACAATATTCTACTTGACAAGTTTGCAAACAGTCTTCAAGACTCAGCTTAAATACCATTTTGATTTTCAAAATTATTCTGATTTCCTAACCCTAGCTATAGAAGGAATAAGAAGAAATAAGGTCTCATATATGTGTATATGTATATTTACTTATTATTTATTTATTTATTTATTTATTTATTTATTTGAGACGGAGTCTCACTCTGTCATCCAGGCTGGAGCGCAGTGGCACGATGTCAACTCACTGCAACCTCTGCCTCCCGGGTTCAAGTGATTCTCCTGCTTCAGCCTCCCGAGTGGCTGGGACTACAGGCATGTGCCACCACACTCGGATAATTTCTATATTTTTAGTAGAGATGGGGTTTCTCCATGTTGGCCAGGATAGTCTTGATCTCTTGACCTTATGATCCACCTGCCTTGGCCTCCCAAAGTGCTGGGATTACAGATGTGAGCCACTGCGCCCGGCCTCTTCTATATACTTTGTCTTCATACCACTTACCATAAACTTCTATTATAATAATTGTTTTATTATTATTTGTGTATTCATTTTCATCCTCCATTAGTTGGGTTTAAAAAGCATACTACTCATTATTACCCACTTAGCATTTTCCCAACACAGAATCTATGACATGTATAGTAAATATTCAATAAATATTTGATTGAATCAAATAACAAGTGAATAAATTAATACAATGCAGTTATGTATCCTTTAAAATACTATACATTGAGATACTGTATAAATTTTCTTGATAACAGTGTTTGCCTTCTATCTCTAGTGAAACAGCTCAGTTATATTTTTGTCTAATTCTCCTTGATCCTCACTGGAAAGTTAAGACATATTTTGTTATCAGATATTCAATATCCTTTATACAGTTATTGCTTGAACTTAAATTCTTTCTTTAAAGTTAACTTCTCAGAGATAACAAAAGCCATACACACTATTCACAATAGCAAAGACTTGGAACCAACCAAAATGTCCATCAATGATAGACTGGATTAAGAAAATGTGGCACATATACAAGATGGAATACTATGCAACCATAAAAAAGAATGAGTTGATGTCCTTTGTAGGGACATGGACGAAGCTGGAAACCATCATTCTGAGCAAACAATTGCAAGGACAGAAAAGCAAATACTGCATGTTCTCACTCATAGGTAGGAATTGAACAATGAGAACACTTGGACACAGGAAGGGGAACATCACACACTGGGACCTGTTGTGGGGTGGGGGGAAGGGGGAGGGATAGCATTAGGAGATATACCTAACGTAAATGAGTTAATGGGTGCAGCACACCAACACATATATATATGTGTGTGTGTGTGTGTGTGTGTATGTATATATATATATATATATATGTAACAAACCAGCATGTTGTGCACATGTACCCTAGAACTTAAAGTATAATAAAAATAAATAAATAAAAATAAAAGTCATGCATGTGGTTTAACATTTACTTTTACTTAACATTTGCCATTCTGTATGTTTTATTAATTTATACTTGGAAACTCATCTACCACTAGATTCTAAGTCCTTGTAGAAGCTTTTACTTCTGGCCAAGGTGGAGTAGCAGGGACCAACTTTACTCTCCACTCTGAAGAAAACATCAACTCAGAGAAAAGAGAATATGAAATAGTGATTTTGCAAGACACTAAACATGAGTCCATAAAACTGTAAATGAATAAAGTAGCATGATCTTTGATAGACTGGAAACAAATTAGAAGAGACCTACAACAGCCCCAGCTACTATGTGGAAAGAATGGTTCCAGGATGTCATGCAGGCCCAGGAGGTTGTCCGCTGTCTCCCTGGGTTGAGGCAGAGCAGTCTTGAAAGGCCAAGCTGGCCATAGTCCTTAGAGAAGAGTGGCGGAGAGGAGAGCACTGCACAGCAAGGGTGCTCCAGAGATCTAAAAAGAAACCCTCTGGACTCTTCAGTGGAGAACTGATTCGGGAGTGTTTGAGGAAACTATCTGAGGCAGGTAAATAACTACTGAAATGATTAAAAGGAGCAATTCCTGAAGCTCGCATAGAGCTGGAACTACCCACTGCTTATTCCCACCATCCAGAGAGGAAAGTCTCATAATTCATGGGACGTGGGATAGAGTTTGCATCAGTAGTAAAGCAAAATTAACCCTACACTAAATGTTGCTCTGATATCAACTAACAACTTTCAAGCAAGACCCAAAATGTTTCCAAGTAACTAAACTTGTCATAAACGAAGTCTGGAATATTTCCAGGAAACACAAATGTCCAGATTCAACAAAGTAAAATTCACAATGTCTACCATCCAATCAAATATTGCCAAGTATGGAATAAACAGGAAAATATAACCTAGAATGAGGAGAAAAAAATCCAAAACGATCAATCAATACTGACCAAGAAATAACACTGATAATCAAAATAGTAAACAAGAACATTTTTGTTTTATTATTGTATTCCGTATATTCAAGAAGTGAGAATGATGAGCAGGCATGAAAATCAGAGGTATGCAATATATAAAAGACACCCTGATTTAACTTCTAGAGACTATAAAATGCATAAGCTGTGACTGTTGGCAGCTTAGAGATTGTAGAAGACGAGTGAAGTTGAAGACTGCAACAGAAACCATTCAAAAAGAAAAAAGAAGAGAAAAAAAATTACTGACAAAAAATTAACAGAGCATCAATGAGTTAAGGGGCAACTTGGGGTCCTAAAAGGGTGGAAAAGCAGAAGAAATGTTTGAAGAAATGAGGAGTGAAAAATTTCCAGATTGGATGAAAACTATCAATTCAAAGATATAAAAATTTCAAAAAAACCAAAGTTCGAAAAAAATGAGAAAAGTACATCATTATCAGATGGGTTAAATCTAAAGATAAAGATAAAATATTAAAATTATGCTATAAACTTCTTGAGTAGTATTGAATGTAGTTCAACATAGTGACATACACAAAATGTCTACTTATTCTATACTAGTAGATTCATTTTGTCAAATCAAATCATTTCTTGCTATAGATATTTTTAAAAGCTTAGATCTGTCAGTCATTTCTTAGTATTCCTTAGTATGAAGTATTTCTTACCCCTTTACATATTTCTAGGAAGGTAGTTGACATATAACAAATAACTTTGAAATAAAAGTTTTAGTTCCAGTTTATTTATGCAGAAGCAAGAGATTTTGCAAAAGGAAGACTTGTTTTCAATAATGTAATGGTCTAGCTGATGGTCAACTGACTCAACTTTTAAAATTTTATTATGTAGTAAGAAAGTTGGGAAAGTAGTGTGACTCCATTTACTTAATCCTGGGACACGTTAAAAAGAGAACTTTATGAAAGTCCTCTTTAGTGTATAAATAAATAATACTTTATGAAGTATTGTATAAATAAATAGTATATACATAATAGTATATATAAATAGTATATACATAATAGTATATACCTAACAAAATAGTATATACATAATAGTATATATAAATAAATACATAAATAAAAATAGTATATACATAATAGCATATATAAAAATAAATAGTATGTAACTGAGTAATACTTTATGAAATATTATTTTAATAAGGCAGCTATATTGAATGCATTGTTGAACTGTAAAAATGATTGCAAACCAAAATAAGAGAGATAGATAGATAGATTGGATAGATAGATTAAATGATAGATAGATACATAGATACATATATAGATAGATAATAGATAAAAATAATTCTTTTGCAGAAATTTGGAAATAAAGTGAATATAACAAATGTATATATTAGCTTAGAACTGGCATCCATTAATGGAAAAATTATATTATACTTTTCCCTCAAATTTCCTTACTTTCACTGAAACCAGCCTGTATATAACAATAGCCAGTCCTTATATGGCTGTGCAGTTTATCCTAATGTAGTTACTCACCTTCCTTTGTACCCTGAATGTGGGCTCTTTGAGACCCACTGCTGCTTCACCATCTGGAGACTCCTCGGGCTCTTCTCTTAGTCTGTGGTTTTATGTCAAATCCTTTTATCCTTTAATTTCCTCATCTGTACATCCTCCTTAGCACTAAGGCATCTTATGATAATGATTATACACATGTGACATTGCCCTAGATGTAAATCAATCATGGCAAATACCCTGGCAGAGAACAGTATCTCTCTATAAGGGCATACAAAAGGAAACTGTATTCTGTTTGAAAAGAAATATTTCTGAGATCACTTTATCTCAGAAAGTCATTTTAATCCTGAATTTTTATTCACCTATGCATCCTTGTATCTGCCATCTCTTTCTACCCTACATCCTTCTATTTTTCCCAGGGCTAAGTACCTGTGTGCTTTTCCCTTCTATTTCAAAATGTCCTTTCACAGCCTCTCCTATGTGGGCTAGATGTTGGGACACAAGTACTAGTTTGGAACAAACATCTGTGTCCTTTTCAGGCAAGAAGAAATGAGAGTGAGGTCAGGCATCTGGTTAAGGGCACAGGGGGTATCCCTCCCTGTCTTGTTTCTTAATTAGTTCTTCTAAGATCTTCTTTCATTCCATATATAATGTTTAGAATTTAAAATTCATAGGGTCTTATGTTGAAAGGAAGAAACCACTGTGTGGAATATAAAATAAAAACTCATTTTACAGTGGAAAAATAATTTAATCTATCCAACTTATTATTTTTCCTGGGCATAAAGAAAATACAATAATTAGGTAGCTGCATATTTTAATAGCTTTTAACGCTCATTGGAAACTCGTTACCGAAGAAAATAGTAGTCAGTAGTTCTTTGTATTTTTATTAAGGAAAACTGCCAATGAGAGGAAAAGTAATTTAAAAATCATACAAGAGTAACCTTAAAAGTGACTTACAACATGAAATATATAAAACACATGAGCCATTTACACTGTTATAAGTTTCTAAAGTTATACCATATTGGCTATAAACTGTGAATTGATATGAAATCTGAGCACATGCATACATATCACTCATCTTTGTACAAGTTTTTTTAAGAGTTTTTTCTTAAAATTCCCGGAAATGTTTATGTTTCAATATACTTGTTCCATTCCTAATAAATGAAATTATTTGCTGATCTCCATAATGGGAATTCTTGGCTGGTATCAGATTAAATGTGAATTTTTTTGAAGTTTGTTAATGCCAGCAAAGAAAATGTGGTTGATTTCCAAAATCAGAAGTAAGATATTTTTGGTATGTATGTATACATGTATTTTAATGTTTTCAGCAAAGCCAACTAGAAACACAAAAAGCAACAGCAGACTCACAAATCATAACAAGATTTCCAGGTCAGTCTGGTGGTCAAACGAAAGTTCTTATCTACCTATGATTTAGATGTAACTAGGAAGACAAGTTGCTTGAAAGAACTGATAATAGAACGAAAAGGTCCAGATTCGCCCATATCTGAAACTTTAGATATGGAAAACTTCCTCTGCTTGGGCTTTATGTAAATTTTCTGAAATCTCACAAATCCTTTCAAAGGGTTTGCTGTTACTGAGAACAGGAATAAAATCTCCAGATTCCTCAAAATCTGAGCAGTCTAGATCTGGTTTTCTTGTTCTTTGGGGGTTTTAATCTTTACATAATCTTCTCCCAAATTTCCCAAGTTCTCCCTAAGGCCTCACAACAGTTTTTCCAGCTGTGATGCTACTAAGCAATGCCTTGTCAGCATCAGGCCTAAAAGACGTCAGTATCCCTTTAAAATAAATCTTAGGGTTTCACTCAAAAAATAAACATGTCTGTAAGCATTCAGCTGAATGTGGATGATTTATGCTTCTATACATGCCATAGCCCATTTATAATTTTGCATTAATGGGATAGAGAACAGATCTAATTAGTATAAAGAAACTGGTAGGAAAGATATTCTTAGAAATTATCTAATCCACAAAGTATAAATGACAACTTTCTATTCTTTGTCCATATAAATTTTTTTATGTAATTTAATTATTATTTAAATGTATTTTTTTTCAAACTGCATTGCATGAGACCTTGATCTTTGTTCTACCGGCCTTATTCAGATTAAAGTTTTACAGATTTTGATGTGGAAAGCACTATGGAATCAAGCCTGAGAGATCAGAATCATCATTTGTCATTTGCTAAATGCAATGTCAAGCTGTAATTTAAGATAAATGTCTTAAAGACAACTCTGCAATCACAGATGCCTCTTTAGAAGTGTTGAATTAGATTTCATATTCTCAACTTCTGTGATCTTTACAGAAAGCGATGAACATATGAGGTACATAAAGTATAGATAGTTACGATTGTTTTAGAAGCTGAAGCAAAGTGTAATGTCATCAAGAGACTGCACGTGATGAATAAAACTAATGAACAGAAAATTAATCCGGGTGAATATTCCAAAAACTGTTGATAATATCTTCATTTTTGAAGCTATAAATGAATCAAATTATACACACACACACATTTGTTTGTTTATTTATTTATTCATTTATTTATTTATTTTGAGACAGAGTCTCGCTCTGTCGCCCAGGCTGGAGTGGTGCAGTGGCGCCATCTTGGTTCACTGCAACCTCTGCCTCATGGGTTCAAGAGATTCTCCTGTCTCAGCCTCCTGAGTAGCTGGGACTAGAGGCACCTGCCACCATGCCTGGCTAATTTTTTGTGTTTTCAGTAGAGACTGGGTTTTACCATGTTAGCAAGGATGGTCTTGATCTCCTGACCTCATGATCCACCTCCCAAAGTGCTGGGATTACAAGCATGAGCAACTGCACCTGGTCCAAATAATATATTTTTATGTATAATTTGCAAAAATTATTATTTTTATTTATTTCTCAAGGTACATGAGAAAATATCAAAAATTATTTTTAGAAAGCATTAATATAAAATATGATCATCATTCAACAATGAATTACTGTCATATACTTGTTTGAAGGCTACTTAAACTATCCATAAAAATGAACCAACTCATGTCCTTTGCAGGGACATGAATGGAGCTGGAGGTCATTATCCTCAGCAAACTAATGCAGGAACAGAAAACCAAACACCTCATGTTCTTGTTTATAAGTGGGAGTCAACGTTGAGAACACATGGAAGGGAACAACACACACTGGGGCCTGTCAGGTGTATGGCGGGAGGAAGAGCATCAGGAAGAATAGCTAATGGTTGCTGGGCTAATACCTAGGTGATAGGTTGATCTGTGCAGCAAACCACCATCGCACACACATTTACCTCTATAACAAACCTGCACATCCTACACATGTACCCAGGAACTGAAAATAAAAGTTGATGAAAAAGAAAAAAAGACTGTGAGATACATGTTCAATTCTTGATATATAGTTGATTTCGTTTAATAAATGTCTATTAAGAAAAAAATCCCACCTAATTAAAAAAAACAGGAATGTACAATAACCAAATCAAACATTCAGTCACCCTCACATGCATTTCTTTTCTGGAATTGGGGTTTGTGGCACATACTACAACATTAGACAGTAGGGTTTATGTGGTACAATAATTTTTGTGGAGCATTAGATTTTACAAGTGTCCTATACACATCCATATACATACATACAAATATATATGTAAAACCTGGTTCATTTTGTGTGCCAACTTGACTGGGCCATAGAGTACCCAGATATTTGGTTAGGTATTAGTCAGGGTGTTTCTGTGAGGGATATTCGGGAGGAGACTGATATTTAAATTGGTGGGCTTTGAGTAAAGTAGACTGCCTTCCATAATATCTGTGGGTCTCCTCCCATCAGTTGAAGGCCTGAATCAAGCAAAAAGATGGACTTCTCATGAGCCAGAAAGAATTCTCCTTCAGAATGCTCACCCTGCAGACTTAGGACTTGCCACCCTTGATGATTTGCTGAGCTAATGCCTTATGAGATGTCTATTTCTCTCTATGTACACACATCCTATTGGTTTTGTTTCTCTGGAGAACTCTAATACAATACCCACCTAAAATATTTCACTTCTTGCTGGCTATGAAAATACTCTTGAATATCAAAAACTCTAAGCATCAGATACTACTTAACAATCAGAAGGCAACAAGATCAAATTTCTTTCCCACGTAACTCACTGATTCCCCTTTTAATTCCTACGAGGTAACGGAGAAATCAAGCCTGCTTCCTTTACATCATCTTTACATGACTACTACTTACCGATGAAACCGATTTTCTCAAAATAGCATCAGGATTAAAATTTGTCCCATGGATGCTGACTCCTTCCATGGTTTTCCAAGAAGCAGAAAATATATAGATTATTGTGTGTAGGTCCATGTGTGTGCATTTTAAGAATCCGAATTTCCACGTGCTGTTAGCACCACTCATGTGATATTAGCTCAGCAGGTATTGCCACCTCACTCCCTCAGGTAGCTCCAATTGCAACGGTGATAGAGCCAAGACTCAGGATTGGAACCCAGTTATAGTATCAACATCACAGCACAAACTGCCTGTAGCTCAGGTCACTCTCTTTACTTGCCTCCTTGCTTCAAAGGAACTACCTTCTTGCAAATTTACCCAAGCCTATAAAGTGCATGGAGTGTCAGAGAATAAAATATTTCCTGAACATGACATTTGGATAACGTTTGATTGTCTAATTATTATGGACAGAGGAAAGGGAAGGAGGCACAAAAAGCCACAAGGAGGTTTTAAAACAGGGGCTACCAGCCAGGTGCGGTGCCTCACACCTGTAATCCCAGCACTTTGGGAGGCGGAGGCAGATGAATTGCTTGAGGTCAGGAGTTCAAGACCAGCCTGGCTAACATGGTGAAACCCCATCTCTACAAAAATACAAAAATTAGCCTGGCATTGGGGTACATGCCTGTAGTCCTAGCTACTCTGGAGGCTGAGGCATGAGAATTGCTTGAACTCGGGAGGTAGAGGTTGCAGTGAGTCAAGATCAGGCCATTGCACTCCAGGCTAGGTGACAGAACGAGACTCCATCTCAAACAAAAAACAAAACAAAACAAAACAAAAAACAGGAGCTACTGGATGCTTGTGAGAGGCAGAACAGAGGAAGTTTAACAACAAAATAGCGGCCAAGCTTGGGATTTAGAACTATTGGAACAAGATCAGATTTCTAAACTGACCAAATCTCAGGAGGATGTTGACAATACCCGTGATAGCTTATATATAAATGAATATACAAATTTTGAAATTGTCAGGAGAATGAAGTCTAGCTTCACAGCAAAAGCAGTTCAAAACATTACTTGTTTTAATAAAAAATTATAGCAAGGATTACTAATTGTTATTGTTAACAAGGATGTGGAGGAAAGGGAATTCTTGTATACTGTTGGTGGGAATGTGAGTCAGTACAGCCATTATAAAAAAGACAGTCTGAAGATTTCACAAAAAATTAAAAATAGAACTACTCTATGATCTGGCAATCTTACCTCTGGGTATATATCCAAAGGAAATGAAATTAGTATGTCAAGGAGATATCTGTATTACATGTTTATTGAAGCACTATTCATAATAGCCAAGATATGGAATCAACCCAAATGTCTACTGACTGATAAAGGGATAAATAAATTGTATGATATATATGTATATATACTACAACATACACATATACAATGAATATACTACAACATGCAATGAAATACTATGCAACCTTTAGAAAGAAGGAAATCTTGTCCTATGTGACAACATGAATGAACTGGGAGGATATTATGCTAAGTGAAATAAGCCAGGCACAGAAAGACAAATACTGCATCTCACTTACATATGGAATCTTAAAAAGTGAACTTACAGAAGCAGAATGTAGAATTGTGGATGTCAGGGTCCGGGGTATACTGGGGTATAGGGCAGGGGATGGGGAAATACTGGTTAAGGGGTACAGATTTTCAGTTACGTAAGATCAGTCAATTCTACAGATTTATTGTACAACACAGCAACTATACTTTAAAATAATATGTAACCATGTATTATGCTTTTGAAAATCTCATAGATCCCAAATGTTCTCAGCACAAAAACAAGTATGGGAGGTGATGGATATGTTACTTGGGTGAACGTAATCATTTCACAATGTACACATAGCTCAAAACATCACTACTATACACCATAAAAAATATGTAATATTTATTTGTTAATAATACCTTAATAAAGCTGGAAAACAAAAAGAGAAATTTAGTAAGAAGATACAGTAATAACTTTTAATAGCATTTGTTTATTGTTTTGCAAAAATTTTTAAATTTTTAAAATAAATGTGATTCCCATAGAAAAATTATATAAGGGAGTTAGAAAACTGTAGCAGAACGTGTTCAGACAAGAATAGGTGAATTGTCGGAATTCAGATCTAGTGAGGAGTAGAATCAGATGTGGGTCTCTTATCTTTTGATTCCATACACTATGGATGTGGTATGTGGTAAAGAATATATGAAAAATAGGGTTCAGTACCTGTCTAAATTTAAGTGTATTAGGAATAGACAACTTAAATACCCACACTAGAGAGCATTAAAAGTCACATAATCCTTTCACATAATCATTTGTAGGTCAATGTTCTGGAAAAAGGAAAATCAGTGTAGACTAGGCTATTTTTATGTCAATGTAACCTGTCACCAGTAAAAATGAACCAGAAATGTGAAAGATAAAATCTTTTCTTGCTTCCTAACGAGCCTCTCCCACGTTCCATGGATATTTTTATTTTTTGAATACAGTGCAAACATTACTTTAAATATTCAAATTTTTTCTTAGAGTTTTTCATTGAAGAAACTTCTATTTGGCATAGCGAAAAGACATATTCTCTGAGGCTTGAATGAGTTAGAGGACCGCCGAAAAATAGGTGATATAATCCAGAGAATAGTTTGGAGCCAAAAAGAATAATACCACATGTCACTATCTGGGGTCATTAATACTTCTTGGTGTATAACACACTGTTTTATCTCTACTTAAACCAAAGTATAGCCTTGTTTTGTTGTATAATTTATCAGTTCTCTTTTCTTCTTTGTTGCTCCTTTACAATTTTTCTTCTCTTTCTTCAGGAAGAGACCTGAATGAGAATTAGTATGTTTACTAGCTCTGACTCATATGCAGAGGCCTGATAAAGAAAACAGATGATCCTCTATTTCCCTACACAGCCACATTCTCCCCCTTCTAACTTCACACATAAAGGGAAGTCTATTATTATCTAGACACTGTCTTCCCTTCTGACCTTGGTGTTTTCCTTTCCGAGCATCCCAGGATAATAATCACTAGTTGATCTCTTTATTAAGGTAATATTGCTCCTGATATTGGCGTGAGATGCACTCCATTAGTACGTTTTTTTTTCAGAATATCTCTTATTAAAGCCAGATATAATATAGCACACAAAATAGGATGTGCTCTGCAATATCAAGACAGGAGATTTTTTTTGTAGTCAAAATATATCAGTGTTACTGGATAAATACACACGAGGCCCACACAGAGTTCCTGACATTGGAAAAACATATTTGCTCCTTGTAGCGGGGAAGAGTTTGTTTACTTAATTAGCATTATGGATCACATTATTAATCCCTTGCAACAGTTTGGGTATCTCTCATCACCTCTTTCTGAAGAGTTCAGAAATTAGTGATCGTTCTAAAAATTATTTAAATTGCCTAACATCAGGCTATTTCCTTAAGTCTTCTTTAGAGGGAAATAACCAGATTGATGGAGGAGGAAACAACACATCAGATATTAGCCTTCCCCCCTTGCAAGTGAGGCAGGCCTACACTCCAGTTCTTCATGGGAGCAAGGGCAGGGGGAAAAGAGGAAGTTGGATAGACTAGAAAGTATTAGAGGATAAATGGGAAGAAATAGAGGGGGAAAAACAAAACTGGACATAAAAACTTAAGATAGAAATAAAAACAAAAAGGATAGTGATGAATACAGGAAGAGAACTATTATCTTGCTCAATTCTTCCTGTCTCTGATAATCTATTCTATGTTTTCTCAAGGGCTTTGTTATATTAAAAGAGTTTTACCAGAATTATGAGTACTGTTGCCACGATCTCCATGTATTCACCTTTCTTTTTGAATTCTTCTGTCTCTTCCTCCTTACCTTCTTTTTGTCTCCTGCTACCCCCATTAGTTCCAAATTCTAAGCAAAGGTAATCTACTCTTCAATATAAAGAAATGTTTCTGTCCAGTGGAATCAGTATGTTATATTATCTTGCCAACCCATTAACCACATATCAGGAACATTGTTCTTAAATGTGGTTGTGACAAAGCAACTAGCTGTCACAGTATACAAGTAATATATACAACACACACACACACACACACATATATACATACATGCACATGCATATATGCACATGTATATACATATATATGCATGTATACATACAAGTAACATATACATATACACACATACATACATATGTACATGTATGCATATGTATATACATGTATACAGATATGCAGATGTATACATATGTGTATATGTGTGTGTATATATATAGACAGAGTGACCTAAAATATTTTGACAAAAATAATTTTTCATCAATACTAGATTCTCATATAGTGTTAACAAGTGCTAAAATTAAAAAACAATGGGAGAGTAGTAAAAAATAATAAAATCCAATCCATTCACTTATCTGTTTCCCATAAAAACAGAAAAAGGTTGACATCCTTTGGTGTGGATCACTATTTTAGGTGAGCCTGGGAAGAATGATTTGAGAAGCAGTGCTTTAGAGTATCTGAATTTGAGACCAGATCACGAAACATGGATACACAATGTGTTTAATCCTGCTATTATTTTAAATTGTATCCTACTTATTTTCTTATATTCAACTTGGTCACAATGCATTTTCAAAACAAAGCGCCCATTTTTTGACCACAAAAAAAACAGTTCATTAATGAACCATCTCAACAGAATACTTTTAGTTTGCTCAATGTCTTTCCTTTGAAACTTTTTTTTTGGGGGGGCTCTCTTTCCTTTCTCTCAAAACAACAAATTAATGAAACCGCAAAAACCCTGCCAATAGAAGTAAAGTTTTAAGACAGATTTATTGCCTTTGCTCCTCCCTATCAGAATATTTAATAAGGGTGTGGCTTTGGAAGGAAATTGTCTCAGTGATGGCAGAAGAAATCTACATAACAAATCATATTGAATATATTGCCCTAAAATAAATTATTTTCGAGAACAGAAGAAAACCTCTTATTTGTTAACTCATCTGTATTGGGGAAATTGGAAACCTAAGCTAATTAACAGTAATCCATAAAACCCATAGATGGGTAGATGGGAAAGATACTTTTTGAAATAAGTCTATAAATACATAGTTGCATCTTCCTTCCTCTTTTTCTCTTCCTCTTCCTTCTCCACCTCCAATTGTACAGCTAATATTTTCACTATTTGCAAACTTATCATCATTTTTAATACTGAACACGTTATTCTGAAGCAATCCATCATGCATTCTAATATTGAGTGCTTCATAAATGAGCAGCCTAGCACCACACTTAGCACACTGTGTTGGAAAGCCTTATAAATGATTTTGATCACAAAATATGATAAGAAAAAGTTGTTTCTGGATTGGCTGGGCAAGTGGGAATGAATTTGAGAGTTGTTTCACTGCATCATTCTGGTTGCAAATACTCTCCTGAATTTTAATGATTTCGGAGCCTGCCTCAACGCTTGGACCCCATCAACTTTACTTACATTTTTCTGTCTTTTTTGCAGTCTATGATCATTCTGTTTCTGGACCTAGTCTGATGTCTGCTAATTGGTCTGCTTTTGTGATTTGTTCAGTTATATTGGAGCTTTTCAGAAAGAAGGTCAGAAGCCCTGCCCATCACAGTATCCCCAGCTGAAGCATCTTTGACTAGTCTAAACACACACACACACACACACACACACACACACACAGTCTTTATTTGTGTCTGTGTTTTCTAGTGCAAGATGTTGCACTAGAAATACTCACAGACTATAAAGGCAACAGTAGCTAGCTAATTTTTTCCCCACTAAAAAACAAAGATTATGATGTTTGTTTTTTTAAAGGGATTAAAATGTGACAAGATAGCAAAAAGGACTCATATTGCGGAGTGGCCTTGAACCGAGCCTTAAGGTGCAAGTCTGCAGCGTAGAACAGTCGGAAACCTACCCGGCTGTGGGTCATGTTCTCCTGCCATCTAAGTTCCAGAGCTATTAGCAGTTCCAGTTCTAATTATTCAATGTGACTTTTAGTGAGGTGTGTAAGGTAAATTGAAGTCCTGGGACTCATTTGTAGAAAAGTATTAGGTGGGCTGTTCCCTAGTCTCTTTAAATCATCAAAGGGTAGAATTTCTGTGAATTCCATGTATGTGTGGCAGAATCAGTTCCCTTTACGCGGAATGACTAAATATTTAACCAGCTTCTGGAGAGGCATTTAAAAATGGAATATTCTGAGACTTTGCATGCTGTCTTCAGACCTATGTTGTATCAGAGGCCTAGAGACTGATACTGTAGGATAGGTTATTATATGAAACATATTTTCATAGTCCAGAAAATGAGAATTTATTTGGTTTATGTTGTTGTTTTTTTATATGGTTCTTTGGCTAAGACATTTAGAATCTAATCTAGTTATTGAAATCAATTTTGTCAGGAATTATCATATATATGGTGTGTGAAAATTATTATTTGGAATTTAGAAATTATTTTCTTTACTTTTTTGTTGAGTCACTTATTGACTTCAATAGTAAGTGTTTGCTACTTACCTGAGTAGTGGGCATTTGAATTCAAGGTCTTTGATTGGACCTGTGATCTGGTTTTGACTGCTTACATTGAGCTGCACCATAAAAGCTGGTTGGGGTCTAAAGACTGAGGGAAATGATTCAAACCAGAATGAAAAAGTTGCTTTTACTTCCAACTAACCAGCAAAGAAGCAATGAACCAAGAATACCAAGTGAGGGGATTAGGTTCCCTTCACTTCCATTTCTTTTTAGTAAAAGCTGATACAAAGTGAAGGATGCACCAGGTCAGAGGATCTGAGATGTGAGAATTCTGACTTTCATGTGAGTGGCTGGGAGTGGGATCACATCAACTTTCAAATAGGTTTTTGCAGCACCACTATTAGGAATTCGGTGCTGTTTTGTAGAACTTCATCTTTCCTACACACAATTTTATTGCAGCAGGGCTGCATTTGAACTAAGACAATGCTTACCAAACGTGTTTCAACACTCTGTTGTTTTCAACACTGGTTAACTCTGTTAAATTTTACCTAATACAAACTGATAGAAAGGGTCGTTACTACAGATTAGTGAGTACATTTAATCTATCTTTTCACCCTTTTCCCAAATTCCCTTTCCTTTATTCATTTGGGCAACTTTCCCCAACAACATTTATTCTAGATTCCAGTAGAAAATGCTGATTTTGAAGTAATCAGGAATTTAAAGCATAATAAAAGAATAATAGTCTTAAGCATAATAAATGACTGGAATTGCTCATAATGGTTTGATTGTTTTAGTCATTGAAAAGCCTGATTAGGCTTGATCTTCTGATCAGACCAATTGTTGAATTATTGACAGACAACTAATTAATCCCAAAATGAAAGAGTCTGATCTAAAACATCCCTACTTCGTACTTTATTGTGCTTGGCACACTACTGTACCTGTGAAGACAGCTATAGTTTTTGATAATTATGTGCATAGTTGTGAAAATTAATATGGTTTGCACATATCTCTTCAGTAATACATTTTTCATACATTCAAATCTCTTTCAATATACTTTTATTTTGTCCCTCTTTAAACTGTTCTAATTACAAAGCAGTATCATTGGGGGATTAATGGCTATTTAATAAATTAATACTGACAAATTATAATATATGAAAGACTTCCAACATTCAAGTAGCCTAAACTACTTGTAAAGAATTTCTGAACTCTTTCATATTTGAAAGTTACTATATTAATTTTAATAAGTTTTCTAGTATATTACCACTTCTTAACTACATTACTACCATCTGGTTTGCTATTCCTTAAAATGTAGAATGTTCTGGTAATTATTTTGCCTTTAAGAAAAACTAATACAAAAACAAACTATTTGTGATGGAGTCATTGACATGACTGATTTCAGTGTCTCTAAGTAATTAGTTAAAGAATGCTTGTCGCTTTCATTAAAAGCAATATTATACAGACTAATGCAAAAGATGACGGCAGTAAATAGGCTTTCAGGTCATTTCTGATCAAGTTAAATGTGGTTGTCATTTCAGTTGATCATTCTGCATCTTTTCCAGACTGTCCATCCATCTCTTGGAACAGCCTGTTCAATAAATTCTACAGGAAATAATTTGGGTGATTTTAGAGAAAGTGTATCCTTACATTAAATGGTTTTGGGTGCTTTTATTTACTTCTATGAATAAGAATATATTTCAGAGTGTTAATTTTCTGATTTATAATTATTGAATTTCCTTGAAAAATAGCCATTTGAATAAATCCCAAATGAAATACAAATTCTGTGCGTCTGAAGTAAAACAATTAATTCAAGTAACGTTGATCTAGTACTCACATAACTGTATTTACATATGCTAGATAAAATTATTGATTATTTAGCACAAAGTTATAATACCTTCATGTTATTGAAATATTGAATAATACTTTGGAGTAGTGAGAGTAATATTGTTCAGTGTAATAGCAGTTGATTAAAAATACATGCATACATGGTAGACTTAACAAGCATCTTATTTTTATTTTGGGAAAAACTTGTTCAAGAGTTAAACACTTTCATAAAGAAGGTGCATTTTTGTTCTCTAATACAATCAGGTAAAAGACAAAAGATAGCTAGAGATAAAACAGAAATCTTTATAGATAGCATAGAAAGATTTTGGGGGCAAGGGAAAGCATAATATTAGACATTTAAAATTTTTTAAAAAGTACATCAAAATTATCTCAATCTGGAGAAAGTCAATGAAGAAAACTAAGAATAATAACACAGTACGATAAAGACCATGATCCCCCACTTGTAGGTAAGAACACACATCATGGACATAAAGATGGAAACAATAAAGTGGTGACTACTAGAGCAGGGAGGAGTAGAGGGGCAAGATTTGAAAACCTGTTAGGTACTATGCGTAGTACCTGGGTTACTGGATAATTCATACTCCAAACCTCAGAATCATGCAATACACCCAGGTAACAAATCTGCACATGTGCCCCCTGAATCTAAAATCAAAGTCAGAAAGAAAAACAAAAAAAAGAAGAAGGCAATGATCTAAGTAACACAGGAAGTGCAAGGAGAGTGTACAACCCAGTCTAATGAGTTTCAAGGAAGTGTCAAAAGACTGAGATTGAACTGACTCTGATAAATATCAGTAGGAATTAGTCTTGCTGTTGTGCTGAGGTTCATCCAAAAATGCTCAACACGTTGTTTGTTTGTTTGTTTGTTTTTTTGGTTGTTTGTTTTTTAAAGAATTTCGACAAAAAAATAAGCTATCTGCTTTGGAAAGTTGGTAAAATTCTAAGTTGCAAGTTAAAAAAGATGGCAAACCTGATTCATGTGTTGCTTCTACCTTCCTCAGCAAGAATAAACAGTTGGGAATCTAGAAGGAGTTTAAAATCTCTGCAAAATGAAATTATAGACTGAGATAGTGAAGCAAAAATAAGGGAATGCACAAATTAAATGAGATTAGTCTCTGGAACCTAATAATATGCCTAAATACTGAAGAATCAGAAAATATGTTAAAAAAAAAAACTGTGGAAGAAAAAGAGGCACAGGATACTGTACAGAACACTTGTTTTCTTTGATGTCAAGTAAAAGAAATGATCAGATTCTAAAGGCAATACATTTATAAGTTGGGGCAATTTTTAAAGCGTTTCATAAAATACTGTGTTGTTGCAAAGTCATATACAGCATCCAGCTCTTCCTTCCAGGAAGGTCTGCTGTCCCAGTTGCAGGAAGTGCTGAAGGTGAACTGCCTTTACCCGTCACCCCCTTTGGGGACAACCTCACGTACATCAGATCATGCCCTTTTGAGGATGGCTCAGGTCTAATGACAGACGAGGGAGAATGAAAATACCCAACCACTTCTAGCAATTCAGCTTTGGGGTCCCTGTGAGTCTGGCTGAGGGTCAAGCCCACATCACAGCAACCCTTCTCCTTCTGAACCAAACTAGCTGCCTTCCCCTCCCTTTCACCAGTATTTGCCCTAAAGCAAACTCCAATAGCCGTCCTCTGGACACGAACTGGACACGAACTCTGTCCCGGAGACTGCTTCCTAAAGAAGATACCCTGAGGAAATGTTGAAAGTATTAAAAAAAAAATAGTGCCACTGCCCAGTTAAAGAAATGGAATATGTATAACCATTTCCTCTGAAGCCCATACATGCTCTTTCTCTTCTCAAATTGTTTCCACCAACTTCAGAGGTAACCACTTTCTTAATAATTGACCTTTTTTTTTTTTTTGAGATGGAATCTTGCTCTGTCACCCAGGCTAGAGTGCAGTGGCGCAATCTCAGCTCACTGCAACCTCTGCTTCCTGGGTTCAAGAGATTCTCGTGTCTCAGCCTCCCTAGTGGCTGGGATTACAGGCGCCTGCCACCAGGCCTGGCTAATTTTTTATTTTTATTTTTAGTGGATCACCGCCAGTGATCCACATGCCTAGGCCTCCCAAAGTGCTGGGATTACAGGCGTGAGCCACTGATCCCGGCCTTAATTGACTTTTAAACTAATCGCTCCTCTGTTTTTCTTTATAAATTTAATCACACATTTGTATTTGTAAACATCATGTTTTATTTTGCATATTTTTGAAATGTATATACATAGTCTGTTGATATTATTCTTTATTTTGTTTTCTTTACCAAGGCAGCTGAAGGTGCAAGGAAATAAAAGATTAGTTCACAAGGAAACAATAAAGAGACAATAGATAAACATGATAAAGGAAGGGCATATAGAGAAACAACTTATACTTGCAAAATGCTTCGCACATATAACTCCCACTACCTGATATGTTCCTTTCTCCTTTCTCTGCCTGGTGGAGACTTGCGCAGACATCGCCTCTTCTTTCCTGAATGAATCTTTCTAACTTTTCTTGGTTGTTTCTTGCTATCCCTAATTGCCATATTCTATTTTATTTTTATTTTGTTTTATTTTGTTTTATTTTTTGAGATGGAGTCTTGCTCTGTCGCCAAGCTGTTTTGCAGTGGCACAGTCTCAACTCACCACAACCTCTGCCTCCCGGGTTCAAGCAATGCTCCTGCCTCAGCCTCCTAAGTAGTTGGGATTATAGGTACGCGCCACCACGTCCAGCTAATATTTGTATTTTTAGTAGAGACAAGGTTTCACCATGTTGGCCAGGATAGACTTGATCTCCTGATTTTGGGATCTGCCTGCCTTGGCCTCCGAAAGTTCTGGGATTACAGGCATGAACCACCATGCCCAGCCCATATTTTAGTTTTTTATCTAAATCCCATGTATCTATTTTACTAAACAGCCCAGCCAGATAAGAACAAGCCTTACTAACAAGAATTCTGTAAAAAGTCTTCCCACCTTGGCTTTCAGAACCATGGACCCAATTACCAATTTTCTGTTTGTAACAATACGTACATGGGTTAATAAAAAATATAAAATATTCACAGAATGATTGGGAGTGGAATGAGAATCACATATTATTCCCCAAAAAGAGTTAGGTAAACTATAAGTTATATTGAAAGCAAGCAATAAACAATACAGGTGGATCTGATAAAAATCTTAATCCCAGTTCACTAGAAAATTTGATGAAAACATGATCTGGTTGAGAACTTGTTCTGCATTGTTTACTGGCCTTCTGCTGTCCTGCAACATGGAAGTCACTTCCTTGAATCAGAGTTTCAGACAAGTCTTAATTTCTCATCTTTGATAGCTTGCAGTTCTTCTTAGCTTGTATGAGCTGTATACATTTTTGAGTCTTAAAATATTCTTGGTTCTCTGCTTCTAGGCTATAAAGCATCCCAGCTGTGAATCAGCAATGGAGAAATAGCTGCTGGGTTTAATCAGACCCAATAGTCTTTTTTGATGGCAAAAATGTAGTGAGTTCCATGATGTTTGCTGTGACAGAGCACTCCTTTCTGTTCCGTTTCCATGTGGCCTTGTGCCAGCATAATGAATGCCTCACACATAGTAGTTTCTCAATTTGTGTTTGCAGATTCAATAACAAATGAATGCTCAAATGAAATCTCAATAAGATAAATTGCGTGTTTGAACTTATCATGTAACACAGATATAGTTAGCACAAAATTATTTTAATGATAGCTATTTAGATAGTTTAGGCACATTTCGAATTATCCAGAAAATTGACTTTTTAATTCCTATAAGTGAGTGTTGGCTATTGCCTAAATTTGAGAATTGCAGGAATTCTGTGGATAGCAAGTGATTAGAAATTAAGATCCATAAATCATTTTTTTTTGTGGGAAGTGGGGACCAATTTTGGTAGCTGAGTAAAGAAAATTCCAAAAGATTCTGTCAGTTTCCCAGATTTCTTAAGAATCTGAAATGAACTTGCAAGTTGGAATGAAAATGTCCCCTAAGTAGCAAAAATAAAAGCTCTCATGGGCATCCTGGTTTGGAAAAATATTAGAAACAATTTATGTAGCTCAATTTAGCTTTCCTACATTATCGTCATTCTGCAAATGCACCGTTACATGGGCCACTGTTCTGTATGGTGTTTCAGGTAGTCCTGTTTCACAATGGGTGGATATGACTCCTCAGTTCCACATTAATATATTTATACCTAGTGTAGGGAATATGGAGGGCTGTGCTATATACGACTCATAAATCAGTAAGAAGTGAGTCCACATTTATGCACCATTTACAGTGAAGTTTTGTATATTCTATATCCAAATAATTGCACTTATTATGTTCCATATTTTAAAGCAAAATCACATCTTTTCTGCTGTAGAAAATTGCCCTCTAAGTAGATAACAGATTTCTGTACTAAACATAATATGCAGCCTTAAAGTTAAAGCGATACACTTCCATTGCACTCAGATAGCCACCAGGACCTCAGAGCATAATAGTTCTAATCAATTTTGTTTCAGACTATTTGTTCGTCATTAATCTAAAAATGTATTTCTACCCAACACTTATGTAACCATACAATAAATACGAAAAAGTAAAATCACTACAGCTAACAACAATTGACGGAAATACATACAGTATGTGTATCCAAATTTTAAATCAATATAGATTATCTACAGGCACATTCAAATATTTTCTCTTGCCTCTTTCTTGTATGAAAATATGTTTTACACAAGATTTGAGTATATTTTCCTTTCTTAGTCATATAGTTGTGTTTTGCAAGGTCAGTCAGCCTAGCTGAGAGTCGAATTAGTTTGAGTAGATCATACTTGGACAACCCGATGCACTTGTAATTCTGCTCCTTGAGCTTAGAGCCTCTTTTAATATTATCATTTTAAGATATTATAATGTTACATCTTTTCATTTTAAAAGTAATGGCATTAGCAGTGGGATACTAGATATGTGAAGCCAAATGATAAGTGTGCTTAACATTATTTGCAGAATTTGTAGATGTTTAGAGAGGATAGGGAAGAATTATATTTACATTGAGAGAATTAGATCTATATTTGGCATGAATTTTCAACATCTGAGATTTAAAGAAATGTTGAGCCTACACCTTAGTCGTGGGAGTTGTCCGTGATCTAGCATTTCTGAAGGAACGTCTACAGGCTCTGTGGGGAAAAATTTCTCTGGCTGGGTCAGGAAAAGAAAAGACTTCAATTCCTTTCAGTCAATGCCCAAGGTGCCCATGGGCAACTCTAGAAGCACAGGAGTGGAAAGAGGTCGCTGGATAATAAGTAAAACTGTCCTAAGGGGCATGTCTTACTAGGTGATGTCTAGGCAGAATGTATAAAAAGATAAAAAGTCCTTGAATTATCTCATGCTTTTCTGGCTTTTATCTTACCTCTTTTCCCTTCTTCTTTTCCTTTCTTCTTTTCCTATTTTTTCCTTTCTACTATAAAAAGTTCAAAACGGCCCACTTCGATCTTTCTTGATCCCTCAGGAAACCAAGTAACTCACTGAATGTTTGAGTTGAATTTGATCTAAACCATCTCTTGATTTCCAGGGTGACAATGTTCTTCTTTCTTCCTTGGATATTGTGGTTTACTGAAGAAAACTCATCTCAATAAATCCCCCTGGATTTAAACTATTTTTTATCACAGTCTACTTCTATTCAGTTAATGTTCTTTCCACCTGCAACTAAAATTATGCAAACCTTAGGCATATGTCTTTGTGATTTCATCTTTATCTCCGAATTTCACTTTTTTAAATTTACTTTTTAATTTTACTCCAATTTATACTTTATCTCCCAATATCTATTTTGTATGTTTTTCCCCCCCATTTTTCTATTCAATTCAGTAATCCACAATGGGATACAGTCTCCTGGATCCCACAGGTTTGTCTCAAGTACTGTTTTGTTCTTCCAAAAATAACATCTTCAAAATTCATATTTACATTATGATTACTTCTGTCCTGTCGAAAAAAGATTTCAGGATTGTGTCCACAGTACAAAAATCAGCAATTTATTTTTAGTAAGAGCCATCTGTCAGTAAGAATCTGACCTAGCTAACCGGGTGGATGGCCAAGGTCATTTTAATGTGGTTGGCTAGTAAATGTGGTTGGCCTCTCTACCCTCTACAGAGGCCTAGGTTGGAATGGACTCTCCATGACTGGGATAAAGATTAAACTGGAGTGTTTGGAGATTCTGAATGCTAAATCAATATTTCTGCACAATGTGTTCCAATATATTTCAGGACTTCTGTGTAGGTATTATTTCAGTTTCAAAGTGCATTTATATTTGTTTCATTTTATTAACCTACTTTTCCAAATGAATGATTTGTATCATATATATATAATTATATATGTGTGTGTGTGTGTGTGTGTGTGTATATATATATATATTTCATTTTTCCCAAAACATATACTTACCACTCATCTCGGTACAATTTTGAGGACCTTTGCTAGAATTTTTCAGAATTCTTTCTTATTTTATTTATTTATATATATTTTTTTACTATGGTCTACCTCTCTTCATATATACCTTTATGTATCTTCTCAAACAGTGAAGGAGAATGCTGTTGTTCTTTACACAATTTGAGCTTTAGCACTGGAGGAAGTTGGCATTCTATGCTGTTATATTTCCTGTGTTATATACAATATTCTGTTATTGCCAAAAGAATCATTATTGATTTTAAATGAACTGTAAATCATCAATTGATCTGAAAATAGCACAGCGTTAGTTACAATCATGAAAATAACACATCTTTAAAAAAAACTAAGATCAGTTTTATGCTGAATGTATTTTATGTAAGAATTATAGTGTATCATTAAATAAGCAAAGGAAAAATAAGAGTAGACCTGACTGTATCTAGATTCTGAGGAAAGATGTTGGCATTTCTGTCCAGGGAGAAATGTGTTGCTCAATCTGATGCTGCTTCTCATCTCTGCTCATCACTGTAACCAGAGAGCCGGGTTTAAGACTTAACTGCCACCAGCTTAGGTGTGGGTAAGTCACTTGTGTTCTCTGGAGCTTAGATCCCTGACCTGTAAATTTGCACACACATGCACACACCACGTACTTACATATAAATAAATATGTTCATGCTATATATTTGTGTGAAGATACGTATGTAATTTATTTTTCTGCAGACTGGATGTCAAAAAAGCACATATTTGAAATATTTTGAACTTTTGTGTAACAAATTTACATGATGATGTGATTCTAATATACTGGGTATGTTTTCTAGCTGTTCTTAGCTTGCTGGGTTCAGGTTTCTAACAGGTCACCTGGCACTGCAGTGATTAGAAGAAGCTTCATGAGAAGAAGCGTCATGGAAGAGATGGGGTTCATGTCTTAAAGGGAGAAGAGGATATGAATTGGTAGAACAGAGAAAATTCAGTTCAAACATAGAGAAAGAAAGCCCCGCATTAAAATTTATTATAGTACATCTTGAGGATGAGAAGAGACCAATTTCAATGAATGAAGTGGTTTTCATTTGGAAACGGGCAGAAAAAAATTTACAGTGCAGAGGCCTTTAGGATCAGTCTGTGTTAAATATTAGTTTTCAGGAGGCAAGGGCCAGCCATTGAGTGGTTTGGACAGAATGGTATAATGATGAAATTGAAGTTGAGATTGATTCTTCTGGCAGTGAATGGTATACAGTCAAGATTTGGGAGACCAAGATTGACAGACTGAAGATCACTGGGAAACAGTTGTAATCTAAATAGGAAGTGACAAGAGCCTATATCACAATAGTGACAAGAAAAATGAAAAAGAATGAGTACATCTGAGATAGATGGCAAGGAAGTAACTGACAGTATTTGATCATATTTCCGGTCCTCCCAATACCCCAAAATATCACATATATTTTTGGCTAGGGATTTGGAGCTAATGATGTTGTCACAGTTTGACAGCAGACATGAAAAGTAGAAGTCTCAGAGAAGCTGAAGAATTTAGTTTTCAACTAAATTTATGATTTTTATGTTGGGAAATTAAAAATATCCTAAAGGCATTCTAAATTGAAAGGTGACCCACGTGAAATATCAGGTGAGTTGATATTGATTAGGAAGCTGGCTCTATACAGGCGATTGTTGAAACTGAAAACGGAATCAGCTCCCACTGAAACGTGTTTCCCATTAGGCTTTCTACTCCTCAGGATAAACCTAGTCATTTGTACTAGTTTCGGGTAAAGTAAGATATCCATTTCACCTTTATTTTTCTCTCTTTTGCCTTTAAGTACAAATGTAAACTGTTTCTTCTTTATTTATAAGAACAAATTTAGAGTAGGTTGTCAATGTCTATTGCCAAGTAATTGCAATATTCACCCAAGAAATGTTGTAATATTTTATACTCATTAGCAATTCCATTTGATATCCAAAATTTCAACAAAAGGAAAATTATACACTTGTTTATCCAAACTGAAGACTTTTGAAGATACTGCAGAATTTATAGCTGCTATGGAAAATAAAGGCAGCATAACTCACTCCTGGTATGAGATTTGATTTTTTTTTTCTTTTTTGTATGACTGTAATTATTATCATTAATTTTTTATTTTTGGAGAGGCAAGCATTTTGTGCTATGAACTGAATGTAGCGTTGTACTCAGAAAAATACTTGTTTTCATGTTTCCTTTCCCTAAAATGTCTGCTAGAGTACAGATGAAAATTCTACCTAGAAGGAAGATAATCTTTTTGAAACAATTGGATAAGATTAAATTGATTTGGTTCAAATAAGACTATATATGGAGAATCTAATAAATATTGAGACAAGTAGATATAACAATAGTTTAAAGAAGAAAAACTGAATATGTCCTATTCAGTGCAACCTTAGTTAAAATCTCATGAATGAAATCACTTGGAGAGTAGGGCTACAAAAAATTAGGTAAATCATAGACACACATGCTCTAGCAACTATGGCTACACAAGCACTGCTACTTCCAAAAGTTTTCTATCAATTTTAAACAAAGGTAGAGAATAAAACTATGAATACTGTCTTAGCAAGTTTTCCTACTTTAAAAAAAATTAAGATTGCTAGTGCGGCATGAACTATTTATTTTCCCCAAACAAATAGAATACTTTCCCCAAAGTATTTTATTTCATGGAATAATAGAATACGTTAACTATAACCCTAGAGAAGGAGAAAGTTTTCAATTAGTTAGTATAATTATATTTGTTACAAATCAATCAGCAACAACTCAGTATTTGGAAATCCAGATTCTAGTTTCAACTGAACCACTACCTAGTCATGAAATTGAGGAAATGAATTGATCACTAAGGACCACAGTTGGCAGTGTAATAGTCACTCAGATAGATTAAAAAAAAAAAAAATCAGGTCATACATATAAAATGACTGTGAAGACTCTAACTGCTTTGTGAATGTGTTACTAACATCATTCTAGTTTTATTATTTGTCTCATCAGGGATTCCATTATATATATTTTACTTTTAAGTCAGTGATAAAATGTTAAGCTTCCTAATGTTTTCTGTGGTCTCTAGCACAGAGATTTGTTACAAAAAGGGATGCCATATTATCTAGGTAATCTTTTTACATAATACATGGAGTTGTACTGGATTAATCTCAACCATTTTTAATTTAACTATTACTTTGTAATTGAACTTGAGCTTCCTCTATTCAAAGATTCCAGTAATCATTCTTCTTAAGCAAACACACACAAACACACACATACACACACGCACACACACTACACACACACACCTCTTCTGGATTGTATACTAAAAATTTATGTATTTTTGACTGAAATTAATTTGTAACCAACAAAGTTTGTTATTTAGAGACTGTGATTCTGCACAGATTAAGATTTGTGGCGTTCTGTTTAAAAGCAAGACAATAATATCTAAATTAGATATGGTCAGTGTGAGGACGAAATGAGATAAGGGTCAGAAAGTGAGTAATACAATGCCCAAGTTATAGCAGGTATTAAATTATTGTGTGTGTTCCACCGTCCTCCACAAGTACACACAGCCCCTCATAACACAAAGTAAGCACTGAATATAAAAGCCTCGGAAAAATTAAGCGGTAGGAAAAGTTACTTTTACTGTTTTGTAGCCCTAGACAGAGAGTAAGTTTGGAGTTTAGTTAGGAAAGTATCACAGGTGAGAAACACGAATTTGAGGCAGTTTTATGGCAGAGTGTGGAGGTTTAGTCTGAGTTTGGGACTTTTCTCTCCTCATTCATATCTCATCAATTAATTTTCCTAAGGACCCTTTCAAGCCCGAGAGAAGAGTACAGAAGAAATCAAAAGAAAAAGTGGAGACACGAAATGAATGGAGAAAGTAAGAGGAATGCAGGAAATAAAAACCCAGCAAGTAGAAGGGAATGGTGAGAATAAAGAAAAAGAAAACAAACGAACATACACACACACAAACAAACAAAAAACCACCAGGAGAGGGAGATCGATATCTAACAGCAGTAATTAAGTTCTAAGCTGGTTTGATATTTTTGCCTCCTGGACACCAACAGCCTCCGAGTGGGGCCTCTTTGATTTGGTCTCATATCAGTAATGGGCTTTGTTATGAGATCTCAGTATTAGCTCCACATGTGGAAAGATAGGTTAATTTGACTAAATATATTTTTTAAATTCTCCACACCAATGAGTCATCTAAGTGTCACATCTAGTATCTGCCACCTAATGTTTTTTTTTTTAATTTATTTATTATTATTATACTTTAAGTTCTAGGGTACATGTGCATAACGTGCAGGTTTGTTACATATGTATACTTGTGCCATGTTGGTGTGCTGCACCCATCAACTCGTCAGCACCCATCAACTCGTCATTTACATCAGGTATAACTCCCAATGCAATCCCTCCCCCCTCCCTCCTCCCCATGATAGGCCCCGCTGCCACCTAATGTTATGCTTAGCTTCTCCTCCTTCAAGTACAGAAATCCAGATAACCAACCCCTCCCCTATTCCCTGCTACACACATGCACACACACATGCACACACACACAGGCAGGCATGCATGCACAGCACATATTAAACACACAAATGAATAAATAGTAGAGTCCATGGATGATTTAGAGACATTTGAAAAGTGAAAACTTTGGGGGCTCGAGTAATTTAGGGGAGTTTTCTATTAACATGTAGTTTAAAGCTGTCTTTCCAGTTAATGTAGTTATATAATATGTAAATTAAAGATGGGGTCTACTTCCTAAGTAATTATTACCACAAATAGTACCGATTACTGAAGGTAAACTCCTTCCTTTTCTGTTCTTTACTCAAAGCAATACTTTTACAATTGCTTATTTAATATTGAAGCATGAAAAAAATAAGAACGTTGATACAATAAAAGAACTTATTTCTGACTGGTGGGTGATGATAGGATCTGACAAGGAGGTGTGCTTCAGAGAAATTGTCAGGATTCTACACTCTTGTCTGTGCCTAGGAAAACAGCCCAACCTACTCACCTTTAGTTTTGAATGGAGGCTGCAGGATGTTACTCATCATGGCTTTTAGAACAAACACTTTCCTGCAAACAGTGTCACACCACTGTTACCATGGCAACAGACGCCCTATAAAGATGAGTTATCTATTAATTGTGCTTCTCTTCAATAAACACATCTCTTAAATTCATCAGGAAAAAGGTTTAATAGAGACATTCTATATATTGACATTTCTTATTCTAAACCTCTGTTTGATGATAAATATTCATTTCATTAAAGTGTTTAATTTAGGTGTCTTTCATATTAGCTATATCACATAAATCTATAACAGTTTAATGAATTTAAAACAGTTGTATTATAAAAATGATGCATTTACATAATAAATGGATTATTATTATGCTAAAAAGCATAAAAAGTAAAAAGAACTCTATTCTGTGTCTAAACATATAGCGAACAATTAATTTATAAAAAATTAAGTTTATCAACTTTACAAACAAATAATTTTATAAACTTTGTAAGTATAGAGTCAACAATCAGCTTAATGGACCAAACAAAATAAAACAAAACAAAACTTGTTTCAAGTTAATACTTTTTAGAGGAATGCAATTAAGTAGGTAGAAATCATAGCCCCATATATTTTATTTATTTTATTTTTTATTTTTTTGAGCCAGAGTCTTGCTCTGTCCCTCAGGCTGGAGTGCAGTGGTGCGATCTCAGCTCACTGCAACCTCTGCCTCCCGTGTTCAAACGATTCTTCTGCCTCAGCCTCCAGAGTAGCTGGGATTGCAGGTGCCCGCCACCACACCCGGCTAATTTTTGTATTTTTAGTAGAGACGGGGTTTCACTGTGTTAGCCAGGAAGGTCTTGATCTCCTGACCTCATGATCTCCCCACCTAGGTCTCCCAAAGTGCTGGGACTACAGGCATGAGCCACCACACCCAGCCCCCAGAACCTGGTATATTAATGAAATGATTTTTTTTTTGAAATCTCAGAGGTAAAGACTAGATAAAAAATTGAGTCACCAAAATCATATACTTCTCCTAACCTGAAACTGCCAGCAAGTAGTAAATGGTTTATCAACTCATTCGAGCAAGTGAAATACATCAATTAATACTATTGCAACGTAAATTGGTATATTGTAGCTCAATTGGTTTATCTCCCAATATTCCTAATGTTCCTTTTTTAGTTCTCGTTAATCAGTCCTCACCAGTCCTAATCAACATTTTATTTACATTTTACGTATTCGTAGCATTAGAAGAAATGTTTGGGTACATTATCTGTACATACAAGATATATTTTCCAAGGCAATGTAGCATAGTGGCTCTAGAAACAGACAGATCTGAAGTTTAATGCCACGTCAATCACTATGTGACCTTTTGCAAGTTACTCACTGTCTTTTATTTTCCATTTCCTCAGTTGTAACATGGATATAATGAAACCATCTACTGCATAATGTTTTTTGTGACAATTGAACTCAATAATACTCAATAATAAGTAAAGCACTTAGAACAATTTTTAGGACATAGTAATTGTTCAGTAAATGTATTCCTCCTCCTCATCATCATCATTGGAATTATTACGGTTATTTTCAACCATCATTCAGATTCTACTGAAAGGTTTAAGCCCTGTAGAAAAATATACGCAATGATTTTTACTGTTGCTTGGAGCAACAGATTTATGACATTAATTATCCTTAGCTCCTTGTGCTAATATTATATTATTGCTTTAGTCATTTTAGCCTGGAATTACACTCTTAAATATAACCAAGATCCAATGGGCTACATCATAAGGAAAAAGTAGAAGTGGTGTTGAGGGGCGTCTCCTGTACACAAGAACAAGTACACTAATTTACTTGAATTTGACTTTGAATAGAGGTGAAAACTTCACCAAGAATTTATTGTAAGTGTCCCAGTTGAACACTGAGGGCCTGCGACAGGCCCTCAGAAGCCTGTCTAAAGCAAACACAAATCTCCTCTGGAGGAAAGCACCTTCAATCTCAGCTTCAAAGCATGCTATATATAAAGCTCAACTTACTAGGAGTAAAACCATCAATAATAAAAAGTAATGATAACTTAAAAACATAAAGAAAAGCAAAAAAAATTGAGTTAGTCAAAGCAACAGTCACAAGACTCCAACCAAGATTCCTAGTGGGTGCTTCATAAAAATTGACAGGCTGAATCCAAGAGCTAAATGGAAGAGCCAAAGGCTAAGAATGAGAAAAACAAACAAACAAACAAAAAACCTCCTGTAAAATAAAAATTACAAAAGAAGTAAAAGAGGAGCGCTTTCTGGATAGTACAGTGTTTGTGAAGAAAAGGTAAATTAAGGGTATGCATTCATTTTGGATATAGATGATTTTATGTTTTGTATGTGAATGCATATAGAGGAATATGTGTGTGTGTGTGTGTATATATATATATCTGTGCATGTGTATACACAAGCATACACTCATACTCACATTAGGCCGGGCACAGAGGCTCATGCCTGTAATCTCAGCACTTTGGGAGGCCAAGGCTAGCGGATCACAAGGTTAAGGATTGAGACCATCCTGGCCAACATGGTAAAACTCCGTGTCTACTAAAAATACAGAAATTAGCTGGGCGTGGTGGTGCACACCTGTAATCCCAACTACTCGGGAGGCTGAGGCAGGAGAATCGCTTGAACCCAGGAGGCGGAAGTTGCAGTGACCGGAGATCACGCCATTGCACTCCAGCCTGGTGACAGAGCGAGACTATCTCAAAAAAAAAAAAAAAAAAAAAAAAAAAAAAGGCATAATTATTTAAACACGAAATATTTTCTGAATATCAGATTTAGGAGAACAATAGACCTTGATTGAAGAAATAGATATTATGGGATATTATACATATGGTCAGGAAATAAAAAACCTTCCAATAGTGACATTATTTAATGTCCATAAATATTTAAATTATTAAAAGTGTTTCTCATTTACTATCTCTTCAATACAATATATTTTATTTGCACTGGAAATTTTTAAAAATATTTTTAAGCACAGAGTTGTGAATAGCATGCATTATTGCATATTGAGACACTTGCATTATTACATAATTTTACAGTTAAATAAATGAGGGTCATACATATTGCCAAAGGAAGAGTTCAAGAGCTGGTTTCTAACACAGGTCTAATTTTTAAAGCCTATTTGTGTGTGCGTGTGTGTGTGTGTGTGTGTGTGTGTGTGATTTTTCTGGTTTCCTAGTAATCGGGAATTTTGGAAAATTGTGATCTCAATGTGCTCTTAAAATTAGTTTATAAATAATTCCAAGAATAAAAAAAGTTTTTAAATATAATAAGGAATCTTAACCAGGTAAATGCACGTCTTATTTTTTACAAAAACAGTTTAAAAGTTAAAAAGAAAAGTATAAAAAATTATAAAATAGGGATATAAAGAAAATATTTTTGTACAGCTGTACAATGTGCTTGTGTTTTGAGTTAGATTTATTACAAGAGAGTCTGAAAGTTAAAGAAGTTAAAAGTTTGTAAAGTCACAGTAAGCTAAGGTTAGTTTGTTACTGAAGAAAAATGTTTTTTATACATCTAGTATAACCTAATTGTATAGTGTTTATACAGTCTATAGGAGTGCACGGTAATGTCAGCCTTCACATTCACTCATCACCCACTCACTGACTCACCCAGAGCAACTTCTAGTCCTGTAAGTTCCCTTCATGGTAAGTGCACTATACAAATGTACCATTTTTTACAATCTTTTATACCATATTTTTACTGTACTATTTTTATGGTCATGTATATTTAGATACACAAATACCATTGTGTTACAATGAACTATAGTACCATGCTGTACAAGTTTGTAACCTAGGAGCAATACGCTATACCATATAATCTAGTTGTGTAGTGGTGTGTACCACTTAGGTTTGGTTAAGTATGCTCTATGAAGTTCACATAATGAAATTCACCTCACACCACATTTCTCAGAACATTTTTCCACTGTTAAGTGACACATGACTGTAGTTATGCCCACCAAAATTCAGAACATAAAATTGTTATTGCCAAGTAAAAAATATTGTATTGGAAAAGTCTGAATGCTATCTAAAACTAAGAATTATAACATAAATAGCATTTAGGATCTACCTCCTTTACATATGAGATTTAGTTTTAAATTTTTTTGTTTACATTCATCAGATTTGCAGGATAACATAAATATCCACATTATCCTGAGTTATTTATATTCAAAAAAGAGTTGGTAAATCTTTTTCATAAGGATGAAAATAGGAATAGACAAAAAAGACATTATACTAAAAAAAATCTCTGAAACTTCATCAGTAAAAAAAAAGAAAGAAAGAAAAAAGAAATACATGTCTGCTTGGAAAGCACACTTGCTTTGACTTTTGGAAGACAGAAGCTTTGTTAAGAGAAGTTGTCTTATTGCTACACCCCATGGTTAGAGATTTATTGTGGCATATTTCTTCTTGACCCCTTGCTAAAGATTCTTCAGTCTGCAAGTTGGAGCATTATGATTTTCCTCCCACCCTTACATATTTTTATTTTTAAGGTATAGTTTTTAAAGTATAGTTATTTTCTATTTTCTTTACTCTTGGTTCAAAAAGCATAAATTTAGAAATTGATCGTGCTGATAAGAATACAATGGTCAAAGATAAAAAAGCTTTTATTATAGCATTATAATAATGTGTGTTATGCATGAACAAGAGCAAGAACAGGTTTTTTTGTTCTTTCTGATTTTGCCAGGTAACCTTACAAATGATAGTAATTATCCTCTTTTCTTAACTTCAGGCTTTTATGATCTTGCAAAGATATGACAAAAATGGGAAAGTAACTACTAATTGGTATATATATTTTTTTGCAATGTTGGAAAGTACACTGTGGCAATGTTTAAAAAAATAAAACAGAGAGTGGAACAAACATCACCATCATCAAGCAGCCTTTATTAACCACTTGTTCATAGGGGGATGCCATGGCAGACAGGCAGGCTGGTAGGGAGGATGTAAGATGCATTAGTCATCTGTGCTATGTCCTGTGTTTTTATTCTATCCCAATGAATGTCCACAGCAATTCTAAGAAATTTGAATAATGATACCAATTGAGAGATGAGGAATGTCAGCTCAGAGGTATAGCAAAATTTCTTATGTGATACACTTACCAGTGGTAAATGGTAGAGCTAGATTTGACCCAGATGGGTCTGATTTCTGAACACTTGCTCTTTCCTTCATATTTCCTGTCATGACGGAATGCTTACTTTTTTGAAAGATGCAATTCCCAGATAACTTTTCAGAATATAGAGAAAAGATAATCCCATGAAGCTTTTATTTTGAGACAGGGTCTCGCTCTGTCACCCAGGCTGGAGTGCAGTGGCGCGATCTTGGCTCACTGCAGCCTCCACCTCGACAGGTTCAGGTGATCCTCTCACCTCACCCTCCTGCCATGAATCTTCCTTAAATAATAACAGAGTGATGAAATAATCTGTATAAAAAAAGCCCATGACACAAATTTACCTATTAGGAAACTTGCACATGTACCCCTGAACTTAAAATAAAAGTTTAAAAATTAAAAATTGATATAGAATCTATCTATATAGTTAAATAGATTTTAAACTTCATAAAAATATGCCTTTCAAGTGTAACATTGCATGTTTTTCTTTATATCAGTTAGTAGTACATTCATTACAAGGAAACCAAAAAGGTACCCAACTCACAGCAGTCTTAAATAAGATAAAAATCTGCTCTGCTCTGTCTAAGAAAGGTAGAGATAATCATGCTAGGGTTGTATTAAAGCTAAAAGAAAGAAAAAAAGAAAAAAGTTGTCTGAGACACAGGTGCTTTCTATCTCTTCTTGTAGGTTCTAGAGTCTGGAAGAAGGGATTACGGTGGGATTGGTTCTGGCTGCTACAGCGTTAACTTCATTAGGAGAAACTCTGGGTAGGCTGGATAAGTCACCATCAGGCCATTGGCCAGTCATGAAATAACAGATTTCATAGAAAATCAGAGCGCCCGTGGAAGCCTGTTGTTGGAACTTTACGATGATAAATGTGGCAGGTCTGGGAGCAAGTTTAATTGCCAGGACAATCTGGAGAACTGGAGGCATATACTTTCGGGAGAGCCAAGAGATGTGCTGGACAGATGGGACTTTGCCTCAAGCCTGAAAGAATCAAAAGGTTCCAGTCTCCTTTTTTCACATCTGTTCTTGGCTCCCTAAGTATTACTTTTCTATGTATTCCCCTCACCTAGATGCCAAGTGTTTTCTCTAAGAAAACATTGCATCTTTTCCAGCTGTACTGTAGCTTCACTCTGCGACTTGAATTTAACACAATTTTATTGCAGATGAAAATGAAGAGGTCCTGAGATGTCTCTCTTACGCATGAATTACCAAAATGACATTTCTAAACTTAGAATGATATTTTTCTTTAGAGAATGAGATTCGCTAGGACCCACATTCTCTTCAATTAAATATTAATACGTATAAGCCATGATCTCATTGAAATAAGTCATTGATTCATTTTTTCCATATTAAAAGATAACAAAAACTGATTAGGATAGACTAGAATGTAAATTCTAAGTTGTTTCAGTGCCAAACAATGATTGGTACTTAATTTTATTAGGAATGTTACACTAATGCCCAGTTTATTCTGACAAGCATGTCTGGATTTATTTGTAAATAGAGAGGTTAGTTAATGGAGACATTTAAAAGATTTCTGAATGTACCCAAGAAATAAAAACTGTAAGAAATGAAATCATTGCAAATATATGTCTTGTAGTTGACAAACTCCTCTTTTAAAAAGGAAAAGTGCAACATCCTCCTAAGGAAACTATGCTTATCTCTTCCTAGAGTGATCTACAACTTAATGCTAATATCTTTAATTTCTTTAACGAACAGTTTAGGTAAGTTATATTTGAGAGTGAAAAGTGAGGGCAGAGGAGGGACTTGGTGATCAATGTTCCCCACAGCAAACTGAGAAAAGAAAACGAACATGAGATAGTTGATATTCAGAATGTTCTAGAAAATTCAGAATATATGATTGCCATGAAGTCTGGGGAAGAGAGGCTTATGCAGCATCCTAAAGCCGAGGTAGTGTACTAGAACAGGTAATGAGTGAATGGTGTTCAGTTCACGGGCACTTGGTACTCAAAGAAGCGCAATGAGACAGAAATAAGGAAAAGTAAGCAAGAGCCCAGCTCCACATGGTTCATTTACAATCTTGCTTAGAGTCAGCCTTGTTTAAAATGGAGGTGTGGAGAGACAGAGAGAGACCCAAACCAATCTGTAAGGGACATTAAAGGTTAATAGAACTGCGGGTCAATGTTCAAAGATTTTTTTCAACAAGTCTGAGAAGTGTTTAAAAAAAAGACTAATGACTAAAACCAAATATCATTTCTCTAGCTTTAGCCCACTCTTCAGAGGTCTTGCTTTGTTTCAAATTTTTGAATCTGTTAATTTTGAATATTTGGAGCATACCTTGCATTTTTTCCATCAAATTGTATCACCACATCTAGTCAGACACGTGGTTTGCCCTTTTCTTTCTTTAGTCTTATGCACATGAGGAATTTCCACTGAAAATAAGTAGGAAATCAAGTAGAAAGATATAAAGAGCTTTACATAAAGTCAATTTAGTTTTTAACTTGTCTAATTGAAAACAGAACCTTTCTCTTACTGCTCTTTTAGTAGTAATAATAATGTGTATGGTTATTGCGAAAGACTATAAAATATAAATAAGTTTTATGTTATCCTTACATCAGAACTCTGTGTGACACTGATGCAGGAGTTTTCTCTACCAATTTGCCAACTGGGGTCCTCCACGGCCAGTGACACCCATCCCCCCACTTGTTACCAGGGCCTCACTTGGCCTTAGACCTGCCATTGGAAGTGCCCTGCCCACTTGGCTTGCGTGTGCAACAGCTTGTACCCATGTTCTGCGGTTCCCAAGCTCTTGTCCCACATCCAAGAAGAATAAGGATATGCTGACAATTCAAAGGGTGAAGATGAGTGGAGAGGAATTTTATTGAGCAAAGGAATACCTCTCAGCAGAGAAGGCATGTGGGGGTGGTCCCCTACCCCTGAAGTCGGGTGGTTTCTTTCTCAGTGTGGCTGAGTTCAGGACTTTTATGGGCTCAGAATAGGGGAGTGTGCTGACTGGTTTGTGAGTATGCAAAAAAGGTTAAAACAAAAGCACCACTTAAAGGTGCACATGACAGTGTAAAAAATGAATTAGGGAAAGGTAGGTATATGTAAAATCAGTGATGGGTGGGGATCAATCAGAAGAAAGCACATCAAATGGGAAGATGGGTTCTCAATCCAGTCCGTAGATCTGACTTGTAGCTTTGCTTTCAGGCTTTAAACTGTTTTTGACTTGGAGGCAGGATTTCACTGGGGACCTGCCACTACCTGCCTAGTCATTTGTCTGCCTCCTGCCACTATCAACATCTCACGAGTTTCGATAATCATTAGTTGATTTTTTTAATTCAACAAATATTTATTGAACATCTATTATTTTTTGTATTTTAGACACTGTTTTAAGCACTAGGAAAGAATATGGCAGTGAATAATATAAACATGTCTGTCCTCATGAAGCCTTATATTCCAAAGGAAGAAAAAGAAATTAGAAAAATATATACTGTGATAAGTATTGGTAAAGTAGTAAAGAAAAAACAATCACGGAATGGAAACACGAAATCTAAAGACTGTGGGTTTGGATAAAATGGTTTAAGCATGTTTTCCCATGACATAACTTTTGAGTAAAGGCTGATAAATGTTTGCTGAGTGAGACAGGTATAAATAAAAACAGTGAGACATTTAAGTGCAGAATTCAATTTAACATTTTATTTATAGAGCACCTGCTATACGTAAAGTTCTCAAGCACCCAATGGGAAAATACTAAGATTAAAGTGTATCTGCACTTAAAATATCATATATATTTGTTAATACATAATTGATCACTTTAGGTAAAAGTAAATTCATATTTTTTGAGTTCTTTTTAAATTATCTTTAAATTCCAAAAGTAATACTGGAATTTGAAGTAGTTTATTCACCTTACTGAACCTCAGTATCCACTTTAAAAATGAGGATTTTCAATGAGCAATAAGATTATGTATCTATCATGGGACTATAGTACTGATAAATGGTGAAGCAGATAATTTTTTCTCACTTTGTAATGGTGACTTTACTGTCTACAATCTAAGCTAATTATATAATTATCCCAATGGAAAAATATGCTATAATTAGTTGTAGACATTTATTTGTAAATATGCTTTTTTATTTCTTTCAATCTTTTTAAAAAAATATTCTTTCTAGAGTGTGTTATATAAAAGAGGCATAAAGATTTTTGCAAAGCACACTCCCCCCCAAAAAAAACAAAACAACAGAAAACAAAAAACTCAAAGATGAGAAATTATAAGGCTGTTATATTAAAATAAACTCTCTATGTACAACTAAATAATTCTAACTACAAGAAGACTTCACTGGCATTCAGAGCATGGAATTTCATCACAGAATGGAATCTTGTAATTGCTCCTTTTAACCCACACCGTGTGAGCTTTGGAGAGTTGGGTTCTGGTCACTTCTCTGGTGTAATAACATAACAATGCTCCTGGGAAGTGTATCATCATATTTTTCTTCTTTTTAAGGAAAAAAAAATATGATCCCAAAGTAAAGAGAAATCAGAAAGTAAGTTTTATTTCCTTTAACATATTATATATATTTTTTCTCATGGGGGCTTTTGCAACTCAGATTAGGGCATTTTGGAATTCTTATCTGAGCCACAGTGTCAAGAGACTGACTCCCCGAAGATTAACTCCCCAAAGGGTACAATGGTGACTCACACGAAGGATGCACACGAAAGGCTCTGTCACTTCGGTAATTGGAGAGCATTTCTAGAGGTGAGTCCAGGCACCCATCAAAACATTCCTACTCTCTTACAAACCCAATGCTGTTAGTGAATCTTCTATGGATTCAGAAGCTGAGATGAAACTAATGCCTCATATCTGCGGATACAAAAGAAGTAAAGAAAATACTGATTTTTTTATTTTGAATTAGAAATTGTGCAGTCAGCCTCTACCTACTTCGTGAAACAAAATTTCTCACAATTTCCAGAAAAAGACAATTCATCTTCTATTACGTGTCTGCTTGTGGGAAGTTCTATATAAGCCCACAGAAAGTGACACCTCACTGAAACTCTGTATCCTTAATCTAAAGATATGAGGATGCAAAAATGGCTGTGACTGTTGGAAAAATAAGAGAAGCTTATTGTCTTGTTTTATTTTCTGAATTCCAAGATATTAAAACTGCTCTGATTTTCTATAGCTAAGAAACACAATGTGTCTAGAAAGGTGGTGATTGGAACGTGAGTAAAAACAAACACACAAAAAAAGTTATTTTGCTAGTTTTCATCCTTGTGCACACAATGGTGCACTGCCAGTTGGAAATGTTTACTAAGACTAAATACATGTAAAAGGTTAAGAGAAGACGGGGGTTGGGGGGGGTGTGCTGGGAGTGGGGGGAGGGAGAGAGAGAGAGAGAGAGAGAGAGAGAGAGAGAGAAAGCATGAGTAACTAATACGATTTCCAAAATGTAAAAATAGAATTTGACAAGCCAACATTCACTTGGCAAATACTGTGCCTTTCCTCACATTCATCTTGCTCATAAAAATGTCTTTGGGAAACTATTTTATTGAGGTTATGCATCACAAATCAATCCACCTTTTAAACATTTGGAGTTTCATCTTAGTTCCTTGGTTCTTCCTTTGAGTTGTTATTCTAAACATCAATTTGTAAATCTTTTCATATCTTCTTAAGCAGGTGTGAAACCAACTCCTTTGGCAGAATTCCAAAAGCAACTTGTAAGCAACTCTAAAACAGATGTGTATATGCAAGATTCAGGCTTCATCTCTGCACGGAGATGAGTGTGAACTAGTGTTCATGCTTGTTTCATCTTGCTTTAGTTTTTCAGTTGCTTTATTTGTTTTTAAATAAACTGTATGGTGTATATTGAAGCTATATGACATGATGTCATATGATATGCATATACAGTAAAGGTTATATTATAGGAGAACAAATTAAAATATCCATCATCTTAAACATTTTTTCCTTTTGTGGCATAAGCAGCTATAATCAACTCATTTAACAAAAATCCTGAATGCAATAAAATATTAATAAATATTTTCTGTGATTTCATTTGAAGTAGTTAGCCTACAAATATTTACTAGGTCTTTATTTCTTCTGAGTAAACAACATCAAACAAAATGAGATTTGTGATGTAATGGATACTTGAGTAATCTAAGAGCAATTTAAGGGTAAGTCCATAATCCAGGCAGACACATTTAAATAACAACCCTTGTAAATAAAGTAGTAAAAGGAAGCACACACTTTCTAACTTACTTTCCTTGACGTGAACTCAGTTTGAGATCAGTCTTGAACATGACATTTTCTTTTTATCTATATGCCTCCATTTATCCACAAGCATTAAGTCAAAATTGATTTTAGCAACAGAATAAAGCTCTGTAGGTTCTGTTCAATGATGTCAAATCTATCCCTGACAAGTGTCCCATTTTTGCTCTTCCTGGATAGCATGGTTTCAAAAAAATCTAGAAAATGAAATATTCTATAGCGCCGAAGTTCAATAGTGTTGAATCTCTAAAATGTGTAGATTGTTTTGGAGTCATATTTGTGTCTTGAATCACTTTAAATATTTTGAAAACAAAATGTGGTAGATTTTGAAAAAGTTTGTATTTTTATTTCTGTTGTGGTTAAGGCGGTGCTTCCTGGAGTGATCTAAAAAGAACCTATGAGGAGGTGAAATGAGAGAACTAGAAAACAGAAGACAGCGTGTTTCCAATCCCAGAAATTAGGTTTCTGAGACAAGTAAGGAAAATAAAGAGCCCAGGTTTACAAAGTCGATAAAGAGCAAGAATTATTAAAGGTAGTTAAGACAGCCTCACTTTCTCATCTAGCATCTCAAGGCACCCATTGTCTCTGGGTGTGTTCTTGCTAAAAACAGACACTTAAAAGTTTATTACTGAGAAAAAGGAAAGAGAATAAGATAAAAATACACAGTCTTTTGAAAAACATCTGCCCAATTTTATGGACAAAGTTCACCATGCATTTCAATATAGAATGGGGAAACATTAAATTAGCTATTATTTGCAAAAGAAAAATGTTTTGTATGAGGGAGAAAACAACCCTATATATTGAGTACAGTGTGCCCTGCTTGAGTGATAGGTGCACTAAAATCTCAGACTTCACCACTATACAATTCATCCATATAACCAAAAACCATTTGTATCCCCAAATCTATTGTAGTAAATAAAAAATGTTTAAAAATTAAAATGGTTTGTATGTAGTAAAACACTAAAAGTTAGGAAAATATTAAATAATATTATTTTAAGGAGTGAAAAATAAAATAGTTTCCCTGAAAGCATAAAGAATATCTTTACAATTCTGTTACAGAAGATTTATTTATAAATTTTTTTTAATGAAATGAAGTAGCATTGATACCCTGTCCACAGAACAGCATAAGACTTGAATCTGACAGGCAAATAACCAGCAGTCAGGAGGGTATAGTACAGTGTGATATATGTATGACTGCTATAGATTCATTTATACTGATTGAAACACATGTTCTAATTAACCTGAGTGGGGGTCTCAAAGGATTCCTGTTCAACTGTTACACTGCAATGCATTTTTCTCACTTTATATTTTAGTATACCCCCTTTAAAAGGTAGAATGCTTTAAAATACATTTACTACACAGGCAATTTGATTAATATATGTTTTTATTTTCCCTTCAAAAATAATTCGATGAGCTATCTTATGAAGGCAATGCATCTGCACATTTAGGAATATGTTCCAAATCTAGTGTATGTTTCCATGCGCATTTACCAACTGCATGTAACCCTCACAGCAAAAGCTAAATAAGATTAGTGATTCCCAACTACCAGAGGATAAAATCAATTTATCATCCGTTCTTGCAGAAGCCATAGAGTTTTATAAGTGATTAAATTGAAGGAGGCGCTTTGGGCAATGCAGAAATAGAGCATTTCTTGATAAAATTATGACTGAGGTTGTCAAATCTGTGATACGCCTGTGATGCCGGCTAGGCAGGTCAGCTCCTCTGGGACCCTAGTTACAATGGCATTTTCTTATGTTTGACATGTCTCTGGATCCAAGGGAGAGAACAGATTTCCCAAAACAACCCTTTATTGTTTTCTCATTTCCATGTCGAGTAAGTAAAGCATACATTACATATTTGTGTGTTGGCTTCTAATTAAGGTTTGTTTTAGCTGATCATAGAATACAGACAATAAAAATTCATGATGTGGGGGAAAGTTAACTGGATTATGTCAGGCGAATTGTTTGTGTCTAGGCCTTGCCTCTGATAATTAGTTACCTTATGACCTTAGGTGAATCACTTTTATCTCCTCGTTTTCAGTTTCCTCCCCTGCAAAGTAATGAAGGCAAGCAGAATCAAACGGAAGGTTTTTGCCACCTCTAACAGGTTTTTTTTTTTTTTTTTTTTTTTTGCCTTGGTAAAGCATTACAATATAAGCATTAAATTTACTTTTGTATAGTGAGTATTTTCGGGATGAGAATAGCATAGGGATAAATGTATGCTTGGTTTTTTTTAGGTTGAATGGTAACCTTAAATTTTTTGTTGTTGTTATTTCCATTTGCATTCCAAGACTAGCTTGTGCAGAAGTGTAGATGATGGTGAAGAAATGAGAAAGGGTAAGGCAGGAGGATAAAGACATAGGAGAGTAAACAAGGTAGGCTTATGGGTACAAGTGGTAAGGCCAAATCACCTTCTTCAAAGGCAGGCCTCAAACACCTTGCTGGACTTTCAAAAGAGGGTCAAAAAAGAGGAAAATGAGCAGCAAAGATCTACTCAGCCAAATTGTGAGTACTGGATTAGGAGGGAGTGTGGAGTGAGGCTCCTTCCTACATCTTATATTTGCCAGGTCTAAACAAAGGCCCTGAATGTGCCTTGATTGCGGATGGCAAAAAAGTGTGAATGCTCTGTCGAAAGGAACATCACCACAGCCCTTCACTGCCTGATGCGTGTCGCCAAGTGTATTTGTAACCCATGCGATGATGTGAAGAAAACATAGAGCCTTCCTGGGTGATGATCAAGTCTGCTAAGCCTAAATGGTCTCTAGACATGGCTGAGTTCAGGTGGAGATGACTTTCTCAAAAACCCACAGTGTGCGTGGACATGTGCTGATGTCCATGTGGAAACGTGCTAAAGGAAAGGAATGTTAGAAACATAAGAAGCTCTCCATTTACTTTGTCAATTCCTTGAGTTTTAAAAATCGATCTTATAAGAGACATTCACCCATTTAGCAAATGATGGTAAATACACTGAATTCAATCCTGTCTGGTTTATGGCTATTAAAACAATGACTTGACTTCCCTTTTGTGATTAGGGAAATTTTAAGGGAGAACAATTGAAACTAAAATAAAAATTACAGTGAACTAGAATAAAATAGCACAAATTAATTCTGCCAGTCAGAAAGGAAACATTGTAAGATATCCCTTGTGATCTTCTCAGAAGGGTTTTGTTTTCCAAGGCTCTGGCAAGCTGATTGGAGGCTACTGCCTTCCTGGTTTTCACTTACTTCATCCCCTAAAAGTCTTCTTTTTTTCCCATATCAAGATCAAAGACCAAATCCATGTCTACCAGGCACTTCGTAGACTTTATAATTTATTTCATGGAGATTGAAGAACTATTAGATGATATTTGAGAATAACAGTCAAATGAGCATATTAGCCATTCAGGTATAACAAAAATGGAAGCCAGCAGTCTATCTTTAATTTTGTCACATCCTATGGAGTTAAATCATTAGACTGCAGAGCACCTGTTAACGTGTCCTCAGTTCGTGAGTTATGTGGTTAATCTAATGCCACTTGCCCTACTAAGGGGTAAATTCAGAAACTTCCCATTGGAATTGTACAGTGGGCATTAACCTCTAGGGAATAACAAGGTACACAGTACATGTAATCTCCTTTCCACTTCTTGATGACCCTATTTTATTGTGTTCATTTTACCATCGAGAAAACTGAGGCTCAGAGTGAGCAATGTGTCCATGTGTCCGTCTCTGCTCTTCTTGTACATGCACCTCCTTACCACTTCTACTTATTGAATCTTGTCTCATAACTTAGCACTTTATCTCCTCTGTTTCTAAATTTGGTTAAAGTTGTGTCTATTGATTAAAAATCTTACACAATGAAAAAGTATGAATGCACTTAAATTTCCCATTTCTGAAAAACATTTACTAGTTTTCTGCTTAAAACGTCGTTTATCTGTATCTGTGGTTTGTATAATCATTTTTATCAAGAGTTGAAGGTAATATATTTTCCAGTTAGAAATGTATACTTTACCCTTTAATGTTCATTAATAAATAAGTCATATTTTAATATGTTTATTCCTTCCAGTAAACAACACTTTTCTTTTTTTGGAGAATTCAGTGATTTTAGCCAACTTCAGGCTTCTTAGTTCCTGATTCTACAGTATAGTTCACCCAAACTTGTCTTCATAAGTAAATCCCTCATAATCCGTATTCCTTCTATACTTTCTCTTCTCCAACAAAATTCTTACCTTTCTAGTGTTCTTCTATCCATCAGAATTAAAAGATGTCAAATGGATTCTTTTTTTTTTTTTTTGAGGCAGAGCCTGGCTCTCTTGCCCAAGCTGGAGTGCAGTGGCCGGATCTCAGCTCACTGCAAGCTCCGCCTCCCGGGTTCACGCCATTCTCCTGCCTCAGCCTCCCGAGTAGCTGGGACTACAGGTGCCCGCCACCTCGCCCGGCTAGTTTTTTGTATTTTTTTGTAGAGATGGGGTAAATGGATTCTTATTGAATATTTCATGATGTGATTTCTCAAGTTCTCCCTAAATGATATTTTTCCAGTTATTCTAACATATATATGATTACTTACTTTTAAGTAATATATGTTTACTTACTTTTAAGTAATCATATATATGATTTATATATAAGCATATATACAATTATATATGTATATAATTTAATATATAATATATAATATATTTAAGTAATCATATATATGGTTTATATATAAATATATACACAATTATATGTATGTTTATTCTAACATATATACAATTATATATTTATTCTAACATATATACACAATTATATATATGTTTATTCTAATATATATGATTGATTACTTACTAAAATACTGTACTAGAGTTGAATAAAAGAAACTAGAGTTAAAATAAAGAAAAAGATATATGGAACTCACAGTAAGAGAAGTTAAAGGTACAAAGTAATAAATGGCACATAGTCTGTGTAGATAAAGAATTAATTGAATTCAGAAGCAGGAAATACATCTGGAGATGATGATCTTGGAGAGCCTATCAGTGCAACTAGCATTCACACTGCTTCTAAAAGAAGAAGGATTTGGAAATTTAAACATGGGAAGGAATATCTGAGGAGAAATGATAGCATGAGTCTGCCTAGACCACGTCCGCATTTCCCCACAAAGAATGAGACTTCAGGAACTGTGATGAAGAATTTGGGAGCCTCCCTGGCCATCTTCCAATTACTTCACAGAGAGAAACATCGAAATTGCCTCCCCTGTAAGCCTGCCCTAATTTATTTTGGTTTTGTTCTACAGAACCCTCCATTTTTAGCAGAAATAACCATAGATTGCAATGCTTGAAACCAGGTTGTATTTTGTGAAAAATACTTTTTGTAAGATAAAACAATTTAATTCACATCACTTAAAATCTATGAGTTTTTACCCCAAGACTCAGAGAATTGGATCAAACTGGACTTTAGAAATTTTCATTTTCAATTCCATTTACAATCAGTGATAAAATTAAGCATTTTAGATTGACTTTCTCTTTGATTCATTTATATACACTGTGAACAAAATAATAAAACAAAGTTGTATAGGAAGAATGTTGCAAAAAACATCGTGTCAGTTCAGAGTTCATTTAGATAAAGGCCTTTTGAATCATGTTCCTTAGTTTCTGGAGAGGAGAACTAATTTTCACTCCAATAGATGGTTCATATATCAATTTAAAGAGGGAAAAATAGCACAGAAACACATTTCCAATGGGGTTGAAAAGACTTAGATTAATTTTCTCTCAAGAGCACTAATATGCTAATCTAGCCAAACAGTCTGCTAAACAGTAAGATCAAGAAGTATGATTTATGATGTCACGTTTTTAAAAGTACACACAGTATTCAAAAGAAATCTTACGTGTCTCAAAGCAAGTCCTCTACACTCAGCCTTCTGTATAATTTCTTGTTGGCTTGACTTCTTCATATTCCATCTTAAATAGAGTATCTGTACTCTGCCAATGATCTGTCTATTGACATGAATTATGTTTCATTTGTATATATATATAGAAGCTGCAATTTGAAATCTCTTTTAATCTTTTAACTTCACAAAGCAATGCTCATACAGTCACAACTCACTTCTGGGGATACATTCTGGGAAATTCATCGTTAGGCAATTCTGTCATGCAAACATCACAGAGTATTCTTAACCAAACATAGATGATATATCCTACTACACACCTAGCCTACAAACCTGTACATCATGTAACTGTACTTAATACTGAAGGCAACAGTAACGCAATGGTATTTGTGCATCTAAACATTTTTAAACATTGAAAAGGTACAGTAAAAATACAGTATTACAATCTGATGAAACCATCATATAAACATTCTGCCACTGACTGGAATATGATGTGGAGAATTACTGTATATGTGTTCTAGACTTGCTGAAACAATATCACATATAACAAAGTAGTACTTTTTTTATACCACCATTTTAAATAAACACTGGCAGACATTATCTTTAGATTAATACCACATATAGTCTCTCTCTAAAAAATTTTGTTTAAGGACAAAAGTTTACTGCTAAGAGAATCAAATACAGGAATAGAAGTCAGAAGACAGTTTCACTGTTGTTTAAAAATAATTTTTATTTAGATTCATATACCATAAATCCACCATTATAAAGGGTACAATTTGGTGTACCTTTTTAAGTATATTTTTACGTATATTTAAATATATTTTAAGTAGTTTTAAGTATATTTAAAGATGTTGTACAATCAGTTTCACTATCCTCAAGAAAACCCATACACATCAGACAATCGCTCCCCGTTTCTCTGCCCATCTCAGCCCCTTACAACTATTAATCTAATTTCCATCTCTATAGATTTGATATTTTTGGGTGTTTCATATAAATGAGATCATGTAATGTGTAGTCTTTTGTGACTGACGTCTTTCACATAATATTTTCAAGGTTCATCCGCGTTGAGTGTATTTGTACTTTCTTCCTTTATCAGTGTATGGATATGTATATACCAAAATGGATATACCAATTATGTTTAGCCATTTGTCACTTGAAGAAATTTGAGTAGCTTTGACTTTGGGGTCATAATCGATAATGCTACAATAAACTCCATTACAAGTTTTTGTGTGTACATATGGTTTCAATTATCTTGTGTATACATGTAGTAGAATTGCTGGGTCTTATGGTAACTCTATGCTTAACATTTTGAGGAACTGCCCAACTATTCTCTAAACTGGCTGAACTATTTTCCAGTTCACCAGCAATGTAAGAGTATTATAATTTCTTTGCAGTCTAATACATATATACATATATATTTATATACACATATAAATATACATATATATGTATATATTTAGACAGAGTTTTGCTCTGTTGCCCAGGCTGGAGTGCAGTGGCGCAATCTTGGCTCACTGCAACCTCCACATCCTGGGTTCAAGCGATTCTCCTGCTTCGGTCTCCTGAGTAGCTGGGATTACAGGCACACCACCACACCTGGCTGATTTTTGTATTTTCAGTACAGACGGGGTTTCACTAATCTATAATTCCGCTAATGTGTAATTCCACTAATCTATAAGCCAAATCCCCAAGCCAGCATCACACTGTCTATTATTGTAATTTGGTAGTAAGTTTTAAATTGGAAACTGAATTTCACAACTTTTATGCCCCAACAATATCTTTACTATTTTGTGTCATTTGCATTCTGTCTGAATTTTAGGATTAGCTTCCTTTTTATCCCTCCCCTTACCCCCACCACACCTCGAAAGGCCCAGTGTATGATCTTCCCCTCCCTGTGTCCATATATTATCATTGTTCAACTTCTACTTGTGAGTTAGAACAAGTGGTGTTTGGTTTTCTGTTCCTGTGTTAGTTTGCTGAGAATGATCGTTTCCAGGATTAGCTTTCTAATTCTGCAAGAATAGCCACTGGTATTGTATCGAAGCTATATGTCAATTTGAGGAGTATTGCTGTCTTAACACTGTAACTCTTACAATCCATAAACACTGAATATTCTTTCATTTGTTTGGGTCTTTAAAAATTTCTTTCAACAATATTTTGCAGTTTTTAGAATACAAGTCTTACACTTTTGTGTGTATGTGTGTGAAATTTATTCCTAAATATTTTCTTTTTTATATCATTGTAAATAAAATTTTTTTATTAATTTTATTTTCAGATTGTTTATTGCTAGTGATTTTTTTATATTGAGGTTGTATCTTGCCATCTTGCTGAACTCATTTATTAATTTGATCTTTTTTTATGAATTCCTTAGAATTCCTAAATATCAGATTATGTCATCTGAGAATAGGTGTTACCAAAACAGCAGGGGTTCGGGCTAGGTCCTGCAGCTTGCAGCACAGAAAGCCAATTACTGAGATGATGATCATTGCCAAGGAAGAAGGCTTTAATCAGGAGCTACAGTCGAGGAGATGGGAGTTCAGTCTCAAACCATCTGCTGGGTAGACTAAAAATTAAGAGTTTGTATAGCAGGGAAGAAATGTAACTATATATGAGAAAACAGAGACTTCGTTGCAGGGGAGGTAAGGGAGTAAAATGTCTCATTGTCTGGTTGCTATAATCTGGTGAGTTTCAGTTCTTTCAGACTTTTTGAGAGGGCTGGAGATCTTTTCCTGAGGAAGGAACTCAGATAAAACAAGCGTAAGTTTCAAGCTTTAAGACCAGCAGGGTCAATTTCTATGCTTATCCAAAGACAACTGTCTGTGAGACCCTTGGGTTGGCTTCAAAGGTATGGCTTTACTTTTTCCTTCTAATTTGGGTATCTTTAACTTTCTAGCCCATTTTGTCTGGCCAGGACCACCAATACAGTGTAGAATAGAAGTTGGCAGAACAGATATTTATGTGTTGTTCCTAATCTTCAAAGGAAAGAATTTCATTTTTCACCATTAATTATTGTGTTAATTATGAGTTGTTCATTGTTGGCCTTTGTTATGGTGAGGCAACTTGCTTCTATTCTTAGTTTGTCGAGTATACGTATCATGAAAGGGTGCCAGATTTCGCCAAATTTTTTTTTGTATCTATTGAGATGATCTTGAGGATTTTTTTCTTAATTCTAATGATATGGTATACTATATTCATTGATTTTCATATTCTAAACTAACCTTGCATACTTGATAAAACTTATTTGGTCCTGGTGTATACATTTTTGTATATGTTTCTGGATGCAGTCTGCCAGTATTTTTCTTGAGTATTTTTACATATATATTAATAAGAAATATTGATTCATAGTTTTTTCTGTGATGCCTTCATATACTTTTGGTATGAAGGTATATAGAACTCAGAGTGTGAACTGGGAAGTGTTCTCTTCTATTCTATATTTTGGAAATGTTTGTGAAGGATTACTGTTAATTCTTTAAACATTTGGTAGAATTCACTGGTGAATCTACTTTGGCTTGAAATTTCTGTTGTGGAAATTTTTTTTATTACTAATCTAATCTCTTTATGTGTTTTAGGTATATTATAATTTTACCTTTCTTCTTGAGACAGTTTTGTTAATTTGTGTCTTTCTAGGAATTTGCCCATTTTCCCCACTTTATCTCACTTGTAGGCATAGGATTTTTATATTATTCCTTTGTAAGCCTTTTTATTTGTAATTAAAATGCTGCTGGTAATGTCTAGTAATATTGCTGTTGACTTCTCCTTTTCAGCCTTAAGTAATATGAGTCTTCTTTCTTTTTCTCTTTGTCAAAGTAGTGTGTTTAATAGTGGCCTTTAAAAATATATACCCACCTAGAACCTGTGACTGTGACACATTTGATAAAAGAGTATTTGCAGATGTAATTAGTTTAAGGATTATGAATGAGATTATCCTGTATTATCAAGGTACATCCTAAATTTAATGACAAGTGTCATTATAAGAGAAAAGCAGAGGTGATTTAAAACAGACAAAAGAGAAGACTTAGACAAGAGTAGAGGAAAAGGCCATGTTAAGCTGAAAGCAGAGATTAGAGTTACGCATCAACAAGCCATGGAATGCCTGGGGCTACCAGAAGCTGAAACAAACAAGGAGGTATTTGTTTGTGTACCCATTAACCAACCTCTCTTTATTCCTCTCTTTCCCCTATTCTTCCCAGCCTCTGATGATCACCAATCTACTCCTAACTACATGAAGTGAATATTTTTAGCATTATATATAAGTGAGAACATGTGCTATTTGTCTTCATGTGCCTGACCTATTTTACTTACCATACTGTCTATTTCCATCCAAGTGGCTGCAAATAACAGGATTTCATTATTTTTATGGCTAAATAATATTCCATTGTGTGTGTGTGTGTATATATATATATATATGTGTCATATTTTCTTTATCCATTCATCTGTTGGTGTACATTTAGGTTGATTCTATATTTTGGCTGTTGTGAATAGTGCCACAATAAACACAGGAGTTCAGATATCTCTTTGATATACTGATTTCCTTTATTTTGGTTATAGAACCAGTAGTGAGATTTCTGGATCATACTGTTGTTCCATTGTTAGTTTTTTGAGAAACGTGCATACTGTTTTCCTTACTGGCTCTATTAATTTACATACTCACCAACAGTGTTCAAGTGTTGCCATTCTCTTCATCCTTGCCAACGTTTATTATTTTCTGTCTTTTTGATAATAGTCATTTTAACTGGAGTGAGATAAAGTGGAAATACAGGAAATACCTATGTCCCCTGGAGGAGAGTTCCTTCCCTGGCCATTCCCCTACGAACCGTCAATCATAGAGGCCATATATTAAGTACCCAATGAGTGACGTGTATATCTTACGATAGGCTCTCCCCCAAGGGACTACGATAGCTAACCATATGCAATGGTGGACTTGGAGGGTCCATGGCCAAAGTCAGGTTTTTTGTTCCCCTGCCTTTAGAGGCATTGGGGCAGGCAACAACAGATTACCGTTGTCCCCATACCTGGTTGGAGGAAGTCATCTTTGGTTTGTATCTGTAACTAGATGGGGGCAGTGACCTGGTGTAGGAGTGCTTTTACCGTGGCCTGGCTGCCTTTTCATGGCTGCTCATTCAAGGTTTGGAGCACCAGGTCCAACCTTGAACTCCAGCCCCACAAAGAGGTGGAGTAACATGCAAATGTAACTCGTTTTTCAGTAGTCCCTTATATCACTCAATAATACCAGCAGCTTGTGGGTTATATAGAACCTCCACTTTATGTCCATCCATTGTGCCCACTGTTGTACCTGCTATCCAGGAAAACGTGTTCCTGTATCACATTCAACAGTCAGGGGATGACTGTATAGGGCACACAAGTGTTGCAGGGCCTGAATTGTATGTTGTTGGTCGGTCATCCTGCAAGGGTAGGCAGACAGCAGATCAGAGGCCACATCTACAGCTGTCAGCAGATGCATATGCCCCTGCGACCTTGGCAGTGGCCCGATGTAGTCTATTTGCCATCTAGTGAAAAGCATCTGCCCTACTGCTACTTGTTGCGAAACACTGGGCAGCTGTCTCTGTCTGGGGTATGTCTGTGTGCACGCTAGGCACTTCTGGCAGACCTCCCAGATACCTTATATAGACAAAGATAGACCATAGCACTTATTGACCTATTCCATTAGTTTACTCCCAACGTGGCCCAATTTCTGCTGCAGTCATATAGCTACATCTTGTGTAGGTGCTGACTCCAACCACCGAACGTGGCCAAGGCATTTGCCTCATCGTTGCCCAGGGCAGTGAAAGGCACATGTTAAATAGTTACAACCTTTCGGTGGCCCATTTGCCACATGGCCTGACCTCAGATGGGCCTGTGACCAACTAGCTAATTCTGTAACTTTCAGGTAGGTAACCACAAGGTTAGGGCTTAATAAACTGCCCAGCTATCAGTGCAGATTACCATAGGTGTCTTCTCCTTAGTGATCACCATCCACACTGCCCTGAGTTCAGCCTATTGACTACTTTGTCCACAGCAGGTATTAAACCATATGATACCAGTATTAGGCCGGACCATGACAGCAGTCCAAACAGCAGTAGCACCCTGGCTGGACCCATCCCGTCTACCATGCCTCATCGGGAATGGGGGGTGCCCCTCTTGAAATGGTGATGGCTCAGGGTTTAGGGGTGCCTTAGGCTGACCCATGGCCTTATCTTGCATCAGGACTACAGGTCCCAAGACTTCTTATAATTCTGCTGATAAGGGGCTTGTACTCAGGGTACTCTGCTGTTCTAAGTAGGAGCCTCACTTTGCTAAGGTGGATGTCTGTGCCATCCCAGTCTGGGGGTTCATTACCCAGGAACATGCTTGCTCCCTGACTATTGGGTAAGTTGTCCGCACAGTGACTGTAGCCCTTCCTGTCACACTCTCACAAGCCTGAAGGGTGGCATATACAGTTGCTAATTCCTTCTCTGTCAATGAATAGCAGAGCGCAGCTCCGTTCCAAAGTTGGGACCAAAAGCCTACTTGTGTTCTACGGTTTGGTTGCCTTGCCCCTGTGCTAACCACTTGCTCACCTGTAATTGCTGATGGAGGGAGGGATGAGTCATAATGGAGGCCAACTTTTCCATCTCAGAGGTGGAGCAGACAATACTGTTGGCTCCCTCATCCCAAAGGCGAAGCATCTAGGCAGGTGGGATTTCCCTGCACAGCCATAGGCCCCAGCCAAAACCCTCTGTGGTCACTTGCACATCGAGGTCAAATGGGCACCCCAGGTCAATTACTTGTAGGGCCTGCGATTGCTGTATGGCCCGCTTGGCGGCCAGAAAAGCCATCTCAGCCTCATCATCCCAATCACAAGTAGTTCCTGTTTTTGTCAACTGATACAATGGTTTTATTTTCTGAGCCAAATGAGGCACAAATGCCTGCCAATATCCCAAGAGGCCCACAAAATCTATAGTTGCCTCATTATTGTGGGCTCGGGATATGCCTGAATTTTATTAATGATGGCCTCTGGTATAGCCTTCATCTTACCCAACCAGATAACTCCTAAAACTTTGGCAGACAGTCCAGGCCTTTGGACCTTGTTTTCATTCACAGCCAAACCGCATGCTGCTAAATGTTGTTGTAAGAGGGGTGCCGCTATTTCTAAACCTGCAAGAAAATCAGAGGGTAACATATTATCATCAATATAATGGAATAGGTGGACCCCCTTTATGACATATGGTGGGCTTATGCCCGCAGCCCTGCAGCAACACCGTGAAAGTCTATCGTCGCCCTTTCCATGTAAAGGCAAACCGTTCCTGGCTCTCTGGTGTGATGTCAATTGGGAAGAATGCATGGGCCAAGTCCATCACACAGTGGTACTGTCCCAATTCCATCATCAAGTGGTCCATCAAATCCTTGACAGAAGGCACAGCTGCATGTAAAGGGGGTGTTACTTTATTTAGTTCTCAGTCATCCACCATCATCTGCCAAGTTCCGTCAGGCTTTCTGACTGGCCATACCAGAGAATTATAGGTGCTGTGGATGCCATGCACTATCTGCACCTCCTCTAATGTCTTAATAGTCTCAGTTATCGCCATATGCCCACGTGGAAAGTGGTATTGATGGGTGGAAGTAACCTGTCGGGATTGTGGCTGGACCTGGGGCCAGTTATACGTATGTCCACCCAGTAATGGCTTAACCACGTGTATTCGGAGTTTGAATTGTCTGACCATGGCTTGTAAAACCAAGCTGTTAAAAATATCTACCCTGGAATGTATTCAAGCATGGAGGAGATATACACAGTTTATAAGTGGGAAGCCAAGTGCCTGAGGCCAACGTGCAAAGATGCAGGTTTCACTCCCACTGACTGGCCTCTGTCTATGTATGCAGCCTTGCCTGGAAACTTATCCGGGTTCCCACAGATGAGGCTACAATCTGTGCCAATGTCTAACAGCAGCAGCACCTGCTGTACATTGGTGGGGACCAGTGGATTGCCAATTCCACATGTGGCCTCCGGTTGCCTGGTGTCCCCCAAAGCTGGGCACCTTGACCTATTTCCTAATCAAACACAAAACGCTCTAACCTTCACCCATCTGCAAGTAGTCCTTGAGCTGGAGCATCTGGGAAGGACAGGGTCAAGCAGCATCATCCTGCCCCGTCTTGGGCATTTTCTGGAATTGGCGATTCAGGGACAATTGCCTCCACAAAGTTAACAGCACTTCATTGGGTTGCCTCTCAGTTTTGTCTCAGTCAACCCCAGCCAAAGTCAAACCAATCCACTTATGTGTGTGAGTCACCCACTGGGGGCCCATTTTGTCCCATGAGGTGGCTCCCTGCAGAAGGATGGCTTCCCCTTTCTTGTGGCATAGAGTCCTCTGCTTCCACAAGGGCAGCCATGGCAGTAGTCACCTCATACATGCAGCACCCCACATACAGCTTGACAGTGACCAGGGAGCCAAAGGCACTCAGGGATGCAGAGCGCAACACAACGTCCTTCATATGGGAGGTAAAGTGTTCATCATCTGGCCCTCGGGTATTCAGATCAAATATAGCCTGCTGCATACCCATCTCCTGATTTACTTGCACCACATCTGTATATAACTGCCATTTACTCAGTTTCTGGTATTTCTCTGGCATCATTCCACACCATTTGTATGGCCTCCATCAGCCGTTCATTTACGGTTTGGCTGCCTTGCCCCTGTGCTAACCACTTGCTCACCTGTAATTGCTGATGGAGGGAGGGATGAGTCATAATGGAGGCCAACTTTTCCATCTCAGAGGTGGAGCAGACAATACTGTTGGCTCCCTCATCCCAAAGGCGAAGGATCTAGGCAGGTGGGATTTCCCCCCCAGCGCTGCCAGCACTGTTTACCTTATTCCCCCAACTCCATTGGCATATAGGCAGTGTATGACTTGTGCTCCGTCAAGGTAGGGGGTCTCTGAGCCATCCCTGGGGCCCCAATGACTGTTCCTGGTCTACTTTCTCATGAACCACTGGGGGAGGCCACAACAGGGGTTCTTCCTCCTCTGTGTCAGATTGGTCAGATTGGGCAGGGGTCTCTGATGGGGATGGTGGGCCCAAGCCCACACTAATAGCAGCCTCTAATTCTCATTCCAACCTGTGTACCTGGGCCTTCAGGCTCTCTGCTTGTGCCTAGAGGTACTTACCTGTGCTGCATCCTGCAGGGACTGAGCATGCACTTCCCATAGTGCAGTCAAAAACACCCATCCAATTTTGCTGGCAAAAGCATGCACCTTCTCAGTGATCCATGCTTCCAGGTGCTTCAGTGCCTTATCCATGCTCACAGGGGACTTGTCCACCACCACCCATGTTTCCACCAGGGCCAATCTTAGCAGCGTGGCTGTCGCTGGGTACCATAACCCATATTGGGGCCACACGGCTGACCTGGGATCATCAGGGGCTGAGGGCTCACTCACCTCAGAATCCTGCTGACTACACCAATTGTCAGGTTCCAATCTAAGCTGGGGTCTGAGGGGAGCTGGTGAACAGGTGGCAGGCAGCTGAAAGAACACTCAAGGGACCATAGGCAGTTGGGACATGGCTTTAGTCTCTTCTCTCCCCCTCCTACAGAGTCAGTAGTGCAGTTACATTTCTCACAGACAACAGTAGTTCAAGGCCAGATATGAGCTCAAACAGGTTACACTAAATGGTACATAAATATGATTATATAGTGCATGGGATTGTGTGCCTGCACTCCAAACCTGCTGTGTCATGCTGTACTGGATGTCTACCTTGGCCTATTCATGACTAAAGCACAGCCATATTCATTACAATTACTAGGGCTTTGTACTGTACTTTGAGGTCAGGTAGTGTGATGTTTCCAGTTTTGCCAATTGTGCTCATGGTTGCTTTGGCTATTCAGTATTGTTTGTGATTCTATGTACATTTTAGGGTTGCTTTTTCTATTTCTGTGAAGAATGTCATTGGTATTTTGATAGGGACTGCATTCCATCCTCAGATCATTTTAGATATTTTGGTCATTTTAACAATATTAATTCTTGCAATCCACAGATATGGAATATCTTTCCATTTTAGGGGGTTTCTTCTTCAATTTATTTGGTCAGTACAATTTTATTTGTAGAGATCCTTCACTTTTTTGTATATATTTATTCCCAGGTGTTTTTTTTTTTTCTTGTAGCTATTTTAAATGGGATTGCTTTCTTGATTTCTTTTTCAGATTGTTTGCTGTTAGTGTACATAAATTATATTGAGTTTTGTATGTTAATTTTTGTATAATAAAACTGTAGTAATTTTGTTTATCAGCTGTAATAGTTTTGGGGTGGTCTTAAGGTTTTTCTAAACATAGGTGAACAAAAATATTTTGATTTCTTCATTCCCAGTTTGGATGACCTTTATTTCTTTCTCATACCTAATTGCTCTGGCTAGTACTTATCTAGTAGTATGTTGAATAAAAGTAGTGAAAGTGGTTAATCTTGTTCCAGATCTCAAAGGAAAGGGTTTCAATTTTTCTCCAGTTAGTATGACAATAGTTATGCGTTTGTCACATATGGCTTTATTGTTTTGAAGTATGTTCCTTCTATACCAAGTTTATTGAGAGCTTTTATCCTGAAAGGATGTATTATATCAAATACTTTTTTAGCATCTAAGGAAATAAACATTTTTAAAAAATTCTGTTAATATGATGTATCACATTTACAGATTTACATATGTTGAACCATCTTTGCATCACTGGGATGAATCTCACTTGCTCATGATGAATGATCTTTTTAATATGTTATTGAGTTCTGTTTGCTAGTATTTTGTTGAGAATTTTGCATTTTTATTCATCATGAATATTGACCTGTAGTTTCCTTTTTCGTGTTGTCCTTGCATGGATTTGGTATCAGCATGATGCCGGCCTTATAAAATGAGTTTGGAAGTATTTCATCCTCTTAAATATTTTTTGAAGTGTTTGAGAAGAATTGTTATCGATTCTTCTTTAAAAATTTAGTAGAGTTCAGCAGTTCCCATGAAGTCCTGGGATTTTATATGGGAGGCTTTTTATTACTGCTTCAACTGTCTTATTCAATATTGGTCTGTTCAGATGTTCTAATTCCTCATGTTTCAATCTTGGTAAGTTGTATGTACCCATTAATTTTTTCTCTGAATTCTTTTGTTGAGGGTTTTCTGATTTGTTGGAATATAGTTGTTATAATAGGCTATAATCATCCTTTGTACTTTGTGGTATCATTAAATTCAAAGCTGTAATGTCTCCTTTTTCATTTTTTATTTTATTTATTTGGATCTTCTTTTTTTCTTCCTTCGTCTACCTAAAGCTTTGTCAATTTTGATTATCTGTTTTTAAAAATCGACTTTTCATTTTGTAGATCTTTTGTATGATTTTAGTCTCGATTTCATTTATCTATGCTCTGAATTTTATTATTTCTTGCCTCATACTAATTTTGGGTTTGGTTTGTTCTTGCCTTTCCAGTTTCTCTAGGTGCATCATTAGGCAGCTTATTTGAAGCTTTACTACTTTTTTGATGTAGATGTTCATTGCTATAAATGTTCCCTTTCATAGTGGTTTTGCTGTATTCCATAGGTTTAGGTATGTTGTTTTTACATTTTCTCTTGTTTCATTTTTTTTCAAATTTTCTTAATTTCTTCATTGACCCATTGGTCATTTAAGAGTATGTTGCTTAATTTTCATATATTTGTACAGTTTCCAAGGTTTTTCTTATTATTGATTTATAATTTTTTTCCATTGTGGTCAGAAACGATACTTAATACTTGACTGTTTTAAATTTGTTGAGACATTGAGACATGTTTTGTGGCCTAATATATTATCTACCCTACAAAGTATTCCATGTACTGATGAGAAGAATGTGTATTATGCAGCCATTGGATAAAATCTTCTCTAAATGTCATTTAGGTCCATTTGCTCTAGAATTTTGTTTAACTCCAATATTTGTTCATTAATTTTCTGTCTGGATGATCTGTCCATTACTGGTAGGGGGTTATTGATGTCTTGTACAATTATTTTATTGTGGCGTTTATCTCCTTTTAGGTCTACTAATATTTGTTTAAATATAAGGTGCTCTGGTGTTGGTTACATATACATTTACAATTGTTATATCCTCTTGCTGAACTGACCCTTTTATAATTATATAGTGATCTTCTTTGTGTCTTTTTACAGTTTTTTTACTTGAAGCCTATTTTTATCTGATATAAGTATTATATAGTGATCTTCTTTGTGTCTTTTTACAGTTTTTTTACTTGAAGCCTATTTTTATCTGATATAAGTATAGCTATTCCTCTTTTGTTTCTTTTTCTCCATTTACATGGAAACTTTTGCCATTTCTTCACTTTTATCCTATGTGTGTCTTTATAGGTGAAGTGAGTTTCTTGTTAGAAGTATATAGTTATATAATTGGATCTTTTAAAAAATATATTCATCTACCTTCTAATCTTTTAATTGGAGAATTTAGTCCATTTACATTCAATGTTACTTTTTATAGGTAAGGACTTACTACTGCCATTTGGTTATTTGTTTTCCGGATGTTCTGTAAACTCCTCTTGGCATTTCTTCCTTCTTACCATCTTCCGTTTGGGTTTAGTAATTTTTCTCTGGTAGTATGTTTTGATTCCTTGCTTTTTATTCTGTGTGTCTCTTATACCATGAAGCTTATAAAAAAAAATCTTATAGCTATATAAAGCTCTTTTAAACAAATGACAATTAACTTTGATAATAAAGAAAAGATAGAGAAACAAAGAAAACTATAAAATGATCTTTGAACTTCATCCCTCCAATGTACTGACCTTTTGTTGTCTCAATTCGGATCTTTTTATATCTCTTAACAAGTTCTCATAGTTATTATTATTATTTTTTGTCTTTTAGTCTTCCTACTATAGATATGAGTGGTTTTCACATTGCAATTACAGTGTTAGAGTATTCTGAATTTGTCTGTGTACTTACTTTTATCTGTGAGTCTATACATTAAGATGTTGTTTAACTGTGCATTAATGTCTTTGTCTTTTAGACTGAGAAATTCATTTTGTTATTTCTTTTTAGAAAGGGTCTGCTCTTGGTGAATTTCCTCAGCTTCCATTTTCTGGGAAAAGCTCCTTCTTTCCTTCAGGTTTGAAGGATACTTTCGCTGAGTATAGTATGTTTTGTTTAGCATGTTTTTTACTTCAGTACTTTTTATATATCTTTTTTTTTACTTCAGTACTTTTTATTTATCATTCCATTCCACCTGGCCTGATTTTCACTGAGAATCACTGAGATTTCACTGAGAAGTCTGTTTTCAGATTGATCAGAACTCTTTTTTATGTTATTTGCTATTTTCTCTTTCTGCTTTAGGGTCCTCTCTTTGCCTTGATATTTCACTGTTTGACTATTATGTGACCTGGGATAGTATCATTTGGGTTGTATTTACTTGATGATACTTGACCTTTCTGTAGCTGAATATATCTATTTTTCTCTGGGTTTGCAAAATTTCCTTTCTTTCTGTGAATACTCTTTCTTCTCCTTGCTTTCTCTCAACTCTCTCTTGAATGAAAATGACTCTTATATTTGCTTTTTGAAGGCTATTATCTAGATCTCATAGGTGTTCATTTCTTTTCATTATTTTTCTCTATTTTCAAGTAGCTTATCTTTTAGTTCACTGATTCTGCTGAGACTCCCTGATGCATTATTCAGCTAATTCAATGTATTCTTTAGTTCCAGGATTTCTGTTTGATATTTTTAATGATTTTAATCTATTTGTTAAATTTCTGTAATAAATTTCTGAATTCCTTTTCTGTGTTTTCTGGAAGCTCACCAAAGTGTTTTTTTTTTTTTCTCTTCTGGTAACTCAACTCATACTGTCTCATTAGTGTCAATTACTAGTTTCTTGCTTTGTACATTTGAGAAGGCCATGTTGTTTCTTATATATGTACATCTATATTCTTGCATTGAAGAATTGGTTATTTATTGTAGTCTTTGCTTTCTGGCTTGGTTATTTCTTCCTGTATTATATCTGCTTAGAGGCGTACTGTACAGTTTACTTGTTGCATTCCCTTAACTTTAGATTTTGGCCTGCTTATTAGCATTACATGTCACCTCAATCCTAGGTTTGCCAGGGCTCTTGCAAAAGCTTGAGATGCTACCTTTCTTTAATGGATGGGCTTCCCAAATGAAATATCCCAGCTATGTGAAAAGGCTGTCTATGGGTTCATGCCAAGAGGATCCATGGAGCATGCCTCTGATTGTATGGTGCTGCTGAGCTGCCTCTCTGATTTAGTATTTCTGTAGAGAGAATCTCTAAATTTTTCACACCATGGTTGCAAGCCTCTCTTCCACTGTTGGTTCTAGCTGTCCTCTGGTTTTTTTTTTTTTTCCCCTACAGGCCTTCAAATTGCTTCCCAACACTTCTTGCATTAAGGCAAGAGTTAACTTCCTGCAGAGAAATCCAAGATAATAAAGAAACTGGCTGCCCACTTTGATCTCATTTTTTCCAGTGAGACACATATGTCTGAGGGGAACTTTTCTGCTTAGTTCTTGGCATCATGCATAGAGAAATCTGTTAATCTTAGTGTCTGTTCACAATTTATCACTTGTCTTTGGCCCTATGGATTGTCACAGCCTAAATTTTGAGTTTTTGGATATTACTGGTGATAGCTTTGGTGCCAAATAGTTGATTCAGTTGTAATTTTGTGAAGGAGAGTGAAGTCAAATTGTTTCTGCTCCATTCTTTTGGTGACATCATCCACCACTACCCCTTTTGTTGCTCTTCCTATTTATAAAGCAACTTAAGAGGAAGCTAGAATGTTGAGAAACAAAGACGTTGTTAACAGCTAGGCAATATAGATTTATTGGATGCCCAGTACCTGAATACCTTGGCCCCAAAGGGAATTTGTAGTTCTTATTGTCAGAAAACCACTAGTCCTATGGAAAACTAAGTATGAGATGATTCCCTCCAAATCATGAGGTGTGAGGTGGGGGCAATCCTAGCTGGCTCATTATCCAAGAAATCCAGAGTGAAATACTATGATCACTTTTAGACAATTCTGTTTACTGTATATCATTAATCATTATAGATTCCTATCTCAGTATGTCAGTAAAATTGCTGTACTGGTACTTTCTAAACTACTTTTCAAATGTAAGTATATAATATATTAATGACAATTTGAATCACCTTCTATGATAGCGAAGTAGATTGTCTTAAACTTAACACCACATTTTTTTTACTAGGGATTGGTCTATACATGACAACTCTCATTTCCACTGCAGTTTCAACATGAGAGAAAAAGTAATGAGACAGAGTAGCTGTGTTCTGGTTAGAGGCATGGACAAAACCGTTTCAAGAGCCTCTTTGCTATCATAGGTAGAAATTAGATGTGCAATGGTCAATCTGGTCAGTAATGGGGGAAAAAGCACATGGTGCCACATTGAGTCAACTATTGTGTAAAACCATTGTAAGAAAGAGAAATGTTTCTATGTTTTTCTGATTCATGCATTGGTACACACATTTACAGACCAGAATATAACCCTAGAAATTGGCAACCACTTCAATGCTTCCAATGGTCTGTTTTTGTTAAATGGAAAAGGTAATGCAAGAACCTATTTTAGTTATTTAAAATAAATTATCCTCATATGAAAATTGAATGTTTTATAGCAGGATAGTCTGGGCATGGGCATTTTGTGGCAATATTGAATTTTCATATGTTATAGCTATGTAGCGAATGAGTTTATTACGTCAAGAGGGAATGTAAGTTCATCTCCTTATTAGTCTATGTCTGTAATTTATATGATCATTAAAGCTAATCTTTCTTTTGACTCTGCAACTAACCTCTGAAGAGAAAAAGTCATCTGGCCAAATCCCAAAACACTCCTAAATGCATTAGGAGAGATTATGAACATGTAGATGAAATACAATGTTTATTCATCTCCCCTCTGTTGCCTGAACCCCCTTTCCCTTGCCAATCTTCTTTGCTTTTCGGACAGTATTTTATTGGCTATAAAGGAACTTCAAACAGTGCCCCAAAGGGAAACTCCTTCTCAAAATCTTTCTTGCAGTGACAACAACTGTATGCACAGTAGTTTTATCCCCTTTTTCAAAAATTGATACATATTACAGTAGTCCTCCCGTATCCACGGTTTCATTCTTACAGTTTTAGTTACCCGTGGTCAACTGCAGTCCAAATATATTAAATGGAAAATTCCAGTAAAAATGATTCATCAGTTTTAAATCCTATGCTGTTCTGAGCGAGGTGTGATGAACTCTGGTGTCATCTTGCTTTGTCCCATGCAGACCATAAATCATCCCTTTGTTCAGTGTATCCACAGTGTACAGGCCACTTGCCTGTTTCCGCTTGGTAACCATCTTGGTTATCAGATCAAAGGAATATAGTATATATGGGGTTCTCTACTATCCATGGTTTCAGATCCACTGGGGGTCTTGGTATGTATTGCCCACAGATAACAGGGGACTACTGTATTAAAATTAATCCACTATTCTGTAATAAAAACTTGGTGAAGAGAAACATGAGATTTAATTTTCAGGAGACTCCTATGAAGAAGTGACATTTCAGCTGAAACTTGAATGACACTTAGGTATTGATGTTGGAGAAGAGTAATCTAGGACAATAAAACATAAAGTGGGAAGGTGAAAGTAAGTTTAGCATCAGAAAATGTCTGATGTGGCTTGAATGTGGAATGGACAGTGAATGGGATAAGAGGGTAGACATAGAGCAGATCATGGAGAGATTCAGGGATTTGTTTGGATTTAATTCTGAAAGTAACTGGAAGCCATTGGGAGATATAGGCAGTTGAGTGACATAGTTTAATTTGTATTTTAAAAGATCACTTTGGCAGGTTTGTAAAGAAAGGATTGTCTGATGGGCATGAATAGAAGCAGAGACCACTCCAGGAACTCTGGAATTAGTTCAATTGATAGCACAAAACAACAAAGAGGTGGTTAGCAGCCATACAAATGGAGAGAACTGGCCTGATTTAGGATATTTTGGAGACATAACAAAATGATTTTGATACTATTTAGCAGCTGCATAATAGCCCATTATATGAATGCACCATGACTTATTTAAACATTGGAAGAGGCGCTTTAAAATTTAAGCAATCAAGTGTGTTCTGAGATCTACTGTTAAGATTCCTGCTTCCCAAATTGTCTTCATTTACATTTATCTGTGACCATCTATTTAAAACGCATAAGGTGGTAGCCTGGCTGTACTAAAGAATAATAAATAGTTCTATTGACCTTGCTTTTTAAACTATGACCCATTTCAGTTCAGTTTTAATTTTTGAGTAATATATGGAAATAATTCTGTATGCAGTTCCAATATATATTCAAGTTACCATAGAATTGAACGTTATCATTTCATGAGATTTTCATTTTTAGTTTTAAGTAGAACAGGTTTGAAAAAATATATAGGAACACCTGTAAGAATCAGATGATATTTGATAATTAAACCACTCTTTGGTTTTAAATCAAAATTAAACTCAGGAGAATAAGAATAACTTAAATAAACCAATAAAATTTGGCTATGCAGTTCAGAGCTCAACTTAAAAAGTTATGCATCCAGTAAATTTTTCAGTAGCCTGTTCGTTTTTATGCTGATTATTAAGTTTCAGTTAAGTTTCAGTGTATTCATTAAAATGTTAAACTTTATCCTGAATCACCTAAATCTTCCATGAGCTCTGCATGTAGGATATAATTTGGCAGATGCTTAATTTGGAGGAAATTGCTTACTTCTTAATACAACTATTTTTGAGAGAGAGAAATATAAAAAAAATTATTTATGTCCCTAAAAATTCAAACATTTTGTCTAAATGTATCACATACACTTGAAACAAAACCATAGATGCCTGCAACTCAAACGGAATGAATGATACCAACTTATATGCTTGTTAGGATTCAGTCAATTCTCAGTTATTCACTGAGTTGAGTTACAAGTAGAAGATAGCGGGTAATGTTAAACATTAAAGACACACTGCACAATTCTTGTTTATCATATGGCTTCAGAATCTAGTTGGGAAAACAAGACCACGTGTTGGTGCTTTTGTGATTTGTGCGTGCGGTTCCCTCTGCATGGAATGACTTTCTTTAACTTTGTGGTCACACAGTTGCTAATTATCTTTCAATCTGTCAGTGTCACCTCTGTGAAGGTTTTCTTTCTACATTAAACAATTTATAATAATCCTTGTTATGCTTGTTTGGATTCACATGTCGCCATCTCTATAAGAGCATGTGTTCCTTCAGGAAAATGACTATGTCATGTCCAGAGTGCTTGGTGTAATGTCTTAAACAGTGTTAGGCCATCATTAATATTGAGTATTGATAATATAAGGCAGTTTGCTGTGAATTCTAAATGTCCAGATCTATCAAGAAGTGTTTAGGGAAATTTGCATCTCTGCAGAGAACAAGATCACCAGGGCCTCTAATCGTAATATTAGAATTACAATCTTGGCAAATCCTGAACCATTTGAGGCTTGAGAAGAGGGAGTAGACGAGGGAGGAAGGATGGGTTGGGGAAGTCTTCAAGAGTTTTTCAACCCTACTCATCTATGGTTCTACATTTCAAAGTTTGAATTTTAAAATAGCTCTATTACCTATATCACCATTACTTCATGATCTAAAAGCAAAATCATAAAGACAGCTTTGCACAACAGAATGTACTGGACTGAAGCATTCACATTCAGTCAATTTTTTCACAGTATAACTCAGAAGTTAAAAAGTTCTCTTTGCTTTTTGAGAATCCATTTTGTAGTTCATTGTTGCAGATCTTCGTATGTTGACTTTCAGAAGTGAATTGAAATGCAGGATAAATCTAGAAGTATAGTAAAGACAAGGAATCAAAGCCACGCAGCAAACAGACACACAGGGGAGGATATTTTCCGTATTGTCTCTCTGAGCATACTTGGAAATCTGAGAAGCTGGTTTTTGAATAGTACATATGTAATCAGTTCCTTGGTTTATAAATTCAGTAATCATGAAACCCCGTGAAATAAGTATCAACATAGCAGTATATGTCTTCATTAATATTTTATATCATTACCTCTGTAGCTTCTCTGAGGAATTCAGGGAATTTTATAGGAAAAAAACCCTTAAAACTTGAAGCAACTAAAATTTATATAAAAAATCATATAGAATGAATGAATAAAGTATATTAAATATACAAGCTGTTTTCTTAGAGACTTAGAATCTAAAATGAATACGAACCCACTTTCCCCAATAATTAGCCTTGATACACAAGTAAACGTAAGCATGATATTTTTCTTGCCAATTTCTACAATAACTCAAAACCTTTAATGAATAAAAAAAGATATATCCTCATTAAATAATTAAGTTGACAATAACTTTATCAACTTAGGCAAAAAATCTACTCATTTTCATCTTCCTTTTGTATGTTACAGTATTTGGGCATTGTTATATATATATTATGAAATATATATCTAGATATCTAGATATATACTCTCTCTCTCTCCATATATATATATATATATATATATATGTATTTACAATTTCTTGAAATAGTGAGAAAAGTTACAAAAAGAAATTACAAATACAAAAATGTCTCTCTCTATATATACATATATATGTGTGTGTATATATAAGTATAGAAAGAGAGAGAGAATTTTTCTCTGAAGAGAAAAATGACACTCATCACCATGGGAAAAGATAGTAATAGAGTTAATAAACAAATGTATGCTGAATTAAATTGAATGAATGTAGACTCCTCTAAGTGGTTGGTGAGACTGTTCTGGACTCTAAATTCATTTCCTAAGCTAGATACTCTATAGATGACACATACTGATCAATTTCTATTTAGCAACTGCTTTTTCCAAGGTCGTCTTTATACAGGATGGAGGAAATGGCCTTTTAATTCCAGAATCCACTCTGTTAGCTATAATTATATTATTTCTTTTTATAATTAAGTAGAAAGATACAGTACTTTACAAAATGAACAAATGTATAATCTAACAAACTATGAACTCTTAAGCAACCAACTCTTAACTGGTGGAATCTGGAAAGGGCTTCTTAAATAAAAAAGAAATTCTATCCTGGATGTCTCCAAAGATGGATTGTGTTACTCTAGTGCCCTCCTACATCAATGCAAAAAATACACAATGCTGAGCTCCACAGTTTTTGTGCAGTTTCCAGCTTTCAAAGTACCAGATAGAACTCTGACTCCAATACTCTCCATCCTTATATTCCCGAAAATGTGAACGGCATTTAATTATCCTTCAAAAAACTTGACTTCTCTAACCCTTCATCTCTTCTTAGTAGAGGAACAAGAGTTCAAGAACAATTTTGGAAAATGCAAACCAGGCTCCTACCCAATGATTATTTCTTAAATGATACGGTATGTAACAGAGGTTGCCAAGCCTTTCCTATAGAGAAACAAAGAGTAAATATTTTAAGCTTTTTAGGACATAAAGTCTCTGTCACAACTACTCAGCTCTGCTAATGTATCACAAAAGCAGCCACACAGAAAACATAAATGAATGAATGTGGCTGTGTTTCCATAAAACTTTATTTACTAAACAGGTGGTAGTCTGAATTTGGTCTGCAGGATATAGTTTGTTGACCATGGTTTATAGAATAATCTTTGAGTATAGCATACAAAATATCTTTCATTCAGATGATTTTTTGTACCAGAAATTTCCAGAATCAACTGAATAATTTAATTTTTTTCCTTAAATTACTCTACAGTAATCTCTCTGGAAGAAAGTGAACTGCATTTACAATTTCTTGAAATAGTGAGAAAAGTTACAAAAAGAAACTACAAATACAAAACAGGCAATATCTGAAAAAATAAATATACCCTGTCACTATGTTAAACACCGAAATTTTTGTATTTCTGTAGAGAATACCCCAACTATCAGACTTTTGTGAAGCATTATTTGCATTTATATTCAACAAATATTTAACCTAATCCTTAAAATCATCCACCATTTTTCAAACTTTGGAAATACCGATTTAGAAAGATAAAAGTAGACCTCTTAAATAGGAAGTGGCAAATCTAAGATCTGCACCTTGATCATCTGCTTCCAAATCCTGGGCTGGTTAAGAAAAATATTAGATTTAAAAAATCTAAAATACATTCAAAGACTTTAATTCCCTCTAGTGTTTTTCAGTGCCAGAGAATTTTGTAACAGGCAATTCTCAGTAATTGTAAAACACACAAATGATGACTTTCACTGTTTTTAGTAATAAAGAGTAAATCAATGCAATTCTCAGTCATTTTGCTTAATAGAGCACATTGAAAACCAAAAGAGCTACACTCCCTATTTTTTCTAATATTTTCTGATGAATTTCAATAGCTAGACTCTCATCATACTTTAAAGACTGTCATTCTTCCTTAAAAGCATAAGGCAATTTAATGAGATACTTGCAGTAGATAAAGTTGCTGTACTCGATGTTTCCATGTTTTATTTCCTGAGAGATGACATAGAACAATGTTGTCTGAGATTGCGAATTTCCATACAGAGGGATCGTTGAAGCACCCCTTGTTCATAAAACACTCTGTCATCCGGGAGACAAAACTATCAAATTTTATTAAAATTTAGTTATCTCAAGTCAAGCTTTACATTTCCAAACAGAAATAGTGAACTGCAATGTGTCAGAGCTCTACATTTCATTACCACAGCAGGTGTCATTATTTGGCACATAAGACTAGGGTTTGTGATAACTACATCATACAACTCTAAAGGAAATAGCAGAAATGTTCATTGAAAGCACTCTTCTATGTCTACCACTTTTGAGCAGTGCAGCCTAAGAATGAAAAAAATATATAGAAATACTGAGGTCCAGGCCATGATGATTTTCCTATCACCCACAATTAAATTTTGAAATTCCAGGAAGGCATTTTTGGATACTACAGTATCAGGAAAATAGAAGGAAAGAAAATTAGCTCAAAATGCTCCAATCTGACTTTGTACTAGCAAATAATGTTATGCAAAATAAAATCTATTGTTAATATATAATAATATCTATTATATTTAAAATAATAGAATAATATCTATTGTATTTAAAATAATAGAATAATATCTATTATAATTATAATCTCCAAATTTTTCCTTATCTCTGGTAAAACATCTGCTCTTTATGTTATCTCAAGTCACATTATATAGTTTAGAAATGAGTGATAGATATCTGGAATCATCTTTCCTCATTCATAGGCATCTCAAGGAAGAAATCACAATAGAATGATATCTATTATTCTATTTTATTTTGTAGTGTTTATTTTTATTTTTTTAAAAATTTCCCTAATTTCTTTGGGTACTGGTGGTATTTGCTTACGTGAGTAAGTTCTTTAGTGGTGTTTTGTAGGATCCTGGTGCACCCATCACCGAAGCAGTATATACTGCACCATATATATTGTCTTTTATCCCTCGCCCCCTTCCCACTCTTTCCTCTAAGTCCCCAAAGTCCATTGATTAATTCTTATGCTTTTTTTGTCCTCATAGCTTAGATAGAATAGCCAGATATAAATTTAGATGGCTAAACATTTATATATCATTAGTAGAACTTCAGTCCAATTCTCATTTCTAAAACTGCTTTTGGTACTAGACAGAACTCTACTTTTATGATTAAAAATTTTAGGAATCTTCATTTAAGACAAAATATGACTCCTTGTAATTTTTCTCTCTGGATCCAATATTCCCTTATTGTATGAAAGAGTGTCTATTTCCTTCTCATGGACAACCTTTAAAATATTTACATAAAACTAATTTTAACCACCACCAACCCTCAATCATATCATGTCCAAAATAACCTTTCCAACCTCCTTTATCCATTATTTTTTTACAATAAGGTTTATGATTTCCTTTTATCAGTGTGGTTTTGGATGTGCACCATTTATAAAATAAGGTCTTTCTTTAAAATTGCTTATAAAGTAAATAGAATAATACAAATATATAGTGTCAGGAAGGCAAATTGTTTCTAATACATCTTTTGACCTAAATGGTGAATGCCTGTTGTTTAAGCTTCAGATTATGAAAGTTTGAACAGCACCACTGTCGAACTATTGGCCAATTCTGATCATTTTCAATTCAATCACTAAAATTATTTGTTTTTAATTTGAGTTATTATCAAGCCACCAGTCTAATTGATTTCATATTTGTGTATTTGGTTTTCTAATCTAAATATAGTACTTTGGTTTTTTTTTCCTATTACATTTAATTTTGTTTGTTCAGCCTGTGCCTTTATTCAAGTTGTTGATAAAAACTCCAATCTGAAAAGTCCAAGCAAAACTCTGTGGCACATTCCCAGTAAGCTAAACTCCAGATGGGCATCAAGCATTCATCAATATCCCAGGGCATATTATTAAACCTGTTAAAACTCTACCAAACTTTTTGCCATTCTGCTCACAAGAGTATCATGAGAGTCTGTCAAATGCCTGGTTGAAACATAGACTCACTATGTCGATGGCCCATATGAGGCCCATAAAGAAAATTCAGAGCACTTAAAAAGTTGCTATGAATCTGTAATCCCATAATTTTTCCTTATCTCTGGTAAAATATCTGCTCTTTATCTTACTTCAAGTCATACTAGAGAGTTTAGAAATGGGTGAGAGATACCTGGGACCATCTTTCCTCATTCATAGGAGTCTCAAGGCAGAAATCATAATGACTATATTTCATTTTTTTCCCCATGTCTGTGCCCTTGTGTGATAGCAGCATAGTTGCTTGACAGCATATTGAAGAGTCTTCATTACTCACTGCCATTTGCTTTCCTGTCCTAGAACTGAAAAAAAAATTGTTTGGTTCCAACGGACCACAATTGTATCTGACCTTTTCTTCTGTTTTATTTTATTTGTTTATTTCCTAACAATTTATGTTTCTCAACATAAAATACTGTCTTCGTCATGCCAGATTCCTTTCTAGGATCACCTTGTTTCCCCAACCCAGTGCCTTGGAAGGGAGCAGAGAGCTCAGGGTGTCACTAGTCAACTTATATCTCATCTCATGTTATTTGAACAGTGGAACTCTTCAGGAGCTATAAGAATATTAGAAATACAAGGTACAGGCCGGGCGCGGTGGCTCAAGCCTGTAATCCCAGCACTTTGGGAGGCCGAGGCGGGCGGATCACAAGGTCAGGAGATCGAGACCACAGTGAAACCCCGTCTCTACTAAAAATACAAAAAATTAGCCGGGCGCGGTTATGGGCGCCTGTAGTCCCAGCTACTCGGGAGGCTGAGGCAGGAGAATGGCGGGAACCCGGGAGGCGGAGCTTGCAGTGAGCTGAGATCGCGCCACTGCACTCCAGCCTGGGCAACAGCGTGAGACTCCGTCTCAAAAAAAAAAAAAAAAAAGAAATACAAGGTACAAAATGTATGTAATTATGACACCTTTTAAAAATAAACCATAGTAAATCACATGAAACAGTGATTTCTTGATACAATATTATTATTGTTTCTTCTACAAACATTATTTCAATTAAGGAGAGTGTTCAAGGGCTCTCCTGGCTTCCTGAGCAAGCGTTTGAAAGATTCATGACATTTCCTAGGGTTAAAAACTATTTCCCTGGAGTTTCTAAAAACGGGAGCCTGCTTTAAAATTGTGAAGCTTTCATGGGAAAAGCAAAGAAACTTTTAAGCAACTGAAATTCTGAAATATTTTCTAGAATAGAAAGTATAGATGGTCAGTGGATCCCAGTTATTGTTTTAGCTGAAAAAAAATGAAGTAAGTTGATCAGGGGTAGGTAGATTATAATATTATTATTACTTGGTAAAATTGAATTGTTTGGGCCCTGGTAATCCTGTGCTATTCATGCATATAGATTAAAGCTTCTGGTTCTCACTTGAGCAAACTGAAAAGCACTAATTGTTAGAGAAAGGAATGAAGGTTTTGTTCTAGTGACTTGTTTTTGAAAAGTATTTTGTAACAATGCCACTTACATATTTTCATGTTGCCACATTTACATCTGAGAATTACTGGTGAAAAACACAAATGGCATAACTATTAAAAAATGGTTTTCTAATCATAATTCAACGTGGCTTTGCATCAAATAGAAATACCAAACTGAGAAAAAGAAATGACTGTTTGACTAAATACATGTAATAAAATGGTGGTAAAAGAGTAAAAATGATTCTTTGCATTTTCTGTCTTTTCAGTTTCTCTATCTATCTATCTTGATGGATCGATTCATTGATTGTGGTAGGCATGAGCTTATTATGTAAAATAAGATACATGCTTCAGTGACACTGTTTTTGCCCAGAGATGTTGCTTCGAGGCCTTCCATAGGCAGCTTCCAGGGCATCTGGGCATTGATGGGCTTGCGAATGAGCTGAGTTGGCAGCTGCAGCACCACTGGTTGTAGTCTTGCTAGTATCCTTTCAACTGTATCCCCTTGGGATATCAACTCCTTTACCTTATCAATGCAACTCTCACCAGTGATAATATTTGTCATTAATGTGACACAATTCCAATCTCCATGTTGTATCTGCTTATGTTAATCAATGGAGCCACACAGTGGATTAGAATCACACATGAGGACACTGGAGGAAGTTGTTCATAAGAGACAAAGAGGGCATAAACAGACAGTAAACATGAAACATTTAATTGAGTGAAGCTTTTATTTCTGATTCGAAAATAAATATATGTTAGGGTAACAAAACTAAGAGTATAAAGGAAAATAGAAAAATAGGAGTTAATAAAGGGACCCACAGCTTCACTACTCAAAGAAAACTATTGCTGAAATTTGGGTTACATATAACTCTTTCTGTCTAATGTGCATATGTGTTTACGGACAACATAGTTGATGATGCGCAGTGTTCTATTTAAACTTTTGTCTGGTACATTAGGCCATTTTTGGGTTGCTATAAAAAATTCCTAAGATCGAGTAATTTATAAGGAAATGTTTAATTTGCACACAGTTCTTCATGCTTTACAGAAAGTGTGGTGCTGACATCTGCTTGGCCTCTGGGGAGGCCTCAGGAATTTTACATTTATGGTGGAAGGTGAAGGAGGGACAGACACGTCACATGGCAGAAGCAGGAGCAAGAGTGGGAGTGAGGATGTGCCACACACATTTCAATGACCAGATCTTCTATTTCAATGACCAGATCTTCCGGTCTGGTTAGTTCAGACCAGAAGTGAGAACTCACTATCACAAGGACAGCACCAAGGAGATGGTGCTCAACCGTTCCTGAGAAATCCTCCCCCATGACCCAGTGGCCTCCCACCGGGCCCCACCTCCAACACTGAGGATTATAATTCAACATGAGATTTTAGTGGGGATGCACATTCAAACTGTATCACCTACTATTGTCTGTTTCGTTTATTCCAATTGTTTGATCTGATAAATAATTCTGTAGAAGATCATGTAGACTGAATTGTTCAAACATTTTGCCATATTTCAAGTTAAGTTCCAGAAGTTGGGTTTATTTAAATTTAAATATTTTAAGACTCATTACATACATACACAAGCTACGTGATAAAAGAGTTATATTGGTTTACATGGTGGCCGTGATAAAATAGGATTTAAAATTTTTTTATTAATTTTTTTTCTTTACTAGAGATGAGGTTTCACTATATTCCCCAGGCTGGTCTCAAATTCCTGGACTCAATCAATTCTCCCACCTTGACCTCCCAAAGTGCTGGGATTACAGGCCGCCCTGCCCAGCCATGATGCCATAGTTTATAATAAAAAATTCCTCTTACATTATTTTTAGAAAAAAAAATCCAATCTCTCCACTTCTTTACAAAATACGTAATGATTTGCATATATTTTACTTGTCCAATTTCTAACACGGTCTATATTAACTTCGAAAGCTCCGCAATTGGAATCACATAATGAATAGTACTAACTAAATGGCTTAAAATAACAGAAGGAACCCAAGAAGAGAGCTTAGATTTTATGTAAGTATTAAGTAGTCACCTACTTGTATTCCCACTAAATTGTGAACTCCAAAAACAGGGTTTTTTATTTTAAAAGTAAATTTTTATTCAATACCTGTTTTGTATTAGGCATTTTCTCATTTGTTGAGAATGCAACAGAAAGCAAGATAGAGAAGATTTCAGCTATTATGCATGAGACAGCAAGGCAAGGGGGCCAGTTGAATATCAGGCTCAGTGTCATATGTCTGGAATTTACCTTTACACGGATGGCATTTGTAGGTGGTATATATAGACCAAAAATAAGGTGACCTTGGAAATTGATGATTTCACATTAATTTTCTGCATGTCACATTTGAGGAATGGATTTTACTTCAAGAATGAATAATCTCTTGACAGCCTATGCATCAGAATCCACGTAGGAAATAGTGAATTAGGCATAGTTCAAAGTTGATCATCTATTTATTTGGATGTTAACATTAAGTCATAAAAATATAATATTCTATAAGTGTATAATGGTATTGCTGGGATTCTTGAACAAAATACTCAATTATTTTAAATGTTACCAAATCATTTAAAATTGAAATTTGGAGGCTTTATTTCCACAGGAGTGAAACTGAATTATTTAATGTGACCATGTCCAGGACAGATTTTCTTAATCAAAACCCTCATTAGAGAAATTTAACTCCTTACATTACATTTTATGGCTTTTGTTTTAATTTTATCTACCATTACAGTCAATGATAAAATGTGAATGAATAGAAAGAAAAATATTGTCATTTTATTGTCTTCTTTCTATTGATATAATCACCAGAGTCTTCTCAAAGAGGGCATTAAAAACTCTATTAGGGCACTGAAGGTCCTTTTTACTCCATTTGAGCTTTATTAAAAAGAGTAAATGAAAAAGTAGGATAGGGACTTAGAGAAATCTACCCTGGGGAAGACATGAACAGAAAAAAAATTACTTGTAAATGGGACAAGTTGATGTAAAATTTGTAAAGATGGGTTAGAGAGTTTTGGCAAAAATGTGAGCTCTGGAGGAAGCCTGTTGGGTTCATTCCTGTTCTGTGCACTGTTCTTTCTTTTATATTGTTAGTTTTCTCATCTACAAAGCAGTATAACACAGTCGCTATGATTGCTACGAAGGTTAAATGAAATAAGACGTGAAGACCATTTAGCATACAGTCTAACAAATACAATTGAGATTTATAGTATAGGCTCAGAAGTTGTTACTATTAGTAATACTCAAGCACCCAGAAATCTCACACTTAATATTAAGAACAAATAATGAAATAGGCCTGAAGACTAAGATGAGTTATAATTGTATTATACTTAGTGCAATAAATTAGACAAACCAGGAATAGAGAGATTGTTTTACTCTTCAAACCTTGGAAAGATACGGCATGTCACAAATGCTGTTGAAATTAGTGAGGATATTATATATGGGTAGGAGAGGAAATGAAATAAGACTGGCCACATACTCATCAATGGTGTTTAGAGTATCCATATTGTTTCATAAGAACATTCTTGTCAACATATGAGAATTGGAGGGTGAAGATTAAAAAAAAGAGAGAAAGTGATATGCAGGATGAGCTCAGTTATACCAAATGCTGACTTTATCACACTGTAGTTACAGAAAAGGAGGAAAAGGCCTGCGTTAAAATACAAATAATATATCAGGAAAACTGAAGCAAGGTTCAATGAAATAAAATACAAAGATCTAAGAAGAGATTAAAGGGAAATATCTTGATATTGTGTATTTTTAAAAGGGCTGGGACGAAATGCATTTTGGTGTGCACTGTGAAGAAAGATAATGCTAAAAGCATAGACTAAATAAATACATATGAAAGTAAATTTATACAGAAAATTAGAAGTATATTTTTTTTGGTTTTTGTATACCTTTCTTATATGGACCAGCACAGTCTATAGCATGTGATCCCTCTTATGAGAAACTTCATATTTATTTGTTCAGTATAAATGTTTTCAAGTTTTTTTTGTATATTAACAAAGAAAAAATATATGAAAGTAAAAGGAATAAAATAAATTATCCAATATGAATTGGGAGATGATTTTATGTCTCTCTGTGAAGCAGATAAAATGGTCAGTATATAACTTCTGTCTCTGCATCCAGAGCAGAGGTTCCTAATATGGGGTCAATACTCTTGAAATTAAAATATTTGGCGTATGAGATGGTATTCTAGGGCGATAGTTCAGAGCTTTCATCTGATTCTTAAGAACACTTATGATCCCTTTCCTCAAAGCTCAGAAATAACTGATAGGGAGAAAGATAAGTAAATGTGACTAATGCACACATGAAGCATGCCACTTGTATTTATGGATTAGCTTTTAGTGGTAATGGTTTAGAAGAAAGCAGTGCTAAGCTCACATGGGCAGGAAAGCAGGCAACATACTGAACTGGCTGATATTAAAATGTAGGGCCGGGTGCGGTGGCTCACGCCTGTAATCCCAGCACTTTGGGAGGCTGAGGCGGGCAGTTTATGAGCTCAAGAGGTTAAGACCATCCTGGCCAACATGATGAAACCCCGTCTCATTAGCTGTGCATAGTAGCACACGCCTGTAATCCCGGCTACTCGGGAGGCTGAGGCAGGAGAATTTCTTGAACCCAGGAGACAGAGGTTGCAGTGAGCCGAGATCATGCCACTGTACTCCAACCTGTTGACAGAACGAGACTCCGTCTCAAAAAAAAAAAAAAAATTAGATAAAAAGGAAGTTCTCTGCAAAAGGGGGAAATTCCTCTTGTAAAAAAAAAAAAGGAAACCATAGAATGTACTAAAGAATATGGCAAAGTGGCAGATAAAGAAAGTTGTCTTCCAAAATAAGCAATGGGGAAAGGACTCCCTATTCAGTAAATGGTGCTGAGATAACTGGCTCGTCATATGCAGAAAATTGAAACTAGACCCTTTCGTTACCCCTTATAAAAAATCAACTCAAGATGGATTAAAGATGTAAATGTAAAATCTAATACTACAAAAACCCTGGAAGATAGCTTAGGACATACCATTCTGGACATAGGACCTGGCAAAGATTTCATGATGGTGACATCAAAAGCAATGACAGCAAAAACAAAAATTGACAAATTGGACCTAATTAAACTAAAGAGTTTTTATTCAGGAATAATAAAAAAAAAGAGCAGAGTAAACAGACAACCTATGGAATGGGAGAAAATAGTTACAAACTATGCATCCAAAAGCAGTCTAATATCCAGAACTTATAAGGGGCTTAAACAAATTTACAAGCTAAAAACAACCCCATTAAAGAGTGGCCAAAAGACATGAACAGACTTTTCCAAAGAAGGCATACACCATGGCCAAAAAGCAAATGAAAAATGCTCAACATCACTAATCGTTAAAGAAATGCAAATCAAAACTACAATGAGATACCGTCTCACACCAGTCAGAACAGCGATTATTAAAAAGTCAAAAAATTACAGATGCTAGTGAAGTTGTAGAGAAAAGGAAATGCTTATACACTGCTGGTGGGAATGCAAATTAGTTCAGCTACTGTAGAAAGTAGTTCGACGGTTTCTGAAAAACTTCAAAACAGAATTACCGTTCCATCCAGCAATCCCATTATTGTGTGTATACCCAAAGGAATATAAGTCATTCTACCATAAAGGCACATGCACACATATGTGCATCACAGCACTATTCACACTAGCAAAGACATGGAATCAACCTAAATGCCCATCAACAGTGGACTGGATAAAGAAAATGTGGTACACATTTTATACACCATGGAATACCGTGCATTCATAAAAAGGAGTGATCGTGTCCTTTGGAGCAACATGGATGGAGCTAGAGGCCAATGTCCTAAGCGAATTAACGCAGGAACAGAAAACCAAATACCACATGTTCTCACTCATCAGTGGGATCTAAATATTGAGTACATATGAACACAAAAAAGGGAATAACAGAGACTGGGGACTACTTGCAGATGGAGAGAGGGAGGAGGATGAGGATTGAAAAACTACCTATTCAGTATTATGCTTATTACCTGGGTGACAAAATAATCTATACACCAAACCCCTGCGAACACACAATTTACATATGTAACAAACCTGTACATGTTTCCCTGAACCTAAAGTAAAAGTTAAAAAATAAAAGCTGTCTTGCAAAGGAAATCTAGGGAAGTTCTATACAAAGGCAAAGCATATATGAAATATATGGTCTTCCAAATATTCATGTTAAGGTAATCAGTAAATGCCTGGAAGGCATAGGTTGACTTAGAATGTTATAAAGATGCTAATCATTTATAGCTTTGTTGTTGTTGTTGTTTTTGAGGCAGAGTCTCGCTCAGTTGCCCAGGCTGGAGTGCAATGGCATGGTCTTGGCTGACTGCAATCTCCGCCTCCTGGATTCAAGTGATTCTCCTGCCTCAGTCTCCCGAGTATCTGGGATTACAGGCATGCACCACCACACCCAGCCAATTTTTGTATTTTTAGTAGTGGTGAGGTTTCTACTGCTGCGGTTTGGCCAGGCTGGACTCAAACTCCTGACCTCAGGTGATCCACCTGCCTCAGCCTCCCAAAGTGCTGGGATTGCAGGCATGAACCATCATGCCGGCCCTATAACTTGTTTAAACAACATAAACTTCTTGAGCACGTGGGAGGAAAGATGTATGAAGAAACAGAAAGAGCACTGTTTAGTTATTGAAGTGGAAAATGATGAAATATCTTGGAATCAACTTGAACAAGACTGAGGGAGGTATGTTAAGAAAGTACTGGCAGTTTCCATTAAAAAAAAGAAAAAGAAAAATTATAATCTTGGTGATAAAGAGCTGGAACTAGGGAGAAAAACTTGGTAAAATTTTAAAAAGTAATAGAAAATTTACACTTCAAAAAAGTGAATATTTATTTATGATGAGGGGAGAAATGAAAATAAATTATACTTTGATTCCTTCTTAACACTACAACAAAATGTCAACATTTTCAACAGAGAAAAATAGATTAGGCTTTTTTTTTCATGGTTCTTCAAAATTTATGATTTTAGTATTCTACAGTATATGCTCTCAAAATATACAGGGATTTCAATAAATTCCATATTGCATGATTAAAATAAAAATATGGAAAGGTATGTTGATGGGGGATGCAAAAGTTCTCTGCTTATAATTTCATGCAGCTGATTATTAGACTTATTCACTGACTAGCTTCAGGCTCTGAACATTTCCAACTTTCTTTATTCTTCCTACATTCTTCTAATACTTGGAGTGTTATTATATAGGACACAATTTTATGTGATATGACTATCAGAATTTGACATTTAGCCCCACAATCTTATGTCACAACTTGGGGTCTGTTGGCACAATGTTCTGTAAGCATATATTTGGAACTCATTTCTATATCAAAATAGATAGCAATAGCTTAATTCTATATGGAAGTAACCGTAAACAGTTTAACTTCCTCTTACTAACTGAAACTAAATGTACTCCCATTTAACATTTTGTTACCCAGACGCTAGAAATATCATCAGACACTCTACCACCACTTGACAGAAGAGAAGGTCATAGAGGAAATTAAGAGCAGAACTGGCCAGGCGCGGTGGCTCATGCTTGTAATCCCAGCACTTTGGGAGGCCAAGGCGGGTGGATCACGAGGTCAGGAGTTCGAGACCAGCCTGACCAACATGCTGAAATCCCATCTCTACTAAAAAATATAAATAAATAAAAATAAATTAGCCAGGTGTAGTGGTGCACGCCTATAAGCCCAGCTACTCAGGAGGCTGAGGCAGGAGAAATGCTTGAACCTGGGAGGCGGAGGTTGCAGTGAGCAGAGATCGAGCCACTGCACTCCAGCCTGGGCGACAGAGGGAGACCCTGTCTCAACAACAACAACAACAACAACAAAAGCTGAATCATACAGCCCTCTGAATCAGTGGCACTTTTCTAGAAATTTTGCAAAAATTTTATGAAAAACAAATGACTAAGTCAAAGCCTAGTTTCATGCCTAGGGCTTTAAAGGTGGTCTATGGAAGTGGGAAATTGGAAGCTCAAACATCGTATGTGCCCATATAAATCTACCTATAGGCTAATGTCTATTTGTGGGTAAGGGAATTTGGAAAGACAATCCAAAAAATTTAACCATGTTATAGAAAAGATGAAGATAAAGCAACCAAGGGAAAAACACTGGAAATGTAAACATTATGAGATGTAAAGTAACTTTATTTTAACATTATTCAATGTGTTCACTTGTGTATTGCTGAAGGGAGAACTAGAATCTTAAAGAAAAAGTGATTGTTCCTGATAGAACAATAATTTATTGCAAAGTACAAAGTCTTATAAACACTACCCTTGCTGGAATATGATAAGATTTGTGTTTCATGATTCTTCATATTCATTTCTGCTTCAGAGTCAATCTTGAAATAAAAATAAGATAATTCCAGTTCATTTTCAGAGTCCTCTCAGTCCATCTGTGTCATTTCCCTGTTCCTGACCCCATCTGTGGATCCCATTGCTGTTATGATTCCAAGTGGATGGGAAACCATCTTCTTAGCTTTCTGTTGGGCGAGTTTGCATGTAATATTCAGTTTTGTTTGCTCTCTCTCTACTCTGTTTTAACCCAAGATTGCAAGCTGTATTTCTTAACAATTATTTATCCATTATAGAAAAAATACTAGATGTTTTTGGCAATAACATAAGTAAAGAGTAATGTAAATATTAAAGTTAAGTTAGAAATGCATTGAATTAAAAATAGTCTACGTAAAATTCCAATCTTATTGGGAAAATCAGACGTAATATAAAGTTCTACACATGAGTCATCTGTCATTTTAGATGGTGGAAGTTAATTTATAATGGAAGTTTGCATTTTATCAGAGGATGATCAAATGGCCGGCTTGCTGCGTTTGAAAGCCTTCTGATACTAACACAGTCTGCATAGGAGAAAAATGGGGGGAAGGAGGACTTTCTGGTGAGAGTAAAAATATAGAATTCAAGCCTACAAATAAAATTGAACTTGATTGTTTTCTGTGGATACTTTCTCACATTCTGGGTTATTTTTCTTTATAATATTTTGAAAGGAAGTAAGATATGCAGAGTGCCAAAGACAGCAACAGAAACCTCCCAGACTCCTGAGGCTTTAGGAACACCTGTCATGAAAGTGGATTTGGCTGACGTAGAAATAACAGTGGTACAATATGAGTGTCTTTTATTTTTGACACTCTCTGCATTTATCAATTGCAAATGTACTGTGTATGCAGCCAGCAATTTGTCAAAGGGTATTGTGGAAATATGTCAGACCTAGATTAAAAGACCCTGTGTATAGAAATGTTTTGTTTATCTGACCCGTATGCTCAGTCATCAAACGGGGAAATAAGAACAACAGGTTTCTAATCTTTCCTGGCCATTGAGAACAGGAGACTTCGTATATTGTAAAATGCAGATACATACTATCTAAAGTAATAATAAGGATTGTTTTCAGACCTACTCTTAACTTACTACAATTTAGACATTACCAGTAGAATTCTCTTCTATAGTTCCTACGAAGTCAATACCTCCTGTCTGTCTATACTGCATGCTTTACACTCAGGACTGGAGTCTAAATCCAAGCTGAACAATTTACTGCCATTATGATTTTAGGCAATCAGAATTAAGTTTTTCTTCCATAGCTCATAAACAAAAATAGTATCACTTAATGATTAGGCATAAAATTGTTGAGATGCAATATAAGAGAAATATTTTGTGTACATCCTAAAATTCTATATAGTTGATGTACACACACACACTCATACACATTTAGACATGCCATGTCATCTTTCCTATTTATCACTTTTGTAAACAAAAGTAGTTTTAATTTTTAAAAAAATGATACAATATACATTACCTAAAAGTATTTTCATATATATATGGTCATGGTAGGTTTCCCTGACAGGCATGCCATTCAAATCTCTTGCAAGAATGTTTTTACTTTTTTTAAGTAATCAACCAACATTTATTTAGTTATACAAACTTTAAACTTTCTAATTTGTATTTTTTTATTTAATTGTAATTGACAATTGTATACATTTGTATGTTGCAATGTGAGTTTTTTTAACTTTTATTTTAGATTCAAGGGCTACATGTCCATGTTTGTTACAAGAGTATATCGTGTGATGCTGAGGTTTGGGGTACGATTGAATCTTTCATCCAGGTAGTGAGGATGGTACTCAAAGGGCAGTTTTCCAACCCTTTCCCCTTCCCTTGCTGTCCCCACTTGTACTTCCCATTGTCTATTGTTCCCATATTTATGTCCAAAAAGTATGCTTTAAAAAACAATTCATCTCACATAGACTGTATTCCCTACTTTATGATCATTCAGTGTAGATGGAGTTTCCTTGATGGTGGCATTTAATTATGCTCACAAAGAAATATGATGAAAATTAAGGTTAAAAGAGAAAATATGTAAAAGGAATTTTCTTCATCAGGAACTTCAGTGAGGTAAGTATTATGCTGCAACAGCATGCAATCATCCAATATCCATGTTTGTTTTCTCCTTTCTCCCTCATTCTGTAATAATGAGAAAAAAGCAGACACGTGTGATTCCTAATCCAATTTAAAGTTTTGCCACCTGATGATGGATTGTTATTTCGAAACATGTTTAGCAAAGGACAGCAAATTGCACTCAGAATTATGTAATATTCACTGGAATCTGTGTTTCATTCTAAGTCGTTTTTCTCTCTGCAATTGCTCACTTGTTAGAAACAATGTCTGCCACTACTTATATACATAGAAGAGAGCAGCTAAGAGTAAGCATTAGTTCCACATCATTAATATGAGTATTAATAATAATAAAGGAAGGCCGGGCGCGGTGGCTCAAGCCTGTAATCCCAGCACTTTGGGAGGCCGAGACTGGCGGATCACGAGGTCAGGAGATCGAGACCATCCTGGCTAACACAGTGAAACCCCGTCTCTACTAAAAATACAAAAACTTAGCCGGGCGAGGTGGCGGGCGCCTGTAGTCCCAGCTACTCGGGAGGCTGAGGCAGGAGAATGGCCCGAACCCGGGAGGTGGAGCTTGCAGTGAGCTGAGATCCGGCCCCTGCACTCCAGCCTGGGCGACAGAGCGAGACTCCGTCTCAAAAAAAAAAAAAAAAAATAATAATAATAATAATAAAGGAAACCCTTTCCAAATGGGGATTTATGTTTGAGATTTCAGTATTTTGGTCCAAAGGAAGAAGAAACAGGAAAATCTTTGAGTACTCTTTTCTCTACGGTTTTAATGATCCATTAGGGGAGGCAATGAGAGACACGGAGAAGCAGGTGGAAGGGAAGTAAGGAGGGATGAGAAAAGCAGAGTATTGACTGCTCACTGCTGCCGCCCCTGTGTCCCCGCTCCCACCACCATTCTTAAAGACTAATCATTTGTCGCTTTATGGAAAAGAAACTAATGCATCCAGAGCAGAAAAGAATAAATAATGTACTTGCATCAGTTGTTTACTGCTGCGTGATAAAACATTCCAGGACATCTCTAGTCACATTGCGAAGGGTCAAGGACACACAGGGTCGTGTTCATTAAATGCTGTGATTGTGAAAATGTACCACAGATAACACATTTCCCCAAAATATTAACAAATGCAAAAAAGAATCGTCAATCTTTTTAATTTGAGAAACCTCTTTATTTGCAAAGAGTTCCAAAGCATAGTATTTTTAATCAAATAATTACTCTAGAACTTAACCATTAAAATAATCCCAAATATGAAATTAGCTGTTTTTCAATAGTGAATCTTGTATAAGGTAGAAAGACATTTATATTTGAAGGGTTAAAATTATTACCCCAAGTCCCCTAGTGTTTAATAACTTAAGGCATGGATTGGGGGAGAAAATTAACAATTTATGGTGCTAGACATGCCAACAATGATACAGTGGTAAGTTTTGATAGACAAGAAATTTTGTTAGATTCTGAAATATACACGACAATATATGTATCCTATCAACCTTATGAATGTGTCCTATTTGGAGGGAGAAAAGGTATTTAGGAGATAAATCTGACACAGAATTACTGTCTATTATTATAAATGTTAAATTAAAAAAATGTTTTCAAAATAAGAAAGGCATCTCTGAGTAAAATGAAATTAAGGCCTATTTTAAAACACTAAAATACCTACATTTTAATTTCCTAAACATATAATTTCTTTCTTTATTTGTGCAACAACTTTACTTGCTAATTATCAATGTTACAGGCTTCAATTAAAAAAGTAACATTTAAAAAGAGCCTGTCATCATGGGAGTCACAGTTTAATAGAGTCAGGCAAGTAAATTAGTAAAATATGTCATGTCAGCTGGTGAACGCCAAACAGACAGCACAAGGAAGGGAGGAGGGAAGCTCTTCTGGTGGGGAGGTTTTGCGATTTTCAGTTGGGTGGTATGGGAAGATGGCACTGAGTAGATGGTATTTAAATAAAGAACTAAACAACTAAAAATCAGCCTTACTGTTCCCTGGGACAGTGAGCATTTCAGGCAGAGCTGGAAGAGCAAATCCAAGTAAGTGCCTGAGGTAGGCATTCATTGGCCAGGTTTGAGCTATAACAGGCCAGTATGCCTTGAGCTGAGTAACGCGGGCGATGTTAGTAGCAGATGACTCTGAGCAGGGAGCAGGCATAGAGGTAGGTGGATTGAATGAAACTACAATGGCTAGGTAAGTCTTTACAACAATTTTGGCTGTCATGTGATCGATGTGAGAAGCCATCGAAGGGATTTGAGCACGGGAACGACATAATCTGATTTACATTTGAAAAGGATTATTCTAGTATTATGTTGAAAATAGGTGGTGAGTCAAAAAAGAAAGGAAGAAACATCCAAGCCAGTTAGGAGGCGATTAGAATAATCATATGAGAGACCATGGTAGCCTATGCCACAGTAATAGCAACAAAGGTGAAGTCATCTGGTTTTGGAAATATTTCGAAGCTTTGGAAGGAAGAGCTAATAGGATTATCCAGTATCTTGGATGTGGGCTCTATTAATCAACTTTAATTTATGCGGCCATGACAAACAAGCTCAAGTCTCCCCCCAGATGTCAGTAATTTACAACAATGAGCATTGATTCCTTGCTCAGGTTACATAAAGCAGCTGTGGGTCTGGCTCTGCTCACCTGAAGGTCAGCCTGGAGCTGCTTGACGTGTGCTAATGTTTACCATGCATCCTAGAATCCAGGCTGTGGGAGCAGTTTCTATCACAGAAACGCTCTCTTCATGGCACAGGGAGGGGTGCCATAGCCACAGTGGGCAATCTTCTTAAAAGTCCTATGGAGTCAAGGCATAAGTCACACCTGGTTACATTCCATTGCCCCAAGCAATGTGGCCAAGCCCCTGTGACTGCGTAGGGACAACCACTTCTCCTATGGGAGGTCTCTCAGGTCTCTTTTTTTTTTTTTTTTTTTTTTTGAGACGGAGTCTCACGCTGTTGCCCAGGCTGGAGTGCAGTGGTGCGATCTCGGCTCACTGCAAGCTCCGCCTCCTGGGTTCACGCCATTCTCCTGCCTCAGCCTCCTGAGTAGCTGGGACTACAGGCGCCCGCCACCTCGCCCGGCTAATTTTTTGTATTTTTAGTAGAGACGGGGTTTCACTGTGGTCTCGATCTCCTGACCTTGTGATCCGCCCGCCTCGGCCTCCCAAAGTGCTGGGATTACAGGCTTGAGCCACCGCGCCAGGTCTCTTTTATCTGACAGAGAAGGGAGCAAGCATTTGGCAAACACAACACAATCTTCAACGTTGCAGAAAAGAGAAATCAAGGCTTTTCTCCTAACAAACTAGAAAAATGAAGTCACTGTCCACCGAGATGGGAAAGACAGCAGGTAGAATAAGTTTAAAAGCAGCCAAAAAATTGATCATAATAACAAACTGTCGTGTGATATTGGAATTATTTTAAACATTATCGTAAAAGATTTATTATAAGATGTAGCAAACCTAAGTTATCAAAGGTCTGATCAATTGTACAAATGACATGAAATAAGGTACTAGGTCATTTTCATTTGAAATGAAATAACCACCCAATTCAGAACAATTAACAGCGGGTAATGAAAATACATGTATTCATACATGTAGCCCATTTTAAAGTCATATAATTATTATTCATAGACCATCAGCTACATTTAAGGAATGGTGATATTCAGGCTGTCTTGTATTTCACATCTTTAAGTGTCATAAATATTTCCCTTTACTGTAGAAAAAGCAAACTAGTATAGAATAGACACAGAATAATTATCAACATATATATCCCTTGTGTAGATGTAGTATTCTGCAATCCCTGTGCAAGTCCTTTTTCACAATGATATATTATGTTTCTTACATCACTTAAGCTTCTGGTACATGGATTTCTGAAGAATGAGGGAGGGTTAATCAGCTTTTGGCAGAGATCAGCAAAATTTGCAAGCATTTTAGCCTCTCCATCAAGACTTATAAAATATTTTGGAAACCACAGGACAAAAAACCAACCCATCCAAGCAGAAAATTAAAAAGCAATCCACCAGTTCAATGGAATTCAACCTTTGCTAGGCTGCAAATGCTGGTAAAATGGTTAAATATTCATTCATGATTACCCAGAGACATAAAGCTACTGTAGAAACATGAAAAAAATACATAGGCTATGGGCAGGGTGGGAAAGAAAACAGGGCTAAATTGTGCATTTTATGGAGCAGTGTTGCTTTCTTTTTAACTTGATTTCTATCAAGGTGCTGAAGAACTCTGAATTTAGATAAGATGAGGAAGAAGAGGGGGATCATCTCCCCAACTCCTGGTTTAAAAGGGACACTCTTTTTTTCTTTTTGCATTGAATTTCTGCCTAAAATTTCCTTTGATTATAGAGGCGTTCTCTTTTTCTCTCTTGAGAGTAAAATAGTCCTCAAAGTCACCAGTCATGGAAGTCAAGAAACGTCTGTTGTGCTGACTATTAATTTCCTAAAAGAAAAACAAAACAACAGTAATAGTTAAATAAGGCAAGACTGAGATTATTAAGCCTGTTGTGGTAAAGAAGAACACTACTTGGACAAAGGAGTGGTTTGAAAAGGAAAGTCAGAGGACGGTGTTTGCACAGGTGCAGCTTCTGAGCTGAGTGATTTTTAAGGCGTCTTGCAAGACAGAGCACTGGATAAGGCCAGGCAGAGTTTAGAACTTAATACCTTTGGATTGGTGAGCCCAGTGTGGCAAGAGTCTTAAAGTGATTATATGAGCAAGGTCTTAATCTTGACAGCTAAGCTGTTTACTTGGTTCATGGACTTATATTCTAGAAGCAAGCAGTTAAATGATTTTTATTGGATTTGGTATTGTTTAACATAGGGTCAGAGAATGGTGTCCGTTTCAACGCTCAGTTGAGAATTTACCTATTCTGTGAAATTTTGGGAGAAAACTTCACCCAAGTTTCGAGATATCTGCTCCATGTCCCAAACTTCCCAGATAAGGAAGATTAATCTGGTATCATTCTCTGCCAGACATCACATCGAGAAATAACAGAAGCTGAAACTGGAATTACACTATAATCCATAAAAGGCTGATAACAATAAGAAGTATTACAATGACCCTGTCTTCTTCAGAAGATCCAATAACGAAGCTACGCAAGACTGCAGAAGCTACTTCCTCTGATTTCTTGGCTCCCATACCTATCATTTAATTCTCTTCTGGCCTATGAGCTCCAAAATGTGGCATAGATATTGACTCCAAAGAGAGGAAGTGATTAAAATCTACCCCCATTGGTTAGAAGCTGGCCATTACCAATACTCCTGGTATAGCAAAATTTAAAAATACCTCAAACAATATGGCATGCAGTACTGCTCTTTGAGGGCTAACGCCAATTAAGGGATCTTGCGTACATCTGTTTCTTTTATTTTTAACTTACTATTAGAAAAACGTTAACTATATTTTTGAGGGGAAGTGTTGCCATTACAGAATGCATGTTTCATTATGCACATCCTATTGGTGAATGATTTGCAAATCCTCATTTGACCTAGGGAGTGTTTGTCAAGCTTTATAGCCCCAAATTGCCATCAGGCAGATAACTTGTCTCTATCATTTGGATTTTTTGATGGCAATCTGTCTGACTCTAAGAAACCTGTGAAGCATAATTGTTCTGAAATATCTCCACTATTAATCCTTTTAGTCTCATTTTTCTCAGAACATACTGAAACAGAAATAGTCTATCACCTCTGCCTCCACCTGCTTCTCTTCTTCCTCCTTGCACTTCAGAGCTAAGGAATGAATACAGAATTGCTTCTGTCAGGAGGGTGAAACAATTATCCAGTAATTGCCCTGTCAAGGGTTTTGGTGAGAGAAGTATTCTGAAATCACAATATAATGCCAGTCTTATATAGGATTTCCTAACCAGTATGTTGCTCTCCCTACTGAATAAAATATACCTCATCCTACATTTCCTCCTTCAAGTCTAATAAGGAGAGCTCTATCTGGTCTATGGATTTAATACTTTAAGATAATTTACCTTGGACAAAGATCTTTGGAGAAGCTTCATTATATTTTGAAGTCATTAACATGACTCAAAAAAGTCCCCAGTTGAATCAAGATGAGGCATATGACAGTAGGCATCTGCAGATCACCTCTGCTCCTTAATTTTGCCTTTGTAGGAATATTCTTTACATTCATGGACTTCCATAGGCCTGATGTTTTCCTATTTTTGTTGTTATTCTGCTTCATTACTGCAAATGTCAGACCTCCAAGAGTGAGGTTATTAAACAGCAAAACACAGAGTGATGGGCATTTGTAAAAGATACATATCCAGAGAAGATGCTGCTCTCTCACTGCCAGGCATACAAGCTGAGGCTTCCTTCTTGTCACTGAAGAAGACAAGGAGACAAGAAGCACATTATGTCATAAAGACAATAGGAATCTTGCAAGTAACCTTTTCACCAGAAAACCTCTCATTTGCCCTGCCTTGCATATACTGTTCTTGAGTGATTTATTGCCAAAATATTCTTGAATTTCCCATATTGTTAATTTAATGTTCTTAGTAACAAAAACTAACCATGGGATTGATATAACAGAAAATTGCAGTCACCTCAGGGCAGAAATTATTATTTTAATCTACCCATGAAAAGAGACTTTTTTTTTTCAGGTGACTCAGGTCCTTAAAAATGAGGTGAAGTGTGCCTACCACAAGGTGTTGGCAAGACGGGGAAAGTCAGGCAGGGTGTTCAAGGAAATTAAACACATCCAGGTTCTTTATTCTACTGTCTTCTTGTTTAGTTCTTCTAAAAATCAGTTTTGGTGGGGAGATCTGGCAAATGTTTGTGTTCCGTTAGTTTAACATGATAGAGTGAGAAACATTCTGGCTGTTAGGCTGTAAGGGCAGTGCTGAGATTTGAAACAGAAACCACGATTTATAAAACGACTGCAACAGGACTTGTAAAACACGTAAATTATAGCAAACCACACAAGAGTCACAGATGATCTAAGAATATACTCTTTAACACCAGCTTATTTAGATCTACATGTTCCAAGGTGAGAACACAGATAAACCATCCAGCAGAAACCGCCTAGACTTATGTTCTAAAGACAACGGTTCCAGTAAAGTCTCTTTATTTGAAAATTGAGACCAATCCCTGCTAAGGCCATTTTATCGTGTAATTTTGGCCCATAAACTCTAAAGGTATCCTTCCCTGACCCTCTCCTTTACAGACCCCCCTTACTTCCCGTGATACGCATTCTCCCTGTCAAGAATTTTAATAAGGCTAACTTTATAATGGTGTTGGTTGCTCTTAGCTGGAAGGCTTTGACTTAAAATACTGGAAGGATTAGAGAGATAACTATAAGTAAAAAATCATCTAAGTTATGATAAATAAGCTGTTGAATTATATGATTTGTTTCTAGGATTTTTCTCTAAATACGTATTAAATCAAGCTTTCTCCAATTTGGAGCTAAGTAACAATATCTTTTAAAGCCCCTCTATAGAAACAGAGAGTAGAATGGTGATTACTAAAGGCTGGGAAGAGGGGATGGGAGTTGGGGAGATGTTGGTCAAAGGATACAAAATTTCAGTCAAATAAGAATAATAAATTCAAGAAATGTACCACATGATGACTGTGGTTAATAATAATGTAGTATTCTTGAAAATGGTTGAGTAGATTTTAAGTGTTTTTGCCATGAAAAATGATAAAACTCGGTGGAGGGCACCTGTAGTCCCAGGTACTCGGGAGGCTGAGGCAGGAGAATGGCGTGAACCCGGGAGGCGGATCTTGCAGTGAGCCGAGAGCCAGCCACTGCACTCCAGCCTGGGCGACAGAGCGAGACTCCGCCTCAAAAAAAAAAAAAAAAAAAAAAAAAAAAAAAAAAAGATAAAACTACGTCAGATAATGAAATGTTAATTACCCAAATGTAACCATTGCACTATACATATACGTATATTAACATAGTGTTGCACTTAACAAATAATTTTTTATTTAAGAAAAACTCTCCAGGTGATTCTAATGTGCAACCAAATATGAGAAACTATAAGTTAAAATATTAACATCTTTCAATAAAACATTTTTAAAATTACATTATAAATTACATATATAAAATGGATAGGTCCATGGTGAGTGACTTTGACATACATAAACCTCAGTCAAGGTATACTCCATACCCAAGAACGTTCCCTCATTCCCCTTTCCATTCTGGCCCCTACCATAAGCAAGCATTGTTTTTCTAGCACCATAGATTAATTTTGCCTGTTCTTGACCTTCATGTGACTGAAATCGCACACTACAGTGGTTGTTCAAGATGACTGACATGAGATCCAAAAATGTCAACCTAGAATGAAAGAGCTTCAGCTTTGAGAAGCTCTTCAGATACATTTCTCTGTAACGTCCTAATTTTCTACTTGAGATCAACAAGATCACATAGCAAGTTAATGGCATAGTTGTGAACAAATTCATTGTTTCGTAAACCCTCTTTATTGATATTCCTTCTATCATTCATCAACATGTTGATAAATAGCAACTAAACTATAAACTTCAAAATATATCCAAAAACCCCAGTTTCTACTGTTTCTACCTTAGTTCAGGCCTGAAGGAATACTTATCTAAACTATTTGGACAAACTTCCAGACTGGTCTCTGTCTTTAGATTCTTATTTATTTATTCGTTTATTTAAAAACCACTCCTTGGGAATTCATAGCTAATGAACCTCATTTTGCAGTCCACTCCTGACTTTATTACACAGATCTGATTATGAAGTCTTCATTGGTTTTAATTATCAGGGTTACAAATATGTGGGCTGCTGACTAAATGCAATCCACAGAGCTGATTTTTCCTTCTCATAAAATTAGTTGAAAAATTAAATTACTTGCTAATAATTCAAACTGGGACAATTCTGAGTGATATTTTAGTATCCTGAGTTTTCTTGAAACAGAAGAATGTCTAATAACACTGAGCTCTTACTTTTCTTCTGTAATCACTGGAAACTGAGGAGTGAATATGTTCTTTAGTTTATTACAGCCACAACCAGTGACTCACTGTGTTTCTGACAATGTGGCCACATGCAGCCATGCTTCATTTATCTGTGTCACCTTCTTACCTATTTAGGCATTTTACATTTTCACCCGAGTTTTCTGAGATAAAGTCTAAATTGCTTGTCCAGGTAAGTGAGGACTTTGCCTTTAAAAGCACATTTTCCACTACATCTTACTGAATTATATCCAGTCTAAAATAATTGTTCTTCCCTGAGTAACGAAATATGAATGATAACACTATTTTGATTGGAAATTTAACAATTTTGCTTTGCTTCTCTTTTTTTTCCCCTCCATAGAAATAAGGCATACTTACATTTTCCCTTACTTCTTGGGATGGCTTCCTCACCCCCCATGAGAAAAGATAACTAGGATCTCAGTTGATTAGGCTTTAAACTTAATAGGAAATTAGAGTCTATATTTAAAGAACAAGAAAAGCCGGGACTTTACCACAAGAGGCAGAGTTGAAGGAGTTGATATTAAGCAGGTTGTGTTCTTTTGCGAAGTACTGAGCCAGGCTCTAGTAGACCAATAGTAAAAATGTGGTTCTTGCTAAGGAAGATTGCCAACCAGTCTCAGAGACAGAGAAGTCACTAGATAGTGTTGACAGTATAGGAATCGTCACAGGGTACTCTTGTAGCATAGGAGCAGTATATACTAGGGGACCTGCCCTCTGGACTAGAGGAAGTTATTTCTAAGTTTCTGAAACTTAGGTCTGAAGAACTAGTACATATATGAATAAGCAAAGCAAAAAGGTGTTTAGGCAGGGGAAATCGCAAAGATAAACAGATAGGGCACCGATTCAAGGTATCTCTGGGGTAGTTTACCATAGTCACAGAGAAGCTCAGGTAGGAGGGAGTATGGGAAGGCAGTGATTAAGGGATTTGGAGAAAAATTGAGTGGGACAGAGGTAGGGGATGAAATCATTAGCCCTTGCATTTTATTCAGTGTAATTTTCTTTCTTTCCTGAGGGAGTGGGAGTTATCAAAATAGTTTTTGGAGAAGTGTGAGATGACAGATTGTAATATCAGGTACCGTGAACTGTTCCAAGTTCTCTTTGTAACACAAAAAACAAAAACTGATTTATTCAGGGTTTATTTTTTTTAATACTTTAAGTTCTGGGATACATGTGCAGAACATACAGGTTTGTTACACAGGTATACACTTGTCATGGTGGTTAGCTGCACCCATCAACCCATCATCTACATTAGGTATTTCTCCTAATGCTATCCCTCCCCTAGCACCCCACCCCCCGACATGCCCCAGTGTGTGATGTTCCCCTCCCTGTGTCCATGTGTTCTCATTGTTCAACTCCCACTTACGAGTGAGAACATGCAGTGATGGGTTTTCTCTTCCTGTGTTAGTTTGCTGATAATGATGGTTGTCAGCTTCATCTATGTCCCTGCAATTACTAAAAAGTCAGGAAACAACAGATGCTGGAGAGGATGTGGAGAAATAGAAATGCTTTTACACTGTTGGGAGTGTAAATTAGTTCAACCATTGTGAAAGACAGTGTTGTAATCCTCAAGGATCTAGAACCAGAAATACCATTTGACCCAGCCATCCCATTACTGGGTTTATACCCAAAGGATTATAAATCATTCTATTTTAAAGACACATGCACATGTATGGTTATTGCAGCACTATTCACAATATTCAGAGGTTTTATGGTAATACTGGTAAACAAATATAATAAATAGATTTTTAAAATGAAAACAATGGATCATGGTATATTCTATCTCGTACGATCAGAATTCATTCAGAAATGGGCTTCAGGGGGGATTGTGGTATTCAGAGAAGGCTTTATATAAGAAATGGAACATCCTCCCAAAGGAAACATGGATGTTGAACTGCAGTGAGATTTAGGGTAAACCATTTCAAGTTGAAAAGTGTGAGGCCATGGTGTGTGTGTAGCTTAGAGGGGAGACTGATGTTGGGAGATTCTGAGATGTGACTGATAGCTATGACAAGACAGTAAGTTTGAAATTGATTTGGTAGAAAATTTCCGATTCTTCTTAAGCAGGAGAGTGGCCTGATGAAAATAATGTTTGCATTATTGCGTGTGGCATTCAAGTTTTCTAGAATGCAAAGATCGGTATTAGCAAGAGCTTTGGATGGATAGCAAGATACAAAAGACTGAAGAACTGAAGGCATTGCAGGGAAAACAATGTTTCCAGAGTTGAAACCTGAAGCTCGGGTCTCCAAATCACCTTCCCTGTAGGAGGAGTGAGGAAATCGGCTTTCCTTGTAATGGAGCTGCCTCCCCTTCTATTCCTTCTCATTGGTACTGTCTAAGTTATACTTGGTCTCAGAAATTATCACAACAGGTTGTATTACTCCATTCTCATGCTGCTGTAAGGGCACACCCGATAGTGGGTCGTTTATAAAGGAAAGAGATTTAATGGACTCACAGTTCTGCATGACGGGAGGCCTCACAATCGTGGCAGAAGGTGAAGAAGGAGCAAAAGCACATCTTACATGGTGGCAGAAAGCAGAAGTGCTGAGCAAAAGCCCCTTATCCAATCATCAGATCTTGTAAAAACTCACTATCACAAGAACAGCAGCACTGGGGTAACCACACCTGTGATTCAATTACTTCCCACCAGGTCCCTCCCACGACACATTATAATGGGAATTATAATTCAAGATGAAATTTGGGTGGGGACACAGCAAAACCACATCACAGGTCATTCGAATAGTAATAGGTATCTCTGTTGATGTATCTGCCTGGAACAGAGAGGGAGACAGGCAAGGGAGTCATTTAGGTCATAGGTGCTTAGCGTGACTTCTCAGCCACAGTCTAAGTTCAGGTGTGTCCAAAGGCCTGAAAGCCCAAATTTCACAGGTGGACAGGATGTTTAGGTTTGCTAGGACTTATCCTAATCCCAATGGCATCTTTGTTTCTCATAAGAATCTAGTATTCTTATAATTTTTCTATTATTTTGAAATCTTAATTAACTTTAGTGTGTAATTATAAATTCATGTGACCTTGAACTGTAATTTTTATTATGTTTCTTCTTAATTTACACATTTTAAGCCATTTTTTTTAATTTTTCTATTTTATTTTATTGTGGTAAGAACCCTTAACTTGAGATCTATCCTCTTAAATGTTTGAATATACAATGCGGTAGTGCTGACTAGAGGCACAATATTACACAGCATATCTCCAGACCTTACTTTGTACAACTTAAACTTTACACCTATGTATTGGAAACCACCATTATGCTCTTTGATTTGGCTATTTTAGAAACCTCCTCCAGGTGAAATCATGCAGGATTTGTCTTTCTGTGACTGGCTTATTTCATTTAGTATAATATCCTCAAGATTCATCCACGTTGCATATTGCAGAATTTTCTTTTTTTTTTTTTTTTTTTGAGATGGAGCCTTGCTCTGTCACCCAGGCTGGAGTGCAGGGGCACGATCCCCACTGACATATATTGCAGAATTTTCTTTATTTTAAATCTGGATAGTATTCCATTGTGTGTATATGCCACATTTTCTTTATCTGTTCATCCATTAATGAACATTTAGGTTGTTGAATGTTGCTGTGATAAACATGGAAGTGCTAATATCTCTTCAAGATGCTGGTTTTAATTATTTTGGATAGCTATCCATGGTGGGATTGCTTTATCATGTGTTTTTATTTATTTTTTATTTTTTAAGGAATCTTTATACTGGTCTCCAAAGCAGCTGCACCACTGTGCATTCCCACCGACACCATGCATGGGTTCCATATCCTCACAGACACTTGCTGCCTATTGCATTTTTTTCAACTTTTGTTTTTAAGTTCAGGGGTACATGTGTAGGTTTGTTACATAGGTAAATTTGTGTCATGGGGTTTTTTCATACAGATTATTTCATCGCTCAGGTATTAAACCTGGTACTCATTGGTTATTTTCCCTGATCCTCTCCCTCCTTCCACCCTCTACTCTCTGAAAGGCCCCAGTGTGTGTTATTTCCCTCTATGTGTCCATGTGTTTTCACCATTTCACTCCCACTCATAAGTGGGAACATGTGGTATTTGGTTTTCCTTTTCTGTGTTAATTTGCTAAGGATAATGTCCGATGGCTCCATCCACATCCTAGGAAAGGGTATGATTTTGTTCTTTTTTATAGATGCATGGTATTCCTTGGTGTATGTGTACCCATTTTCTTTATCCAGTCTATCACAGATGGGCATTTAGGTTGATTCTAGGTTTTGCTATTGTGAATAATGTTGCAAAGAACATACACCTTTGACCCAACAATCCCTTCACTAGATATATACCCAAAGGAACATAAATCATTCCATTATAAAGGCACATGCCCTTTGCTTTCTTCATAATCGCCATCCTGAGAGAAGTGAGGTGATGTCTCATTGTGATTTTGATGTGCATTTCCCTGATGACTAGTGACACTAAGCAATTCTTCACAGGCCTTTTGGCCCTTGTGTGTCTTCTTTGGATGAAAGTCTGGTCAAGTCCTTAGCTCACTTTTGTTGATGTGATTATAAAGTTCTGTTATCATTGTTGTTTTTGTTATTGAATTGGAGTTTCTTATATATTTTAGAGATTAATCCCTTATCAGATATAAGATTTGGAAATATTTTCCCATTCTCTCGGGTTTTTTTCATTTTGTTGATTGTTTCCCTTGCTGTACAGAAGCTTTTTAGTTTGATGTATTCCCACTTGTCTATTTTCGGTTATGTTGCCTATACTTTAGGTGTCAGAGTCATGAAATTATTGCCAAGACTAATGTCATAAAACTTTTCCCATATGTTTTCATCTAGGAGTTTTATAGTTTCAGGTCTTACATGTGGGACTTAATCCATTTTGAATTGATTTTTGTATGTGTGGTATAAGAGTCCAATTTCCCTTTTTTTTCTTTTTGCATGTGGATGTTCAGTTTTGCCAACAACATTTGTTAAAGAGACTATCTTTACCCAATTTCCTATTTTTGACATCAAGCCATTTTAACAAGAATTTTAACAGTATACATTTTATGAGAGATGCATATGCTTAGGATGAACAGTTTAAATTACTAAATAGATAGCACATGCCAGATTAAGTTCTGTTATGTCTTTACTGTAATTCTTTGACATTTTTAGTATTTCAATTACAGATACATTCTAATTTTGATTTAATTCTGCCAGAGCAAAATGTATCTTATTTGTTTATATTGAATCAATATTAAGGAAATCTTTACATGAAAATATGATCATATATTTTAAATATCTGTACCTTAAGGAAAATACAATTTTATGTTTATTTATTGAAAACCTTGTGTATTATTAGGAAATATTAGTAATTATTTTGATTAATAGTTTAGACTAAGTCACTTGAACCCCTGACTGTGCCTGTCAGATTGTGGAATACACATATATCTATTTGCAGACTCTCTGGCATAAGGGCTATGACAAAAATAATTATTTAAAAAACGATTTTGAGTTTCACAGAAGGAGGCTATTATTTCTATAAATTCATGTTTATGTGACTTTGAAGTAGATTCAAACAAATGTTATTAATTTAGATTTATCCTGTTAATCTAGAGACATAGCACACTGATCTTTCCCAAGAAAGAGTGAAAGATTGAAAGAACATCAATAAGCAAAATAATCATTGGCTGAAAACTCTTTGCCCTGAGAAGCAGAAACCTGTCAAAGTACAACGCAACCATATATCAACCTCCCTGTCAAGGGCATCACACCTGCAGTAGAATCAACACTATAACAGGTTGAGGATGACCTCAATGCTGTGCTATTGATTTAGTCTCCATGTTGTTATTAGTCTGATATTCTAAGGTTCAACGAATTTGATCCACATAAAGTAAGTATCAAAAAGAAAAGCATGGAACCTAAAAAACTCCAGTCAAAAGCAATCACTTCTAGGTTTTCAAACATCCAAATTAAAGGGCTTAAACTTGGATTGATGAAACTTAGGGGAACGGGACTAGTAGATTTGATAATTGTGTTATTTGAAGATCTATTGAGTTTTGTGCAAAACTTCATGACTGATAGAAATAAGTTATGCCCCCATGTACCTAAGGGTCACCAATCTGCAACCTACAAGTAGGGTGACCTGATTTGCCTGAGACTCTTCTGGTAACCAAACTCAACTCATCATTGACATTAAAATGAGAACTTTTAAAATACAGATTCCATTGGCAGCAACTCAGAGTTACAGAGTCTAACTTTATAGCAGTGAAGTCCATTAATCTGTTTTTTTTGTTTGTTTTTTTCATCAAGTACCTGAGATGGTTCTGATAATATGGGTGCTTGGGAAACTCTTCTCTGAAAAACATAGTTCCTTATTTGGAAGCATTGCTGCTTAAATAAAATATGTGTATGTGTGCACACATGTGTGTGTCTATTTCTCCCTTTCCTTTTTCCAAAATGCCAACAATTATTTCCCTGTGTATTATGACTGTAACTTGTACAGTTACAATGTTTGTATGTATCACAGTTGATTCTACTTAAGTATTAAGACGTTTTATGTACTAGACAAGAACTTCTTTAAGAACTTATGTTCTCTCTCTCTTTCTATTCGCAATGATCAGCACAGAGCCTGTATATAGAGGATATTCCATAAATAAGCTAATTAATAAGACAAGACACTTGGAACCATTCAGATTTTTAAACCTGTTCTACAGGACATTGAAGAGAAATATTCAGGGGATGCTTCATGAATGAAGTGACACCTGAAGAGAATCTGAAATACACTAAGGCCCAGACCATGGTCCCCTTGCTTTATGAACATCCTGGCATTCTCCCGACATTGCACATGCATGCAATGCGCTCAGCCTGAAAAGCCTTTCCTCTGATAAATGCATGTCTGGCTCCCTCACTCCTTTCACTCTCTTTATATCTTCATTCCAAAGGCCACTTTCCAGTAAAGGCTTACTTTGCCACACTGTCTAAAATTTTACCCCTCCTCTCCAAAACTATTTCATAGTCCCAGTTGTACTATGTTATTAAGGCCTTTTGCAGTGGCCTTAATAACTTAATGTTATTAAGTTATTAACACATCTCTTAATGTTATTAAGAGAATGCAGTGGTGAAAAAGTAATTGTGGTTTTTGATAACTGGGAATATTATTTTCTCTCTACTGGAGAGAAAGCTCTTTGAGACATGTATTTTAGTCTCTTCTGTTCACTGTTATATTCCCTCATATGTCAGTATCTGATACATAATAGGTACTCAGTAAATATTTGTCAAATACATGAATATATGAAATTATGTTATGATAATATTTGAAATCATTCTAATTATATTTGAAATACTAGGACATATATTTATGTCTATTCTTGAATCATAACATGTAGCAAGTCTATAGAAAACTCCATTCTTTTATTTCTTATATAATCCATATATTGGATTGTTCTTTTGAGCTCTGAGAATATCAAATTAAAAGTACTGATGTAAACACTAAATAGTTTCTATCGGTACCTTTATTTGTTTTGAATATTTCTCACTTAATGTTTAGTGTTATACATATACCAAGAAAAAAATTAAGTAAAATAGATAAGTGTTTTCCTATAATTCATCCTAATTATTCACATTTAAAAGTTAGAAGGGACTTAATTAGATGCACTTTTTATCTATTTGTAGATAAGAAGGGCCAATTTGCATTCTCTTCAAGGAAAGAATCGGTATTCATAAAAGTTGGACTCGCAATTTCATTTAAATTTGAAAGAAAATGAAAATTAATCCAACATAGGATATTATAAAAAGATTACTATGCGAATATATTTTTAAAAGTTGCTGTATCACATGGTGAACATTTTAATGGAACATTCTAAAAATGTTGAGGTTTTGTTTCTTAAAAAAAAATACATTCATATGTAAGTGTGAGCTCTTCTCACTTCCATAATAGAAGTGAGAATTATGCTGTCTGCGTTCTCATGACCGGCATAGTTCTCCACAAGTGCTGACTTTAATAGGTGAATATAAAATTATGTGATTTCTTCTTTTTTACTGACATGAACATTATTACTGTGCCTTTGGTTTAAATAAATACATGAAATGTTTGAACACACGCACACAGCCCCATATAAAACAGTTAAAAAGTTGTTCTTTTGGGCATTCCATCTGTTGGTCAGATACCTGTATTAACACCGCTTTGTCTCCCTCAAGCTGATGAGAATGCAGTGTGACTAACATTGAATTGAAGGCCAAACAGTACCTGCAAACCACTGGAGCCTTGCTGGAACCATTTGAGGCCACGCTCTGACCTCCTGTCTCGGCATATAGCTTTGCCAGTGCTTTTACTCTGAACTAGTGAGATCTGAAACCCCTAAAAAACACTCATTGTATAGTTTCTAACAACAGTATTTGTCTTTTGTGTGGAAATCATTTTTCAGCCTCCAACCCTTAGATTGGGTTCATGTGGATTCCAAAATAAGTTGTCTTGAAAAATATTTTTCTCCATAATAATTAAAACCCATATCCACACATTTTTGGTAACTATTTTTTTTACAATCCTTCGTATTAAGAAAATTGTAATACTTTTTAAAAATTATATGCTTAGCCATCTGTATGTCTTTCTTCTACAAATTCCTTAGAAGTCCCACGTATTTTTTTCCGAAATCTTCTCTATTCTCTCTTAGTTTGTTGTGTTATAGTGTACATGGAGATGAAGGATGGTATAATGTTTAAAAGATTTTTGGCTCTGAGGAGTGTTTGTTTGGCTTATTTGCTTTTCTGCAGAGCAGTGGACACAGCTCCCAGGCTGGCAGTGCTACCAGCTCTTGCTATTATTCACTCTAAACTCGGTGTGCAGGGTACCGACCTCAGACAGCTGTCCAGGCAGGTGGTGTGCACTGCACAGAGTCCCTGAGGTAAGGCAGTGTAAGAGCCAGCAAGACCTTTTTAACAAAATAGGCATTAGCCAGGGTGAAATGGGGAAATTGCATGTATATAGCATTTGAGTGTCCACAAGTTGCATTTCACCTCCTTTTTTCTCAACGAACCTCATCATCATCCTGAGATCTACTTACGTATTATTTGTCCCATTTTCCAAATAAAGAAAATGAGGCTAAGAGAGGTTAACTTATTTGCCAAATAAGAGATAGCGGATGAAATCCTCTTGCTACAGGTTTCTTACTCTTCCCTCAGCAACTCAGCCTCTTCTATTGCTCAGAGCAGGCATCGTGGAGTGAATGGCACAGATCCCTCCATTCATGAGTCCCTCCTTCCCACTTTCTTTCTCCTTCAAGGAGCACTGGTACAGTCACCTGAAAAGCTAAAGGCACTGTGTGACAACTGCTACATCAGCAATTCCAGACACACCTTCCCACACCATCTCACCTCCACCTTGAAAAGAAACCTTTGCTTTAGATTAACATTAAGTCATGCATTAGACTAACGTACAACTTTATTTATCATCTATCTCTCTATATATCTATATATCTATCTATCTTTTATTCTATCCATCTATCATCTATTCTGTATCATCTACTTATTGAATTATCTATCTAATCTTCTATCTTATCTACTTATCGATCTATCCATCTATCTATAAACTATTCTGTATTATCTATATATCTAATCTTTTATTCTATCCATCTACCTAATCTTCTATCTCATCTATTTATCAATCTATCCATCTATCTATAATCTATTCTGTATCATCTATCTATCTATCTATCTATCTATCTATCTATCTATCTATCTATCTATCTCTATCCTATATCACTTTTCAACACCTAATTCACAAAAAAGAAGCCACAAGGAAGATTGTAGACTGTAGGAGAGGTACACTTATACGTGTAAACATTTAGAGAACAATAAGAGACTACAAAACAGTATTGTGTTTAATGAAATCACCATTCAAAAAAGTATATGGGTGAGCAAGTGGTACCACATCTGAGGAAAAGTTGATTATGTGGTAGAAAAACAGAGCCTTTGGCATCAGAAGGACTGAGTACAAAGCTTGGCTCTGCCAATTAATATTGGGTGACTTGGAAGAACATGTCTAACTTCTTCAACATACACATCTTATTTTTGTCTTGTGAAAGTGATGGTTATAGACTCTTCTAATAGAAGTGTTACAAAGACTAAGTGATTAATGTTGTCTGTAAAGCTGAAGCTCAGTGCCTGGCATACAATACACTCTCAAAAAAGAGAGCAGGTTTGCACACTTGTAATTCTTAATAAGCTTCACTAAATAGCAATGTCTAATTATTTTGTTACATAGCAATATTTTGTAGGCAATGTTGATTGGATTTCAACAAATATTATTTCAACAAATACATAAAGAAATGGAATATTTCACTGTTATACTTTTTTTCTAATGTATAATCTCAGTCTTTTTATTTTCTCAAGTAGTAATTAAAACTTGCTTTGAAAAATACCAGTGTAACCCAAAACTACTGTATTCCTTTAAAGTACTTAGAATAAGGAGGGGACAGCAAAACACCACAGAAAGTATAGGGGATTGCATCCCAGACAGACGTGGTCTTGGCTTCCGGGTCTGCCGCTTGGTAGCTGTGTGACTTTGGATGAATTGCTTAATCTCACCTTGTTTTAAGTGAGATAAAAATGGGGAAAATAATATTTACCTCACAGTTCTGATAGGAGGGGTAAAAACATAACACGTGTAAATTATGTAGAACAACATATTATGATAGGTGCCTAATAAATATTAATTCCCCTTCTTCTCTTTATTTTAATTTATTTTACTTCTCTATCCCCAATCTTCTGATCATAACACCTCCAGGGACAAAAGAAGCAAGGCAGAAATACTAAGGCAGTTAAGAAGAGTCAGTGAGAAAAACTCATATAGAGAAGACAAGATTGTTGAAAATTCTGATCATTTCACTGAAACTGATGTTTGCTTGAAACAAACATTACAGATAAGAATGGCTGCCGTGGTTTATTTAGGAAACAAAGCTTAATATTTACAGGGGCAAAGAGGGCAGCATAAGAATGAAAAGAGTTAGTGAAATCTGACCTTTGGTGAGCTGGCACCATTTAGTAAATCTCTCTTTCCTTGGTGAAAGGGATTAGCTTCCAGTACAGTTAATTCCACATGGAAGAGAAATGTGGGAGCTTTAGCCCTGAGGGATATTCCTCTACAAGCCTAGGTTCTTTTCAGATTATTCTGGTTGATTAAACACACAGGGAAATAACCCTTTTAAAGTTGTACATATATTAAGAATTGGAGTAGGCACATGAGCATCACTGTACAACCGACAAAACATATTTCAAAGCAACATACAATTTAAATTAATGTAGTTGTACACAATAATGATTATTTTCCAAATGATCTATTTGATTAGTATATATGCTTTCTGACTCTTCTGCCAACAGTGCCGTTAGCTGTAAGGGAAGGATTGTGGACTAAACTCACTCCTGATATTTAGATTATGAAAGGAAAGAAGCTATGGAGAAGGTAAGAAAGGAATTTTAAAAAGGAGAGGACTAAGAAGACAGGGGCAGTATGTACTATATTGTTACCCTCCCAGGCTGGAGGTGTGGAAAACTATGATAAACTGCTAATGATCATTTTTTGATGTTCGTTATTAGAAGCAAGGGAAAGAAAGGTAGCAAGTGAATCTCACTTTATACTCTAAGGTCTTTCCAGAAAAGTTGTGCCTTTATAATTAATTCTATTGTATATTAGACTATACAGTTAAGTGTATATACCAAATTTCTTTGGTAAAATGTCTAGAATTAAAGACTTTTAGGGCTGATAAGAGGCCTAATAAGTCATATAGCTTAGAATTCGCAGAAAGTTAAAAGCCTTATGAGAAATTTCCATTGGCTCAAATCAGATGAGAATAAAACTAGATCCTACATGTCTTAATATTCAGTCTAGGAGACTTGCCAGTACCCAATGCTTCTTTATTGACTGATTAACCACTTTCTAACTCACTGATTAGGCAAACCAGAGTATTTATATGCTCCCTGTGTGTGATTGTCTAGGTTGCAAGTTGGCCTAAGCTAATTTTGTTGTTTACAATTGATACATTTATTTTGGATACCTTTGGTAGCCTTTTGTTAGAGGTGAGTGTTACAATTCTATTTCCTGATCACACTATCATCTCATGTTAAAATGAGGGAAAAATCACAACAATCAAATTCTACAACATTCTCAAACACTTATTAGCAATGAAACAGAAAATGTCATACCATCTACCCTGTAAGTTTAATTAAGTCTCAACCTTTGTGTTTTTGAGCACTGTGACAAACTCCGGGCATGACAGTTTCACTTAGACAGATGTGACAGTTTTCTATTAGCAGGACCTGGTTACCTTGTAGCTGGAATCAGACCAAAGCATCTTCTGGAAGAGTTGCTCATAGGACCTGTGAGCATTCGTAGCCCGAGGCACCTGGGAGAAGAGTGGAAGTGACACTCTAGGTGCTGGGACACGCTGTGCACATGACAGAGGCCCCACGTGGTATCTTAGCAAGTCCACATGTTTTATGTCACTCATGAAACATTTCAGTAATGAGAAATCATTGCCCCTCTGCATGATGATAATGAAGATTTTGAAGGTTATTAGATTTCAGCATAGTTGATGGATTATAAGAACCACATCTGGCATGTACTTTATTTTTAACACCACTTTATTTGGGTATGATAGGCATATAAAAACTTTACATATTTAATGTATCCAACTCAACAAAGTTGGAGATAAGTATGGACCCTTGAAACCATCACCACAATCTGTCATAACCCTATCCATCAACTTCAACAGTTTCCTTCTTCGTTTTGATTTATTTATTATTATTATTATTTGGGGGGGAAATAAGAACGTTTAATATAAGAGCTACATTCTTAGCAAATTTTTAAGCACAAAATACAGTACTGTTAACCCAAGGTGGATGCTGTATCTCTAAGACTTATTCATCTTGGAAAACCAAACTTTGTATTCTTCTTCTTATTATTATTATTATTATTAATTTTTTTTTTTTTTGAGACAGAGTCTCGCTCTGTCACCCAGGCTGGATGTAATCTCCAGTGGCGTAATCTCCACTCACTGCAAGCTCCTCCTCCCGGGTTCACACCATTCTCCTGCCTCAGCCTCCTGAGTAGCTGGGACTACAGGCACCCGCCACCGCGCCCGGCTAATTTTTTGTATTTTTAGTAGAGACGGGGTTTCACCGTGTTAGCCAGGATGGTCTCGATCTCCTGACCTCGTGATCCGCTCGTCTCAACTAACACTATCTTCTCCCATATCTCTCCTGACCCCACCCCTGGCAACTACCATTCCACTCTTTGCTTCTAGAGTTTAATTACTTTAGAGTCATCACTTAAGTGGTACCATGTAGTATTTGTTCTGTGTCTGGCTTCTTTCACTTAGCACAATGTCTACCAGGTTCATCTCTGTTGCCTGAGTGTGGGATTTTGATTGACATCTCAGATCCTGACATTTTCTGCAGTATGTTTTTTGTTTGTTTGTTTGTTTGTTTGTTTGTTTTGAGACGGAGTCTCACTGTGTCTCCCAGGCTGGAGTGCAGTGGCCGGATCTCGGCTCACTGCAAGCTCCGCCTCCCGGGTTCCCGCCATTCTCCCGCCTCAGCCTCCCAAGTAGCTGAGACTACAGGCGCCGCCACCACGCCCGGCTAGTTTTTTGTATTTTTAGTAGAGACGGGGTTTCACCATGTTAGCCAGGATAGTCTCGATCTCCTGACCTCGTGATCCACCCGCCTCGGCCTCCCAAAGTGCTGGGATTACAGGCTTGAGCCACCGCGCCCGGCCAGTATGTTTATTGTATTAGAGTTTTTCAAAGATTTGCCAACTGTCCCATAAAACTAATATGCATTTAAAATAATTTTTTAAAAATATACCAAACAACAAAGTTTGAGTTGGGCAGGAAGAATACTGCACAGCAGGATGACTATAGTCAACAATAATATATTGAGTATTTCAAAATAACTAAGAGAGTAGGTTTCGAATACCTGACCATCAGTTCACATCGTGCGTGTGCGCACACACTATATATGTCTGTCACATTGTGCCCCATAAATGTATAGAAATGTATATAATTTATCAATTAAAATAATATTCATTTGGCCGGGTGCGGTGGCTCATGCCTATAATCCCAGCACCTTGAGAGGCCGAGGAGGGCAGCTCACGAACTCAAGAGATCGAGACTCTCCTGGCCAACATGGTGAAAACCTGTCTCTACTAAAAATACAAAAATTAGCTGGGCGTGGTGGCACGTGCCTGTAGTCCCAGCTAATTTGGCCAGGCACAGTGGCTAACACCTGTAATCCCAGCACCTTAGGAGGCCGAGGTGGGCAGATCACAAGGTCAAGAGATCGAGACCATCCTGGCCAACATGGTGAAACCCTGTCTCTACTAAAAATACAAAAATCAGCTGAGCATGGTGGCACGTGCCTGTAGTCCCAGCTACTCGGGAGGCTGAGGCAGGAGACTCACTTGAACCTGGGAGGTGGAGGTTGCAAGGAGCCGAGATCACGCCACTGCACTCCAGCCTGGCAACAGAGCGAGACTCCATCTCAAAAAAAAAAAAGATATATGTATATATAACAAAACAGAGAAATCGAATTATTTTATTTCCTACGTATAAGGCATTATATAAATTAATATGGAAAGTGCCTGTATAATAGGATATTTTTTGAATATCATAAGTTTGATATTTATTTCAATCATATTTTGGACATATTTCAGCCTATTGCTAATCATCCATTCTCCTTGTTTCATGCAGTGTCAAAGACCATTTCATTTTGCTTTGGATAAATAAGTTTTATTTGATGAATGCTGTTGTCATTTAAATTACATACAAAAAAAATGGCACAATTATATTAAATAGATGGAACTTAAATGCCCCTTTCCTTCCTACACACCCACACACATTTACATATCTATACCTTTTCATGTCAATTCGTCCCACAAATTATAATTTTAGCCATTTTTTCTGTATTTAAAATGAATAATTATCTTTCATCAGTTAAAACACTTTTATTTGCTTGCAGAAACGTAATCATTTTCTAATAAAACAGTAGCAGACACTGCAGTAAATTCTAGCCAGAATTTGGTTATTATATTAATCTCACTTCCCATCACTGAATTCCTTTGCAGGGTAATTAGATTGCTATCTGATTCTATCTTGCTTCCACCAAGTCAAGATGTGGAAAGTGTGTTAAATAAGCGTCCTGCTTGATGGGTTGTTTTTAATGCCAATGAGTTCGTGCAAGTACAAATAAAATTATATAAATTACTCTCAGTCGTTAGAGGTTTAAAACAGCCAGGTTATTTATCATGATGGTGTATATACATATATATGTGTATATATGTATGTATATATATGTGTGTGTATATACATGTGTATATACGTGTGTGTTAAAAATGTATATGTATGTGTTGTGTGTGTGTGTGTGTGTGTGTATTTGGCTAAGAGTTTCTTATAAGCATTTCATATATGACTAAGTATTTCTCCAGCTTTACCATGCACAACTATCAACCTAAGTCCTACTCTAGCCAATCATCCCTGAGTTCCCTTCAGAATCCTGCTATATTAGAGTAGAAAAAAGAGATGATACTTTTGCATCGAGTAGAGTGAGAATATGTCAGTTTTCATATTTATAGAGTGATATTTGACATCTTTAAAGAGAAGTTCCTGACCTTCCCTTTGTCTTTTTCTAACCAAGAAAATGTCAGCCACTTCCATTGTCTATCTCCAGCAGCACCTAGTACTTCTCTCTATTCCAAAGCTTCAATATACTCTTCTGTCATTATTTGATCATCTATTGGTCTTCCTCTTTCATATCAGTTCCAAGGACCTTGACTTATTTCTCGTGGTTGTCTTACCAGAAATTCATTCCTGGTGAAATGAATTTACTGAATGCTGGAACAATTCCAGCCTTCATTACATAAGGAATTCAGTGAAACCTTCCTTAAGCTCACAACTCTAGTGTCAATTATATATTATAAACACACAATCACAAACATTTTTAAAAACATGTCTGCATTATAATATTAAAGGTAGAAAGAAATTGCCCATTATCATCCAGGTTGTCTTGACCATCCTTAAGAGTGCCTTCTACATTTCCCTTCCATATTTTCTTTAATAATAGAAAATTGTGCAGAAGACAGTAGAAGAGGACTCACCCCCTCTATGTCAATAAGACTTTTCAACCATCCCCACAGGCAATCTAAATTTTACAACTGGAATTAACCTGACTGGCCAGCATATATAAAAGGGGCCATTACAAAAGCATGGCACACAGGTCAGAATAGAGAGATTCTTCTGAAATTGCAATAAGGTCAGGTATAGTGACTCACACCTGTAATCCTAGCACTTTGGGAAGCCAGTGCAGGTGGATCATTTGAGCCCAGGAGTTCCAGACCAGCCTAGGCAACATAATGAGACCCTGTCTCTACATTTTTTAGAAAAACATTAGCAGGGCATGGTGGCACACACCTATAGTCCTACCTACTTGTGAGGCTGAGGCAGGAGCATCGCTTGAGCTGGGGAGTTCCATACTGAAGTGATCAGTGATTGAACCAGTGCACTCAGACTGGATGACAGAGCCAAACCTTGTCTCAAAACAAAAAAATGAAACAAAGGAACTCCATAAAACCACAATGACCTCCTGCATAACCATAGTCAATGATACTAGTGGTGAAAATGATATGAAATTCCAGAAACTTATAAAAATGAAAGTTATTCCTACAAATTGTTGTTGTTGTTTATTGTTTTTGAGACAGTTTCTTGCTCTGTCGCCCAGGTCAGAGTGCAGTGATACAATCATGGCTCACGGCAGCATCAACTTCCCCGGGCTCAAGTGATCCTCTCACCTCAGCCTCCTGAGTGGCTGGAACCACAGGCACAAGCCACAATGTTCAGCTATTTTGTAATATTTTTTGTAGAGATGGGGTTTCACAACGTTGCCCAGGCTGGTCTCAAATTCCTAGGCTCAAGCAATCCTCCTGCCTTGGCCTCCCAAAGTGCTGGGGTTACAAGCATGAGCCACTGCACCCGGCCCAAAAACATTTTTGAATCTCCTTAACTTGTTTCTAAATCACCACTCTTATTTTCACTGACCATTTAAACAGAGGACTGGAATTAGTTATAAAACTGCTCTGACTATTTAACAGATTTGATATAAAAGACTTTTACATTATAATAGATTTATTTTAGATATGAGTTTTTCTTTTTGGGAAAAAGATATTAAAATAAAGTTTACTTTTTTTTAATTTTTCATTTTTTTGATAGGGTAAGTTTTAAAAATAAGATTCTAGTCTTCTAGTAATTAAAACTTGTTCTAAGAAATTAAAAAGGTTTGGCTGTCAATTTTAAATGCCAAATATAGAAAACATACATGTTAATTTACAGGATGTGTACTTGATAAACAAAACTTAAATTGAGCAAGGAACAACATGACACATTTAAAGGCAAATACATAATAAATGCTAAAATGTGGTAGCGATATTCTGACTTTAAAGAAATAATGATTAAATGTATAAGACTGGGCTTTGTCTCAACACTTAATGACACCTATGATTTAACATTAATTAAATTATGTTTAACACTGCTGTGCACGTCCTTGAAACCCAGTCAAATTATATGGTCATTATCCTTCATTTTTATGATAATGAAACAAAAAATACAGTTTCCAAAAGTTTTTTTTTCATGAAATCTATGACTAAAATTGAATTTAAATTTCTAGGTTTTTTTATTTAATCAAAAAGGAATTTTAAAATTCAAATGATTGAAACCAAAACTTCAAATTAGTAAGGATTTAATTCAAGCCTGCTATTATATTTATTATCATTACTTAAATATAACATTTAGATGTCTGAACTACACAGCAGACACTCTATTAGGTTTTTATATATATGGAATCACACATACATACTCCCCTAGTTTGTGAGAAAGTACTCTAATATTACAGACAGAGAATAAAACTTTAGAGAAATCAGCTTGTCCAAGGTTATATAGCTAGTTGCACACACGGAATTTTAACTTGTTCTTATGTGGCTCTAAAAGAAAATATGGAAGTTAACTGATTAACTTTGCAGTTAAGTTTGCAGGAATACCCTGGGCAACACAGACCCTCTGTTACAGCCAAACATTTTGTTTCATTGTTGTTCCTTAAATATGACCAATGCTGTCAATTCTGCAACTATATTCTTGCATTTCCTTGTGGCTGGAAGGTCTCATTTTTTTCCTGTCCTTTAAATATTATTCATCCTTCAAGGCCACATAGTCAAAGAAGACTTCCAAACCATTACGCTATGAACTATCCCAGCTTTTACCTTTCTCATTTGGGAACTTAGAGACTCATCTTCTGGTATTATTAATGCCGCATATCATCAGATTCCTGAGACAGAACATGCTGTCTACTTTCTCAGTATCCTCCAGAGAGCATGTTATAGAAATTGTCACATAGAAATGTTCTAGTCAATATTTATTTACTTCCAGTAGCTGGTACCTGGAAACATTCTTAGTAGTCTTGGTTTTCCTGGAGTCCTAATATAATATAGTACAGTCAGAGATCTGTTTGGTTCACAGAATTTAAGTAAACTTCTTGATGTTATAGTGTCTGCTAGCATCATAAGAACAGGCAATGCAATATCTTAAGGCCAGTTGAAAGGAATTAATTTTGAGAAAAGCTTATAGAGGTTACGCCACTTTGCCCTTCACAGAATCTTTCATTTCAGCCACAAACCCATATTATTAATTCCCTTTATAAGCTGTGGATGACTTGTCAGGGAAAACAGTAACAGTCACCCAATAAATGGAACATTGTCTCCCTAATTCATTCAGAGAGGTTTGCCCATTGGGGATACTACCTGGTGATCTTGCCTTACAACATCTTGGGCCCAGAGATATTGCTGAGATCCTTGTATTTCCCGTCTCATGTCCAGAATTAATGTATAAGTCAAATACCCATATTCTTTAAATTCTACAAATCAACCAGTAGGCGAGGCTGGAGATCCAACTTCTTATTATTTAATCAACTGATCAGAAAGGAAGTTCTGGCTGATATTTAGAAGTTCTGTTAACATTTTGTAGAAGTAAATGTACAATTTCCTGAAGAAAAATATCTTGGGAACACAGAGACCAGCTACATGGACAAAAGTAGGGGCTAATAATGATATGTTACCTCTTGATATTTTAGAGAGGCAACATTGCTTAGCGCATAAGAGTCAAGACCTGTGGTTGAAGTCTTGTTCGGCTCTTTACTCTCAATATTACCTTAGGCAAATAATTTACTTCTCTACACCTTTATTTCCTTACCTGTATCTATATCTATGTCTGTTGAGTTACAGAGAGGGTAGCCATGACAATTAAACTAGATATCTTCTGGCACAGAGTATGTACTTAATATACAAATTTTATATATTTTTTATATATTATATATAATTATATATTAGAGTTGTATATTATATAATAAATATGTATTATATAATATAGCTTGCAAAATAAATACAGAATGCAACATGTAATATTATATTATATAGCATGTATAATATAAAAATGTATATTATTTAAAAACTAAAAATATGTATAAACATATATTTAGAATAGTTTACTTCAATTTTATTTGAGGAACTCGGTTTTTGGCTGTCCACAACATAAGGAGTAATGGATCATTGGTAGATTTTCACAGTCTGTTAATGAATGAATTTCTTCTTTTGCCAATTTTCTTTACTCTTCTCTGGGAAAGCTTAGAGTTTTCTCTACTCAATGAAAATCAGACAGTTTCTGTATTTAAGCTATTTTCTAATTTGGATTTATAGTCCTGGCCTTAGAAGTTTGACCTCCCTCCTGGCCATCAATTATATGATTTTTACGTCTTTGTGTCAGAACACATTTTAGAATCCAGAAGCTGCAGTCAATGGTATTTAGGTGTAGGCAGGTTTTCTCATGCACTTACACATATTATGTGTACATGAAGACAAATGGCAGGATTTGTAAACTGAATAAAGTTAGAAATGAGAGGGAAAGAAAGAAGATATAAATCTAATAAAAGCCAATCAGAGTTACACAAAGAGATTGACAAGTCAATAAGTCCAAGGCTCACATGGTCATTAGTACACAGTCCTGGTAATTTTTGGTATCTGAATTAAGTCGTAATTATTCCTGAATAATTTTATTGACAAAACCTTTTAACATGGCATATGTATTCATGGTCAGCTTCTCCTTTTCCAACATACCACAGTAGCCCCAGCACACTGATATTCCTCTCCCTGAATTTTTTGCCCTTTTTCTTTGACTTTACAACTACTGTATCCCATACCTTCAGCCCATGATCCATTTTTGATTTAAAAAATTAATTTTGGATCTCCTAACAACTCTAGACAAAGCATTTAACCCCATCCCTTCCATTTTCCTGATGGGAAAACAGCTACAAAGACATGCATGTCAGACACTACCAATTACATTTACAAAAACAACTAATGTGTTTACAGTACTTGGCAGTTTACAAAAGATGTTTACATATATCATTGAATTTGATCCTCCTAAGAACCCCATAAGCAAAGTATGTTGTCTTATTATACATATTCTATAGATAAGAAACTGAGCATCTAGAACTTAAGTGACTTCTCCAGGTCACATGGCTAGGAGTTTACCCAAAGTCGAAACTTAGGTCTTCCGATTTCTAATCTAGGGTTTCTCCTACTACAATATTTCAGTCTGCTTTTTCCTTTCACTCTAAGGCTTATTATTTTCACTACATTCAAATTGCCATTTCTGCTTTGTTCAATACTAGAGTTAGACATTTATAAAGTTACACACACACACACACACACACACACACACACACACACACACACGACATTAAGGGCAACATTTATACTTCCAAGGTTTCTGAGAGGTACAGCTTATACAAGGCAAAGCTTTTGTAAGAAATTGTATAGATCTATTTATTCATGTGCTGCGTACACATTTTCAATTTCAACTATTGGTATAATTTAGAGAAATTCAATTAAAAAGAAAAAAAAATAAGTACTCCTCTTCAGGCATTTATTCTGTTCACCTGAAAGTATATTCATAGCCATTTTCTTTTTTGTTCATGTTAAATAACAGATCCCTTTCCAGGGATCTGTTACGTGCAGTCCATGTTAGAGTTAATGAAATAGTACTACAGTTTCAGAGATAATAAAGATATGGAGGTAAGGAATTCACATTGTTACACTTTTTTGTTCTGTTCGAAGTAATTTGCTTTTTAAAAAATGGAAAATCAGTGGAAAACTAGTGAATAAGACTGATTAGATGCAGAAAACCACTTGTGTTCTATAGGTAAATTAGAAAGTTTGTTGCTACAAAAAACATCCTTCAGAATGTAGGCATACACAATGATTTTTAAAGTTGTTAGAAGTCTGCGCATGAGTTGTTCATTTTCTATTTAGAATAAACGATATGAGTGGTTTTGACTCCTTTCTCCCAGTGGCCCATGCCATACTTCAAATATGAAAGGAAATAAAACTGCAAGCTTTAAGGAAAAGATAAACTCTCATGCCTGCTATATTTGCAGAGTAATCAAGGATTATGGTATATTTATCCCATTTCCTCACTCCTCCCTTCTTGTTATTTCAGTCTTCCTCATCAAAACACTTACTTTTCACTGAATCCTCCAAATGAGCTTCTCATGCATATTCACCAGCAGATCACACAGTGACTCTGTAATGGCTGCAGCCTCCTTGCAGTTGAGGCACAGTGGGCCAGGCCCCCACCAGGCAGGTTGCCTTTTGCCCGTGTAAGCTCTGGGCAGTGAATATCAGCTTTGTTATTACAGCTGGGTGCTGCAGTCCTTGAACTAGCATCTTTAGTCTTCCTTAAGATAGCATCTTTTTAATGAGAGTGAATGCATAGCAATAAATGCTATCCAAGTCGCAACTGGAATTCTCCTAAGGGGAGATGACCTTTCATATTTTTAATGAAGATTTTATCTTTCAATTTCCATGAAGCAAGTGGCTAGGTATTTTGTTATTTCATAGGAAAATAAAAAGCACCTCATAATAATGTTTTCTTTAAAAATTATTTCTTAAATTTTTAGACTTAGTGGAAGGGCTTTCATTTTGAAAGATTCCACTAAAAAAGTAGAATATTTACCATTTTGGGAGGCTGAGGCGGACAGATCATCAGGTCACGAGGCAGGAGGCTCACAAGGTCAGGTTGACCAACATGGTGAAACCCCGTCTCTGCTAAAATCACAAAACAAATTAGCTGGGCATGGTGGTGGGTGCCTGTAGTCCCAGCTACTCAGGAGGCCGAGGCCGGAGAATTGCTTGAACCTGGGAGGCGGAGGTTGCAGTGAGCTGAGATCGCACTACTGCTCTCCAGCCTGGGTGACAGAGCAAGACTCTGTCTCAAAATAATAATAATAATAATAATAATAATAATAATAATAATAATAATAAAATTTAAAAAAGAAAATGTAGAATATTTACAAGTAACCTAGTTGTATTATAACCCTTCCCCCTGCAAATTTATTTTTCTATGATCCTAGAAAGATCTTCATAGTATAAGGATTCTTTTGGACTTTTGTGTCTGAGATAACAACTAAAAGAAAAATATCCATCATCTGACACACATATATACCTCATTTTTAAAAATTTTTTATTTTTTAATGAACTTATGGCTTCTTCTACTTTCATAGCAACTGACTAGAACTACCCAGGAAACGATAGACAGCAACCTTAGTTATTTCCTGGTTTAAGTGATGGGATGTAATCATACTGTAAGTTGTGAATAGATAATAAAATTGCATGACAAAAACGAAATTGAGAACAGACTTCTGCCACCCTTCTGTAATAAACAGTATGGGAACAACACTAGACACTAGAACAATAAGAATGTGTCAGGAATAGCCCAAGACAGGAATTCATTTTTTTGTCTGTCTTGGCATACTGCATTCTTCATCAGCAAAAGTTATTTTTAAAATGTCACATAATAATAATATATGCTGTCCCATTTTTTATCTTAAAAGAATCACATTTTAAATAAAAGGAACAATTAGTAGTCTATACAAATACCTTCAAAGCAATTTTCTAAAACAATAAATGTAGTCAGATTTGAAAATCAATTTAATTACATATGAAATTATAATAGTAAAAATCTATATAGTCTTAATTATTAGATTATAGTTTACCTATCTTCATTGCATTTGATGAAAAGAAAGTTTAAAGTAGAATGATACTTTGATATAATTTAGTTTTATTTAAATTTATTGTTGCACTAAATTTTCAAGCTGTATTTTCTTTCCTGGTTATTCTAAGTAGTGTCAAGCATGTATCAGAAAATCCACTAAATTGGCACTTTAACTTTTAAATAAGATTTTTTAGTGCCATGTGGTTTAAAACTTAGCTTAATTCAAACGGATATAATGTTGACTTAAAACATTTTTATATATTAAAGTATTTTTCAAATTTGACAACGTAGAGAAGTAAAATTTACTCCAAATATTTTATCTCAAGAAATGTGTATACCTTAATCCAATTAGCACCTAGATTCTGACCTATCTTGGCACATAGTATGATCAGTCAGGGCACCAGCATCTTGATGACAGAGGTGATTGGATAGATCCACCCATGTCAAGTAGACCAAAATGGTTTCTGTTAACTTCGGGCTTTCCAAAGATACAGTAGAGATGACAGAAGGATCGAGGAAAGGCTGAAATCACACTATGAACAGCGTACATAATCTGTAATTAAAACTTCCTGGCCGGGCGCGGTGGCTCACGCCTGTAATCCCAGCACTTTGGGAGGCCGAGGCGGGCGGATCATGAGGTCAGGAGATCGAGACCATCCTGGCTAACGCGGTGAAACCCCGTCTCTACTAAAAATACAAAAAACTAGCCGGGCGAGGTGGCAGCACCTGTAGTCCCAGCTACTCGGGAGGCTGAGGCAGGAGAACGGTGTGAACCCGGGAGGCGGAGCTTGCAGTGAGCAGAGATCGCGCCACTGCACTCCAGCCTGGGCAACAGCGTGAGACTCCGTCTCAAAAAAAAAAAAAAAAAAAAAAAAAAAAAAAAAATCTTTCTCCTATTTTGCTGCATACTTGTGAAATCTGCATATGGATTCTTGATTCACAAAATCATGGTTTCTGTACCTCTGCCTCAGGAGAGATTTTACAGATTCTACTGATTTTTGCTGAACAGAAACCAACTTTTAACCAGTGTACTACTTGGAAAACTCTTTCCAAATACTGTAGTGGAAAGATGTTGGGCTTTGAAGCCAAACAGACTTGGGTTTGAATCCTGGTTCCCACGTTTCCAGCTGTACAACAGTAACAATTTACTTCCTAAACTTAATGGAGATAATATGATATTAATATTTATCCCAAGCTGTGACTGTTAGGATTAAATGAGATTATTTATGGATGTCCCAAAGTCATGCAAATCACAAGTTACCATATTGCTTTTTCTCTGTGGTTATTTATTTATTTATTTATTTATTGAGACGGAGTCTCGTTCTGTCGCCCAGGCTGGAGTGCAGTGGCGCGATCTCGGCTCACTGCAAGCTCCGCCTCCCGGGTTCCCGCCATTCTCCTGCCTCAGCCTCCTGAGTAGCTGGGACTACAGGTGCCGCCACCACACCCGGCTAATTTTTTGTATTTTTAGTAGTGACGGGGTTTCACTGTGTTAGCCAGGATGGTCTCCGTCTCCTGACCCCGTGATCCGCCCGCCTCGGCCTCCCAAAGTGCTGGGATTACAGGCGTGAGCCACCCCGCCCGGCCTCTCCGTGGTTACTTCTAATGTTGGAAGTCATCACAGTGAAATTCTTTGTGCCATCTTCACCTTGGGAATCTTTCTGTTTATTCCACGCTCACTTACATATATTTCGCATTTCACAGTTTGAGTGAAAAGAAAGAAGGACTAGCTCCTGATATATTCCTCATGGATATTCTCATAAAAATTTGAGTGTTTCTTTTCCAGTAAAGTAAGTTCATCCTTTCCGAAGCTCTGATTATTAGCTCAGCACCCCTATGGTATTATAGTTCTTCTTGAAAAATACTGCAATAATTTTCATTTTCGTAAATTCAGTGGAAACTGAGTTGTTCTAGGTAGGGTAGCCCAAAGCTACAGACAAGGCAAAAAGCATTTGTGCTGCTCCTTGTGAATAATACTACAGGAATAAAAGGCAACATTCCTATTCAGGTAGGCAGATGGTCAAAAGAGTTTCCTACAAGACAGTGTCACGTGCAATTTTCTCTACATTGTTATAACTTCCCTACCTGACAAGACAATGTCAAGACTTGTTAATGAGAGGGCCTCACAAGTGTATATTTAAATATTTTATGAAAAGCCATTGTAGCTTTCTACAGATCTGACAGTAATTAAATGCATGAGCTCCCAAGGCCTATTTCAGGGGCTACATGTATATATCTTTTTCCTTCCAAAGACATATCAAGGTGTGCAAGTCACTCCACTGATCTGCAAGGACAAGAAATGTGCTTTTTCTCTAATTCATTCTGATATTAGCTATTGGAGTTCTCTTTGCCCTATTTCAGCACTGTTTGTACATAAATATACCTCATTACTACAGAAAAAAATTCCATGATGAAATCTGAAGTGCTTTAATGCACTGGTCTGTAGATACAGCCCATTTTTTTTCTCTTTACCTTTGATTATCAAGGAGTAATTTGCTCACCGGCAAACACTGGCTAATGTAATATATAACTTTCTCTAACAGAACAGAATACAGCGAGTATGCATTTTTGAACAGTCGGTTTTGATTTCTTGGTCCCACTATTCTAAATTTTGGGGTAGCTTGTGTGGATGTATGGTATCAAATAATTGATGTCTGTATCTGTGCTCATTAAATATCTTTTTTTAATCCAGAATTTTTTCCTGTACTAAGGATAGAATGAATATTAGACCTATTATGCTATTATTTTCACAAGGTACATATTGGTTCTGAATAGTAGCCTTGTTTACGGAAACTATAAGAATACATACGTAAACATAGAGCTTATTCATCACTTTCAGTACATAGAGTGTTTTTGTTGGAAGAAGAAAGTCAGCTAATTTCTTACCATAAAAGATTAGTAAATGTCTAAAGTTGCTATCTCAACATTTTCAGTATAGGTATTATAAATATAAAATAAAAACTGTCTAGATTAAGATTCCATTCATAATTATAGTGATAGATTAATATCCTCAGGAATTATATTTTTAATTGGAATGTTAATATTTCGTTAATATAACAATGGGTATTTTAATTATGTTTATGAAGTTTTTCAAGAGGATGTTTCCAATAAATATTGGGATAATATTCTGCAAAAAAAAGTGAATATTAGACCTTAGATGTTTTTATGAGACATCTAAAAATTGAAGCAGGTATATCTCTCAGTAAACTAATAATGGTTGATGATTTTCATAATGTGCACATTTAACATTTTCCTCTTCAAATTCTAAAGGTTGGAAAGTGAAGATGAAATCCTATATGAAATTGTCTATATATGCTAAAGATTATAAATCCAGATTGTCATTTTAAACTGTATGTTGACATGACATGTAAGAATTGATGTTGTATGAACAGTAATAATAATAAAATTAGAACACAATATGATTTCCCTATCAGCAATGATTTGTATTTATTTATAAAATATCCTGATAATTAAACATTTTGAATATAACCAAAAAATTTGAAATAAGTAAAACACTTAGGTAATAAATGAGAATTTAGTCACAAAATACAGAAGTAATATTTTAGCTGACTTATTAGCATTTAGCCAAATAATAAGAAAGTACTTAGATTCCACTTACCTAAAAATAAATCTAGTGATGTTTCCAGATGTTTAGAAAATCATTTTCTTTAATTGAGAAATAGATAACATTTCTGTATTGTAATAAAGAATGCAAGGGGATATTTTCTTATAAACCTGAAAAAGGTATCTTCTGAATATTCTGGAATCTGTTCTGACTCATTGGCTCTGTTAGACTTTTTAGTTAAGTATCTGTTTTTAAGACGATCTAATTCATGATGTACTCAAAATAATACTGTTGGCAGACTGTATATGAGCTGTGGAAAGGATTGCAGACTGTAATGGGAGGTATTATAATAGGGGATCTCCACTCTGCTCACATACAGGGAACATTTGATAAAAAATTTCTTGAATGAATGATTATTTTACATAATTGTTATCTAGTGTAATGCTATGTTTTCAGATAAAAATATTTAATCTATTCAGAGGTCAACTTAAATGCCACCAGAAAATTGAATAAACATTTTTGTTTTGCTTTCATTTCAGGTACTAGAAAATTACCTTGCATATCATTAACAGTTTATATAGGACTTTTGTTAGGGAGGTAGTTTTTAAAAAGTTACGATTTTTGTCTAGCTATGAGCTCAACACCAGCCTTTCCATCCCATGCAATTTTCATATGTCAACCTATTGATTTTGAAACAAAACAACGATGCATTGAAATTTTTCTAAATGTTCATTCTACACATAGTTCTGAGTTCTGCAGGCAATAGTGCTGTCGCATAGGCATTTAAACATTTAAAAACCTTTTTGTCTCTTTTTTTTTTTTCTTTTTTTTGAGATACAGTCTCAATCTGTCACCCAAACTGGAGTGCAGTGGCGTGACCTTGGCTCACTGCACCCTCCACCTCCCAGGTTCAAGTGATTCCCCCATCTCAGTTTCCTGAGTAGCTGGGATTACAGGTGCCCGCCCCCACACCCGGCTAATTTTTTGTATTTTTAGTAGAGATGGGCTTTCACCATTTTGGCCAGGCTGGTCTCGAACTCCCAACCTCAGATGATCCACCCACCTTGGCCTCCCAAAGTGCCAGGATTACAGGCGTGAGCCACCGTACCCGGCCAAAAATCTTTTCAATAGAACATGAGTTCTGTGGGTTGCTTGGAAAAATATATTCTAAGGTTCTTTGAATTTAAAGACACTAAGTACTCTGTTGCACCTTGAATATTAAAATTCACATTCACATTTTAAGGTTTATGAAAAGTCAGAAAGTCCAGAGGATTATTTATTCTAGACTACTTAACCTAGATTTGCCAAAACTTATTTGAGCAGCAAATCTGTTTTCTCTATATTTCTGTTGTCTTTTTTTTTTTTTTTTTTTTTTGGTAATCCCTAAAAACATCCAGAGGAAAGGACATTGAAAATCCCTGGGAAAGAAAGCAATGCCTCCTGAGTTTGAAGACTGGGTCTCCTATCTTTTTTCTTTACAGTCCCAGACTTGGGGATGTCTTTCTTTGGATAAACTCTTTAATTCCTTCATTTCCTTTACTTGACCTTCCATAATGGGTTACATTGCTATTAACCAAAACTATGAAACATGAATAAAGCTGAGAAAACCATCAGTCAAGTAACGGGAAAGTGCGAATATTTGCCCACACTGTGGACATCCCAATGTATCCAGGGGACAGGGCACAAGGAGGACATGAACATATTCTCCAAAGCCAGGGGAGTTTCAATAAAATTTTTAAAGTAATATGTTGCCATTATGGTTGTCAAGACTATAATGGCACTATGTTAGATAAAACAGTATGAAAAGCAGTATCATTAAAAAGTAGATAAAGGATGGTGTGATTTTATGTGTTGAAATCCCCAAGATATAATACATTTGTTTTTTCTCTTGTGACCTTGGACAAAAATAACGATATTCTATAAAAATGTGTTTGTATAATTGGAGTCAGTGTCAGGGGTAAAATGCAAGTTGAAACAAGCAGAAAAAGAACTATGTATGGAAAAGAAAGAAAGGATTGTTTAACAGGTTGGTGATATGGGTTTTTGTGAAATTTGTGTAGATAAGCTGGAAACAGATGAATGATGCAGGAGTACACAAAAAATATTAATATATAATGTCAACTTAGGAGTAAATATCAAGTGGCATGTATCTCTTTGGGTCCTTCTGTTTCTACATTTCATACAGTGCTTTAGAAAAAGACACACAGAGGTACTCTCCTAAGTTTTTTATTTGGTTGGTCCTTTTTATTTTGGGGGATGGAGTCTTGCTCTGTCATCCGGGCTGGAGTGCAGTGGCGCAATCTCGGCTCACTGCAACCTCCGCCTTCCGGGTTCAAGCAATGCTCCTGCCTCAGCCTCCCGAGTAGCTGGGACTACCAGCGCACACCACCATGCCCGGCTAATTTTTGTATTTTTAGTAGAGAGGGGATTTCACCATGTTGGCCAGGATGGTGTCGATCTCCTGACCTCGTGATCTGCCCACCTCGACAAGTGCTAGGATTACAGGTGGGAGCCACTGCGCCTGGCCAGTTCTTTTACTGTTTTGGTTTTGTTTTTTTGTTTTTGGTGATTGGACAAAGAAGTCTGGAGGGCTGGAGGGATGACAGAAACATTGCCTGACAGAATTATGACCCAAAGTACAACTCAAGAATATCAAGCACTGTGATAAATTTTAAAATATCATATTGAATACTGTTTAAATGTGCTGTCCTACATTTGACTGGAAAAGAACACCCACATAAAGACCTGAGAATGATTTAGCAGCAGTGCACACAAAGAGGAATCAGTTATTTTTACTTATCAGGCTTACAACAGCACAGTATGAGGATTTTGCATTCCGGAGGCTTTGGTGTCAAATATCCTGGGTGTAAATCCAGGCTCTGACATTAGCTATGTGTTCTTGGTCAGTATCCTAACTAAGTGTTTTTCAATTAAATCTTTTCTTCGTAGGGTTTCTCTTCTTACTGTGTTAAATAGGATTGTTAAGAGGACTAAATGAGATAGGTGTAAAAAAAAAATGCATGTTATATTATCTGGCACATAAAAAATGTGGCTTTATTTCAATAACATTAGATGTTATCATGTTGTCTTAATTGTTCGTATCTGAAACTTTGTTTCTGGATACCCCATTTAACAAGAAATAGAGGCTCACTGGAACATGCTAAGAGGAGGGAAGAGACACCTGTCATAGGAGGTGTGCTGGATAGGATTCGAGTCGGGAGATAAAGACCATGTCTACATATCATTCCAATCCTGGGATTCCATGATTTTAGAGTATTTCTCCTTAATCCCTTCACTTCTCTGTTCTTTAAAACAAAACAAACCATAACAAAAATAACACGTATTTTTCTTCATAGAATTCTGTGATGAGTTGTCTGTATTTGTTTTTGTTTTGTTTTATTACAATGGACTCTACACAAACACACATACTCATGCACACATAGAGCAAAATTATCTCACAATTCCATTTCTGACATAAAGTTAAATTGTTTTAAAGTCAGGCATGCAATATTCATTAAAGCCAACTGGTTAATACATACAATACAATTTGGCCGGGTGCAGTGGCTCACGCCTGTAATCCTAGCACTTTGGGAAGCCAAGGTGGGTGAATCACTAGGTCAAGATATCAGGACCATTCTGGCCAACACGGTGAGACTCCATCTCTACTAAAAATGCAAAAATTAGCTGGGAGTTGTGGTGTACGCCTGTAGTCCTTGCTACCCGGGAGGCTGAGGCAGGAGAATTGCTTGATCCCGGGAGGCGGAGGTTACCGTGAGCCGAGATCGTGCCACTGTACTCCAGCCTGATGACAGAGCGAGACTCTGTCTCAAAAAAAGAACAAACCAACCAACCCAAAAATACAACACAATTTCTTATAAAATGTATGTGAAAAAGGAATCTAATTTTCTTTCTCTCTCTTTATTTTCCTTACTTTCTTCTTCATGTTTTGAAAGCAGTAGAAACAGTAGATAATGACCTACTGATTGACACAATTGCTAGACTTTTATCCTCACTAGCAGAGGGGGCTACCTGTCGGCTCAACATCCTAGTCTGAAACATCAGGTTGCCAAGCAAGTTTGCAAATTGCCTTTCTTTCTTCCTTTTTTCCCCCCTTTTGTTTCCCCTCATACATTTTTGTGTCAGAGAATGATGAGCTTTGACAAAAGGCTAGTGGCTTAGAATAAAAAGTTAGATGCTCAAAAGTCTCAGCCTATACAGTAACTGTTCATTTAAGCTTTAGTGATACATTTACACCCTGGTATTTCAGAAGAACTGTTTTTCTGTCACCCAGGCTGGAGTGCAGTGGTGTGATCTCAGCTCACTGCAACCTCTGCCTCCTGGGTTCAAGCAATTCTCCTGCCTCAGCCTCCTGAATAGCTGGGATTACAGGTGTTTACCACTGAGCCTGGCTAATTTTTGTATTCTTAGTTGAGACAGAGTTTCATCGTGTTGACGAGGCTGATCTCAAATTGTTGACCTTGTGATCCACCTGCGTTAGCCTCACAGAGTGCTGGGATTATAGGCATGAGCCACCACACCCGGCCTAGAGGAACTTTTTAAAAATTAACACTTTTTAGTAAGTATTTACTTGTAATTAATTAGTAATTATTGGGGAATAGATTTTTAAAAATTAAATACTCAGGGCTGATCCAATAATTACATTTGTATATTTAAGTACATCTCATTTAAACTGGTCTATTACTATATCAAAGTTATAAAAGCAAGTGAGACAGCAGTGGTTACTTCTCTTTGAGGGAATTTTAATACTGGTGGAAAAGGCCAGATTGCCAACTTTTAAAACTGAAATATGTTGTCAGTGGGAACAAAGTTTGAAAGAAATGTAACACGATTTTATTACCAATGTCTCTAAGGCAATAAAATCTTTCTAAACATGGTAGAAAAATATAAGAATGCAACTTCCGAGCAGCCACATGGCAGTTAATTTTGGCAATTTGTTTTGGGTCATTTTAACCCACAAATATCAATAATGACCGATATGGCTTAAATCTTGTCTACCGAAAGGCTTACAAAAAAGGAAAAGAAAGGAGAGAGGAATTGACTATGGGAGGAGGTGAAGATACACCTTAATTGTGATTCAAGGCTGCAACATATTCTGTGTACAAATAAATAGGCTTCAACACCTGCTGATGTGCTGGCATCTGGCCTGAAAGCAACCAACATCTGTTTGTAATTTTCAGTGGGAGCCCATGACAGTGAAGAACTGTATACTGTCACCGAATATATGGCCTTGTTAACGTACTAAAAAGATCCAGAAGCGAGATAATGAATGGATAATTCGGGACATGTGACTCCCATGTGATATGGTGATAAGATTTGTTGGGTTTTCTTTCCAGGTTGCCATTAAGGTTTTATCCGGAATCATTATTTAATAGACTTTAAACATTGGAAAGTGCTTTCTAGAGGAAAGCTTATTTTAAAAGACAATTTTCCCAACCAGCTTACATCTTCCACACTTTTAGGGGATATGTGTTTTATTGGAGTAGATATGGACATTGTACAACAGTTCAAATTTATGTAACCCCCAGTGCCCTTGGGAGAGCCCATGGAGAAGAACAAAGAGTGTGAGCAGGAGTCATCGTGGCGTTGGCTTTGAGCCTCAAGGCAGGTCAGAAGGGTACTTCAGGGGTCCTCTTCCCCTAGCTCTAAAAACGCTGGAGTTCTTGTGCTTCTTGATTATGGTTCCTATTGTGATATTTTAGGCAGGAACTCACCATTTTGTCACCTTTCCTCTGATATAAGTGCTGATCAAGTTGGTAAACTCCCAGGTCAGAAAGTTGGGGAAGATTTTCCTACATTTCTGTTGAGGCAAATGCGGGACTGAGGCCTTAGAATTTCTCTTTACCATTTCCTCATAATCAGGAAATTTCTAGAGATGATTTTGTAAAATAGTACATTCATATCTATCTCGATGGATTAATGACTGTTTTTCTAGTTTCGTGTATTCAGTGAATGAATAGAATTATTTTTAGCTGAAACACTGTATGTAGATGATTGATAAAATGCCTAAATCCTGAGTGGTGAGGGCTCCACAGTAATAACTGCATATGGTACATCATTACAATCAGGCTTTCCTTTGGAATTTCTAAATTTAAGAAATGTTACCTATTATTTGATAATCTTATCACCTGTCAACATTCATTTTTGCAAATTTGAAATATTATATCTTAGATTGCTGAATTAGATCAGCCTAATTTAATACATTCTCATTACATTATTTTTATGTAATATTTAAAGTGAAGAATATAGAGTGAATTTAGTAATGCTTTTGCTGGTTAAAAACACTATTTACTTAATAAAGATAGAAACAAAAATGTTGTTCTGCACAGGGGTAAAGAGGTAGGTATCTGTGACTTCTCTTTTATTGGCAGTTAAGTTTTTGCCTAAGTGTTGAGACTAGATTTAGAGCTTCCTTCTGCAGAGATTTGCCTATGTTTACAAACATACACATTCCTTTAGAAATATGGGCTGCATTTCCTCAAAAATCTAATTTTTTATTTTTTAAGAAGTTCAAAATGTAAAGCACTTCCCCTGTGACTATAGAACAAAATAGTGGTAATAATTATCAAGAATCCAACATGCAGATTTAAACAAGATATCACAGTTTTCATCTAATTAGACTTCTAAACTTTCTTGTTTCTTGATTAAATTTAAAATATATATTCAGGGAATCAAGAATATTTTCAACTTAAAAAAAGTGGATTTCTTTTTGAATAACATACAGAAAAAGCTTAGTATAAAAATAAATCTCTTGAATATCTACATAAAGATCATAAACAAGATCAATATTTGTAAAGCCATTTCCTTTGTTCATTAAAAATGCACAAATTTGAACACATTAATACTTAATTTCATTTTTAATTATAATGAATACAAGTATGTTCATTTTTCATGGCTTTTGAAAAGTGAAGAGTTAAAGTCAGTGATTTTGTTTTCAGTTTTTGACTCAGGGTTGCTTGGGAGAGAGAAGGACATGTGTATAGATACAGAGACCTGGATATGGTAAGTATGGAAGTAGAAACCCAGGTCAAAGATGTTGCAACATAGAAGTCATCATCCGACTAGTCTCCATAAACAATCATTTTAATTTTGTATGCCTGGTTATTAATTATTCTAATAAATTTAGTAATTTGCTCCTAATTTCTTTAATATTGACTACTTTTCACAGTTTTAAAGTATGCTAAATTATTTTTGCCCATTAAATAATATTTCTAAGTTATAATATATTTTCCAGGTACCAGAAAGTAAACCCAACAACGTGAATTTAAACTGTGTAATCTTAATTGAGTGAGATGATAGTTTTGCCTGGAGCCACTAGTAAATCTGTACTTCCCCAAGTGTTAATTAGTGAGTCTATATTAAATTTTGCTCAGAGAACATTTGAAGCACTGAATATTTAATTTCTTATTATACAATGTTTGTTGCTTGGATCTTGTACCTGCGTCTTAGGCACATGCATGTCATTCATCCTCAGCTCCAGGAAAACACAACCTTAACTAAGATACACAAGAATATTATATACTGTTTATTTTTCAAATGTGGTAGTTAATTGTTTTAAGTTACATTGTGCTATTTCGAAAAGAGAGGATTCCATAAGAGGTTACAGTATATTCAGTGTACTTAAATTTTATTTCTACTATATTTTATTGAATAATTACAATACGTTGGCATTTTCTATGTGCTGTCTTTTATAAGTATCTCCCAAACTTCATTTTATCTCTACTTTATAAATGAGAAAATTAAAGATTCAGAGAAGTGAATCTGTTCAACATCATCTAACCTGTAACTGCTAAGCTTCAGGATGTGAACAAAACTTACACTCCTTACCACATGTTATGCACTTATAACTGTGGATTTGTCACTTGCTATAGACAGCTAGTAAATGTGAATTAAGTCAGATTTTTAAAAAAATCTCTGCTCCATTAACTCCCCTTTCAATTTTTTCTATTTTTAATAGTATACTTCCTATTATTTTCCAGAAGAAAAAGTCCTTTAAATAATTTTTACCAATGTAAAACAGATGACCAATCCCTTGAGACCTGGGTCTCCAAAATTGTAGCTGATGTGTTTTACTTTGTGTTTATTTATTTGTCTACTAAATATATTTTTGCCGGGAAAAAAGGTCTGTCCATAATGATATAAAATCACTCTCCCTAGATGATTTCATTACACGTTCGATCCAACAGAGAAATTTCAGGTCTTGATACATTTCACTTGGGAATGTACATAGCCAATATCTGATTCCTTCTTTTTTTTTTTTTTTTTTTTGTTGTTGTTGTTGTTGTTAAACATTTTCTAAACAAGTATTATTTTCATTAAGTCTCAAACAGCTACTTCTCAAAATTCCATTCCTTTCTGAGCTCTACAGAGGAAAGGTATGATAGGATCTATAAACCTAAATAAGCAAACAGCCTCTAGAAATCTTAAAGATGGATTGTATTGATGATAATATAGCCACCTATACACCACGTTCTGTTGACTAATGAGAATGTTATAATAGGGAGTGCCTCAGACCTCTTTGTGTTACCAAAATGCCAGCCCACTGAGAAGTTAACGTTATGGTAAATAGTGTTTGCAACCCTCCAGAAAGCTCCATAAATTGAACAGACTGTTAACCTTCACTTAAGCTTTCACATCAGTCTAACGGGTACTCTGTTTGCTGTTGACTGCCCGCTAGAGACTCACTCATTGAAAGATACGTAGTTCATCATTAATCACTTCACAAATTTGGTTCCAGGAAGAGACTAAAAATTACCCTAGACACAAGCTGTTTAATTTCAACCCCCTCACATGAATCTAACAAACAAACAAAAATACAAATGGCATTGAGTAGAAAATAAGACGTAATTTTTGGTGCCTCAATATCATATAATATAAAATTATTTATGTGGAAATAACAGCTTGCCTTGAAGTTTCTTAGTGTACATAATATTGCAGAGAATAACCCCTTTCACTTTTAACCAACATTCTCTTAAACTTCTTTCTGATCCTATTTCTTGACTCTTAACTTGCTGCTTGTAGAAGCTCATGATTCTACAATTTTAGATGCAACAAAGACAGCAAGCTCAAAATTCACCCCCAAATACACTCTTTCCCTTCACCTAACCAATTATATTTCCTATGCTTAAAGCATGTATTTTCAGTAAGCAGTTAAAAAGACAGCATGATTTTTTGTTAAACACTAAATACTAATGTATAGCTTTTCTGGTTTATTAATGTATAGAATAATTCTGCAGTGGTAGAAATTTAACAGGGGAATTGTATTCATAACCATTGATTTCATACTTTACTTAGATAACCAGAGTTATATGACTTGTTTGTTAAAAGTAACATGCATTATATGACTTGTTTGTTTTTTATTGAAGTTTGCATCTCAAATGATAATTTAAAGTTTTTGTTAGTGAAAGTAGGCAGTGACCACACCTTTATATAACTCTTATTACCTTGATTAATTGCTACATTGTAAAAGAAAATATTTTCTACAGTTACAGAATCCTCAGAACAACTCTGAAAACAAATGATGTATTATCCCCAAATAAAAAAAAAAAAAAAAAAAAAAAAAAACACTCACGAGATTTCATAAGTACTTTGGCAAGATCTAAATATATGGAAGCAAATTAGAAACAAATGACATTTTTCTGAACTCAAAGCCCAAACTATTTTCTGCCTATTTCATTATTTCTTCTTTCCTAGCCCACACTCATGTAAGTGCATGTTTTGTCTTAATATATGATGTTTGCTTTATTAAATGCATGTAATGAAGAATGTTTGTCAATTGAGATCATATTTAGGAAATATTAGAACTGCTGATTTGTTTTGTGGTACACATTATTAAAATGTAAGCTCAAGGTAAGCTGGATATTGTGTATGTTTTCATCAAAGCTTTATCTCCATTACCTAGGTCAGTCTGTGTCTGGAAAATAGTAGCTGCTAGTTAATAAATGCTGAGTAAATAGGAAGCTTAGATACATTTGGCCAAATGACACTCTCACCTCAAATTTGTGTGAAAAATTACCCCAAGAAATAAAAGGCAATTAGAGACAATTGAAACATTAATTCAGCTGATAGAACCACTAGTCAAATATTACATAATTCAGAACAATATGACTGAATCATGATGAAGGCTAAAATTCTGAGTCTTAAGCAACTTTAAACCTTTCAAGGAAAGGCTGGTTCGCAAACACACCTTCTGTGTTCAATCAATGCCACAAAACGTACGGACCTAAGAATTAATGGAAATCCAGGCTCATCTTCAGAATGGTAAATTATTCTTAAATTATAAGGTCTCCATTGCCTAAGTGACTAAAATGTATGTTTCCAGAAAGATCTAGCATTTTCCTACAGGTTATTATATGCAAGAAATGCCTTTCTCCACCAGGTGATAGAAAGGTCAGAATCAGCCATCTCCTAAGATACTTTATTTTATTTTGTTATATTGCAATAATATGTAATGTTTCAGTGTTATTCCAATGAAATAAAATGATAAATTATAATAGCAGTAGCTGAGCTTTCCAAGATTATACAAATTAGGTTTAGAATTGAAATTTTATGAAAACAATATTTTAACTGCTGATAGAAAATTGGAAGTGACCTATGCTGAGAGAAAAAGGAGAAAATTTAGGTTACAAAAATATCAGGCGCATTAATCCAACAAAATTTTGTAAAATGGTTATCAAAGGTCAGAGCTCAATGTAATGTATTATAATAAACAAGAAAACGTGGCCACTTTTAGCAGAAAAAAGGATTATTTAAATAATCCAATTTTATTTTATGTAGAGATATTTTTCATATTAAGTTAGAATGAAATTCATGTTTTTAAACTACTTTAATCATACATTTTTGTTGTTGTTGAACACGGTGCTCGCTAAGGTACAGAGGAAATCATGCTTCCAAATTGATTGCCAAATAATAGTACCATTGTCTAAACTTAACTAGAAATGTTTCCAATGCTGTTTTTTCTTATTGCCTAAAATGATGCAGTAAGAATTGATAAGATAAGGATATTCTGACCAGGAGGAGTTTACAATCTATAAATGTGATCATACGCATAAATAGCTGTAATACAATAATGACTATGGCAACAATGAAGAACAAAAAAGTGGTCTGCCAATAAGAGAAAATAAGATTTCTGTTCCCTCTAAAGAAGCCCTTACTAGAACTCTAGTGAAAGTTAATGTGTAATCAATCCACCATCACAAAAAAAAATCTAGTCTTGAGTGGGTGACTTCAAGAAAAGATTTCCCCATAGAAAAATCAAGTGTAACTTCCTAAAGACTTTGAGATTATATTTTCACATCTCGTTTTGTCTTTTGCATGCATATAGAATCATACATTTATCTCTTTCTGTTAGTGTGCTATATTACACAAAAACAACTGGTTGAGTTTTCTCAAGAGGATATTTTGGAGTGACCTGAGTTAAAATAGAGGTTATATCATCATTTAAATTCACTTTGGGCAGCCTTAGAAGACACCCCAAAGACATAGGCTATCATCCTAGAGAATGCTGTAACAGCTGATAATAAGGGACGTGCCATAGAAATTAAGATGCTACAGGGAGAGAAAATAAACAGTGATTTATAACACAAGCCCTGATTTGAAAGTCACAAGGTCAGACACTTGGAATTGCAGGTGTTGATTTGTGATCAAGATGTTTTTCACATGGACAACTCTAGAAAGCCTTATCCAGGGTGAGTAACAGCACAAAGGTACTACTGGAATATTGGTGAAAATTCACCCAAGCAATGCAGAGACCAGATCACTCCGAATGTGTTTCTATTTTCATAGATTTCACCTAGTATATTTAGGTTAGAGAATAAAGCAGAGTGAACCTTCCCTGTCTCTAAAAAGGAAAATAAATGGTTTTTTTTTTGCTTTTATTATCACTTTTCTAAATACTGAGCAGCTCTTTAGTATCCTCATTCTGATCTATAAATATAAATATAATATTAATATATTTGTGATATTAAGTATAAATATTAAACATAGTCATATTAATATATTTATAATATTTAATATATAATACTCATTAATAGATAACGAGGCAACACTAGGCATTTTGTTCCCTATGTTTTAATATCTTGGAGATGGTTATCTTGTAGTATGTTGCCTGAATGCGTGATCCCCACGAGAGCCTTTGGAATCATCACACGCAATGATTACCATAGTGTGGGAGCAGACAGAGTCACTGCTCAAGTGGGAAATGTCTAATAGAAAGAAAAGAAAACTAAGGACATAACTTTGAGGATCTGGTACTGAAGGATGGAGAAAAGGGCAATCTGAGAAAGTGATCAAGAAATATCCAGGAGAAATACTGGGAGGAGTGTAGGGTCCTGGAAGTGAAGGAAAGAGAACAACGTCTCGTGAAAGAAAGGGAAGCGAGGCACAGTAGATAGAGGCAGCTGCTGGAACCACCACTTGAATTACTTGATTGTAGTTAAATCGGTTTTCAAACCCCAGTGAGGGAAAATGTGAGATATCTGAGGGTTGAGAGGGGAATGAAGTTGAGCACGAGAATTTGAAGGGAGAAGGAAGGCAAAGAAGGCCCACAGATTCCTCGTCACCAGAGGGGAAGTGGATCAGGGAAGGTTTGGGCTTAGCTTTTTAATAAACCATTGCAGCTATTTTTAAGACAAATGGAAGAAATTCAGAACAAGAGATCGCTTATAAAATAATTGAAAAAAATACATATTTTAAATCAGTTCTCATAAAACATTGAGGTGACAAGATTAATACAGGTCTTGTTACATTTTTATTTTTCCATTGTTAAGTATAATGCAATTTATATAAATATCAGTTTCCTTTAGCATTACTTTTGCATGACCTTGGCCCATATGCTTTATTTATATTTGCTATTTCATACAGATGACATAACCCTTTGAAATTCAATTTAGAAAAATACCCTAAAGATATTCTGAGCCATATTTATACACAGTTGTGTAACACTCTCCTTGTAATAGAGCTGGTTTTGGATAACGATTTGGGATTAAGTTCCTTTTTTGTGAATGCATTTTTGAATGCCACTTCTCTTGTAGGCAAGTGTATGGGTCTTATATATTTGTCCCTGATGTAGATTATAAATCTAGATTTATAAGGCATCATTAACTCAGGCCTAGCAGCCCAAGTTTTCCTATCTATTTTTTTAAGACAAAATATTTCAAAATTACTAATAAACCATAAAAAGTACTGACATAGGGAGACTGAAAGAATTTGTTAAATGTTATTTTTCAAAGTAAAACAATTTCACTCCTAGGCTTTACGGTCAGGAAAACAAACAAACAACAAACACTTGTTTAAAATTATGGGCTCTTCCATGTTACACTGATACTGTTATATAACACCCCTGAGCTTCGGTTTTCTTATCTATATAATGTGGATAATCATCACTGCACTGAAAGAATTCAGTTAGTCAGTGCTAATACAGTGCCTAGTGCATAGTAAAACTATCAGAAGGGTACCTTTCGGTTCAAGTAATGGAAAACCCAATTAAGTCTAGCTGAAACAACTAGGGGATTTATTTGCTGACATAGTTTGGAACATGAGCTGGGGAAACAGTCATGATTGATTTAAGGAGTCTGCTTTCCTTTCCACAGTGGTGCATTCTTTTATTTGCTTGTTGTCTTTGGGGCCCCCCTTTTATGTTGGCTAATTACAGAAACCTACCTTCACATCCTCACACTACATCATTCATTGGAAGAGAGTGCATTATTTCCATAAGCTCTGCTGTCGCAGTAAGGAAGCTGCTTCTTCCGGAAGCCAGCCCTGCCTCTACATCACTCCTGTGTCTCAATGGCCTGACTGTGCTCACTTCTGAAGCAATCCTAATGGCTAGGAGAAAGCCAAGGACCTATTGGCCAATGTTCTTAAACCAATTATTGCAAAGGTTATGGGATTATCCTTAGGGTCACTTTTGGGGTTGTAGGTTGGGTCAGATTCTTCTGAATCACTGTATGACAAAGGGAATGATACTCAAAAATATTAGAGTTAAATTTGGAATAATAGTAGGGCACTGATGAGGCATCAAAGTGACACCTATATTTAACCTCCTGTTTGGGTTCCTATTCCTTCACACCAAAGAAGGAAACCAAAGCAGTCCCATCTGAGCCAATTCAGTTCATGTACTGGATCACAATGTGTTGGTGGTCCTGAAATTCTTGGCCCAAAGTTGAGTATCTTGATGGTTTTTTTTTTCTTTTTTTTTTCTTTTTTTTGTCTCACTCTGTCACCAGACTGGAGTGCAGTGGCACAATATCGACTTACTGCCTGCAACCTCCAACTCCCTGGTTCAAGCAATTTTCCTGCCTCAGCCTCCTGAGTAGCTGGGATTACAAGCACACGCCACCACACCCAGCTATTTTTTGTATTTTTAGTAGAGATGGGGTTTCACTACGTTGTCCAGGAGGATCTCTATCTCCTGACCTCATGATCTGCCCGCCTTTGCCTCCCAAAGTGCTGGGATTACAAGTGTGAGCCACCGCACCCGGCCTAAACCTGAGTATCTTTGCTCTCTCTCATCCCCATTTTCAGCACCTGAGTCTTAAATGAGGTAATGGCATAAAATGAAAAACTTGCGCAAATGCTTTACAACATATTTAGTTAGGTAAGTTTATCTTAAAAGATAAACTAATTTTCTATGTATGACTTTGTTACATTATTCTCCTATGAGCGTCAAGTTATCTTAAGAATTCAGAGTTACCAATGAAAAATGAAATTGACGAATTATCAAAACAGGCCTAGAAATTTAGAACATGGCTAAAACTCATCTCCTTGAAAGAAAGAGAAAAAGAAAGAAAGAAAGAAGGAAAGAAGAAAGAAAGAAAGAAAGAAAGAAAGAAAGAAAGAAAGAAAGAAAGAAAGAAAGAAAGAAAGAAAGAGAGAGAGAAAAAGAAAGAGAAAGAAAGAAAAGAAAGAAAAAAGAAAGAAAGAAAGAAAAAGAAAGAAAGAAAAAAGAAAAGAAAGGAAGGAAGGAAAGGAAGGAAGGAAGGAAGGAAGGAAGGAAGGAAGGAAGGAAGGAAGGAAGGAAGGAAGGAAGGAAGGAAAGAGTTGGGTGTGGTAGTGTGTACCTATAGTCCCAGCTACTCAGGAGGCTGAGGTAGGAGGATTAATTATGCCTGGGAGGTCGAGGTCGTAGTGAGCCATGATGATGCCGCTAAACTCCAGCCTGGGTGACAAAGTGAGGCCCTGTCTCAAAAAAACAAACAAACAACAACAACAACAAAACCCGAAACAAACAAAAGAAAACAAAGCAAAATTATGTACCACAAGCTGTAATTTCACACCCGTGGTATATTTTATTTTGCTTAAAGAATGTGCTTTAATAAATATATATTGAAATGACAGAAAAATAATATTTTAAAATGTATCTGGGTCTACACATTAAGATTTAGTTTGCAGTATTCCAAACATCATTAAATGGAATTAAATAAAATTTCCAAATTTATAAACTAAAGAAGTGCTGCTCTCTTATGAATTCCCACTCTAAATTAATTAATTTAAGATATATGTGGCCTTTCTTTGTAACTTTAATATTTAAGGAAAATTCAGAATACTTAGCCTCATCCTTAATCAAAGTGTAATAAATTACAAACCACACAAAAATCTCTACCTACTGAAAACTTCTGAAGTTAGGAGAGAGTATAGAGCCTACAGCTGACTCCCTACAATATTCTACATAGCAAAGTGAATTAATATCAGGCTTAACATAAAGCATCTAGTTTCTAATACCATTGACATTTACACACACACATGCGCACACTCCGCCACACATATAGGGTTCGTTAGGGTTCACCAAAGAGAGTTAACCATCAGGTACATATTAATCACACACACACACATAAACATGCACACACGTGTATTAACTAGCACACACATATATATTAACATCACATACATACACATAAATAACCATAACATTTGTATGTGTGTGTGGTGGTGTTAACTTCCAAACATGTGATTATAAATCACACTAAAATTTAATAAGAGCAGTTGGCATGATACAAGCCTAAGAGATGATGATACGGTGAAACTCAGGTATTTAGAATCATACACAGCTGATAGCCAAGCTACAGCTCTATGCTTAGTCTCTAGAGATCACACTTCGGGCCTTCTGAGTGAGCGCCCCTCCTCACTACTTCATTGAACTAGCAGGATTACACCAGGTTAATAAAAGGTATTTTTGGGAGGCTGTACAAACGCTTCATAAAATGCTCTGTTAGCAGTGAAAGTAAAATTAGATAACGGATAAAGGATACATTTACAACAAAAATAGTAGACAGAAAACCATTGTAAGTGCAGTTTGGTGACTTTAAGGACCTTTGATGAGAAATTTCGAAGTTGGTGACAGTTCATATGAGAAAGGGTTGTTCCTCTGACAATCAGATGAGCTAATTAATCAGCATTCGACCCAGCTGGATCTTAGCCAGCCTAACTGTTAATGAGTGTGCACTCTTTTGCCAGCAAGGGCACAGTCTCTTCAAAAAATAATTGTCAGGGTCATTTTTGCTATGAAAAAAAAATATTATTTTGAAATGTGATAGACTTTTTTTATAGCAACAATAAGAATGACACAATCGTTCTTAAATATTTCTTATTAAATATTATGGTACCACCAAACATGAGCGTTTTTTTTTTTTTTAACAAACTCATTCATTGCTCTTTATTTATAGTTTTACATTTTAAAGTCATATGATGAGAACGGTTTCTTCCAGTTTGCTTTCTGATGCCACCAGACTTGATGCCACAAAAGGTGTCTGGGTGCATGCCCATGGTGATATTATCAGGCCGGTCCTTTCTTGGGGCCTGTGTATACATGGGCCTGCCTTTTTATTAGCACCTATTCTAATATATGGCCTTTAATTATTAGCTATAAATAGTTTCTACTAGACTGTCAGCTCCTTGGAGGTACAAAACTTATTTTTCTCATTTGTACAGCCTCTCCAAATATCTTTTATCAACTGCATGTAATCCCGCTAGCTCAGTGCGGAACTGAGGAGTGGGGTCTCCCTAAGAAGGACATCAGACTAATTTTTAGAGAATAAGGGTAGAGCTTCTGCTTGGCTCTCAGCTCTGTATGATTCCAAACACCTAAGTATCTCCACATCATCACCCTTTAATCAAATTTTAGTATGATTTATAAGCACATATTTGGAATACCACCACACACACACACAAGCACACACATAGAAATGTCATTATTTATATGTGCATATGATGGTAATATATATGTCTGCAAGTTTGTGTGTGTGTTTGATTAATACACATCTGATGATTAATTTTATTTTTCATTTCTTTTTTGAGATGGAATTTTGACCTAATCACCCAGGCTAGAGTGCAGTCTGGCGATCTCAGCTCACTGCAACCTCCACCTCCCAGGTTCAAGCGATTCTCCTGCCTCAGCCTCCTGAGTAGCCCCTTGATTACAAGTGCACGCCATCATGCCTGGCTAACTTTTGTATTTTTAGTAGAGATGGGGGTTTCACCGTGTTGGCCAGGTTGGTCTCCAATTCCTGACCTCAGGTGATCTGCCCACCTGGGCCTCCCAAAGTGCTGGGATTACAGGTGTGAGCCACCGTGCTCGGCCTGATGATTAATTTTCAAACAAACCAGGTGTGTGTGTGTGTAAATGTCCATGATATAAGAAAATAGATGCTTTAGATTAAGCCTGCTATGGATTCACGTTGCCATTTACAATATTGTAGGGAGTCAGCTGTGGTCTCTATACTCTCTCCCACCTTCAGAAGTTTTCAGTAGGCAGAGATTTTGGTGTGGTTTGTAACTTATTACACTTGCATTAAGGATGAGGTTAAGTATTCTGAATTTTCTTAAATTTTAAAGTACAAAGAAAGGCCACATATATCTTAAATGGATGAATTTAGAGTGGGAATTCATAAGAGGGCAGCACTTCTTTACTTCATAAATTTGGAAATTTTATTTAATTCCATTACACGATCTTTGGAATACTGAAAACTAAATCTTCACATGTAGACTGAGATGCAACTTTTTTAAATATTATGTTTCTGTCATTTTAAAATATATTTATTAAAGTACATTCTGTAAGCAAAACAAAATATGCCACAGGTGAGAAATTACAGCTTATTGTATGTATTTTTTTTTAAGTTTACTCTGTCACTCAGGCTGAGGTGCAGTGGCATGATCACTGTTCATTGCAGTCTCGACCTCCCCAGGCTCAGGTGATCTTCACACCTTAGTCTCCTGAGTAGCTGGGACTACGAGTGTGTGCCACCACACCTGGCTATTTTTTAAAAATTTTGGTAGAGACAGGATTTTGCCCTGTTGCCCAGGCTGATTTCCAACTCGTGGGCTCAAGCTATCTGCCAGCCTTGGCCTCCCACAGTGCTGGGATTACAGGTGTGAGCCACTGTGCCTGGCCCACATATGAAATTTTGAACCAACAATCTTCTGAGCTCTTTTTATAGAAACTGATGTAAGATCACAATTATTTAGTGATCTGATATACTTTAGCTGCTGTATATAATATTTGCAAAGGATTTGCAATACTTCTTAACTGCCTCACACTTCAGTTATAAAAGTTCATGTCACTATAATTCTTAAAGGTCACCTCATTCGCTGTCTTTCCTTTTCCTTAGCATCCTTAGATACCCACAGAACATTTCCTTAAATATTTCTTGTTACTTCATTTCACATACTCACAAGCTCCCCAACCCCATTTCTAGAAAGTTTTTGGAATGTTTTATAAAACAGTATGAGCATTATTGCTCTAAGAATGCTATTGAAATTGGAGTGCAGATAGGCTTACTATGCAAAACAAGGTGTACTAAAACACTCACTGCTATAAAAAAACAAGCCCCAAAGACACATGCACACGTACGTTTATTGCAGCATTATTCACAATAGCAAAGACTTGGAACCAACCCAAATGTCCATCAATAATAGACTGGATAAAGCAAATGTGGCACATATACACCATGGAATACTATGCAGCCATAAAAAAGGATGAGTTCATGTCCTTTGCAGGGACATGGATGAAGCTGGAAACCATCATTCTCAGCAAACTAACACAGGAACGTAAAACTAAACACCGCGTGTTCTCACTCATAACTGGGAGTTGAACAATGAGAACACTTGGACACAGGGAGGGGAACATCGCACATCGGGGCCTATCGGGCTGTGGGGGGATAGGGGAGGGATAGCATTAGGAGAATACCTAATGCAGATGACAGACTAATGAATGCAGCAAACCACCATGGCACATGTATACCTATGTAACAAACCTGCACGTTCTGCACATGTATCCCAGAATGTCAAGTATAATTTTTTTTAAAAAAGCCCCCAAATATATAATGGGATGTTGCAATGTAAGTTTATGTGTTATTCAAGTGAGGTTAAAATGTGTGTTCGTGGCCGGGCGCGGTGGCTCAAGCCTGTAATCCCAGCACTTTGGGAATCCGAGGCGGGCGGATCACGAGGTCAGGAGATCGAGACCATCCTGGCTAACACAGTGAAACCCCGTCTCTACTAAAAAATACAAAAAGAAATTAGCCGGGCGTGGTGGCGGCGCCTGTAGTCCCAGCTACTCCGGAGGCTGAGGCAGGAGAATGGCGTGAACCCGGGAGGCGGAGCTTGCAGTGAGCCGAGATCGCGCCACTGCACTCCAGCCTGGGCGACAGAGCGAGACTCCGTCTCAAAAAAAAAAAAAAAAAAAAAATGTGTGTTCGTGTTTTGCAGAAGGCGCCCTGCACATGATACAGGGAGCAGAGTTTTCCTTTGGTTCCTCTGCATCCACACAGTAGACCAGGAAGAGAAAGAATAGAATAGAGCACAAAAGAGATTTTCATGAGCTTCTGTAGAAGAAGCCTGAGCCCCTTTCACTCACATTACTTTGGCCAGAACTCAGTCTTTCGACTCTCTATGGAGGGATGAATTTTAGCTGTGTGCCAGGAGGAAAGAAGAACAGGCTCAGATGACTTGACGTCTACCTAACTTTCTGGCTTCATTGTCTTCTCACATTTTGTTCTCACCACATTGACTTTTGTTTTGTTTTGTTTCCAGAAGGCACTACGGGGTCATGACACAAGTTGTTTCTTCTACAAGGAATGCTTCCCACTTTACATAGGTTGCCTAGCTGACTTCTATTTTTCCTTTAAAACTCAATTTAAATACTTAGTCATCAGGAATGCCTTCTGTAATATGACACATTATTATTCATAACACACAATCTCAACATCAGTGAGAATTTTTTTGATGAATGTTTATCTCCCAAAGTAGACTGTAAGTTTTTAATGACAATGATCATGCCTGTCCACCCTCCATTATTACACAGCTCCTATCGAAGTCGCTAGAATATGAAATTAACTTTTTAATGAATGAAACAAAACGCCAACCTCCAACTCTCAATGACAGTACAGGTTGAGAGTACCTAATCCAAAAATCTGAAATTCAAAATACTTCCAAATCCAAAACTATTTGAGTGCCACCATGACACCATAAGTGGAAAATTCCATACTGGACCTTGTGTGATAGGCCGAAGCTGAAATGCAGATGCACAACACACCATTTATTCAGCATCCTCAAAGACAAAGAGATTCTCTCAGCCTCCCTCAACTGTGATATGTTTCTGTGCATGCCCAGGTTTCCCCATGCAATCATGCCCACAAAGAGTAATACGCAGCATGGTAGGCAGGGACTGAAAGCTTGCCATGGTTGGTTGTTGCTGTTCTTTAACAGCTGATACGGGTATTCTGGTGATGCTACTGTGTTACACAGTTATCCTGGACACATTGTTTTTCTTATATTAATGGTATGTTAGATTTTTTTATGGTTAAGTTCTGACACGTGACTAAGTATGAGAAAATGTTTGCTTATTGGTAGCATATAAATTCAGAGTCAGGAATGATGGTGAGACCAAACCACCATAGATTTTCCACAGGGGAGGCTGAGATAGTGATACCTCTGCTTTCTGATGGTGCAATGTATACAAACTTTGTTTCATGCACAAATTATTTAAAGTGTTACATAAAATTACCCCCAGGCTGTGTGTATATGGTATATATAAAGCGTACATGATTTCTGTGTTTATGCTTGAATTCCATCTCCAAGATATCTCATTATGTATATACAAATATTCCAAAGTCTGAAACACTTTGTGTCCCAAGCATTTCAGATAAGGGATACTCAGCCTGTACTTCCACACAATGAGGCCTTAACCATAGAGGGAAAACAATAGATTCGTCGAAGGAATCGGTTCTGACATTTAAAGGACCAAAATAGGTGGTAGATGTGGAACTGAACCGATTCTAAAGTCTGAAACACTTTGTGTCCCAAGCATTTCAAATAAGGGATACTCAGCCTGTACCCCCACACCATGAGGCCTTAACCACAGAAGGAAAACAATAGGTTCTTCAAAGAAATTGGTTGTGACATTTAAAGGGTCAAAATGGGTGGCAAATGTGGAGCTGTGTCAATGCCGAGGGATTTCATGATGTATAAAGTAATTGAGAAAATAGCCAAGAATACCTGAGTATGAAAACAGATGTGGAATTTTAGCAGTCTATTGATAGAATCTTGATCAAACACCACTTATTCAGCTGCCATCTACGAGGGTCAATGGGAGACTGTAGAGCAGTCAGAATGATTTTTACATTCAGTTTATCAGGTAGAAGAAACCCTGCATCCATTATCAACCTGCATTCTGAATGCAATGTCACGGTCTATTTTATTGGCTTCTTTTTCCCAATGCTATACTTATGATGAAGTGTTCCACAATTTATGCTTTTACCTTCTTTGTGTTCATCTAATCCTTTGTGGGTGGTGTCCACTACTCTAACAGCATCATCACCTATCATAAAATGCTCTGCATCTGTAATTCCAGTCCTGTCTGAGTCGTGTTTCTGCATTTTCTTTGCTGATCTTTACTCAAAGATGCTCTGAATTCATCTGAAACGTAACCTGCCTCAAATTCAACTGAGGATAACACTTCTCCTTTTCAACACGCTTCTCCAGTATTCTCTGTATTAATTTGGAGTATCACCGTCCATCAGTTTTCAAAGCCAAAAGAGTCATTTTTCATTTCCTCTTACCCATTTGCCACGACAAACAGAAGAAAGAGCTTCAGCTCCTGAGCCTAAGATGTCTGTTTTTGCCAATTATGCCGATCCAAATCTGGCTGTCATGAAACCTGGATGGAAAAAATGAAGCCAGTGCCAACTGTGTTCAGTAGGATGGAAAATCTCTGTGGCTTGGTAGCCTCCCAGGTTCCTACAGAGAAGGTTCATTCTGAGCTGAGGAGCCCTGTGGCATCTGGTCTTCAGGAGAAGAATATCCATGAGAAAAGTCTCCCTAAACCAGAAAAATGAGAAATGCAAAGAAGATCTGGACAAGGCAGTGGTGGAAGTGTCCCCCTTAGATATTTGGTTAGTGCTGGCATTACTGCCCGTGGACCAGATGGTACCAAAGTTTCTACATGCTACACTGTATACCTGCCTGCTTTCCCGCCTGCTCCAGAGTCTACTGAGAAGCTGTATTGTTTGTGGATGTATGTGACTCAGTCTCTGCACTGTAGTTATAAGCCCTGTGTCACTCCAATTCCCAAGAATCTAGTCATTCCAGAGATTACTCCTCATACGTGAAAATCCTCCAGATTCCTACTTTCTGGTACAGAAATATTGTTGTGAACAGATCAGAACCAATGTAGGAATTAAACTTCAAGTTCAAAAAAATCATCTCCTAGATCAAAATGAGGAAAGACTGCAGTTTGCCATTCAAGGCAAAAATATCCATGTATTATACCAGATACCTATTAACTTCAATTGGGATGGTACCAGGTTCAAGAGGGTGAAGAAGAGACCCAGAGCCAGTGAAAGAAACATGGGGTTTATTTGATGCGGACATACTTACAGGACAGTTCAGTGGTGGCAGGCTGGACAGAACTGCTACAACTTGCAAACTGCATGTGGTTTACGTAGCATTTTCACTTAGCACCCTTTCCTTAGCAATCCTCATTTCTTAAGTTTTTACTGCTTTCAGGTATGTCTGCCATACAGGGTGATTCTCAGGGTATGCTTTAGTTATTGCTGTCAGATACATCTCTCATAAACCATAGTAACCCTGACCAAGATTGCTCCCTTCCACAGGCCAAAACCTCCAACTTCATCTTTCTCCGTCCTTTGCAGGGGTATATTTACCCTGTTCACTGTGTTTGCTGTTATTATTGTTATTATTATTATTATTATTTAAAATATTATGTATCCCTGATTGGTGATACCCCAAAAGTCTTCCTACCTGAGAGCTTGGTTATTGCTTCCAACCCCAGGGGAACTCCTAAGCTAGACCAGTCCATTAGTGACCAGATTCCAGTGAAGAAGGAGGCAGCCGGCTTGCATAAATGGTTCATGTTGAACCAGCCCTTCTGCTCCTCAGGCTCCCACTAAAGAGGATGGAGAAGGCATCAGGAGAGAGGGTTGAATGAAGAAGAGAAACATGTAGAAATATAAAAACCTGTATCTGTGAAAAGAATCTTAGCCCTGTTCTTAAAGTCAAAACTCTATTTTTGTGCTTTTAAATCAATAATATTCAAGAGCCTAAAACCTGCCAGTCCTCAGCATCACTCCCTCCACCACTGCCATCTCATCCCAGAAGCTTCCTGGTTTCTTCACAGAGCAAAGATCAGGGCGTGGAATGTGGCAAGTACTCATTACATGTTTTGGATATGCAAAACAGTCACAATCAATTGGTACCTTTCTATTAGTACTCCCTCTGTATCTCTGTATCTCTGCTCATGCTATTTCTCATTTGCAATGCTCTTCCCCCCTTGTTTCTCCTTTTGAAGTTTTATTTATCTCAACTGACAAAAGATTTTCTTCTTGACCAAACTCCAGTCAGGCTTCCCTGAACTCTTTTTCAACTAGGCCTGAGTTTTAGACTTCTGTGTTTGTGTGCATTGTCTAATTGTAGCAAGAATCTTGCAGAGTTGGTTTAATTTTAGCAAGACTCTTGCAGAGTTGGTTTAGCCAGGTGCTCCCATGCTCCATATCTGATCACTGTCAATATCTAATTGAGTTCCCTGCCCTCCACTATCCTCCAAGTGATGTGAAAGGAATCATATGTGGTGACCCTGGCCTGTCTTCAGCAAGAATCCTCATTGGTTAGTTTAGACAGAATTCCTCCTTACTTCTAATATTACTTCTAAGTAATTTTCCATCCACTGACTCACACTGTGCTTTTTGGCTGTAATCCCCCCTTGTTCATGCTGTATCAGGAATTGAACCCAGTTCTGTTCTGTTCATGCTGTATCAGGAATTGAATCCAGTCCCTTTTACCCTATTGCAATAATACTGAATAGAATCTATTTCTATTGCCTTAACTACCATCCAGTTGTAATGTTATTTGACACAATAATCCATCTTGTCATTTTCCATATGTAGCCTTCTCAGGCTTTTCCAGATGAGCCTGGGTTGGTAATCATTATCTCTTCTAGGATCTTACAGCTCTATTTGGTGTTTGCACCTCTATTACTTTATTCTATAACTTATTTTCTTACTACTCTTTACATACACACTCACACACTTTTTATAAACGTGCCTCCTTATAACCCAACATACATTTTGGTATATTTGGATCATTGAGTAAATACATTAAACTTTTTGTTTTCTTTTTTGTCTCAAAAATTTACAAATCATCTGGCTTTTAGGGATGATTTGTACACAAATTACATAAAAAGTGAGTTTCTTTCATAGTATTAACTATTGAGAAAATCTTTCGCCAGGGTTTTCAGGAGCCATGGTGGTTCCGAGATGTTTTAAAAATAATTACCAATCCTCCGTAATTTTGTGTCCTCTCATGTCACCTACTCATAATAAATGAAGAGGAGATATGTCATGCCTTACAGGCAAACGTATACTGATAAATATTTAATGCTATTTCTCATTTGCAATGCTCTTCCCTCCTTGTTTCTCCTTTTGAAGTTTTATTTAACTCAACTGACAGAACATTTTCTTCTTGACCAAACTCCAATCAGGCTTCCCTGAACTCTTTTTCATCTAGGCCTGACTTTTAGATTTCTCTGTTTGTGTGCATTGTCTAATTGTAGCAAGAATCTTGCAGAGTTGGTTTAAATATTAAAAATACCGATTCATAGTGTTTGCTGATTTTTATGGTGTAAATACACCCACCGTGGCAGATTTCTAATTACCAACTTGACAGCCCTGACCCAGGAGTTAGGAAGAGGTGTGTAGTGACACCTCATCATATCTTTACCATCCATATATGATAGCTTTGAATAAACTCAAGGACATAAGTCAGAGTAAAATCCAATTTTTAATGATGGATACATTTAACCACTGGCTTCAAACTTCCTAATATTTAATTATAAGCTCTCAACCACTGTGTGGGTTGGCTCCAGAACACCAGAAAAATGAATTGCAGCATATTCAGATTATATAATCACTCTCAGTAGCCTAACAAGAATAGTAATTGGCATAAAAATTTAATAAATTGATTATAGACCCGTGTTATCAAGAAACATACTATATATATTTTTTCATCACTGTTGTTCCTTAAAACTGAATTTTACAAGTTTCTAACATTGTCGAATGCCTCAAATCATCCTCCAAAGGTATTAATAATCTAGTTATTGAGTTATATAAATGTATAAGGAAGGTATGTGGGAAAAAATATATAATAGTATGAATACATGGAATTATGTTGATCATGACCATTATTCCTTAAGAGAAATATTATATTTTCAGAAAGATTTGGAGAAGTTAAAGCTTATACCTCCAGTGGCCCACTAATTCACAGACTAAAATGACAGTACATGATAAATTTCAGTATCTTATATGATTGCTCATAGCCTCTGGCAGGAGCAATTCTTGAAACAGTAGGTGGAAATATACTCATTAAGCTGCAAAATTGCCTATATTCAGGACACCTGCCAAGCATTCCCTAAATTATCACCTGTTATCATAACATCAAAGATATCCAAAATACTTGCTTACTAAATCTAGTCTCCCTAAGTATATATAATTTTCCTATAATGCTGCTTGATGGGAGAGCAGTGTCTTAATTTCATATACATAAATCAAAGTTGTTTCTGGAGAGTTCGGGCTCGAATCTGGTTTTCAACAGCTATTCCTGAGGTATAGTTGATCTTTACTGTTCTACTTGATGTTGAGTTATAGTCACGCTTTTTAACTTGTTCAGGTGTAAATGGTAGTTGCTGAGGCCTTTATATAAAGCAAATTTACTATCACTGATACATGAAAGAAAATCATTTTATTGATATTGTAGCACTGAAAGTTGTCAATGGATTATCTAAAATTATTAGAAACTGTGGATAAATTAGTAGTAGGCCAATATATTTTGCTTGAGATCATGTGTCAGTATAGCAGCATGCTCCAAAGCAGACATCTATAACTAATAATCATATAAATTATGCTATATATGTCTATAGTCAGTCTGTCCACATAGATTTTTCAGTTACTGTAAAGAATGTAACAATATCATGTGGAATCTTGGTTAGATAATTCTGCAAAACATATCAAATTGATGAGTGATAAGAGGAAACCAACTGCTTTATGACAAGCTGAGGTGGAGAGAATTGGTACAAGGACACCCAGAAGCACAATGCCAGGTGATGAAGAAGGCTGTATAATAATGAGAGGAAATAGTAATCGGAGAAGAGAAAATAATTAGCAATCCAAAGCATCGTGATTAGAAGAGTGCATAGGTTGTGAGCTGATGAGGCTAAGCCCTAACCACCATCACTTTTTAATAAATGTGCCTACATTATATCCCAAAAAGAGTTCTTTCAAAGAATTTTTGGCCACGTTCAACCCCCAGCCTCCCTGAAAGAGAGAGATAGAAGAGAGACAGAGAGAGAGAGAGAGAGAGAGAGAAATTGTGGAGGGGCTAATGTGAGCCATAGTGGTTTTATTTATCACTATAACATAGTAGTTTAGAGACTAGGTTCAGGGGCCAGACAGCATGGATTTGAAAGTGAGCAATATCATTTCTTGTGTGACCTTAGGCAAGTAACTTAACCTCTTTATATCTCTGTTTCCTCATTTGTGAAATGCTGATTAAAATATCATATTTCATAAGGACATTGTGAGGGTTAAATGAAATAATGCAAAGAAAGCCCTTGGCACTGCCTACTGTGATGAAACTGTTCCAAAAAGTCAGCCATTATTTTCCTCCCCACTGCCTAATAAGTAGGGTGTCAGTAACAGTAAATAAATGTTGAGGTTGAATGAATTCACATTACCATCCAAGATACTTTCAAAAATAACCAGGAAAAAAGGCACACGTCCCTTCAGAGGAAGATGAAGAAAAATGTTATTGCAGCACAGGAGAGCACTGTTTTCTGATTAAGGAATTATTAAGGTGTTCTTGATAGAACTTCACAGGAGGCATGGCATTGATCATCACTGGTCTTTTATCATCATTACCATTTTCATATAGTTTGGTGGCTGTTGTTGGGGTAAATCAAAATCATAGAATTATAGATTTGGATGAGAGTTTAAAGATTGTTTAGTGTGCTTTACAATAATAGCATCATCTGCTATAATATCCGTGAACATGTCGCCTCTGGTCACGTGTCCACAGAAAATAATCTCATTGTTGGTTTTAGAAATAAAATAAATACCTGAGAGTGCATAAAGGCAATTTTTAAAAACTGAATACATATGTCAGAACCACAAGCATAAATTATACGGCTTAATTATTTTGACACACACACACACACCCACACGCACATGTACAAATATAAGTTTTATATATGGAAGTATATATAAATGTAATATTTGACCTTTCTTGGTGCTTTACATAATACTCATGCACTGTTTCACTAATCCTTCATCTTCCCAGAACCTTAGTTATATTTAGCAATGTTATTTCACAACTTACAAAAGGAAACACAACTTATTTTGACTCCGACACTAAGGACATTTCTGGGAATACTGCTTTTTTGACTGAGTTCTAAAGTTGGACATAAATAATTATATCAACATCGTGGAGAAAATATACTGTAATTTAAATTTTACATTGTTATTTTTATTATTGTGGGTAGAATAAAATAATAAACATGACAGCATTAATTAAACTATGAAATAGCATCTCACAAAATTGCTAAAATTATTACAATCAGCAAAATCCTCTCTACTCTGAACCTCTTCTCAGAGTCACGTGCATCTTTTGATGAGGTCGTAACTCTTTGGTATCCTTTAAACTTCTGGGCATACGCCTGCTCCTCTCTTCAGTCACACTCACTTGGACAAACCTCAGCTCACATCAAATCCAGTCCCTGCCTACTCTATTTAATCATGGAGGCAACTAAGTCAGGCTGGAGAAAAACATGCGACTTTGATGACTTGTCTCACTGTGTTTCACGACCATTGATTTTAAATGGGCTCTTTCTGCTGTCGGGGCACCATCCCCACTCATAAACTCCAGATGTCAACACAGCAATTGTCTCTTCTTTTTCCTGTTTCTCGATTTTACCTTTCTACTCTATCACTTCCATCATCATAATAACATGCTGTTATGTTTCCTTTCAAATACGAATAAAACAAAGGAATCTCGATCTGACAGGCTAGTTGAGTTCCTGCCTATTTCTCTGCACATCTTTTGGTGAATCTCCTAGAAAGTTTTTTTTATACTCACTGTCTGTACTGTTTCCTGCAGCAATTATGTTTTGAACACCTCAAGTTTAGCTTGTGTGCCCACTACTCTATCAAAATCTGTCTTGTCAGTGTTACCAATGGTTTTCACATTGCTCAATCCAACAGTCAATTCACATTCCTCATTTATGGACCTATCAGAAACATTTAACACAGTTATCCTTTTTTTTTTTTTTCTGAAATACTTTTGCTTGGCCTCTGGAACCCCTTCCCTATCCACTTCTTTACTGTCTCTTTGGCTGGAACTTCTTTTCCTCTAAATATTAGAATGCCTCAGATTTTCATTCTCAGATTTCTCTACTGAAATCACTCTTTAGGTGATCTCATTCAGCATCATGGCTATAAAAATTATTTATATTCTGAGGAAAAAATATATACATACCTTTACTCAGAACTCTTTCCTAAACTCCATATTTTCAAATCTAAACTTCATTTTCTCCACTTCAGTGATGTAAATTCTCAAATGGAGAATGCACTAAATGCGCTAAAAATGAAAATCCTTCCAATCCCCCAAAAGCCCAGTTCCCCATCTCATTCATTGACAATTCCAACCTTTTAGGCTTGGTCAAAAATACTGGACTCAGTCATTTTTTCCCCTTGACTCCTTACTTTCCCTATCATATCGAATATAACCAATCAAAATATATGTTGTCTCTGCCTTCAAGATATGTTTAGAATCTAATTACTTTTGCACTACCACCATTGGGCAAACCATTCCCTCTCAGCTAAATTATTGCAATAACTGGCTACCTGTTTTCTCTTCTTCTACCTTGAATTCATGAATAATCTATGCTCAGTCTACTAGCTAAAATAATCATTCAATATTAGGTCAAATTGTGTCTCTTCTCTACTCAAAGTCCTCCAATTGTTTTCTGTCAAAGCCCTCCAATTGTTTTCTGTCTCACTCACAATAAAAGCCACAGGTTATACAATGCCTCCCATAAGTCTAACGTGGTCTGGGATGCCATATTTCCTCTCTGATCTCATTATATGCTACTCTTCTTCTAGCTAGGCATATTCTACCGGTGCCTAGAACTAGCCACTTTCCTTCCTCCTTTTATGTCTATACTTAAATATATCCACAAATCAGGCCATTTCACTGATCATCTTACAGATAAAAATATGAACACCCTTTTTCCCCACCACCCATAATTCTTCTCCTCCTTATGTTGCTTTAATGTATTCCAGCACTCACAACACTTGGCTTATCATCAGATTATTCGTTACTTGTGTGAGCCCTCTCACACAAAATTTAGATAGATGTAGAGACAGAGACAGACAGACAGATAGATGGATAGATAGATCCCTCATTTTATTTACTACTGCATCATTTGTGTTTACAATGCCTAGAATATGACACTAAATAATTTTTTGAATGAAATACTTAAGAGATTAATTATATACTCTATGCTTTTGATGGCATTCTGTAAAACTATGTGTAAAATGTTGATTTATAGAGATTTATACTTCCCATTAATTTCCATTATGCTTTCTGAAACATGTTTCTCTGGGGAGTGAAATGACCTTAAACATACTTAAGGGGTCTAACATTTATCTTTGAGAACATTTCTCTTTGTAAGTCGGCCACCTAGACACGTTAAATTTTTCCACACAATACTTGTTAAAGAGATACTTCAATGGCCAGTGATTCTCAACCATTCGTGAGCCACACTCCATAACAGTCGGTTTTCAGGAGCAGGAAAATGCAGGCTAATCCTGGGGCACCCATGATACCTGGCTGTGCTAAGTAGCAAAATTATGGGCTTTTTCTTTTCATTACAATTCACATACAGCAAATATGTTATTTTCATTTTGACATTAAATTAATTGCCACATAAAATATGTTTCAATAATCTTATTTTTGTTCTCATTAGTACCCAGTTTAAAAATACTTACAAAATAGTTAATAATAAATACTTTAAAAATACTTTTAAAAAATAAATAAAAATAAACACTTTAAAATCACTCGCAAAGCACTATTTTCATTTCTGATACATATTACTCCATTTTTTACACATATAATCATATTCTAAAAGGTGACGTGGAAACAGTTACTGGCCCTAAAATATCTGTTCATAGTGTTTTGATTATACTTGTGCTTTGGCCGTGTACATGTTTACATATATGCATATATGTGTGTATGTATCCAGGCATGCATATGTATCCAGTACCTTTTTAGTACTTGTATTGTTACATCACTGAATACACAATATAATTTTTGCTTATCTTTCTTATGACCCATTTGACCTCCGTGAGAAAACATGTAGCATATTCCCTTATTCATCTATGCTTTTCCAAAGCCAGGCTTAATACTTGACATATAATAGCTGGTCAGTAAATTTGCTTTAATTTTTACTGAAATATATTGCTCTAAGCCAGATTTTCACAAACTGTTATCAGAGATATAGTAATTCTGCAAAATGTGAGTAATAGTATTCTAGGATTTCACATACAGAATACTCTGAATACTAAACTCCCTCTTGGGATGCTGTAATGTTCATTACATTAATCATAGTCTCTAAGAAACTAAAGATTACCAAAAAAGGCAATCTTTTTTTAACACTGCTTAAGACATAAACACATTTTCCCATTTCCTTTTTTTTATGTATCTCCCCTGATGTCTTAATTTTAGAAGCACATTGCATTATGATAAATACTTACAGAGTGACTAGAGTATTATCTGGCATAGACCTAGGTTGAGAATGACATTAATGAACTTTGCATACCGAGTTCAATTCCAGAAGTGAATACTTTGCTGAGAATGTGCTGTCTCATGTGGCAGATAACTTATATATATGAAAAAGTATAGTAAGAAATTTGAGAAATTTTGGCTTAAATGTGTGAAGAATTTTTATAATTGCTGTGCATACAGTGAAAATAGCTATTTTGTCACCTAAACAGGCAGAGAGAACTTGGAAATGTGAAAGTCCTTAAAATTCTACTGCTTACTGTAATCTTAGTATGAAATAATGTAATTATGTTTACTTGTAAGTTATCCTGTGGTTGTAGATAGGAAGACTTGATACTATAAATGTGTCAGTTCTTCCTATATCAATCCATACTTATGTTAATATGAAAGTAAAAAGTAAGCCAACAGTTTGTTTGAACAAAATAAGCTTATTTTAGAGTTTATATGACAAAAGAAGTATGCAAAAAAAATCTGGGAAATTATGTTGAAGATAAACAACATGGGAGAGCTAGCTCTATAAGATATTAAAATATGTGATGAAGTCTCAATAAATAGAACAGAATGATATTGGTTCAAAGAAACAGAATAGGAGTATGCCTAAATACATATGAAAAATTATTGTACATAGGAAATGGTATGAATGCAAAAAAAGTAGAAAAATTAAATTGACTCCCTATACCATTTCTTATACAAGCAAAATTCCAAGAAAATAAAAGATTTAAATGAACTAAAGTAGTAGCAATTAGAACAGTGAACATAATTTTCAAGAAAGTAAAAAAATAAATAAATAAATAAAGATTGAGCCCAGATGAATGTACTAAGCGTTCAAAACAAGAAACCACAAAAACTTGTAGGTGAAGACAAATGTTTTATTTTGGGAATGATGCAGAAACTGGTATCAAAATTGACTTGAGGTAAATAATCAGTTAGAATTTGTGGAAACCTGAGGAAGTCATATGCACAGAGTGAAAACTGGGTTTGATGTTAAGGAAAGATGTATGTTCATTTGCACAGACACCCTTAAGGTTATATGTGGCTATAGAGGGAAATGTGGCTATAATCTTAAGGATGAGTTTTTGGTGGCATCCACTGAAAAGATGTAAAAAGTAGGAGAGTAACTTGAGTGCATAGGCGAGGCATGTCAAGACCTCAAGGGAGGAGATAGTTTGAAGAATTTATTAGGTGATCAACAGCCTCTAATGTTGCAATAGGTGTTTATTCATACAGAGTAAGATAAGAGATAGAAAGACAGCAAAGCAAAGAACGTGCAGGGATGTGCCTTGTAATTTTTACACTATGACTTTCAATTCTCTTCAATTTCCATTTCCACAAAGAATGTTTACTTGACATTTAAAAGGAAATTAATTGTAGGCATCTCTTATTTCCTTTGTATTTTAATGAGTCATCATTTCAAAACTTTTGTCACCTGTCAGTGTTAAATATGACATAACTACATTGCCCTTCATACTAGTTAAAATTAAAATTTTCACTGATTGGAAAATACACATAGTCATTTATTTCAGAGGGTAAAAAATGATTATACTCAAGTCTATCAAGAATCAGTTCTGCTAGGAGTCTCCTTCAATGTGTTTCAAATATTCAGTGTGTTCCAAATGTAAGACAGAGTGGAGAATGAAAACTTTCAAGTTTGAAACACCAAAGGTTGTACAGGATGGGGGAGACCAAATACCATAAAAATTCACCAGCGTGATTCTCTCTTGGAGGTCTCTTAGGAATCCATGTTCCATCTCTTCCGTTATTCCCTGGGAACAGCATGATTCTACCATTGTCTTCAATTTCCAAATGTGTTAAAAGTGTGGCAAGATACAATTAGAGTGTGTAACTTAAGTGCTAGTAAGACATATCCAAGCAAGCATAGGGCTCTGCACTTACAGAAATGTGCAAGTAAATCTAATTTACTAAAATACCTTTACTACATGTAAATTTAAAATACTGCGATAGCCAGGAGCGGTGGCTCACGCCTGTAATCCCAGCACTTTGGGAGGCCGAGGCGGGTGGATCAGGAGGTCAGGAGATAGAGACCATCCTGGCGAACACAGTGAAACCCCATCTCTACCAAAAAAAAAAAAAAAAAAAATTAGCCGGGTGTGGTGGCGGCGCCTGTGGTCCCAGCCACTCTGGAGGCTGAGGCAGGAGAATGGCGGGAACCCGGGAGGCGGAGGCTGCAGTGAGCCGAGATCACGCCACTGCACTCCAGCCTGGGCGACAGAGCGAGACTCCATCTCAAAAAAAAAAAAAAAAAAAAAAGCGATATCTTCCCCCGTTTTACACTGTTTTTTAATAATTATTTCATAGCCTTTCTAAACTGAAAGTTCCATGGACATAGGGACTATGTCTTGTTTATTGTATTCTTTTTACTGTATGGCTACAAACTGGGGCTGGCCTTTTTATGTATTACCATACTTGTTCCATACCTCATATTATCAGATGGTTGATTTATTATTATTGTCATCATTTTCATTTTACCAATGAGGAAATGGATTCGGAGATTAAACACCTTGCCCTAGATCAAACATAACTGACTCCGGAAGCCAAATTCTTAGCCACCTCATGGTGTTGCCTCAGTACCTGAACTGTATTAATGTACTTAGTGTAGTTATGTTAAGTTAATGCACTTAGTGTATGCAGGAAAAAGGACTCTAAGATGATGGAGGGTCTCAGAGCCAAGTTATGTCAGTAATGAACTACAGATATTCAATGTAAATTCAGGAAGAAATAAGAGAGGTATGTAAACTCATGAATATTTGAGGTTTTCCATATCATGGATGATAATAATTATGCTTATTATTATTTTAATTATTAATATTTGAATCCACAAAATGAAGATAGAACGAAATGTGGTAGATGTAACACAATTTAATTCAATAGTGAGCACAGTTGAATAACTGGCATAGTGAAAGGACTGATACTATTCATCTTTAAGGCTGGTGACTAGGCAGATAGTAGATGATTATCTGTCACAAAGGCTGTTGAAAAGTCTTCAAGTGGTGAGCTAACTTCTTCCAAGTGTTATGAATCTATAGAATTTAGTATACTCCTCAGCATTTATCATATTGAGAATAAGATTTCCACTGACTTGAGAAAAGTAAAACATAATCTATAAAACAGGAATATCAGCTGTTGTTATTCCCCAGGACCAACTTAAATATAAGCCTCTGATTTACATAGAACATAAGTATGTATGTATACATTTTTGGAAGCAGATTTGATTGCAGTTATAAATTTGCTAAAGTCGTAAATGCATTGTTGGCATCCAACCATTTACTGTTTTGGCATAATTATTAATATAGTTACTACTCTTCTGCCTATGAATGTGAATAATTAGAATAATTAGAATGAGTCATATTTTAAATCCTCTTTCCAACTTTGAATTATATTATACGTATACTTGAGCATTAAAGGTGTAAAAAGTGACATAAGTTTTCCATGGAGTATCATACAAGTATTACATCAAGACATTTTCCTGTAGATTATTTTAGTAGTCATAGAATTTTACTACATTGAAGGAATTGATACTGTGACATTTTTGATAGGGAAACCAAGAGTGACCCTTTCAAATTGTACAATGTCAACTTCTACGAAGAAAGATAATTGAATATTGTTATTTGTTATTGAGAAGACTGAAAAATTTCAGTCGTATTGCCATAGTCTGTTGATTGAATTGATTAAGCCTAGCCATAAATATATAGCATTTATTTTTATGTTTTGTCTCTTTTGCTTGGTTATGTGGAATCTGTGCTATTACTTTGACCTCCAATGTTTAATTCAACAAGCAGAAATATAACCTTTTCATTTGACAAAATCTACTTATTTTGCTGGAGGAATTATAAAACAAAACCAGCAGGTGCCTGAGATTGAGTACTTGAAATTATCATTTAAAGCAAAGTGTCTTGTATGTTTTCAACATTGTTCACTCCATTTTCTGGCAGCTGACACTCATTTACTCTCAATAAGTGAATAAGTAGTCGGTGAGTGTCCCTGATGTCAAGGAGCTGTCATAATTTCCATGGAGTTAGCTCTGTTAGGCATTACAGAAATTCACTGTGATCATGCTGACAACTCTTTTATATAGTCAGAAAGTATACAGCAGAGCAGTTTGTCCCAGGGCTAAGGTCAGGCTTTTTATTTTGCTATTATGAGAAATCAATAAATACACAATACTATTTGTCTTATTTCTTCTAAGGAAGGGGGAGACCACAGCATATTTACCTCCTTCTAATTCAAAATATTTCTAACATTATTATTAGATTAGTACTGTTGGGTAAGTCAGTACTACAGGAAAACAAAATATGTAGAAACAGTGATAGTCTGTGAAGTTTTGAGCTAATTTCAAACAGATATTAGGTAGGGTTTGCATCTTCTGTGGAAGCATTCCCCGAAGTTTAATCTTCAACATATTTCTGAATTTATCTTCATCAGATGTTGGATATGTCCCATGTATCCAATGATCACACTTCTGCTTGACTCCCAGCCCCTGCCCTTTCTCCTCTACCTTGCTTCCACTTCACACACTGATAGGCATTTAGGCTGCCATAGCCCAAACTCAACGAGCCTAAAACTAGATGGACCATCTTTTTTTTTTCTTTTTAAAATTTATGTTTTTGTTATTATTTTTTGAGACAGAGTCTTTTTCAGTCACCCAGACTGGAGTACGGTGGTGCAATCATGGCTCACTGCGTTCTCGATCTCCTGGGCTCAAGCATTTCGCCCACCTAAGCCTGCCAAGTAGCTGGGATTACAGGTGCATACACCAGACCTTGCTTTTTTTAAAAAATTTTTTATAGAGTTGGGGGTCTCACTATGTTATCTAGGCTGGTCTTGAATACGTGGGCTCAAGTGATCATCCTGCCTCTGCCTCCCAAAGTGCTGTGATTACAAGCATGAGCCACCGGGCCTGGCCTTCACCATCTTTTTTTCTTAAATCACTTATATTGACTTGGGATTTGTCACAATTTTATCATCCAAACCTAAAATTTTCCCTCATGTACTTCCAAACTCTTCTGAATTTACATATTCTCTTAATTTTCTCCTTAAAGTTTACCATGCCTCAGTCCCTTGACTTGCTTTAATGATATTTATTGCTTTCTTCATTTTGTAAAAAGGACACATTCATTTAAAGTAAGCAGAAAATGCAGAAAGATTAAAAGGACATAAAAATTCCTTGCAATGTTATCTATATTTAAGCATTATTAATATTTGGAGCTAAACTTCATGTTCTCCATCTTTTAATGTTAAACTAAACAATAATCTCCTTTATAAAGTATTTCTTGATCATGGCAGCAGGATGCATTCTATTCTTCTTGCTGCCTGTCAATATCACTCAAGTGGCATATACAGTCCTATTGAATATATTTGTGCAAATACATTGTTCTGTTTTCCAGATTTAAAACTCTTTAAGGCCAAAGCACATGCTTATACATTTCTTTGTTTAAGATAAATTTAGTACAGTGTATAATGTTAATACAATATTTGTTGAATGAATATGCTTAATAATTCAGATCTATTTGAATTATTACTATGAATAAACAAGTTTAATTCTCTTCTCTAGAATGAAAATATGCGTGAGTAAGCTGGTTAGGAGGAAGTGAAATTTTTTATTCAGTTAATAATGACAATACAGATTACATGCTTCAGTGAAGCAAATTCCTTTGTATAAAGTACAATACATTGTTGGGTTCACAATTGCAGAGAGTCATAAGACAATGTATTCTCCTCATATTCCTCTCTTACAGAATGTACCACTCATAATAATTGATGTAAGTATAAAGTATTGTCTTTTTGTGCTACTAAAAATTCCACTTATTTTCATTTGTCTTCCCAGCACTTCTTCTAATGAATTGTATATTTTTAAGGCTTTTGATATTCATTGTTGATATTCCATTTCATTTTATATGTGCTATCTCTAGTGATTGCATCTTTTCTTTGGGATAATCTTCCTTTTTTCTGTGTATAATTTTTAATTTCAAATTTCATTGTCTCAGCAACATGTAGTGTACATACCTTTTGCTTTCTCCTAAACTAGTCAGATTGCATCCTATTTTTTTGCAGAAATAATTCAAAATTTTTACTCTTTTTAAATAAAATTGTTTCCAAGTTAGGGAAATAAAGACAGAAATCCAGCTCTGATAAATAAGTAGTGCTATAGAACTGCGTTCCCAAGACCATGCATACTTGGAGACAATCAAGGATTACGGCAATTGTCAGTCCATTTTATTACTAGGTCTCAAAAGTCTCATTTACTCTTTCCTACTTCAAATGACCCAGGCTTCTTCACATTGATCATCTAAGTTTTGCATTGTTTGGTTAGAATTTCATCAAAAAGTACCTAGTGCTGCACTCACATGCATCTTATTCTGTTGATCAGGTGGCATTGTTTTGTCTTCTTTTGTGGTAAGCACTATCTGTATTTGCACCCACCACATGGCTGGAGCAGTATTTATTCACATTTCTAATTTTAGGATTCTGGAATTTTTTCCCTCACAAACAAATAGGGTTTTATATTTTTCTTCCACATGGTCCAAGGGTCATTCTGAAAACAGTATTTCTTATGTGTCACCCCAATACTACACTGTTACAGTATTCTACGGTGAACACTGTGACTACTAATTCACTATATCTACATTTGAAAATTGAAATGTCAGTCTGTTTGCTGTTCATTTTGTGACAAACTTAAAACGCTTGAGCTTTTTGAAGGTCTTGATATGTAAATTTTTATCATATACCTAAAAACACTCAGATACTACTGCTGAGAGATTTTGGACCATGGTAGAGGAGTTTGTCCAAACATAGAAAATAGTAATTGGTTAAGAAATATATACAAGTAAACAGAATTATTTCTAAGTAAGTTTGATTCTACCCAATAACACAAAATACACTTAGCATGGCATTGTTGCAAAATGTCCATTGCAGGCCTTCCTACATTTCATTAGAAAAGTTTATCATAATTTTAGATAGTGTAGGAATCAGCTGGAGATTTCTTACGTCTAACTCCAGACCAGTGGTTCGCAAAGCATGCTTATAAGACCAGAAACCTCATCACCTGGGTACATGGTAGATAAGTAAATAATTGTCTGCACCCCAGACGCAGCGAATCAGAAACTTGGAGGGCAGAGCTCTGCAAGCTGTGATTGAACAAGCCTCCCAGGTGAGTTTCATGCACACTGAAGGCTGAAACTCAATGAGAACCATTGTTTTAACCAATTAAAATACAATCTTCAGGTGGTTCATATACAATGCCAAAATTGAGAAAGCTTGAGAATCACTGAATAATAATAATCATTTTCAGATGGTACTTGCTAAATTTACAAAAACTGCAAACATGTGGGATTTGCCTAGCCATTCGCACATTTCTTGGGATTTATTCTCATGTAGTCGTCTGCTAGCAGAGAGCAGGGCCCTGGATGATTGGAAAGGCCTGAAACATGGGCATCACCCAAATAGAGTAGTTTTGGAAGGCTCGACATGGCAGAAAAGAAGGTGCACGTTTGAGAGGTAAGGAGAACCTGCGTGTCCGGAACCTCAACATTACTGGCTTTGTTTATTTTGTGGTTGTGCAAATTTGGAGTGCAATGGGATAATGCTAAAAATATGGCAGGAAATAAAAGACTAGAGCATACTGTGGGTAGATAATATCAAGGTCAGAATAAAAGGAAAAATACAGTGAATTCAGCATTAGTGAAAGTAGTTGATTTGATATAATATTCTACTATCATCTCAAAATATGACAGTATTTTTAAATCCCATTTTTGAGACATGATTGAATTTTCTTTTTAATTAGTAGCTTCTCCTCTAATAATCTTGATTTGTGTATGTGCAAATCTAGACCCCTAATGGTTCTGGCTGTTTTAAACATATAGCCTGGTCTCTGAACTCAAGTAGTTATTCTAGATTTAGAAACAGTGCTAGTCATCTGTTAGCACATTAACACATAAACCTATTCTGAATTAGAATATGTTTTGAAAATGTTCCATCCCCAGAGTAATTATGTTCCTGCCTTGAGCCCCTGGTGTCCCAATGCTATTTATACATTAATTTAGTTAGTTTCTTATATGCTTAAGAGGAAAGTATATGAATGCCAATGAGAAAGTCTCAACCTCTGGGATTTGAATTTGAAATTTAAAACAAGCTAAAAGAGCATCAAAAATGGAAGCAGGATTACCAATAAAATTTAATGATTTTAGGGAGCATTAAAATGATAGTTGTATATCCATAAGCAAAGCTGTTTATGTATTTTGCTTTTATTTATTTCAATTTTGAGATAAGGTTTCGCTCTGTCGCTAAGGCTGGGGTGCAGTGGTGCAATCATGGCCTCTACCTCCCTCGCTCAGCTTCCTGAGTAGTGAGGGCTACAGGTGAACCCCATTAGGCCTGGTTAATTTTTTTGCTTTATTTTTTGTTGATACAGAGGCTCACTTTGTTGCCCAGTCTATTCTCAAGACCCTGGGCTCAAGGAATCTTCCCACTTCAGCTTTCCAAAGTGATGGGATTATAGACGTGAGCCACCGCACTTGGTCTATTTTGCTTTTAAAGTTAATAAACCACTAGTGTTTTAGTTGGAAAACAATTATCTTATGATGTTATTTTTAGAAATGCTATAGAAGAAAAATATACATATCTTATAAAATGTGCTGCCCTTTCACATGTGAAAGTATTTGAGGTTTAAAATCAGGTATATCTGAGGGCAAAAAGGGCAAAGATTCAAAAAAGGTCATTGAAACAGGAATCTTAAGATACTGTATCTACAAAGAACATTTCTTGTATATGTTGTAGACACTTCAGTAGTAAAATTTTCTCTTTTGTATTCTGTCTCTTCAGTGAGAGGTACCCTTATTAAAAATCTGCAAGGGAATATATAATTTAAATTACTTCTTTTGGTATAACTTTAGGGAAGCTTATAATAGTAATGCTTTTCACATGTATTGTGCCTTCAGACTACCTTGATATTCAAGTAGACCAGCTTAGCCTGGAAATCCAGTGGATATATGGATTGTCCACAGGCCAAACAGAAAGTCTTCTTTTGCAAAATCACCTGCAGACCTTCCAGTATTGAAACGGTTTGTTCAAACTTCCCAGTTCTCTGATGATATATACATAACATATAAAAGGTTATCCTTGTTTATGGATGAGTCAAAGGGATAAACGTCTAACTAACACTATCTACAATAAAAGTAATATTTTTGTTACATCAGATAACAGGCCCAAGTTTTATTTAAATTGACAACAATAGGACTCATGTAATAGTGTTGAGAGGATTAGATTTAGAATCTAAAAAGTGATAAGCCTAAAATAGCCCCTAGTAGATACAAAAAATATTTAATAAAGGAGTTATTACTGTTAACAGATATGTGATTTTTATTAGTAATGTCGTAAAATAGTGTGATCTCTCTCTCATGCTCACATGGATCTTTTTTCTTGTTCCATGCAGTATGTTAACAGCAAAACTACTTTACAGGTGAGAATGACAAGAAGATGTGAAAGATTATTTCAGTTTTCCCTTTCTTTGAGTAACCAGCATTTCAAGACATAATTTTTTAAAGGTGAAAATTCTAAATTGTTATTACATTAAAAGTATTTAAAAGAGATTCAATCAATGGTTTAATATAAGAACAAAAAGCAGTATTTTTCAGGAAATCAAGCCAGAGATTATTGAGTATCCATTCTTTTTGGCAGACCTTATTTGCTTATTTTAAAGGCAGTGAGCAAAAGGTGTAGAACTCCAAGAGAGAGACATTGATTAGAAGTTTTACTTTAAGACTTCATTTTTATTTTCTGAAAAAGCATTTATTTTTAAAACTTGGCACTGATTATTAAGACAGGTACAGCTTAAATTGCCCATTAAAAAAATCACATGTCATTCCCAAACCTGTTCATATACACAGAGAAAAATACAGGTATGTACTCATTACTTTGGCCTTTCCTTAATCTGAATAATTTTTTTTATAAAACTGAGTATTTTTGTGATGTTGCTCCATCAGCTCATTTAAAAACTGCTATATGAGCTTGTTCAATGTTGTTTAATCTTAGGACCATTTTTGTTTCACTTATAGCTCTAACATCTGTCTTTTTCTTTTTTTTTCTTTTTTTTTTTTTGCCACAAACTCTTTTGTTTCTGTCTTTAGTAACTATCCATGCTTTTTGTCCTCTCACTCACTACTAATTACTCTCAATATGATGACAATTTAAGAGACTTGTAGCAAGCTAATTGTCTTCCTTATATTTTCCCTCTCTATAGATATGTTTCCTCAAAGATATCTATGAGAAGTGTCAGGCATTTGCAGAGACACATTATCTTGGCTGCATCCACCACTGTTAAAACCTCTAATGTCACAGGAAGACTTGTCTAATTTCTAGAGTCATTACTGGAAGTCTTTCAATGAACACAGGTCATCATTGGGGCCACACAAAGGCTCTGGCACTAAAGAACTCTGATAGACATTCTGTAAGAATGAAGCTTACATTTTGGCTAGCATGCCCTTAATTTCTTATCTCCAAATTTTAAGAAAATTAACAGTAGGTCTTCATGGTTTATTCATCATACATAAAATTTTGTTCATTTGACTTTCATGGTGATTTTTGATTATAGTAAAATCCAACATTCCTATAGAAATATAATTCAATTAACATGTGTTCTAAAATATTCTAGTATCTACATTATTAAGAGTAAAAAAAGATAAAATTAATACATTTTATTTAATCCAATATGTCCAAAGAGTAAAAAAAGATAAGAATAATACATTTTATTTAATCCAAAAAATGATTTTTACATGTGTTCAATATGAAAACTATAGGTAGGATATTGGACATATTTTTTAAATTAACATTTCCAGTGTCAGGGTGTATTTTATACTTGCAACACACCTCAGTTTGAACTAGCCACATTTCAAATGCTTGATATTAACAGTGACCTATGACTACCATATTGGACACCGTGGGAATCAATTCCAAAATAAAATATGTAAATTACATGATCTTTAAGTCTTCTTTCAGCTTTTCTTTCAAAGTTTTCTACTGAATGATTTTTATGCCTCTAACCTGTGTGTTCCAAGAAACCAAGTAGAAAGTGAATATATCCTTGAAATATTTAGCAGTAAATAAAAATAAGTAATTTATTATTTCTTATTGACTGTTTTGGGAAGGAACTCAGTATGTAGGCCCTTTATCCTATTATCATCAAGGAATACTTCTTATTTCTTGGTTACTACTATCTCGTTGATACATTTAAATACATTTTTAAGCTTTTATTATGTCCGGTGAGTCCTATTTAATTTTTTAGCAATGCATTTGTAGAATTCCTCTGGTTGTACTATAGTTAACCTTTTATTTTCTGCTAACTCCTTAAAGCTCCTCCTAGAAATGTATCTAAATGGTCATGTGTACAAACGATAAATTGACTAATACCTGATTCAGTTATGCACAATATTTTATGCATAGGATTTATTTTTATAAGTCGTGTTTATGGTCTTCCTAAATAAGCAGTTAAGGAAATACATATAAATGTTAGTAAACTGTCAATTATACTGATACTATACGTGAATTAGACAAAGTTAAAAAATTTAGAAAAGTTTTCAGCCTGGCATATAACATGCGTCCACCTTGAATATAACACATAAATCCAGAGACACCAGAAAAAGCCAAATATAGAGAACATGATTGTTTGGTTATGAGCATGAAGAGGTGATGCAGTGTTTGGGAAAAAGGGTCACAATCATGTCTACTGGAGATGCACCCTGTAATTACATCACCATCCAGCTGAATGCAAACCTGCAGGGAAGATGTTAAGGTAGTCTTGTCGAATGTTGTGTCTGCAATCTGTTTCTCTGCATGCCGATAAGAAGGCAATAAAGTCAAAGACAACTACACAACTAATGTATACTGGAGAAGAAAACTAGGCTCAATTGCAATGTACTATAACAACTTTGAAGTTATACAGTGCCAATAACTTAAGTGACCTAGAAAAATTAAATTTCAAGACGGTAGCATTATATAAACCAGCGAATCGTGTCATTACCATATGAACACAAAACTGGATTATTTTAAATATTCTATTCAGTTATCTCTGTATCTCTATCCTGTATATATCCATAGTTCACAGACTACAAGAAATATATAATAAAAGAAGGCAAAAATAAACTTTTGAAAAAAGAAAGTATACTAGGAAATGTAATTTCAATTCCATAAATTGTAAAGTACTACTAATCTTGGTGATTGGGGGGAGGAGAGCTGACAGAAGTGACCAACAAAAGTTGAGTCTTTACTAAGTAACGAAATTGTATCCTTTGCCTAGCTTACTTGATCTTTTAGCCCCCACAGCTGTGTGCTATTAATATTTCTTCTTAAAAGATAAGGCCCCTGAGCCTGAAAAAATTAAATTGCACAGTCCACAATCATTAAACTAAAAAACTAGGTCTACCTAACTGTAAAGCTCACATTGTTTACACATTACTTGAAAGTCTAGAAATTTCACTTCTGAGTCTTGCCGGTTATGTCCCCAAATAGGAACTTGCCCCATTGGACTCCCTTGTGAATCACTATATTCACCAGTGTGCTTATTAGAGCCAGTCCGAAGGGCCAAGACGTTTCTTCCTGTGAAATAAGAAGTATGGAAACAAGATATTAAATATCTACTGTGTTTCAGAGGAAAATGAATGCTCAGATATTAAATACAAAAATGTAGCAAAAAATTGCTCGCAGGTGCTGTTGGTGACTCACCCATATCTCATCAACACACATCACTCTTGTACATTCCAACTGGAAGCACCTGAGACGCTTTCTGAAGGCTTTTCTGGTCAGGGTATCTGGCTCAGCTGAAGGACAAATGGAAATGCCAGGCGTTCATATCACCTGGGAGCAGCCCTGAATCAATGACTGGCAGCTTTGTGGATCAATATCCTAGTTCCTTTGTTCCTTGGTGGGGAGAAACCTGAGACACAGTATACATTGCTTCTCAAAGTTGAGCAGTGGTGTTGGGTTCCAAAGGTCTTCATGTGCTGCAGCAGTAGGCTGCTCAACATCTCAACATCGTACTGCTTCCTTGTCCGCTTGGAATCATACCGGTGCTTCCCTTGGAACATCTCTCCCTCCAAAATATTAATACTCATGTATTTGCTCAAGCTCCTCTTCTGGGGGAATTTAATGTAATCTATAATTCCCGTGCTGGAAGTTAGAATTTTAGTATTACAATGGTAATCCTTTAAACTTTCACAAAACACCACTGACCTGTTTGTTTTTTTCCTATAGTAGTAAAAGAAAGAATCTAGAAGGAAGAGCACAAAGAGTCTATAAAAATAACAGGGGATGAGAGAGAAACAGGAAAGAGAAATAAAAGAGATCAGAAAAGGAGGGAATCACAGCTCGGGAGCGGAAATGAGAAGAGTAAAATGTGAGCAAAGCAAAGAATCATGGTCAGGGGAATATTTTCCAGAGGATTCTTTTGAAAAGTCTTGCTGCAAATTTGGAAAATGAGCAAGAGTAATGTCAAATACTATAGCTTTTTGGAATAGAGAGATGAATGAATAAATAAAAATGTTTATTTGTTCAGGTGGAAGAATCTGGACAAATAAGTGAAATTTGCAGTGAGGTTGATGATTGTTCAATATGAGGATGGACTTTCTAACCAAAACCATCTGCTAGGGTAAAGCTACCTCTTCTTCACTTAACTCCAGCTTTGATGAAGTTACTCAGATGGTTGGTGTTTCTCAGAGATTGTGCCACATGGATTTGGTTTATTACTCATTATCCAATAAATCTGTGAATTTATATGTCAAAAAAAAGCTGATGGTGGGCAGACATTGTTTAATGATCAGCTAGTATCTGCATACTTGCTTAATACCCTGTAACATGATTTTGTCTGAAAACACCTAGTTTCCCAGACTAGCGTCTCTTCTAATGTCAACTTCCCCACTGCACTGACAACGCAGGCCCATTCATTTAAAATTTAAGAGACATTTGTAGCATTCCTGTTCTGTATCAGGTTTGCTCAATCTCACTGAGGAGTCGAGATCTCTACACAATTATCTCTCACAATGAAACATGCGTTGATGAAATTAGATATACTTTATTCCACAGGAAAAAAAAACCTAAAGTTGTTGTAAAATGGGTTTAGTTATTGTGAATCCTTTCTAGTTCGTTATAATTATGTGACTGGATATAATAGAAAAAGTGTGTATTCCAGGAAACCTGTATTTTTGTCTTATCTTGAGCTATACCTAGCTGGTTAATCTTAGAAAGTCATCTAACTCTGGAGGACCAATGTTTCTTTGTCTATAAAATGAGCTTGAACAAATCCTCCAAATTCCACTACCTCTGGCTCATAAATAGACTACAAACATTCTTGAATAGCTTCGACTATGTTGAAACTGAATGCAAAAATGTGTGAGCCTGTGCATTTTTCTGCGAGAGAGGGGACATAGTTTTAATCAAATTCTCAGACTGTTATTTGAAACATTTTAAGAAATGCTGAATTGTACTACCTTGAAGATCTTACTTTTTCTGAAATACTGTGATTCATAATTCTATGACTCATTACCTTTTTGGCAATTTTGAATAGTCATTTCTAGGAAATCAACTTGTTCCTTAAATAAATATCAAAGTTACACTGGTCTTAAAATAATGGTTTATCTAGCCATGAACTATTTCACAACTAAAAGAACTGTTTAGGTTCTTGGCCAATTAAAATTGATACATCAAATGTTAGAAAAAACTGAAACTGTGGGCTGAATTACACATATAATTTCAAGAAATGTAGAATGGTGAAACTGCTAGTAATAGTGACTAAAGTGAAACAAAAGATTTTTTAAAAAATATCTCATAAAAGTCAAGTCTGAAAAGTAAAATTTCTCAGGTCCCGCATAATGTAAAATGACTTAATTAAAGCAGCAAATATAAAATGATGATGATAAAATACTCAAAAAATGGATATGTTACCTTTTGTGAGTGTACTACCTCAATTCATATCTATATGTCTGATTTGCATTAATACGTGTTTGGTTTTTATTGGTGTGATGGTTTTAGTTGGTTTGCTTTTTTTGTATAATCCTTAAGGTTAATTTAAAAAAAGAAAAAGAAAGAAAATTAGAGTAATAAAAACCCTTTAGGAAGTAATTTGTTAGATATTCATCATTCCTTGAATCTTCAAATTCACTACTCAGTGTGGGGTAGACATCCTGCCTGACTGAACGTTCAATTATTTTATGGGCTACAGCTCAGAAGACGACTCACCTTTTTAATAAGCTGCTTGTTGAGAGAAGCTCGAAAAGGATGAAATTGTGTGGAGGTTCAATAATTTTGAACCTTATAGTAAAATTAAAAAATTATTATTGATTGACATAAGTATGTTATTTATCTCAAACTACTCACCAATTAAGACTCATTAATTGTACATTTTAGGATATTATTTCATAAGATTAATGAAATTAACCAGCGATTACAATATGTTTTATTTTTAGGATGCTTTCAAATTATTTACAACCTGTCTGTATTACACTACAATCATGTCTAAGAGAGGAATATTACCATAATTTTGGGGAAGACTGTTCCTATGATGATGAATGAGTATATTTTTCAAAATCCAAAGCGCAATTGACTTATTTCTAAAATTCAATCCTAGGGTAACAAAGAAACTCTGCACTTATAAGCATTGCATATTTGTTTTAAATTGTAAGAGCAGAATGTTAGTTCATTTAATGAGTATATATATTTGACTTTAATCTTGTTGTGTTGAAAATAATGCATAAATGTTAATGGAAAATAACTGAAGCCATAGAAGGGAAAGGTAGTTGTGTCAAACACCATATAAAAAGGTAAATATGACCGGGCGCAGTGGCTCACACCTGTAATCCCATCACTTTGGGAGGCCGAGGCAGGTGGATAACCTGAGGTCAGGAGTTCAAGACCAGCCTGGCCAACATGGTGAAATCCTGTCTCTACTAAAAATACAAAAATTAGCTGGGCATGGTGGTGGGCACCTGTAATCCCAGCTTCTTAGGAAGCTGAGGCAGGAGAATCACTTGAACCCAGGAGGGAGGCAGAGGTTGCAGTGAGCCACGATCATGCCATTGCCCTCCAGCCCGGAGGACAAGAGTGAGACTTCATCTCAAACAAACAACAAAAAAAGGTGAAATTTCAAAAATAATAATAAAAAATTCAATTAAAAAAACTTAAAATATGAAAATGGCATGAAATTTATGGAAGTGTTGTTCATTTTTATATTAAGCAGAGAATAGTGTATAATATTTAAATTATCTTTCCCTAATTTTTTAATATTCTTAACATTTGTGAAATATAAGGTATACTAAACCCAAGTGGTGAATTCAACTCAAACTCAAGATATTATATGAAGAAAAATTTTCCATCTTCATTGTCATTATCCATTTTGTGTAACATTTAGAGTAGTTGAAAACTTACTTTACTAAACAGAGAGGTGAGAGAGGGTTAAAATTTTTGTTATTAATGTTAACTGCCTATGTGAGTTTTGTGTTCCTTTAACCTTGTTGAATATAATTATTCAAGTAGAAGTAATCTATTCAATCATTAATAGTATGTAATTCTATTATGTTATAAACGAGAGTATTTGAATTCCTACTTCTTCTCTCTGAAAATAGTAATATAAGAATTGTGGATGGCATAATTTGATAAGGATCTGTGATTATAAAAAATTATGAATGCAGGTGTCTATTCAGTTTTAGACTCCTGACCTCAAGCATATGAAACAAGTGGGTGTGTCATAACATCAGGAGAGATCACATCATTCATGACATTTGTATTTTATATGTCCTTGAAAGTTTTCTTCTGAAACTGTTTGGCTAATTTTGTAGTAATTTTATTCCAGATTTGTTCAGTTTTGATATGTTTTCTCCATTCACTGCCAACATCCATTTGAGTATTTGAATACTATGTAGATGTATTTTTAGTAAAATATGTTTCATTTTTGTAATTGGATCCACGCAATGCTGGAGAGTTCTACATGTTAAAGATTTATAAAAATAAAACTTATTTAAAAATTAAATGTAAACTCATGTTCTCACAACAAAGTAGTATTTCAAAAATGTTCATATAGCCTTGCAAATAGTTGAAAATATATATTTGACATTATACATTTTTATTCATCCTAACAGTTCTGTTCACTAGGATGCTTTTCCACGATACTCTTAAGTCATTGTTGTAACTGAAAATGAACAAGAGTAATCATTTAGTGAAGACTTTAAGTTGTCTCCCTAAGAGAACTTATGTGGGGAGAATGATACTCCCTGCATTTTTCCTGCAGCTGACATTGCATATAAATGACACCTGCTGAACCATGCCAAGACCTACAATCTCATTGTGACCATGGAAGCTCATGGCTAAGAGTGCTGCCTGCTAGTTGATCCAAAAAGTTGGGTTCCTGCCAGAGATGTAGAGCAATGCAGTACATTGATAATTAGTAGCTAGCTCTTTCACCTCTCTTCTCATAAATGTCAATGATAGCCTTGAAATCCCAAAGCATTTCTTTAACATTTCTATTCTTTTGGTACAAAATTGTGACTGAAGCAGGTTAATCAATATTACCAAGGGGACTAATGGTGGAAGTTTCTGCTATGACTCTTATCTCCAGTTCATAAAATACAGAGAATGTTTTCGAGATATATAACTCCTTTAGCTTTTTGTAAGTCCTTAAAATCGGATCCTTTATATCCCACATGTATTATGCAACATTTAGCTGTGAATATGCAGGAGATATTACACTTAACGTAAAAGAATGTTTGATGATCTAGTGAGAGTACATATGAGAGAGAATTTTGAAAATGGTAGGACTGTGCATTATTATTAATGTTGTTGCTGTGTATGCTCACCCCTCTCCAAGTCCTTTCTGCTGTTTTACTTTCTTGTTTGTAATTTAATTGAATAATTTTAAAAATATTTTGAAACCAAGTAATTCTAAATATCATGTGGCAGGAGAAAAGGAAATAAAGTGACCTTTTCACAGTTGGGAATTACAAAATTTGTAACATTTATCTTCTCCGTTAATTATATCATCTTGCGGTTGTCTTTCTTATACAGCTTTCCTCATTTAGCTACATTGAACCAGGACATATCCATATATTGATCTCAACTTTAGCCCAATTTTCTTAGCAAATGCTGAGCTAGAGTGAAATTTAAGAAGTCTTAGTGATAAGGAACCTTATCCCCACCCTCGTTTTGTTATATGCTAACATAAGGTCTTGCTGCTTCATTTTTAAATAAACATTTTATTTTAGAATACATTTAGATTTATAGAAAAGTTGAGGAGAGAATACAGTTCCCATTCCCCTTATCACCAACAACCAGTTTCCCCTACTGTTAACTTTTTACCGTAATGTACTAACGTTTGTCATAATTAGTGAGCCAATATATGTATGTTTAGCCTAATATTTATTGAGATTTTATTAGGTTTTTACCTTAAATCCTTGTGGGTTTTTGTTTGTTTGTGTGCTTTTTTAGTTCCAGAATCCAGATCCAGTCTAGTTCACCATATTACATTTGGTCATTATGCCTCCTTAGGATTCTCTTGGCTGTGACGGTTTCTCAGACTTTACTTGCTTATGACTTTGACAGTTTTGAAGAGTACTAGTCAGGTATTTTGTAGAATGTTCATCAATTGGGATTGACCTAATGTTTTTCTCATGATTAGACTGGCATTATAGGTTTTAGAGAGGAAGATCACAGATACAAAGTGTCATTCTCACCACATTGTATCTCGGATACACACTAGCAACACGACTTGTCACTGTTGATGTTGATCTTAATTACCTGGCTCAAGTAGGATTTGTTAGGTTTCTCCACTGCAGTGTAGACTCTTTCCACACTGTAGTATTTGGAAGGAAGTCCCTATGTGCAGTTCACATGTAAGGCTGTTATGTCTACCTCTTTGAGGGCACAGTGTTGACATAAATTATTCTACATGGGACATGTATAAAATTTGATTAGTCCCCCCCATTTATTTATTCAATCATTTACATTGGTATGGACACATGAATTTGATTTTAGCATAATCTGGATTATATTCTAATAGTACCTTATTTCTTTTTTTGATTAAATAATTTCAGGTCTGGCCACCGGAAATTCTTTTAGTTGCCCTGTGTCCTTTTGACACACCTGCGTCACCACAGAGTTTTTGAAAAGTATTTATTTTCTGGCATTACAACGTGCATCAGTTTTAGCTTGTATGTTTTTTGCTCCAGTCTTGGAATCAACCTTCTAAGGAATCCTGGTTTTTGTTGTTGTTGGATGATGGTACTTACTAGAAACCAGTATCTGGATGCTATGTATGCTCATTGATAGTGGAATATAATTGTGCAAGGAGATATATGTGTTTCTGCTAAGCCATGTATATATGCATATCTATAAATTTCTATATCTGTGTCTTCACATCTGTTTATAAGTATATTCAGCTGTATGTTTATTTAACTTAATGTGTGTTCATATTGATGTACTCAACTATAACCAATTACCATATCAATCATTCTAACCTTTTCCCCTTGCTATTTGTAAATTCCCACCCAATAGTAGGAAACCTGGATCCCAGGCTGAACGCGGTGGCTCATGCCTGTAATCCTAGCACTTTGGGAGGCCAAGGCAGGTGGATCACCTGAGGTCAGGAGTTTGAGACCAGCCTGATCAATATGATGAAACCCTGTCTCTACTCAAATTACAAAAATTAGCCAGGCATGGTGGTGTGCACCTGTAGTCCTAGCTACTCAGGAGACTGAGACAGGAGAATTGCTTGAACTCGGCTGATGGAGGTTGCAGTGAGCCGAAATTGTGCTATTGCACTCTAGCCTGGACAACAGAGCGAGACTCCATCTCAAAAAAAAAAAAAAAAAAAAAAAGAAAAGAAAAGAAAAAAGAAAAAGAAAAGAAAAAAGAAACCTGTATCCCATCATTGCCATCAATTTAATTACTTGTGAAATTCTAGTTATCATGTATGGTAGTTTCAGAACTGTTAGTGGTAGCCCCCTGGAGAATAACTTTGTCAAAGAGAGAACAGGATTTATGAGCAATGACTTACAAACTCCATTTATTTCCAAAGTTGCCTAGGTTAGCATCTCCCCTCTCCCCTGCCACCACATAAGTGAGGTTTTGATACATTTTCATTATGGTTAGATTATTATTAGATTAATTTTGTTTGCCTGGGCTTATTTTACTGAATTTCTACTCCTCCATTTTCTATTCCTCTGCCAATCCCTCACAGTTTTGATGACTGCAGCTTTAAATGTCTTGGAATATAGCAGCATGATGAGTCCTTCAATTTGTTCTTTTTTCAGTATTGTGATAGCTATTTCATGTCTTTTTCCTTGCCATATAAGTTTTAGATATGGTTTGTCAATATCAGTAAGATAACTTGCTAAGAGTTTGATTGGGATTGTGGTTAATCTATAGGTCAGTGTAGAAAGAATTGACATTTAGAAGTATTGAGTCATAAACCTGGAAGATATTTCCAACACCCTCTTCTTTTTACCCTGTGAAATAATAAAAAAGTGCCATTTTTAACATGTTTTCCTCGTTAAATATGTCTTATAAATTATATAGGTCCAGAAGACAAAAAAGAAAAATAATCTCCATCCAACAAACAGCATAGATTAAGATTAAATAGATACACAAGTATCTGGGTCTTGCCAATTAGGTTTTGAAGTGCATTCATACAAGAAATTTACTGGAACACATTTTGATATATATTAACTATAAGGCTATTGTAATAGTATAGATGGCATAGAAATTAAAATTCATTGTGCAGAAGACTGACACATACGGTCAGAGAGGAAAGAAGACTCAGGGAGTAGCACCTTATTAATTAGAAGATTGGGGAGGCTAAACATAAGCCTCTCTGGAGAAAAAATTAAGGACATGAGACAAGAAATAAGCTGAATCTATGTTGAAGGGATAGAGATGCATAAAAGAACTGGGGTATTAGAAAAGACTACTTTGAAAAAATGAGAGTTTCGAGTTACGAGACCAGAAATGAATGGCTTAGAAAGGCACCCTCTTCTACCCACAAATTATACTTGAAAAAATAATAATCAAAATATCATAACATGTTTTAAAAATAAAACACAGGCTTATTATTTGAATCTCAATATTTATTTTCAAATTAACAGCCTAGTACTGGTCTGTGAGTTACAAATTCTATATATTTGACCAAGTTCCATTTAGAGAGTGAAGGTGGATTTTCTTCTTAATAAAAGAGGCGTTTTAAAAATTCTAAAATGTAATCGATAGGAAAGACTGGCAAAGACATATGAGGACACAAATATTCCAAACAATTATGAACATGCCAACAAAAGGTTGGTTTTCAAAAGACCATGTTTTTTTAATTTCAGAAAAATATGGTTTCAGGAATTCCCATAAGTAATTCAGCGATGAGCTATCAGCTGCTGGTAATGAATTCTCCTACAAAGGAATAATTTATTCCCAGTGTGCTCACACAAGCTGGGATGCTACCAGGAACTTGAAGCTGTAAAAGAACCCTATCTTATTAGCTACAATGCCTCACTCACAATACAGACCTCATGAGTTACATATTAAATGATGAGAGGTTATTTATCTTCATACACTAGTTTGGAAATGGATGAATCATTTCTCATTTCTTCTGAAAGATACACATTGTGCTTTTGCTCACATTTCAATTTCAGAGCTTCAAACTTGTGATACTTATCTAATTGAAGGATTAGATTCACATTTGCACACACACAAAGCACAAAACAAATGAACTGCCATATCTAAAGGCAATAGATATTAGCAACAAAACACATTAACAATGAAATTTTACTTTTCTAAAAATGTTCGGTTACATATTAAAGCAAAATTGTCTTGCACCCTAATGCTATGCAAATGTTTTTGATTCAATTCCTTAATTAATGGTATTGGATTTTTAAAAATAAAATCTGTTGGTTTCCAAATCAGGTCCTTATGCTTGTATCTATCATTCTGTTCTGAGAGGGTTGATTTATGGGTACCTATAAATAAAACACAAATCTAAAAAATTTAGTGAGTGGAGCCCAGCATACTTTAAAATGTAAATTGAAACACCTCCATATATTCTCATCAAATATGTTGACTTAGAGTTACTAATTTTACTTCAAGCTAGATAAGAAAGAATTGTGTATAATCTGAATACTTACTAGCAGTGAGCATATGATTGTGTGCCTGTAAATACAGAACATCATTGATAATGGAAACTCAATGTATCCAATGCTTATTTATTTATACAAAATACATCAACTCATGATGGATTAAAGACTAGATCAAAGTCATTAAAAAATAAAAAGATACAAAAGCAAAATACTTTTTTCTTAGATAATATCTTTATCAAAATAATACTTATAAAATAGTGGGGCTTAAATTTATTGCTGTGTATTGGGGCTTGCTCTTTATGTGTATTTCACCCCATTTAACCTGAATAACAACATGCTAGTTATAGCCTTACACCTTTAAAATGGAGGTCATTCTGAAGGCCTAAGTTCTTTGGGTCATCTCTAATATAACAGTACTTCTTTTGCAATTCCAGACTCATTTTTCTTTATTTCTGTATTAGCCCATTTTCACATTTCTGATAAAGACATACCCAAAACTGGGAAGAAAAAGAGGTTTAATGGACTTGCAGTTCCAGATGGCTGGGGAGGTCTCACAATCATGGCAGAAGGTAAGGAGGAGCAAGTCACAGCTTACATGGATGGCAGCAGGCAAAGGGAGAGCTTGTGCAGGAAAACTCCCATTTTTAAGGCCTTCAGATATCATGAGACTCATTCACTATCACCAGAACAGCACAGGAAAGACCCGCCCCCATAATTCAATCACCCCCCACCAGCTTCCTTCACAACACGTGAGGATTGTGGGAGTTACAATTCACAATGAGATTTGGCCGGGGACACAGCCAAACCATATCACTTTCCTAAACTGACTGCTTGATATTTGTATGCATTATGTATGAAAATGTATATTACTTCATGTAAAATGAAAGCTGTTTGATTATGCTAAAGAAAACAATTTTGTATTGTATCTAGAAAAGAAAATGTTTAATTCGTAAACATTAAAAGAATGAATAAAATCCCAAAGCAAACTTTAGAAATATACTAAATATAATAATTACCTCATATCATTCTCTTGTAATGTCTAGTTCTTCAAAAAGCTTTATAGAAAATGTACATAGGTACTATTGAGAGTAGAATTTTAATTTTAACTCAGGGAACTTAAAAATTTTATGTAATGACCTTCATACTGTACATTTTGCAACCTTTTATTTTAGGGCATTATCAATTTCTCAGATCAAAGTTTGAATTACAGTTTAATATTCTGCTCACCAACTTCATTATTTAGGTACAAAAGATTTAAAGATCTAAAATATAAATGCATTAAATTTTAGAAAATGTTTTTTCTCCACAAGGAAGCACTAAAATGAACAAAATAAATTAATGACTATGGTTACTACTTTCTTCTTTTACATAACTTAGTTGGTTTTAAGTTTCAGCTCTATCTTTCCTCAGTTTTGTTCTATTTGGTTTGGGAAAGTTATGTATATACAAATTTATGTATATACAAATTTATGTCTGTTTATGTATGTATATACAAATTATATACAAAAACATACATACATTTGTATTTATGTATATACATAAATTTATGTCTGTTTGCCAATGAGTGTGTGGTCATGTATATTTTTGTGATTGATTATAGAATAATATTTTTGCCCAGTTTTTCCAAAGATATATTTAATAGCACTAAATAGAAAATCTATGATATCCATACTCGTTTATATGGGATATCTTTTTCCTCTTCTTTTAAGCAGGAAGTAATTTCTTAGACTGAAATGAGCTTTAGACAATTCCTATCACCTCAGCATGCAGACAATATTGGTCACTCAAGGGAAGATAAGTTGCTGATAAATCTTCAGTATAACATTACAGAACTCAAGAGCCACAGTATGAGATTGTCCCAACAAAAGTTTAGAGCACCTTGTCTATCATATCTGGAATCTATGCAAGTTAATCTAAGAGTAGATAGTAGAATAGTGGTTACCAGGGGCTAGAGTAGTTTGGAAGGGATGCTTGGGGAGATATTGATCAAATGATATAATATTTTAATTAAATAGAAATGTTTAAGAGATCTATTGTACACCATGTTGACTGTAGTTAACCATGTATTATTGAAAAATGCTGAGAGGGGATGTAAAGTATTGTCATCACAGAAATAATTATGTGACGTAATGCATATGTTAAATAGCTGAATTTAGTCATTCACAATGTTTATATACTTCAAAATACATGGCATATAGTAAATACATACAATTTTATGTCAATTTAAAGAAAGAAAAAACATGAAAAAAAAAAACTATGAATCCTAGAGCACTTTAGGGAGAGCGGAAATTTCCTGTCACATTAATAGGATAGTATTTAGAGACTGTACTTAGAACAAGCATATAAGCACAGAAGGACCTACTTTAAGAGCCCTGGAGCAAAACAGTCATCTCACAGAAACTAGATCAAAGTGTTAAGAATCATTTAAGCAGATACAAATACTTCCTGAACCATATTTTGCCCACATTACTTGAGGGTTATTCTTTATGAATTAATACGGAAACTTAAGTAACCTGCACACTCTATATAATTTATTGTACAGAAGTAAGCATGTAAAGTCATATGGGCTCAAACTTTCACACACCTGTGAGATAATGTTCCACTTTATCTACCAAAATAATCTTTATTTATGATAATGGTTGATTTCCATTATCTTTTAGGTCACGATACATGCTTTTGACTAATGTTATCTGCTTCCATACTCAACATAATTCAGAAATGTTCTTCCTAAAAAATAACATACTGAATGTCATATGCTGCAAATTGTGTGTAATTTTAAACCTATTGGCAGAGGGCTGACTCCCCAAGTCTGTCTCCTGGCAGTTACCCCTCTCATTCCTCATCAGTCACACACATAAATTACATACAATTTAGAAATGGGCTAATGTAGCCATGAGAAATACAATGTCTTCATCATAATATTTGTCACTACTTTTAATAATAACCCTTCTAAAACTTATGCCGGAAGTGAATACTTTTCTTTAAATAAAGTTTCTTAAAATCCATTAAAAATGCTATAACTTTATCAAAAAATATACCATGTATTTTAAAATGTGCAACAGAGCAGTTGAATGGTTTCTGTAGGTATAAAATTTCAACAATATTTGTTATATGCCACTCCATAAAATCTTTTAAATAATAGAATATTTTATACCAAGGAATTATCATGGCATATGATTTCCTGAAAATGAAATTTTCCTTGATGATTTAACATTTCCAATAACCCTGATAATCATCATCAAATATATATTTGTTAGGTTGTTACTAGTTACTAGAACTATAAACTAGGCTGTATTTTAAAAAAACAATTTTCTTCTTGCAAATTATTTGTTACATGAAAAATACCAAAACGTTATTGCACACTGTGCATGAGTAATGGCAACAAGAAGAAACTGGAGGCGTATGTTTTGAGACTGGTTCACGCAGAAACTGCAAATAATAGTTAACATAGGGAATGCTGTGATGATGAATTCATTAGGGAAAAATACATATCGTATTGCATTAGCCTTCGTATTTTAGGATGGGGTATATACTGGATAGTTAAGAAATTTTATTTTATAAAACAAATTTGACCATACAATGCATAGAATATGGTGTTCTTTCTTTTTTTAAATTTAAGCTCTGGGATATATGTATAGAACATGCAGCTTTGTTACATAGGTGGTTTGCTGCACCTATCAACCCATCATCTAGGTTTTAAGCCCTGTGTGCATTAGGTATTTGTCCTAATGCTTTCCCTCCCCTTCTCCCTCACCCCTAGAGAGGCCCCAGTGCATGATGTTCCCCTCCCTGTGTCCATGTTTTCTCATTGTTCAACTCCCACTTGTGAGTGAGAACATGCAGTGTTTGGTTTTCTTTTCCTGTGTTAGTTTGCTGAGAATGATGGCTTCCAGCTTCATCCATGTCCCTGCAAAAGGCATGAACTCATCCTTTTTTTATGGCTACATAGTACTCCCTGGTGCATATGTGCCACCTTTTCTTTATCCAGTCTATCGTTGATGGGAATTTGGGTTCGTTCCAAGTCTTTGCTATTGCAAATAGTGCTGTGATAAATGTGTGTGCATGTGTCTTTATAGTAAAATGATTTATAATCCTTTGGGTATATGCCCACTTATGATTCTGGGTCGAATGGTATTTCTAGTTCTAGATCCTTGAGGAATAGCCACACTGTCTTCCACAATGGTTGAACTGATTTACACTCCCACCAACAGTGTAAAAGCGTTCCTATTTCTCCACGGCCTCGACAACATCTGTTTTTTCCTGACTTTGTAATCATTGCCATTCTGACTGGCATGAGATGGTATCTCACTGTGGTATTAATTTGCATTTCTCTAATGACCCGTGATGATGAGCAAAAATCACAAGCTTTCCCATACACCAACAATAGACAAGCAGAGAGCCAAATCATGAGTGATCACAATTGCTACAAAGAGAATAAAATACCTGGGAATACAACTTACAAGGGACATAAAAGACCTCTTCAAGGAGTATTACAAACCACTGCTCAAGGAAATAAGGGAGAACACAAACAAATGGAAAAAAAAAATCCATGCTCATAAATAGGAGGAATCAATATTGTGAAAATGACCATACTGCCCAAAGTAATTTACAGGTTCAATGCTATTCCCATCAAGCTACCATTGCCTTGTTTTGCAGAATTAGAAAAAAACTACTTTAAATTTCATATGGATAAAAAAAGAGCCCGTGTACCCAAGACAATCCTAAGCAAAAAGAACAAAGCTGGAGACATCATGCTACCTGACTTCCAACTGTACTGCAAGTCTACAGCAATCAATACAGCGTGGTACTGGTACCAAAACAGATACATAGACCAATGGAACAGGACTGTGTTCTTAAAGTACAAATTTTTAGACTGCATCAAAAGGAAAACAAATATTTGAAATGGTCAATTGAAGTCGACCACACTGAAATAAATTAAAGAGGGTGAAATTAATGATTTCAAAAATAAATTCTGCCGGAATCCTAGACGTTTGGGACCCATTTCATGTCTGGGCATCTGTTGTTATGGCATGCATCCTACACTGAACTAAAATTTACATACCCGAAACTCGCCTAAGGCTTTCGGTTCTGCCACAAGGTAAATCTACATCCTCTTCCACGTGACCGCCTTCTGAGTATTTGATGAATACCAATAAGACAAATGACCCCAGGTTCTTCACTTGTTCTTTACGAGAGAAGTTTTCTGGTCTCTTCTGAATTCTGGTTAGTTTTCTCTAGGTTGCAAAGATCTTTTGTGAAGCAAAAGTTCTGAAAAGATCAAATTTTATGTGTGATAAAATGGCATGCTATTGGACCATACTGAGTCTGCTGTTTAATTTTCAACCAATTCTTAAATTATTTCCACAGTGAACTCATACTGGCTGGTATTTTTGTAAGAATCTCTCAGTTACATACAAACTCACTTGACCAGTCTCCAAGTTTTCATGTCAGTCAATGCTCTCTTTTGTTGCTGTTCTACCAACTACAAATGTTCAAAATCTTACTAATGTAAGTTTATTTAATGCCTGCTCAGAAGATTCAGAAAATACTTTTTTAAATTTACGTTTTAAAATAAAAATTGATTAAAAGTATATCATTTACTCCAACAATCCATATGATGTAATTACTATGTGTTAGAGATTTTATTAGCAACAGCATATTCTGCAAACAAGGCAGTCTGGACTTTGGTCTCTCAGGAGCGACAATGGACATGTCATTATGCCTCCGTATGCTTTAGTTTCATCAAATGAAAATTTAGAGAGTTTGGTTGTGTGAGGAGGAACAGGTTTGGCTGAATCGGGAAACCTGAGTGGATTCTTAGTGTTTGTGTTTTTCATTGATAAATTCCCGTGACCTATTCCCAAAGCTATTCCAGAGTTTTTAGGATTCGATATAAAAAACTGAAATTTTCATTTCATGTGAATATATTTTTGTTATTTTACATTAAGAAAATGTTGATGTTAAAAATATATGAGCAACATAGTACAGCAAATGAATTTTTAGTACTAAATATAAAATGCCTCAAATATACTGGTATCCAATAATAAGATTTTAAGATAACAGATTTTAAAATCTATTTAGACTGAAGTAATATTGGCCATGTGTTCAAAAGATGGGATTGTAATATACAGACTATTGAGATCTAATACACTATGAGTATCCAATGAATATTTTCAAGTTAATTATTCAAAAATCAACATTTTCTGAAAAAAAATGAAAAAGATAAGTTCTTAACCATAATGTAGAGTAACATTTACAATCCAAAAGGCTTTTGTTCTGAAATTTCAAAGATTATAAAAAATATTAGCCTATATTTATAGAGGACACAAACTTTTAAAATATAATTTAAGAATATAAATTTATAAACAATCATGTATCATAAGGAATTTAAAGTGATAATCTGTGAATACTCATCAAAAATCACATTAGAATTTATAAAGATCCTGAATTTATAGTCAAAGATTTATTGTTTCTGTGAATTAGCAATTTGAGTGAGCTAATTTGTAAATGACGTGTTCGCTTGAAAGACTATACACAAAAGAAACTCGGTAAGCAAAAAAAGAAAAAATATTGGAATAATGACTGAGAGAATGAATGTTCTCCACAATCAATGTCATTAAAAAAGCAACTTTCTGAAATAAAAGAGAACCATCTATTTTTTTTCTTTGTCCCTTTTTAGTAAGCCGTTTGCCTCTGGTTTAGCAATGTGAACATATTTCCTTTCCTAGTTGGAGGCATCCAATTCTGGGAATATTTATGTATGTACACCCTGCAGATTATACTTTTCAGACTAGATGGATTTCTAAATTCAAGATGTACCAAATACTTCCACAATTCTAATTAAAGGAAGAAGTTTGGGAGTCAAAAACCTTTTGCCCTGGAGCCTTGCACCACTGTGTATTAATTTTCACCATTATTCCGTTTAACTAGGGTTACTGATTTTCAAAAAATTCTGTATTTGAAAAGAGGTACCATTCTACAGCATTTCTGGCAAATCATAAATTAACCTACAGTAAATGACATTAAGGAGATAGCTTTCTTCTGTAAATGGATAGGATACCATATGGCTTTGATGTTAGTGTGAAGTTAATCACAAGCTCCATGATAGGCCATGATATAATTTCATAATAAATTACATGAACAAATGCTGCCATTATCTGCACAGCATGTGAATTTGGGTACCTATAATCTTTAGGGAAAAATGAATATAAAATATTGAGTTAAGAATTAGATATAAGGATGGTACATTAGCATCTCCACTAAAAATATTAAAAAAATTAGCTGGGCACGGTGGTGGGTGCCTGTTAGTCCCAGCTACTCGGGAGGCTGAGGCAGGAGAATAGTGTGAACCTGGGAGATGGAGCTTGCAGTGAGCTTAGATCACACCACTGCACTCCAGCCTGGGCGACAGAGCGAGACTCCGTCTCAAAAAAAACGAAAGTTACATCTAAATTGCAGGAAGTCAATAGGTATAATTTTGGAGTCATCTTAAAAAAATGATAGGCATTTCTTCCATTTCTCCCTTTGCTGCCATCTGGCAGGCAGCCTACAATGTGATTGATCCAGTACGAAGAGTGCCCTGTAGGCCAATCCACGAGCCTTGCTATCTCCCCTGGAAAGAGTTCAAGATGCCTTTTTTCAATACCCCAACACTAGCTCCACAGCACCCAACCACATCCTTTAAATTTCAGTTATTTTCTGGTACACATTGGCACACATTTGCCAATTATGTACAAAGACTGTCAATGAAATCAGCAGTTCACTGTGAGATTACAGTGTTGCTATTCTTTTGTAACAAAGTACTTGATTATCTGGAGTATTTTACTTCAAAATATTTCTGAAAACCATACTTCCCTGTGCTGAATCCTCAGTCGGAAGAGTGCTGACAGTCAATACAGAAGTAACATATTATTGGAAAGAATAATTAGAACATTAATGAAAAATGATCTCGTTCATTTTTCTTAAAAATGGAGGAAATAATGTTTTCTGATTTCCCTCCGACTTTCCAAGAGCAAGGTACAGCATAATTTATATGTAATTCAAACATCAACAGAGAGGTTTTTTTATACTGATTGCTCCCACTTTAGTAGTGCTCTACAAACAAATAAAGAAATTAACTGATTTTACCCCTGATCAGGTGATCTTTCTTTGGAGATGTGACATTTAATCTGATTATTCATGATTATGTTAATGAGAGATTTATCACATGCCAGTCATTAGACACTGAATATTAAAATGCAACCAGTCATGCAATGTTGATGACAAGCTTCCTTTTCCAATTTGCAGGGAAAGAATAAGCAAACAAGATGAGTTTAGTATCTGGGTTTTATTTCTTTTGGTAAAATCTTCAGTGGCACATATATGTGTCAAGGAAAAAATAAATTCTTAAAATCCAAAACTCAGGAACTGCAATTTTTTTTGGTCACTCGTTCCAATTAAACCAATGGCACTTAAATTTAACAGGAATGAGACATTAATAATTAATAGAGTCCAGTTGTGTATTTCTAATATGCAAGCAATTCCAAGTTGATAAACAGCTTTAGATTACCAAAGTTTACTGGTAAAGCTACTGTTTGGAACTTAAACTAGTCATGCATTTTCTGTAAGAAATGACTTAACAAAGAATGGTAGGAAATCAGAGATCTAATCTCACTCCCCCAGACCCTCTGAGAGCAAAGAAAGTGTTAGTCCAGGAATAAGCACAAGGCCTCAAACACAGCACACATGAAATAAAGATTAGATGAAGAAATTAAGGAATGAAAAATACCTGGATATGCTATACTAGTAGAGTATAAAATCTAATCATTATTTAAACTTAGTTTCTATATGAAAACTTAATGGAAGATTCCATACCGGCTCTAAGAAACACAGCAGCTCTCTTCCTACCTCTGTCCCTTAGTCACCAGCAGTGAGTGACACTTTTCTCTTACAACCAGTCAATGCCCCCAGGATGCTGTGCTAGTAACAGGAGAGCATGAAACTCCTGAAGTGTCAGAGGCTGTCATGGTTTTGGTTGGACATTCTTAGGTGAGGTACAGGAATAACACATCGTAGAGAAGAGCAGGTGGGGTAGGCAATCGCCTCAGACACTAAACCATAAAACATCTCTGAAAGTGTAAAGCAAAGAAGAAAATTGTATTCCTCAGAATTCTTCTTAAAAGAGAATAGTGGGTGTATTAGAAGGACCTCTTGGTTAAGCTGCCTGGGGTGGACTGTAAGAGGCTTTTGTCTATTCCACTCACATCAAAGCCTGTGTGCTCCAGGAATTGTTAGTAATTGCTTTGGTTGGTGAAGTAGATGATGTAAGAATCAGGGGGTGCTGCCTTCCAGGGTCCTCCTTTTCTGCCTTTGTTCTCATCCAGGTACCAGGACTCATCTCTAAAAAAAGAATGTTGAGAAAATATTTAGAGTATCAGTTTGAAGGGGTGTCAAATTACTCTGCTAAGAGCACCCAAATGCCTTTCTCCAGCCAGGAGTCAATAAATAGGGCAGGAAAAAGGAGGGACTGTTCCAGTGGCAAGTGCATAGAGCCGCCTAAAGTATTGCTTGCTTACTTTAGGAAACTGTCTTATAATATTAAACAGTACATTATGAGACTGTTTCCACCAAACATCTTGAACAACAGACAGGTGCATTTTTCCTATCATTAAAATGTGGGTCATAAAGGCAAAGATAGAGAGAGAGAAAACAAATCCGTGAATTCCAGGACACATAAGTAGAGGGGAGGTGGACTACAAAGGTGCCCACAGGAATTTTGTTGGGGGTGATGGGATTGTGCTGTATTTTGAATGCGCTGGTGATTACCAAACATTTGCATTTGTCAAAAATTATGGAACTGTATGCTGATCACAGTGAATTTTATGGCATGTAAATTATATTTTAACTTAGGAATTTTAAAAAGGCATTATATTATTACTCCAAAGATTCAGATAAACACACACACACACACACACAGACACACACACACACAGACACACACACATGAAATTCAGGAGGTGTTACTAGAAAAAAAGCCCAGTTCCTCCTTATCTAAAAAAATTGCCGAAATGGGCTATGATTTTTCAATATGTTTTCCAGTTTTTCCCTCTTATAATTCTGTGTTTAAATAACTAAAGAAATCGGAAATTACTTGGCAACTTTGTACTAGCAATGGTCATTCTTTTACAACCTATGCTCAGATAGTAATTACCTTCTCATAATTGTCCAGTATGCAACTAAGAAGGTCAACCACTAAAATCATTTTAATTTCCCTTCAGCTTCACTGATTATTTGTAGAGAGCATTTTGTTTCTAGGTCAAATCGTCTTAACACACACAGCTTACTCTGGTTGAGCCAAACCAGATTTCCTTCAAAAGCTCTGACATTGAGACTCTGCTCTGGCATTTCATCTGTTTGTATAGAAAATGTTAGGCGTCTCTTTGCCAAGTCTAAGCTGTGATTTCAAAATCCCCTCATAACCTTGCTTTTCAACTGTATTCCAAACATAAAACTGAAATTGACCCTACAGTCATTGCCAGAGGCATACATAGAAATGCACAATCACAGTGTCATTGGACACACGCATATAAATTGTATATCTCTAAACTTCACAAATCTAATATGGTATTCACAATTTGGCAATAATGTCAGCAACAAATTTAATCAAATAAAAACCTCGAGAGTAATAGTGGCTTATTTCTGAAAACCAAATATTGAAATTTTGCTGAGTGGCTCACTTTAAATGATCAGAGGAATTGCTTCATAAATTCTTGCAGTAGCATCGTAAGTCATTATGACCATAGATTCTCTGCTACATTTATTGGGACACCTTGTAAAATAGTGAAGTTGCAGAAACATAAAGGCATACTGGTTTTTAATTTCACATTTTTCATACATATTACATACAAAAACTCAAGTGTTATATTAAACAAAGGGAGTCTTACATTTGCAGTTTATACATTGATTGACAAGATCTCTCTTACCATAGCATGCAAAGGCAAGTTCCTGGTGTCACTTGCTTTGCCTTTTTCATTCTTCCTTAATTTTTACTAGGATTTTCTCTTCTTTTTCTTTTTCAGCAGGAAACTCTGAAGCCACCATCTAGTTCACTTCAATGGTTATGTGCTTTTCTAAGTTTCACCACAATTTTCTCAGTAGTTCAGACGTATTACTCTTGCTCGATATTGTTTGAGTTATATAATCACTATTAGAAAATGCTCTTTGATTTGATCCTTTCTAATGGGTATTTTCTCAGGGACGGGACCGCTTTTGAAGTTGAACACACACTGGTACACTGGTGTGTAACGTGCATGTACAGAGTGCCTCTGACCTATGCAGAGTAGGAAGTGATTCCTAAACCCCACCTAAAGTGTAACTCAGACTGGTTTAGAAAGGCTATTGGATTTGAAATGGCAAAATACTAAGATATGGGAAAATATTAAGATACTTGTTTAATTTTAAAAATCAGTATTAATCATGTTTACCTTATTCTTGTTTTTTTAAAGGAACAAAAACCAACATATATGTTATTCGAGTTGTACAAATTTGTATTATTCTATATAACATCCACATATATTGTCTATAACCCATGTGACCACATAGTGTGTCTATAACCTTGCATCTAGTCATATGCACACCTGTTGCAGTAACCCATGCTGTGTAGGCAGGTTCTATGACAATTCAAATCAGTTCTAGTGATAAACCTGTTGGTTGCTTTTACTGAATGTTGTTCTATTTCTGTCTGTAAGGTCATATCCAGATTAAGAGAAACTGACTGAACTAAAGAGGAGCTTATGACTATTCCCTAATGATATCACATACGAAACGATGAACTGACAGTGACTTAAATTATTAAGCATTAGGAGAAATCCCTGTATCCCTGCAGCGTTCAGTTCCTTGAGGCTCTGACAAGTGACCTCCAGTTTGTTGGACAAAGTAGATGGGATATGAAGGCAGCTCTTATACACATATTTTATTTTGGCTGGGATGAGTATCACTGGTATCTCATTTGGTAGCATATTAAAATATGCAGATCCTCATGAATCTGACAATATTATTCAAACAGTTTAATACAGTTTGGTATTTCTTAATGATGGGAATGTTCTGAGAAATGTGACTCTAGCTGATTTTGTCATTGTACAAAAACCACAGAGTGTACTTCCAAAACCTAGATGGCGGCGCCTACTATACCCCTGGGCTATATGGTATAACCTATGGCTCCTAGACTACAAACCTATGGAACATGCAGCTGTACTAATGCTACAGGCAATTGTAACACCATGGTAAGTATTTGTGTGTTGAAACATATCTGAAATAGAAAAGGTGCAGTAAAAATACAATAGTATTACGAAACCACCATTGCGTATGTGAAGCATAGTTGACTGAAACATAGTTAGGCAGGGTATGGCTATATGCCTCAGGTGTCCATTATGTGATTCCATCTGGTAGCAACTATATGAGCATTATATATTTGAGACTAAAACACTAACATACCAATTTATTTTGTATGTATCTTTTAAAATTCGTGCTATTTTTGCTTAGAGAAGCTCTGTTCACTACTTTAAAAAGATGAAACACATTACTGGAAAAAGCATAATATGATATTCTCTCCTATAAAGAAAAGACCTGATAACCAATAACTTTCAAGGAGCACTCACCCTGTGCCACATCCTATGCATTCTAACCATTTTATAAGCATTATCTCATCTCATGGAATTCCCACAAGTATCATGTAAGATAGATTCTGTTATTATTCCCACTTTATGGGGGAGGAAACCGTACTTCAGAAGGTTAAGTAAAACTTGCTTGAGTATAAAATATCTTTTCTTACCTCTCACTACCATTTACTATGATACATTTACTAAGGATTTATTGCCCTCTGCACAGGAGCCTTGTGATCTCACATTTCCCAAACCCTCCTCCGGGGAGTGGAGTTGATCTGAGTATTCAGAAGGAAAAATGACATTAGTTAGCAATTGCTGAGAACTTTCCATGTGCCAGGCACTGTGGTCAAGGCATTATCTCTTATAATAATCACAATCTATCAAAGACATAGGTCAATTATTATCACAATTTTAGTAGACCAGGACACTGAAACTTATAAACGTTAAAAGTCTTTGTCCACACCACAGCTAAGAAGTGACAGAGTCAGAAGAAGAAGGAAGGCAGTCTGACTGCATGGTCTGTTCTAGTAACTATTATGAAATAGCCAACAGCACCCAAGACTTAGCAGCTTTTAAAGCTTCACCATTGAGGATGCGCATTTTTAAAGATGGGGTCAGAGTATAAGGAAGTCTTCCTGATCCTCCTTAAGTTCCACGGCAGGATGCCTGCCTCTGTGCTCTACCTACCCGTTCTAATTCTGGGGTTATCAGGAGAAGAAACAAGAAAACTGTAAAAGCCTTAACTTCTCATGAAATATCTTAGCAAAACATTGTAATATGAAAAACATATGCCACCTTTTATGTTTATGGCCTTGTTTTATTATTTTCTTCTTTTGGAATATTTCTTTCTGGAGTTTACAAAGGAATTATATTGAGAACACTGACGTGAATCCCAAAGGAAAGATATGTTTCTTCTCTAATGTTCTCAAATGTCAGGAAATCATTTAGAGAGTGAATGTCTTTGGTGACTGGTTCTAATTTGCACTGTTGTTTGATAATGTGCACACTGGAGATCAATTATCTGGAGATCTCCTTAGGGCTGGAAGGTCATCTTTGGTGAATTAGCCTGATGCCTCATTAAAGATGTGTCAGTTCTCCTTTTTCCCTGCAATGCATAGAGTATGCTCTCTAAGTGGAGTGGCAAAATGTACATGAGGAGGGAAATTTAACACATTAATGAGAATTATTGTGTGTATTTGGAGACTTATATTTGATTAAAAGAGGATTTTACTTTTGGACTTCCTTTGCGGCTCAGGTTTTCCATAGCACCTACTGTAATTGCTTCCCGTAAAAGAGTCAGTATCCCTGCAGTTGCCCCAATGTGCTCTTGTTTGGTGCATTTTTCTCTTCTTTAATATAAAGCATCTTGACTGAGAAAATTTTAAACTCTAGTGTTTGAAGGATGAATTGATGTTGATGTTCTCCAAAGGAAAATAATAAATAGGCTTGGAGAAAGGAAAAGGAAACAAATCTCACTGTTAGAGGTAATGTGGAAAGAATAATAAACAAATGTAAAGAAGACAACATTTGCAACTAGGGTCTATCTATTAATGCTTGTTAGGGAGAAAATGCCTAAAATATGAATAAGTAAAAGCCTAACAAGAAATAAGGTATAGCAGCCTTCCAATACTTTGCAATTGAAAAGAGACAAACTTGGCCGGGTGCGGTGACTCAGGCCTGTAATACCAGCACTTCGGGAGGCTGAGGTGGGCAGATCACGAGGTCAGGAGATTGAGACCATCCTGGCTAATCCGAGATCATGCCACTGCACTCCAGCCTGGGCGACAGAGCAAGACTCCATCTCAGAAAAAAAAAAAAAAAAAAAAAAAAAAAAAAAAAAAAAAAAAAGACATATGTCTTCCAGAAGCAGAAAATAGCAGGTTTCTAATAATTCATAAGAGAATAACATATTTTATGTTAATTATAATATAGGCCATATTTTATAAGAAGTAGCAGGACAGTTCATTCTGTTTCAGTTCTTTTTCCTCTTTAGATTTCTTTGCTTCTAATTTATTTTTCTGTTTCTATGATTATTTCTGTCAGCTTCAATCTTTAGCCCTTTCTACTCTTTAATCTCTGGTTATGTGGGGTAACGGAAGGCAGGTGCTGGTGTGACAGTGGTCCAGTATTATCACATTCTAATAGATTGTGTTTTCTTTGATCTCTGCTCAAGAGTTTCATGCAGGTGTTTGGGAGGAAAGAGAAAAAAAAATGTTTTTCCTGACATTTTCGTCACTGCATAGAGAATTACAATTTTACAAAGATCGTAGAGATTCAGAACAGATGAATATGTGTCTAACAGTGAGCATATTAAAATCTAATATTTTATGGTTTTGTTTTTATTATTTGCAAACTTGGCACAGTAACTGTGAAGACAAAAATTGTTCTTCAAGTTTTGTGAGAGAGTCAGATAAAAAAATGTTTTAAAATTAGCACTAGTTTGTAACTGAGAACATTCAAGAAAAAAACATGAAACAAAATACGAATGACCTTACAATATGTATAACTGAAGATAACTTTTAGGTTGGTGAAGCTATAGTTACTGTTTTTTTAAAGAAAATAAAGCATATCATAACTTATTTAAAAGATAGAAATTTTTTAAAAGAAATTTTAAAAAATCATTTAGTGAAATACGCAAGTACTTCTAAAAGCAGGGCTTGAAGGATGCACTGATACGTACTTTGATAATGTTTAAGCCCCAAAGATCAGGACAGGTGTCTGTCTTATTTGCTGTTCTATCCCCACATTTACAATTCACTGAATGAATAATGAATGAATGTGTGTATCACAAGAAAAAAATCATGGCTATCGTTGCCATTCGAAAGAGGCACAGTGTTTTAACACTGGCAGTAGATAGTGCGGATAGAAGCCAGATCATTGCATGGGGGCTGGAGGGAACTTAACTTTAAGTAGTAGATTGCATATAATAACTTTGATTCTCATCCCTCATTCTGTGTCAGACTTAGAGGGTCTGCATACCCCCTGGCCACAGCGCCAGTGGAGAAGGGTCTGTATCCCATCATGTTCTATAATACGTATCTACGAAAAATGAGGGCAGGGAACATCCCTGTGGGTATGAAACAACAAAAACTTTTTGCGGAAGTGAGGAGGTATCTTGTTGGAGATGGTGAGGGGCACTTGGTACCTAATGGCTGCATAACTGTATTTTTTTAACAGCTTGACTGAGATATATTTATTCACATACCATATAGGTGACCCATTGAAAGTGTAAAATTCAATGGCTTTTAGTATATCCACAGAATTGTATGTTCTTGACCTAAGTCAGATCTGTGGAGTCAGGTCTCAACTAAGCTACCCAGTGTGTGTGTGTGTGTCTGTGTGTGTGTGGGTGTGTGTGTCTGTGTGTGTGTGTGTGTGAATTTGTATATGTTTACGTGGGTGTTTGTGGTTAGGGTGGGGAACGCAAGCTGCAGGGACTTCCAGATCTGTCTCTCTGCAATAGTGTTGGTAATATACTTTAAAAAATGAGTATTTTTTTCCTGTGAGCTCTCTGAACTGTATTTTATCTAAAGATACTGTCTGAAATTTCATATGAAGCTATGGGAAAAGTCACATATGTCACTGTTACAGGTGACGAATTACTGTGTTAAAACTTTCAGTAAAAAGATTTCCAACATTAAATTCACGTTAATGATTTACAGTCTTGTATTCACACCTTACAAGTGCCTTGCCATGGTTAAGTAAGCCTCGCCCATTCTTGTAAAAGTGAAAACATATTTGCTTAAAAGCCTGGCAAAATGAAGCTTAGAAAAATCCTCCTTTTAGAAAATAACATAATGTAGTTCATGAACGTGTTCGAGAAGGGATCTTGAGCATGTTCATTGTCTGCTTCTGTGCTTAAATACCATAGCTTTGTGAAATATGTGTGAAGGCTCGCTAGTATGCGTGTGTGTGCACATGCATGCGTGTATTTATGTGTGCAACAGTTAAACCATTATTTTTCATTATTTACATTAAAATTTTCAGAGGGTTCAGATATAAATAAATCTATATAAGAAGTATAATATATAGTAACAGTAATATATAACATATAAGCTGTAAATTACATAACATAAATATACATTACATGTAAAAGCATATATACACACAGTCATTAAATATGTGTATTTTAAAATTATAATTGAGGAAGCTAATTCATCCTAAGTACATTTCTGGAAGTTCCTCTGTGGACACTGTTCTCAAATTTTCTGGCAAAAAGAATGTTTCAGTTTCTGATTAAAACCATTCTTGTGATCCACACTAAATAGACTTGCCTGGCCAGTATCTAATTTTATAGTGGAGTCTTGAGTCATCAGTTCTACAAAGATATGTAACCTGTTCATGATAATCACATGCAAGAGAAGGTGGTCTTCTGTGACCTGCAGTCAGTGTGCCAGAAAGAAGGTGTCAAGACAAGAGTCGGCTAGTGAAACAGTGCTGGTGAATGGGAAAAAGAACAAAAATGAAATGGAATCCAAGCCAGTCTGACACAGGACAAATGAAAAAGCAAATCCTAGAGCACCCTGGAGAGAAATAATGGGCAATGATTTTTCGGTCAAAAAGGCTCCGAGCCAGGGCACAATATCAATGATCGCAAGAGGACAGGGACTCCCGGCCATATGCCCTGTGCCCTTGTCTCATCTGAGGCCTGACCGAGGGCAGAGTCTGTAGTGCCAATGGGTGAAGGGATAACAAGAGGCAGGTAAATCCCAGGAGCTGTTGCTACCTCCAGAGAAGGAGGAATCCAGCAGTGCTACAGCATCTCAGTCCAAATTGGCTCCCTCATTGTCTGACAGCAACCTTTAGGGCTCCATTCTGGACTTTATCTCCAGTTCCTTTCCTCACCCCATTTCCTTTAAAGAATGGCCAGAAAATCTGAGCATGGTGTCCTTCTGTTCAGAAGGAGAAGAAAAAATAATCTTATATTAGTCTGTGGTGTACACTGAAAGAAAGAATAATTCAGTATCTTTATAAGAACCTTGTCTGAGGGATTATGTTACAAATAACTGAAAACATAAAAACATAATATTCAAACATTTTTCTCTGGTCTGTTTTTTTGGTTATTACTAGGCCATTAAAAATATTATAAAACATTAATTGTTTAATCTTGGAAAAAAATGTATTTAAAAGGTTTAAAATCCTGCAATATTCCTCATGAGCAATGATAAAGAGAAATCATTGGGAAGCAACAAGTGTTGGCACACTGGTTCATCATTTGGTGGCTGCAAAAAGAAAAACATAAGGTCTTATTTGATAAACAACATAGCATAGCAAATTCAGGGCTCAAACTCCATTTTGACCTTCTTGATCCCAACAGTTAGAAGCAATCATTCTCTCCTGTCAACTTTCATCTCTCTTTACCTATTCCTTTGATTAGAAATTTTAAAAAGAAATATTTTACTCTACTAATCTATAGTCCTCCTAAGAATGATTCCCATGTATAAAGAACATGTTTTATGTTTATATGCCACAGTTACTTTAGCAGTTCCATTAATTTATGGAGACTTAAGTGCAGCTTTGACCCTTCAGCCTCAGCTCCCAACCTTTCCAACTCATCACCCAACACACCACAATTCTTATCCCATCAGACCCTGGATCTGGCTATAGTCATTTCCTCACCTGACCTGGAGCCAAGACTGCATGGGAAAATGAAGCTTCAGTATCACAGGTTGGATAAATCTCTCTCATAAAATACTTTGGTATTTCTCTACTTCATGGGTACACAGACCACTGCAGGGACTTAAATGAAATGCTTAGTACCTTTTATAAGGTAGATTTTGTATTTTAAGTAAGTTATTTTCAAGTGATCCTTTGGAACAAACTTTATGCCTTTACTTTTCTATTTTCCAAGGATACGGGGGGTGACAAAACACAAATATTTTCCCATGGGAAAGAATTGAACTTTTTCAAACTTTATAAGGAAATGACTTTTATCTTTGTAGTTATAATTAGGAAAAAATAATAAAACCCGTAGCTTGGGGTCATTTTTAGTTAGAAAAATGTTTTACCTACAAAGAAAAAAGTCTACAAACCAGATTTTTATGCTGTGAATGAGAATTTTTAATCATGCAATGCTTCTTTTAAATGTTTTTTTAAAAACTAATATTTTCTTATCTTATAAACATATGAAGATTTTGAGTCTAAAAGACCAAATAGATTTATGTTAAAATTTCTTTGGGCCTAGATGAAATTCTCAGATATTTTGTAAGCAATGAAAAATTAATTTGAAAGTGTTTTTTCCCCAATGTGTAATGCATATTTATAACCTACAGAACAAAAAACACAATCATATTTTGGATCTTTAAGACCTGACATAGCAAAAAGATAATTTGCTTTGAGGCCCTTTGATGCATTTAATTTAATTTATTGGAAGCAAATTAATGTGAAATGATAAAATTATTAAAATGGAAATAGAAGAATAGGAATGAATCAAATCAAAAGAGTAGAGAAGTGGCTGATTACCATAGTTCACAGGATAATTCCCAATTTAATCACATTAAATCTAACTGTTGGCAGACAGATGATGGGAAATACTTCTCTTGCTTTGTAAGAGACAGAAGAAGACAGAAAAAAAATTTTAAAAAGCAATTCAGAATGTCAGTAGGATAAATCAAAAAGCAAACTGAAAATGAAGACCAAAGTGAATCTCTTAAGGAAACATTGCCTCTTTACATTGTCAAATGAAAATCTGGTAAATGAATATTCTATGGTTTTAGATAATCATTTGTAACTTGAAAGGGATTTATATACAACTTAATAAGTATATATTGAATGACTGTTATTTTCAAGATATTGTGCTGCTGATCTGTCTTCCAGCTGATAAATTTAGCTGAATACCTGGAGCAATAATAGAACCAAGTTTTATTGATCTACAGCAATCCCTATTAAAATGGTAATGAACAGCTTCTGCAGTATATCTTGATATATTTTCTTTTTACTGGGTGTGATGCATGTGTAAAGTAGCAGAACTTATGATACATTTGACATGATGTAAATACATGATAAATGCCAGAGGATTAATTTCATATAGCTATATATTGTCATAATTTCAAACTTCAGTGAAATGAAAACATGAGTTTTTCATTGCTGTTTTTAAATTTTTGTGATTTTTCCCCTCAGTGACAATTCCAAAATAAATGGAAGAAACTGGAAATTATTCTGAATATTGCATATGAATAACCATCTTATTAAACAGACTCATTTAAAATGTTTTCCAAAATTTACATCTTTCTCAATAGGAAATGAGTCCTTTAGTTCTGCTCATTTCTCTCCATTTTTGGTGAGTTATTTTAGTCTAAATTTCCATAATCTTTTTTCTGGGCTATTATAGTAATATTCCAACAGGCTTTTTCTCTACATGTTTCTAGTGATCTTCCTATTTATTTCCCAAACCATAGTCTTAAAGATCTTAAAGAGAAATATACAAAATCTGAAAAGACACTTCTCAAAAGAAGACATTTATGCAGCCAACAAACATGAAAAAAAAATCACCATCACTGGTCATTAGAGAAATGCAAATCAAAAACATAATGAGATACCATCTCATGCCAGTTAGAATAGTGATCATTAAAATGTCAGGAAACAACAGATGCTGGAGAGGATGTGGAGAAATAGGAACACTTTTACACTGTTGGTGGGACTGTAAACTAGTTCAACCATTGTGGAAGACAGTGTGGTGATTCCTCAAGGATCTAGCACCAGAAATACCATTTGATCCAGCAATCCCATTACTGGGTATATATCCAAAGGATTATCAATCATTCTACTATAAAGACACATGCACATGTATGTTTATTGCAGCACCATTCACAATAGCAAAGACTTGGACCAACCCAAATTCCCATCAATGATAGATTTGATAAAGAAAATGTGGCATGTGTAACCTATGGAATACTATGCAGCCATAAAAAAGGATGAGTTCATGTCCTTTGCAGGGACATGGATGAAGCTGAAAAGCATCATTCTCAGCAAACTATTACAAGAACAGAAAACCAAACACCATGTGTTCTCACTTATAAGTGGGAGTTGAACAATGAGAACACATGGACACAGGGAGGGGACATCACACACTGGGGCCTGTTGGGGGATGGGGAGCTAGGGGAGGGATAGCATTAGGAGAAATACCTAATGTAGATGGTGGGTTGATGGGTGCAGCAAAGCACCACGGCAGTTGTATACGTATGTAACAAACCTGCATGTTCTGCACATGTATCCTATAACTTAAAGTATAATAAAAAATAAATAAATATATAAAATCTGATTATTTCACCCCTACCAGTATAATAGAAAGAGTACGTTGGAAGTCATACATTTGAATTAAATGGAAAAATAAAATGATATAGTGCTAATAATCAGATATGCAGAATTGTAGCTTTAGGAGATATAGGAAATCTGTTACTCTGAAGGTTCCTCTCATTAGAAAACAGCCAGGTCGACTGGTACACACCTGTATTGCAACTACTCAGGAGGCAGAGGTGTGAGAATTGCTTGAGCCCAGGAGTTCAGCTATGATCACACTCGTGGATAGTGACTGCAGTCCAGCCTGGGCAACATAGTGAAAAAAAATTAAAAAACAACAACAACAACAACTAGATCCTCCATAAAACAGACTATCACACTCTAATACTGAGATCACAGTAAATCAGGGAGAATTCTAAACCCTCTTACCTCATTCTCTGAGCTCACAACAGTGTGGGGTAGTAAGTGAAAAACTGAAAAATTGAGTATTTTTTTTAGAACAACTTAGTGGACAGACAGTATTTTAAAATATCAGAAAACACAGAAAATGTATGTGTTATTATGCAGAGTTTATAAACAACTCTTTTGACTCAAAGAGGAAAAACATAGGACCATAATAAACGCTTAACAGGTTGGAAACAAGAATAGCCTATAACATATGAAGTGTCATTCAACCTCATTAGTAATTAGGACAATGTAACTAAAATGTATAAGATGCCATTTCACATAACAGGACTGACCAAGGGTTGTGATGATATGGAATAATAGGAACTCATGTACTTTGCTGTTGATAGTATAAACTGGTATGGACATGTGGGGAAAAAGCATTCTCCTGTCTTACAATGTTGAACATTGAATTACTCTACAACTCAGAACTTTCACATTTTATGAAGTTCTTCTTAGTGTTGTTTATGTTATGACATAGAAACTGTTACCTGTATAGTACACCAAGATAATGAATAAGGCAGTTCCTGAGTGCAAACAACATTATGATATTCTCTTGTTGCTGTCACTCCCTTCCTTAGACACTGGCCACAAAAACCAACGAACTAATTCATCTGGGCATAAATTGCAAGGTTGAAATAGTGTGTCATCAATGCTAGATATTATTCTGAAATTTGTATGTGTGTTTTAATGCAAAACCATTGTCTGTCACAGTAAAGTATCTTTTGTCATCACTAAGTAAAAACCTTTTCAAATAACAGATACAGACCATGTGCACAGGTTGGATGGGCTTATATTATGATAGGTTGGCTATCCTAAGCATAAATGGTGGGAGGAGAAATAAAAATAAAGTATGTGAAGACGGATACTTTAAAAGTGAAAAAGTATAACAATTAGAAATAACGATAAATTGAACAATAATGAAAAAGGAATTTCTCAAAATGCTTCCAAAACAAGGACAGAAAAGAAAAAAGTTAAATTCAGTTACAAAAAATTAACCCCATTTTAAAGCAACCTACATTTATTTGTGTTAATTTTAACACAAGAAAATGGCAAACTCTTAATGCCTTCCTATTGTAATATAAAGTTACTTGAAAGAGGAACATTTTCTGAATGACACAGAGAATGAATTTATCAAGGACGTGGGGCTTTTGGGAAACAGACCTAAGACCATTGGTTCTCTTATTATCTCACTGTGCGCTACTTCCTTTTTCATTCTTCATTTGTGATATGGGCTCATTACCAAACTGCTGTCAGAATTATGTAATGTGTGAATTCCTCTGAAATTCTGAACAAAAGATTTCTGACAAGTATGATTAATAAGTAGGATTTCAAGACACTTGGCTTCACTGAAAATTTTTACTGTCATGACCCCTTTAACAATCTTTTTACTTCTGGAGATGTGTTTCCAGTTTGGGTGATTATTAATGACTGATTTATTCTTAAAGGAAGAGAAATAGAATATTATAGACTTCTTTCACAGTAAGACAAGTCATTAAAAATAACTTTGAACTTCAAGAAGTAGTAGAAATGGGTATTTGAACATATAGGCATTTTCAGACCAAATAGATCATGACAGAAATCAAAGTGTAGAATTGCAATAAAGTAAAGAGACTGGATCATTTCAGTCTATTTTGATTTGACATTATAATTTTGTGGTTGGGAGGAGAAAGAAGGCAACTATATTTCATCAGCTTTGAAGACTTAGTTGTCATGAAGAAGGCTGAATAACCTCCTTATGTTGTCACTACCTTGCTTCCATCCAGAGACTGAGTGAGGAGTCTTTCTGGAACCAATATGGTAGAAAAAGCCTTTCCCTTTTACTCAGCAGGGCTTACATATTCACAGCCTCTGTTTTAAATACAATGTAACTTGCTTTATCACAAGGCATACTATGACTTATACAGCTAGAAATTCTGTTCAGGTGGTTACAGATGAAAAAAATGATGAAAATTGAGAGGTTGCCAGCTCACGTTCTTTTCTTTCTCACTGAAGAGTCTGCTTCTATTTTTGGTCCGTTTTAAAGTTTCCCTAACTCCCCTAGTCACAGGGAAAGCAGTCATTCTTCAGTGTCGCCAGCTCCTGATTCCAGATGAGCTAATGATTCCACAGAGCTCTCTCTTTGGTTCTTAGCTCTGCACCTTTACTGAGTCATTGTAGTTTAATTTTTATTATCAATGTTTATAGAGCCTTTGTGGTGTGTCGTATTATTTTAGACACCCCAAAATATAATAGCAAACAAGACAGTCATGGTCACTGCCTTCCTGGAGCTTCGTGGACAGATTGTGTATAAATTTTCAATCTACAGAGTATGTCTCTATCTTTAATAAAAATAGAACATTTGTATTGACTCTTACGAATATATGTAAACTACTCTTTGAAAAATATACTAAATCCCAAAGTGTCTTTTGGAAAAGGAACATTACGTTTTTCAAATCAGACCTGATTAGTCCATAGTTGAATGCTACTGTGATGGTCAATGACTAGAAAAAAATGTTCCAATTCAAAACAATTTTGAAGTTTTCTTCAGTACCTTTGTATCATCGTGACTTGGGAAAATCATCTTAGGAAGTATTGGATGTTATCTTGGAAGTTAATTTATAGAAAGATGAGTGGGGCATTGTAGAACATTTAGTCCTTAAATACATTTTTGGCTGAAAGGAAGCCTCTCATTAAAAGGGAAAGAAACAGAAGAGGAGAAGGAAGAACCAAGGTAAGGTGTCTGCTAGGATCACATCACTGGTTAGCGGCAGAAGTAGGAATCACATCTCTGGACTCTTCATCTCGTGCTTTATTACTGCCCTCTTGTAAGTTTTTTGCTTCCCCTGACTGCTTGGTAAGAAATTATCCCAGAACAGTTCTTTGTATATTTAAAAAAAAAATCCTTTACATATTCCATAGAAACTGGGCTTGGTTTATAAAGCTGAGGCCCAGGGGGAGGTCTTTTTCCCACCCATTTGGTTTTTAATGTTGCTTGTGAATGCATGGGGGTAGAACTCTAATAACAATAATGGACACGATGTCCTTGCACATAAACATTTGGCTCCTCACAGCGTGAGATGTCTTGTCAGCCACAGAGGATAAAATAATGGCGTAAAGATTTACTGTCAGGGAGCTGGGCCAGTCTCAGCAGGATGGCAGCTCCAAGCAGATAGATGGCCTGGCATGCGTAGGTCACCTGTGTTTACACTGAGGAATGTGTGTGGTTTCCGTAGTCTGCATCATTATATTGAGTTGTGTGGTGTTTGTAGCACTTGTAACTCACCCTAGAATGTGTCTTTCTATTGAGAGACAAGTAGACTAATAGCTTGGTTTCCCAGAAATAAATGATACAATTCACATGAAAGCAATTTCAGTTAGACAAAATGACATAAACATTAAGGATGAAGAATAATATTATTTGTATCTGTAATATACAGAAATAGTTAAAAATATTTGGAGTTGCATAATTTGTGGTTATAGCAGTTGCTGAATTTAGTCCCATATAGTGATTTGGTTGCATAATTTAATGTTTATGTTGTATTTGTTTAATACAACACTTTCCTGAATGAAATGATTGTGGTATGAAGTTATAAGAAATAATGTCTTTGGCTTGTTATAGAAATAGTTATTTTAGGGATTTTTTTGTACTTTTGAAGCAGTTTCAACTACAAGTCATTTCTCATGAGCTCTGAAGTAAGTTTTAGCCATTCGTTATGAAATCACATGATTATTAGCAGCTTAGATGAAAATCCAAAATGCATTTATGGATATTTTAATTGGAAAATTAAGTGGATCTTTTATAAAATTAAATACTCTGTTAGAATCTCTTAGAAAAATTAAATCCCTTTTATCATAATAGGCAAATTCATGAGAAATCTGTAATGATATCGCTCAACATAGCATGTTAACTTATAGATTACATAATTTGATAAGCCTAGTTTATACTAAGTATATTCAAGTTATAAGTCCACAATACATGAAATAAACATAACATAATTATCTGAATATTTCATATTTTTAAAAGATATCTTTAATTCCAGCACTTTGGGAGGCCGAAGCAGGTGGTCACCTAAGGTTAGGAGTTCGAGACCAGCCTGGCCAACATGGCAAAACCCCATCTCTACTAAAAATACAAAAAATTAGCCAGGCATGGTGGTGCGCACCTGTAGTGACAGCTACTCAGGAGGCTGAGGCAGGAGAACACTTGAACTCGGGAGTCAGAGGTTGCAGTGAGTCTCCATGGCACTGCTGCACTCCAGCCTTGGAGACAGAGTGAGACTCCGTCTCAAAAAAAAAAAAAAAAAAGAAAAGAAAAAATATATCTTTATTTCAATATCACTGTCAGTGCCTGAAATCATGCCTTGTTTTCCTTGTCTACAAATATATTCTTTCAAAAATCGCCCATAATGCAAATATTTTCCATTCTAAGGTGTACTTCATTTTTGGAAACAGATAAATGCCAATTATCATCCATGCTTGTGAGTACAGTAAATAATTCATCTCCCTACATATTACCTTTTTAAAATAAATTGAACATGAATAATGAGTCTAATGTAGTACAACAGGTGTTTCTGATAAATAGCATTGAAAAATATAGTGCTATTTGATTTTCTATTTATCTGTTAAGTCCTTTTAAAGATATCCATGAAAACTATCTCTTATGAATGTATGGCTAATTGTAAAATAGAATCCTCATAAGACCAGTATTCTATGATTTCTTCTTGATTAAATAAAATAAAATTTAACATGATGATGGTTTGTGTACTTTTCTTTCCTTGTCTTCTCTGAGCATTTCTCTAGAAACAGGGACAAAATAGGATAGGTTTTGTTTGGGTGGTTTCTACTGAAGCATAGCAAGGTCATGCTTTTGTATTGTCTATTATCAGTTATAATTTCTCAAAAACAGATGGCAAACAGGCAGTGTTCAAAAATTTGTAATTTACTATCCTGTACTAAAGACAAACCACAGAGTAAAACCGCAACCCCGTTAAACACCAAAACAACCTTCAATCATTCTGACTGGTTCTGCGTGTTGCAACCTTTATGGTCTTTTGGCTGAAGGCCAAAGTTCATCTCTTATTACCCTTTCTTTTCCATCTGCGAAGATCATTGCACACACACTTGTTCTGCATTCCAAACAATTTCACCTGGCAAAGGAGCTAAGCAGAACTGTCTCTCATCTTCATTACTATTCATTTCATCTTTCAAATCACTGAATCATGAAAATTAGAAGTAACACAAAAAAAATCAGGTGTATTAAAAACAAAAAATTGAAACAATATATTTGACTCTGTGAAACCGCTCAGTGTTAGAAATTGTCACTGATCCATGTCAAATTCAGCAAACAAAACTGAGGCAATTTACTTTCACATTTTACATAAATGGCTACTTGTAAGCATACGGATGAGATTTTGTCTTTCCCCAGGCTGGATAACTGTTGGTTTCCCAAACAGACAGGGGCTGAGTGGCTTAACAGGTGTGCCAATGTGAGAAAGAAACACAAAAGCAGCTGTTGTTAAAGGCGTTAGGTAGGCTTTGCCAAGACCTTACTTGTCAGATCTATTCTGTGAACTGATGACTAAAGTATGTTGACTTTGGAAAAATATTCTTGAAATATTTTCCTTGATTTCTGACTTCAAAAGGCAAATTATAAACACCTTAATCAATTAATATTTACTACTAGAATGATTGCCCAAAAGACTGAACTCATCAAGACAGAAAACAAAAGTATTGTGGCTTATTATGTCAATCTCCTATTTAAAAAGCCCCAACATTTTCTCACAGCGTTTAGATGAAACAATTTTTTGTACATTGAGGTCCCAATTCAATGCCTCTTTTTGTCCATATCTTATTGCAACTTTGACTCATGTTTGCTGCAAACAGATTAAGCTACTAATGAAGACACGCAATTATCTTTTTACCCTTTCTCTCTCTCTAGTTCTCTCTGTGTGTGTAAATACATATATATACTTGCTCAACTAAAATGATCCTCACAGCCTCACATACTAAGATCTCATTTATCCTCAATCTGGGCTTAACTTCTAATGAAAATTGTTCCTTAACTAATCCACCAATAGATGGCATATTCTTCTCCTGAGCTTTTATCCTGTTTATCATTTACTTGGTATTACATCCTACATCTATGGCATTGCTTTATAGATCTTTAATGTGGTCTCGCATTGATATTGAAAGTTTGCTTTTGTAGATTTAATTTATCATGTGAGTCAATCACAGATTTCCAAATAATTGATGAGCTTTATGAGAGAAAAGGCCTTGGTTTTCTTTCTTTGCCTCCCTTCAGGTACCTGGTGGAGGATGTTATTTCTAGTAGCTACCTCAGAAAACAAGTTTTCTGAGTTGTTCTCTTATTTCTTTAACCACATTGTCTCTGTCACTCTCTGTTTCTCTGTTTCTGTCTTTCTCTCTCTTTCTTTCTCTCTCTCTGTCTCTCTCCTTTTGCATGAATACCAAATTTTGTCTCTTAGATTCTGACCCTCTTATCTTTGAATACTGGTTTTGTTCTCTAAACTACTACTTTTTTGACATAACTGTTTTTTCTTTGGGATTTTGGACTTTGTTTCTTAGACCTGAGTTGCAGACCTCCTGCAGGGACTGCCATGAACCATATATCCATGGTAGCAATAATTTTCAGTGTCAAAAAGAGTCTAATTTTAAAAGCAATGATTTGTCAAAGAAACCTTTTAGAATGCAAAATAGCTAGGAATTTTAATTCTATTAAATATCAACAATAACAAGTGGTAACTATGATTATTTTCTTTTTGACAAAAGTTCATCATTAAAACAAAACCAATAATGCCAAATCCTAAAAATAAACTTCAGCCTGTAAAACATAAATTCAAGCATGTATACATATATGCATATACAATAAATATATTTAAAATAATTTTTAAATTTCTAAACTGTTGACTAGTGAGAAACTAGTGAAACTGTCGAGAGTTGGGAACATTCAGTGTAAGGGGGTAACGAAGTTGAGAGTGATAATGGTACCTCTAACTTATGGCTAAAAGTGAGGCGAGATTCACCAACTTTGCATAGCATCCTCTGAATTTAGATTTTCTTATTCAACATTCTTGCAATATCTTGAATGAAGGCATAGAATGGCAGTGCATTAAATTTACAAATGGTAAAAATCAAAGAAGGAATAACTGAAATTATTTTGAGAGTTTGGAATTCTAAGTTAAGTTATAGTGTTGGTGTTTGAACAGAATTTTAATATAAGTTTTGCCTGTTAGGTGATTTCTGCAAAAAACAAATACAAAGTTTGCATTAATGAAAGCAGAGTATTCAGCTAAAAGGAATATTAGTCCTTTTCATTTTGAAGTCTTATTGGACCATATCTGGAATGTTTTGTTTATTTCTGCATGGACATTTTTAAAAACCATTGAAACGGGAGACAGTGGCATGAAAAGGATGATCAGAAAGATGAAACATTTGAAATTGATGTTTTATGAGGGACATTGAATATACTGGAAGTATGTAGTCTAAAGCAGAGAAGGCTAAAGGGAGATATGATGCAAATTCATGAGAAATGTCCATACCTAATATTTATGAGTCAAATGCTAAGCATGATTCTCGTGACTGATCCAGGGATGAGGTAAGTGGTGGACACAGAAAACTGTCACAATGCACAGTGTGAAAAGAATAATAATAGTTCCTACATCAGGGTACAAGTTGATAAAACAAATGCGTGTATGGATTAAGGGTGGAGAGAAATGTGATCTAGGGTAAAGGGGAAAAGGTGGTATTAGGCAGAGATTAGAAGGTGCTATAGTTTTTGAGCTGGAGCCTAGAACCCCACACTCTCTCCACCTCTGAGCCGGAGCTACCTCCCCTGCAGCTACTGGAGACACCACAGCTACTACGGCTGCAGGACCTCCTGCTACTGACTGTGGGTACTTCTGATGGCTGCTGCCGGAAACCCAATCCCTTGTTTATTCTCTGGGTTTCAATTTTACCCCCAAACTTGATGAAATACAGTTGACAGGGGAGTCGTAGAAATTTTAGTTTTCTGATTCTCAGTGATCCAAGAAAAGGGAGCAGAGAAGATTATGGGAATGTTAGAAGGTTAGTTACCATCTAGCACAAATAGGATTAAATGTTAGAGATCTAGGCAGGATAATAGAGATAACCAATTTTAATGGTCAAGGAAGGTTAATATCTACAAATACTTTCAGGCCTGCCTTTGGAAAGGCAGATGGAGTTCTGTGTTGCTCCAGAGAGCAATAAATGATATAAGTTATCAGGAGATGAAATTTAGGTATTTGTGAAAAATAACTTCCTCATGACTAGAGCTCATGGCAAAAATGACCTGCTCTTTGAATATGTTGGGTGTTTGCGCAAAAATTTAATGCTGTTTTTTCAGGGGTTCTCTAGAAGAGCTTCTCATAGTAGGCAGTAGATGGCTTAGTTGGCAGCTAATGTTCCTTAAAAATTTACAATTTTATGATTCCCAAACCACTCATCTAAAAATAACAAAATGTGTTTAAAAAGTAGATAAATTAATACACAAAACATAAAAGGTAACTAGCCAAAAGAATTAAATATATTCCTCATGTTTTCATAACTTGGAGGAAAATGAGTACATGAGGTGGGAAACGAACATTAAAGCACTTTCTTATCAGCCCTTTTCAGGATTCCAAACTTTTCTTATAAACATCCATTGGTGCTCCAAAGAAGCCTTTGGAGTTACATGCAAGAACTCCATAGTGTGGAGGGAAAAGTGCCTCCTTCCACACAGACGTTGGCACGGTGCTGAAGGATGGCGGCTGGCCAGCCTGCTTTACAAGTCAGGGCCGGGAGCAGCATCTGCCCATGAGAGCAGATTATCCCATCGGCAAACTCCACTCACACTGCCAAGGCCACGGTTATGCTGTTAGTGATTAAGAAGTCATCTCTCTCACCCGAACATACCTCTGGTAATTTAGGGTGATGAAGAGGACGCCTTTCCTTTATATGCAAGAGAAATAAAGACTTGGACAGTAATAAGGGAGGACAATACATATTCATTTATCATGTAAGTAAGAAAATTCACTGATAATCTCATAATATCTAATGATTGGCAGATATCTAAGCAGTATGTAGATGATATCTAGCTTATCCATCATTGAATCCCTTATAAAACAGACCAGTCAAGTGGAACCCAGTGATCTTACCTACAGTCAATGATGGGAAGCTCAGGATCCCCACATGCAGCCAACTGGAAGATAGGATAGCAGAGTCAGAAAGACCTGGGTTCAAATCTTCACTAGGTGGGTCATTAGCTGTGTAAACTTAAGTATTTTATATCATCGAGCTAAATTTCAGTTTGTATACCTTTAAGATAGTAATGTATATTCAAATTGTTGTTACAAAATTAAAAGAGGTACTGTGTATAACAGCTATTTCAATAAATGACAGATGTTATTATTCTAATGTGCCTACTTCACACTGTTGTTACAAAATTAAAAGAGATAATGGAAATAACACTATCTCAATAAATAGGAAGTATTATTCTAGCTTTCAGATGTCTCTAATGGTTAGAAATGCTTTATATTAAACTGATTTTTATTTTCTCTATAATTTAAGCTTGCTAATCCTCATTATGACTTAAGGGCTTCTTATAACAAATGTTCTATCTTTTATCTTTTACTGAAAGTCTTTCACATATTTGAAAATAAGAATCGTTAACTTCACCCATCATTTCTTTTATGGACTGAACACACCCAGTCCCTCAACCTTCACTTGTATTCCGTGGCTCTTAGCCACCTCACCATAGCAAGAAGTGAGGCGGGGAATGTGGAAGGATTGTGATTAAGTGGTTGAAGTGCAGAGATAAGGCTGGGAAATGGAGGGTAAAAAGCACTGGAACTGCCCCAGCTTTGTTTTTTGGCCGAAAGATTCAGCAGCTCTGATCGGCTTACTGATATTCACACGGTGCTGAGATTGGCATTTTCCCAAAGGCATTAAGCATCTTTCTGCTCACACTTGGTTGAGGGTTTCCAGAAAGGTTTCTCCCGAAAACACACTCTCCTTTGATTTCTTCCTGAATATCATGCATCTGGTTCTTTATCATTTTAGCTCACATATCCACAGACAGCCCTGGGTGAAACCACACTTTCACTAACTTTAACCATCTATACTGAAAGGCTTTCTTTTAGTTTGTTTGTTTGTTTGTTTGTTTAAGTCGGGTTCATTAAATCATACTTTAATGCATTAAAATTCACCATTTTCATGTGTACCATTCTACGAATTTTGGCAAAGGTATGCAGTCATGTAACCAGTGCCCCCCGAAGGACCCCCATGTTCCGATGTAATCAATACTCTCCCCCAATCCTTAGCCCCTGGTCACCACTGTTTTGCGTTCTGCCTCTGTAGTTGGACCTTTTCTAGAATGTCACATAGAGGAAACTATATAGTTTGTACCCATGCTATTTCTGCTTCTTTCACTTCATATGATGCCCTTGAGGTCTATAGTTTGTTCCCTTTTTTGCAGAGAATTTTTCCATTGTATCGTAATTTATATATGTGCCAGAGTTGTTTGCTTATCCATTCGTTAGGTGAAAAACATTGGAGCTTTTTTCTTTTTCTTTTTTATTTATTTATTTTTTAATAAAGCTGCAGTAAGCTTCCATGTGCAGATTATTGTGTGGGCATATGTATTCATTATTGTTGGGTAACAATGTTGGAGTAGATGGCTGGGTAGGGTGGTATATGTTCATTTTTGTACGTTTAATTTTATAAGAAAATAACAAACTGTAGTTGGACCATTTTGCATTTCTAGCCGAAAAATATAAAAGTTGTAGCTGCATATTTGTCAGCAGTTGGTATTGTCTCTTTTAAATACAGCCATTTTAATAGATGTAGTGTTTTGTGTTTTTTTTTAATGTAGTTTTAAACTGTAATTCCCTCATGGTGAATGATGCCGAACATTTTTCATGTGAGTGTTTGCCATCCTTATCTTTTCTTCTTTTCTTTGGGGAAGACAGTTCAATTCGTTTTCTGTCTTTTTTTTTTTTTTTTTTTTTTTTTTTTTTTTTGAGACGGAATCTTGCTCTCTGTCACCCAGGTTGGAGTGCGATGGTGCAATCTGGAATCTGGGCTCGTTGAAACCTCCGCCTCCCGGGTTCAAGCGATTCTCTTGCCTCCGCCTCCCCAGTAGCAGGAATTATAGGCTCCTGCCACCACGCCCGGCTAATTTTTCTATTTTTAGCAGAGGCAGAGTTTTACCATATTGGCCAGGCTGGTCTTGATATCCTGACCTCAGTTGATCCACCCACCTCGGCCTCCCAAAGTGCTCAGATTACAGGCATCGGCCAGCGTGCCCAGCCTAGTTTTTTTGTTTCTTTTTGTTTTGTTTTGTTTTTTATTGGGTTGTTTTCTATTACTGAGTTGTAGGAATTCATTATACATAATTTGCACACAAGTCCTTAATTATAGGTTTTTTTTGCAAATATTTTCCCCAGACTGTGGTTTGTTTTTTATATTTTCACAGTGTCTTTTAAATAGAATGTTTTAATTTTTATCAATGATTTTCCTGACCAGTTTGTAATTTTTTATGCCATACAAAATATCTTTGTGTAAAACCATGTCACAAATATTTTCTCCTCTGTTTTATTTGATAACTTTTGTAGTTACATATTTTACATTTGGGTCTGTCATTCATTTTATGTTGTTTGAGAGTCTTTTTCTACATAAGCATATGCAATTGAACATTTTTTTAAACATCATCTTTTCTCCTTTAAATTGCCTTAGTGCCTTAATGAGAAATCAGTTGACCATATATTTGTGAGTCTATATCCAGACGCTCTAGTCTGTCTCTGTAGTTGGACCTTTCCTTTGTCTATATTTATGTCCTTTGGCAAACACCAAATTGTCTTGATTGCATAACATTAGAATAAGTATAGAAATCAGAGCCAGGTGCGGTGGCTCACGCCTGTAATCCCAGCACTTTGGAAGGCCAAGGCGGGCGGATCACCTGAGGTCAGGTGTTCGAGACCAGCCTGGCCAATATGGTGAAATTCCATCTCTACGAAAAATACAAAAATTAGCCGGCTGTGGTGGCACATGCCTGTAACCACAGCTACTTGGGTGGCTGAGGCAGGAGAATTGCTTAAACCTGGGAGGCAGAGGTGTCAGTGAGCCAAGATCAGCCCCATTGCACATCAGCCCAGGCAGCAAGAATGAAACTCCATCTCAAAAAAAAAAAAAGAAAAGAAAAAAAATCAGTTAATGTGAGTCCCCCTTAGTTGTTTCACTTTCTTATTTGTTTTTTTTAATTTCATTCTAGATCCTTTGCTTTTGCATATAACCTTTAGAATAGCTGGATTATATTTGAGATTGCATTGAATGCATAATTCAGTTTGGAGGAGAATCGACACTCTAACAATATTCAGTCTTCCAATATATCTGTCTATTATATAGCTCCATTTATTTAGGCCTTTTAAATTTATCTCTTATGTTTTGCATTTGTAAGCCCACATATTTTGTGTGTATTTTGTTTGTTTTAATTTTTGTTGGTATTTTAAACTGTACTTTTTCCTTCATTTGATCATGAATTGTTATTTCTAATATAAGCAAACATAATGGAATACTTTTTGTATCCTATGACCTTGCTATTCTCACTAGTTTTAATAGCTTTTCTGTAAAGTATTTGGGATTTTCTATATAGGCCACTATGTCTACTGTGAATAAAGAAAATCTTATGTTTGCTCCTTTCCAATCTATGTGTCCCTATTTATTTATTTATTTCTGTAGATTTACTGCATTGATTAAGACCTCTAGGTGAATGTGGGAAAAGCAAGCCTCCCTGCTTTGTTCCAAGTCTTGGGGGAAATACGTCCAGTCTTTTCCCAATAAGTATGTTACCTGCAGGCTTTTGTAGATACTGTTTATCAGGTTGAAGAAGTTCTTTTCTATTACCAGTTTGCTAGGGGTTTTTTATTATAAATGACTATTGAATTTTGTTAAATAATTTTTATCATGCATAAAGATGAGCATGTACTTTTTCTTCTTAGTTTGTTGTTACAAGAAACTACTTTTTTTTTTTTTTTCTTTGGAGGCACAGTCTCACTCTTTCGTTCAGGTTGGAGTGCAGTGGCATGATCTTGGGTCACTGCAACCTCCACCTCCAGAGTTCAAGTGATTCTCGTGCCTCAGCCTCCCAAGTAGCTGGGACTACAGGCACGTGCCACCATGCCGGGCTAATTTTTGTATTTTCAGTAGAGGTGGGTTTTCGCCATGTTGACCAGGCTGGTCTCGAACTCCTGACCTTAAGCAATCTGCCCACCTCAGCCTCCCAAAGTGCTGCGATTACAGGTGTGACCCACCATGCCCAGCCCCACTGATTGGTATTTGAATATAAAATCAACACTGCATTCCTGACAAAACTCCGTTTGGTACGATATACTAATTGTTTTATATATTGCTGGATATGATTTAATAAATATAAGGATTTTTGTATTTATATTCATGAAGTATATTGATCTGTAGTTTTCTTTAACATAATTTCTCCACAAGGTTTTCTATGTAGTAATGGTGGCTCATAAAATGAGTTGGAAATTTTTTTCTCCTCTTTATTGTTAGGAAGATTGTTTAGAGGTAGTAATATTTCTTCCTTCATTGTTGGAAAAAATTCACTGTTGAAGTCATTTGAACCTAAAATTTACTTTCTTGAAAGAAGTTAAACCAATAATTTAATTTTTTAAATAGATATGGGACTATTTATGCTATTTCTTCCTCAGTAAATATTAGTTTGTATCTTTGCATGTGTCGATTTCATCAAAGTTATTGAATTTGGGGAGCATAAATTGGTTAGCAATACTTTCTTGTTATCCTGTTTTTTTTTTTTTTTTTTTTTGAGATCGAATCTTGTTCTTGCACAGGCTAGAGTGCAGTGGTCAGATCTTGGCTCACTGCAACCTCTACCTCCCAGGTTCAAGGGATTCTCGTCTCTTAGCCTTCCGAGTAGCTGGGATTACAGGCACCCACCACAACACCCGGCTGATTTTTGGATTTTTAGTAGAGACACAGGATTTCACCATGTGGGCCAGGCTGGTCTTGAATTCCTGACTTCAGGTGGTCCGCCTGTCTTGGCCTCCCAAAGTGTTGGGATTACAGGCGTGAGCCATCGGGCCCGGCCTCTTGCTATCTTGACATTTATCATTCCTTTCTCTCTCTCTCAGTAATCTGGATAATGATTTATCAGTATTATTGATTGTTACAAAGAACCAGCTTTAAGTTTCACTTATTTTCTCTATTATTTTTATCCGTTTTCAAATTATAATTTCCCTGTGACTACATCCTTGACCCTTGGATAATTTAGAAGTCTGTTCTGTATTTTTTATTATTATTATTTTTACGTTTGGAGTTTTTAAGATATATTTTGGTTGGGTGCAGTGGCTCACGCCTGTAATCCCAGCACTTTGTGAGGCTGAGGCATGTGGATTGCCTGAGGTCTGGAGTTTGGGACTAGCCTGGCCAACATGGTGAAACCCCATCTCCACTAAAAATACAAAATTAGCCAGGTGTGGTGGTGCATGCCTGTAGTCCCAGCTACTTGGGAGGCTGAGACAGGAAAATCGCTTAAACCCAGAAGGCAGAGGTGGCAGTGAGCCAAGACCACGCCACTGCACTCCAGCCTGGGCTATGGAGTGAGACTATGTCTCATTAAAAAAAAAATATATAAATAAAATAATATATATATATATATATATATTTATAACTGATTTCTATTTTATAACTTTTAAAATTATATTGTCTTAAACTGACATAAAAATATTTATGTATAATGTGTAAATTATTACAATGTGATGCTTCAGTACATACACTGTATATTGATCAGATTGGAATAATGAGCATACCCATCATCTCAAACCTTTGTCATCACATTATGTTGGGAACATTCAATATCCTCCTTTTAACTGTTTGAAACTATAAAATATATTATTATTAACTATAATCATCCTAAAGTGGTATAGAACAGAAGAGCTTATTCTCATCTAGCTGTAATTTTTTATCCTTTGACAAATCTCTCACTCTCTCTCCCTATTCCCTACTCTTTCCAGCCTCTAGTGTCTTCTATTATACTTTTTACTTTTATGAGGTCAACTATTTTTAACATCCACATTTCAGTGAGAACACATAGCGTTTAACTTTCTGTTCCTGGCTTATGTCACTTAACATAATATCTATTATTTCTATACACGTTGCCACAAATGACAGAATTTCACTGTTTCTTTATGGCTAAATAGTATTCCATTGTGTATATACACCACGTTTTCTTTATCCATTCTTCCCTTATTGGACACCTAAGTTGATTCCATATCTTGGTCACTGTGAATAGTGCTGCAATAGACATGGAGATGAAGATGTCTTTTTGATATACTCATTTCATCTCCTTTGGATAAATGCCAAGTAGTGGGATTGCTGGATCATATGATAGTTCTATTTGTAATTTTTGAGGAACCTCTATACTGTTCCCCACATTGGCTGAACTAGTTTACATTCCCACCAACAGTGTATATGAGTTCTGTTTTCTCCACATCCTTGCAAGCATTCGTTACGTTTTGTCTTTTTGATAATAGCCATCCTAACTGGGGTAAGATGCTATCACATTGTGGTTTTAATTTGTATTTCCCTGGGGACTAGTGGCGTTGAGCATTTTTCATTTGTTGGGCATATACATGTCTTCTTTTGAGAAACGTCAGTTCAGATCATTTGCCCATTTTTTAATCAAGTTGTTTTGCTGTTTAGATGTTTGAGTTTTTTGTGTATTCTAGATATGAATCCCTTGTCAGATGAAGAGTTTGCAAATATTTTCTCTCATTCTGTAGGCTTTCAGTCTGATTGTTTCTTTTGCTGTGCAGAAGCTTTTTAGTTTGATATAATACTGTTTGTTTATTTTTGCTTTTATTGTACTTTTGAGGAACTTTTTATTATTCATAAAGTATTTTCTAGAACAATGTCTTGAAGAATTTACCCTGTTTGCTTCCAGAGATCTTATCATTTCAGGTCTTATATCTTGGTCTTTGATCTATTTTGAGTTGAGCTTTGTATATGGTGAGAGGTGGGGGATTAGTTACTTTCTGCATGAGATACTCAGCTATCCCAGCACTATTTATTGAAGAGCCTGCCCTTTCCTCAATGAGTGTTTTCAGTACATTTGTCAAAAAATCAATTGACTGTAGATACGTGGATTAGTTTTTGCATTCTGTATTTTGTTCCATTAGCCTGTAGATGGTTTTATGCCAGTACCATGCTGTTTTGGTTACTATGGCTTTGTAGTATATTTTTAAATCTGGTAACATGATGCTTCCATATGTATTTTGTTCAGGATTTATTTGGCTGTTTGGGTCTTTTGTGGTTTCATACAAATTTTAGGACTTTTTTTATATTTCTGTGAAGAATGTCATTTGTAATTTTATAGAGATGGCATTGACTCCACAGACTCTTTTCAGTAATATAGCCATTTTAACATTATTAATTCTTCTGATACATGAGTATGATATATGTTTCCATTCATTTGTACCCTCTTCAGTTTTTTCATCAGTGCTTTTCAGTTTTCCTTTTAAAGGTCTTGTACTTCCTTAGTTAAATTCACTTTTAGGTTTTCTTTTTCTTTTTCTTTTGTAGCTATTGTAAATTGAACTGTCTTCTTGATTTATTTTTTTTTTAGTTAGTCTGTTGTTTGTGTATAGAAATGCTATGGATTTTTGTGTGTTGATTTTGTATTCTGCAACTTTACTGAATTGATTTATTAGCTCTAAGAGTTTTTCAGTAGAATTTTTAGGTTTTTCTATATATAAGATCATGTCATCTGCAGACAGGAACAATTTTACTTCATTCATTCAAATTTGGATGCCCTTTAATTTTCATTTCCCAATTGCTCTGGCTGGGACTTCTAGTTCTATATTGAGTGCAAGTGGTGATAGTCAGCATCTTTGTCTTTTCTCCAGTTCTGAGAGGAAAAGATTTTAGCTTTTCCTTTTTTGGTATGATGTTACCTATATGTTTGTAATATGTACCTTTTATTATTTTGAGGTAATTTCCTTCACCTATGTTATTGAGATTTTTAACATAAAAGTGTATTAAATTTTATTAAATGTTTTTTCTGCATCTATCAAAATGATTGTATTTTTGTCTTTCATTATATTGATTTAATATATGATGTTTATTGATTTGTGTATATTAAACCATCCTTGCATTCCTGGGATACATGCCACTTGCTTACATTGTATTATCTTTCTGATCTGTACTGGAATTAGCTTGCTACTATTTTTTTGAAGATTTTGCATCTGTATTTTTCAGAAGTATTGGCCTGTAATTTTCGTGTGTGTGTGTGTGTGTGTGTGTGTGTGTGTGTGTGTGTGTCCTTATCTGGTTTTGTTATTAGATTTAGACTGGGCTTGCAGAATGAGTTTGGAAGAATTCCTCAGCTTCAATTTTTTGAAATAGTTTGAGAATAATTTGTATTAATTCTCCTTCATAGATTGAGTAGAATCCAGTGACGAAGCCATCCAGTTAAGTACTTTTCTTTTTTGTGAGACTTTTTATTACTGATTCAATCATGTGATCTATTCAGGTTTTCTCCTTCTTTCTGGTCCAATCTTGGTAAGTTATATGTCTAAGAATTTATCCACATCCTCTAGGTTTTCAACTAGATTTTCAATTGATGTGCAGTTGTTCAGAGTAGTCTCTAATGATCCTTTGTATTTATGTGGTACTTGTTATGATGTCTCCTTTTTCATTTCTGATTTTTATTTGGGTTTTCTTTCTCATTTTATTGCTAGTTAGTCTGCATTGTATGATTTCAATCATTTTAATACTTTTCAAATTCATTTTGTGTCAGAATGTGGTCTATGTTGTTAAATATTTCATGTGTACCTGAAAGAGTATATTTTTCTGTTCCTGCATATTCTATAAATATCAAGTAAATGGATATAATAATATTTTCCTGATAATATATTTTTAATGATTCAGGAAAACTTAAGAAACATAAGGGTTAATTATGCCACTAATTAAAAAATTCAGAAACTTTACAACAACTTTCATCTCTCATAGCCATTTTGACTGCACGGTGGCTTTGTTCTCAAAGCCTTGAAATTGAGTTATTGGGATGTAGTAGAAGTAGGTTGAAGAACAGGCAGTAAGCCCACCTTCTCCATTAGGATGTTCTATTTACTTTGACATGGAGACTTTGCAGTAGTTGTTTTGACACAAATCTAAATAGAAACCTATTTAATTTCAGACTTCTTTACCCACTCTTAGAATATTTCTTTTGATAACAAATAAGAATTAAGTAATATTCACGGGAGACAGTCTAAGAAGCATATTTATTTAAAAATAACTTTGTTAAAACATCAATTGTGTGCAACCAATCTCATGCCAAAAACAAATGCAAAAATTCTGTTGCTTAGGATATATTGACATGTACTTCAGAGCATATGCTTTTTAAAATATATCCAACTTTGACAATTTTGGTTTTTGAAAATCCCATAGAAACCTAAAGCACCCTTTTGGAGCAGCAGTGCTGTAAGCATCACACTTCAAAAGTGTAATTTTGCAGAAGCAATATGAAGGTCAAAACATCTCCCTACAACTAGGAACTGGATATTTAAAAGAGGTTAAGAAAATTTGATGCACTTTATTAAAAAATTGTTTCAACCTTTTTTTTAAAACTTTAGTGCAAGTATTACAACATTTTACAAAGCAAATTTGTAATTCTGTTCTATTTTAACTATTTTTTCATGTTCTTTATCTTAGATTCTGAGGGACAAAAAGCAATGAACTTAGCTTTTTAGTAGCCAGTTCCTTTCAAACTCTCTGGAGAGTAATCAAATTTTGTAATCTTTAAAAGAACATATATTAATGTTTTGTTCAAAGGGAATTCAATCTGTAATAGGCCTTTTAAAGAAAGATGTACAAAGGCCCGCCGTCTCTCCCTTTTGATATTTAGTGTATTTGTTCAGTGTAGTTTTGTCTCTTTTTAAGAAGCTAATATTTTAGGAAGAACCAGATACTACTAGGCCAAGTACATTCTCTTTGTGTAACTAGAAATGTCAGGTCTTTTAGTTTTCCCTAGGCAACATATGCTAAGAACATAGCATTAGTTACATACTGCTTGAACCAACCCCATCTTTGAATATCACTTGTAGTCACCTAAACAAGCAACTAAACGTTGACGTAGGGTCCACTTTGGCAATTTTGCCTGCAACTCATTCCAGCCTATGCCTTGGACTTTTTTTCTGTGTTTCTGAAGAATGTAGCCAGAGAGAGTCCTAAAATTGAAGCTAAGGGAACAAAACAAAACTTTCACTTCTAGATGTGTGAAGTCTAGCAAAAAAATGTTTTAAAATTCTGCCCTGTTTATAGTCTTATAGACAGACTTGGATTAAAAAATATACTTTCACTGCTTTATTTCATAACAAAACAGAGCCTTTTCCACAAACTTGGGATGTGAGAAGAAGCACTCCACTTTAATGTATTCCTCTGAATGATTATTCTCACGTGTTAACTTATTAACAGGATATTCCACATGTCTATCTTGATCACATCACTCCCAATTATGCAAGGAGCCCAGTACTTCCACAGTTCCAAGCCAGAGGGGGCAGTCTATCTTTCACAGCCAAGGGAAGGACTGGAGTGAGATGACCATTCTCACTATAGTCATAGCTAGCACTCCCACACTGGCAACTGAGGCCTTGCTCTGCCCACTCTAGTAGACTACACTTTCCTATTTCTAAGATCCCTGTCTCATTCACATACAGGAGTTTTCAGAGAAGGCAACTCCATTCCCTTAATATTAAGTTTAATTATACAGTTTCTACCTGTTCACTCCAATAGTGGTAATTCTTAGGATGTAGCACTCCCAGTTTATAAACACAACGAATTTCAAAGGTGCCATCCAGCTCCTCAAATTCTTGACCAGAACAATTTATCTCAGAGTTAGAAAACTCCCAACCCTTCTCTCTAGAAATGTCTTCATTACATGAAGAGGCTTTTCTTCTTAAACTGTAAAAACAAAACAAAAGTAACTGATTAGTATCCCCCTTCTCTAGACAGTGAAGTCATTAGTCTACTCCTAGAGGCACTGTTAGTTACACAGGAGGTTTCCCAAAACCCCTCACCTGTGTGAAAGTCCATATACCTAGATTTTGGAAAGGAATGAAAATAAGAGACAAGGTACTTTTAGTCTCTGTCTTTGTTATCATAATCTTCCTTTAAACTATTTCTCTCTATCCCACCTCTGTCTCTTTCTTTTTCTGTGTCCCTGTTTCTCTCTCTCTCTCTCTCTCTCTCTCTCACACACACACACACACACACACACACACACACACAGACACACATATACAAAAGCAACCCTGTAAAATTCACTGCTTGTATAAAGCCTAAACCATAATTGGGGTTAGAATTCAGAGCTCCACTAGTTATGCATAGAATGATTTCTGTGGGTTCTTAACTTTCTAAGCTTCAAATTTCTCATACATAAAAGTGGTATTCTGATAATTGTGAACTCATAAATTTTGTGATAAATAAGTTAAATAATTCCTATGCAGCCTTCAGGACAATGCGTAAACCAGAATAAAAATAAAGATAATGATAATTTAGCCTTATATTTCTCCTTCCACTTTAATCAACATATTTTTACCAATCCACACCTATGGTAGTCTCTTTTTTTTTTTTTTTTTTTTTTTAATGGAGTCTAACTCTGTCGCCCAGGCTAAAGTACAGTGGTATGATCTCAGCTCACTGCAACCTCTGCCACCCAGGTTCAAGCTATCCTCCTTCCTCAGCCTCCCGAGTAGCTGAGATTACGGGTGCCTGCCACTGTACCTGACTAAATTTAGTTTCACCATCTTGGCCAGGCTAGTCTTGAACTCCTGACCTCATGATCTACCCACCTTGGCCTCCCAAAGTACTGAGATTACAGGCATGAGCCACTACACCCGGCTAGTGGTATTCTCATTTTATCAGGTGTTATCTCCACATTGTACACCCATCAGAGATGCTCTCCCCCATCCTGGTCAAACACCACCATTCCAAAATGCAGTGACCATCCACTCTTCTGCAAATCTTTCTTAGTTGAAACAGCCCTCACTGCTTCCCGTTTTCTCTTATTCTTACACACATGTCAAAATCCGTTCTCTATTAGTTCCAGGAGTTTTTTCCTTGTTCTCTGAGTAATTCTACATAGACAATCACGTTATCTGTGAACAAAGACACAGCTCCAAGGGTGAGAATGGAAGCTTTAAAATGTCCTAAAGCTCATGCCTGTAGAAATCATTCAGTGCAACCTCTGCATCTGCATGCATTCTCTTGACCAAAACAAGTCATAGGACCAGTGTAGATTAAAGGTGTGTGAATGTGGGATATGGGAAACATGGCAGAGTCACATAAAAAAAAAAAACACATAGAATGGGAACACGGGTTATCCTCCTTTTTGAAAACAAACTGTATCACTAATATTTCCAGTCTTCTTATTACACTGAAATGGATTACAAGATCCCTAAGAGTAAAAAGTCATAGTTTTACTATTTATCAAGTAGGTACAATACACTTTAGTAATGTGGGAAACTTTAGTCAGATAAAATAATGAAACAATCATAACACATTATTCTCAAAAGCTTATTTTATATTTTTGTTTTTAATGTGTACAGTTGCAACCTCATATTAGTGTTAGAATCATTTGTTTTTGTGTCTTCATGTTTCTATAAGATGGGACTAATATTCTTTATTAGGCTTTGATTTTGTTTTGTAATTTAAATGTATTAAGGCAATAAATGTAATTTTCCACTTAAAACTATCATTATGGATTTGGTTACTGCCTATTGCTCTGCAATGTTTTTCTTATCAAAATTCTTCCTGGTTGGTTTACTTCTCAATTTTTTTTCCATTAAATGATATAAATTTTAAGACAGTATTTTTTCTTGTTACATTAGTTCAAAATCACAGATTCATGCATAATATCTTTGATATTCAAATAACCTCCATTGGTCTTGATACTTTTATAATTTTCATTTCAGAATACCTTATTGCCTTCCATTGAATTCTTCTGGTTTGTGTTATAACATTTCCAGTAATTTGTAAACCATCCATTCTGTTTTCAAAATCACTTGCGTGTAAATTTTTCTCATTACCATGTTCATATCAGTTTTAACTAAAGTTCACTCATACTATGTCATAAATAATGATATGCTTAAAGTATAGTAGAACTATTTACATTTTATATATAATAGTTATGCCAGAAATGAAACAGAAATGTTGAATTAAGTTTAGCCTAAAGATGCTGTCTTATGTGTTTTAAGTTCAACCTAAAGGTTTTTCCATACATAGTGAACTGTAACCTAACTGGATGTGTAAACAAACTATAGCCTACTCTTGTAACACGTAGCTGAGTCTCAGCCCATTACGCAACCACACACAGGGTCCTACTTCAATCACACACAGGGTCCACCTGTTCAAACTGTGTTCAAATAAGCCAAACACCAGCTGTAACCAATTTGGCTGTTTCTGTGCCTCACTACCGTTTTCTGCATGTAGCTTTCCTTTGTCCATACATCCACTCCAAACCTGCAGTGGTACCATGGTGTCACCCTGAACCTATTTTGTTTTGCAGGGGCAGCTGCCCAATTCGTGAATCATTTTTTGCTCGGTTAAACTGTTTAATTTGTCTGAATAAGTCATTTAGCACCATATCTGCATAAACTTCGTGTTTCTTTTATAATACAGATAAAAGTATTTTTACCTATGAAAAGCTTTGTAGGCCAGACCCGGTGGCTCACGCCTAGAATCCCAGCACTTTGGGAGGCTGAGGCAGGTAGATCACGAAGTGAGGAGGTCAGGAGATCGAGACCATCCTGGCTACCACGGTGAAACCCCGTCTCTACTAAGAATACAAAAAATTAGCCGGGCGTGGTGGCAGGCGCCTGTAGTCCCAGCTACTCGGGAGGCTGAGGCAGGAGAATGGCGTGAACCCGGGAGGCGGAGCTTGCAGTGAGCCGAGATGGCGCCACTGCACTCCAGCCTGGGCGACAGAGCGAGACTCCGTCTCAAAAAAAAAAAAAAAAAAAAAAAAAAAATTAAAAATAAAAAAACAGAAAAGAAAATAAAAGCTTTGTAGCATGTGCTTACTATATACTACAACCAAATCAGACACCATGGACGACACAAAGTTTTCCAATAATGCCTCACCTCAAAATGTGTCCTTAAAGTTCTTTTCCTAGCACAGACTATTTTCACTGGTATATTACCATTAAGTAAACTCTAAGATCATTTAAATTCCATCAGTTTTTTCATTAATATCCTCCTCCTCTCCCAAGATCCAATTCAAGGTACCACCTTGCTCTTTTATTCCTCACTCTATGACCCAGGCTGAAGTGCAAAAGCAAGATCATGGCTCCCTGCAGCCTCAAAATCCTGGGCTCAATGATCATCCCACGTCAGCATCCATACAGGTACACTGAACCATGCTCAGCTAATTTTTTATTTGTTTTTCTAGAGATAGAGGTCTTGCTAATTTGCCCAGGCTGGTCTCAAACTACTGGCTTCAAGAGATCTTCCCACCTCAGCCTCCCAAAGTGCTGGGATTATAGGCATGAACCATTGCACCTGCTGGAGCACCAATTTCTAAGCAAACAAATCCAAGATCAAATTAGCCAGTCAGAGTGTGTCCTACTAATATTCTCTACTAAAACCTTTATGTCCTTACTGTTGTGAATACTTTTAGTTCTTCCCTGGCAGAGGTGCTAAATTTCATTCCCTGGTATTTAGCATGATGTCACCAAATGGTAGTTGTTTAACAAACACTTGCCTAATGAAAGATTGAATGAATGCATGAAGTAACAATCAGCTACAGCTACTAAACTAACATGACCAAAATTCAAAGGAAACTTTCTAAAATCTTCAAAAGTCTAAGTTCTAGTGCTCTTTCAAGACCTCAGAACTGCCTTAGAGAGTTTAATCAAGATAACATATATAGGAGTATGGGGAAAAGTGCTATTTACTTAGCAACTATGTTTCAGATATTTTATAAGTGGTATCTTACATACTTCCTTAGTGATATTTTGAAGTATTAGTAGACAGTATTTATCTAATTTTAGAAATAAAAAATGGGGGTGGGCTAACAAGTTGTTTAAGATTGCAAACATGGCATAGTAAAACCAATATTGATCCTGATTCTGATGGACTTTAAACCTGCTGAGCCTCTGTCTGTGGAGAAATAAATAAATAAATAAATAACATTTTTCTTCCTTCTTAGGTTCAGTGACTGAAGTAAGTAAACTCTAAGATCATTTAAATTCCATCAGTTTTTTCATTAATTATACTGACAAAAGAGAGATTAGCAGGAATAAATTTTTATTTCATATATAGGGGCTGGGGAGGAACAGGGGGCAGCTCACCTAAAAGGAAGGAATACCCTAAAGAGGCAGTTAGACCCAGGCCCTGTATCCCATTTTAACAAAGTGTGATAAAGTGTGGGGAAGAGACTAGACAAAGAAAAGGAAGGTTTAATCCCTGGATGGCGGGGGTAGGTTGTGGGAAGGTGACTAGGAGACTAGGAAATGTGTAGTAAATAAGGGCTCTTTAGTAAGCTTTGTTATGCAGCCATAAGGCATCTCAGGTGGTGACTTATTCGCTTCTTCCTGACATAAGAAAGTAGGACACCTTTACAGGTGTAAGTTTCCTTTACAAACAGAAAATTCATGCCTTGCTGAAGACAGAGAGTTCATCTTATGATTGCTATTTCTAATTGCCTTCAGCTTAAAATACTCCTTATGTTAAAGTGGCATATTTTGGGGTGGCCTATTCTGATCCCTTTCACCCCAACCAACAAGACTGTGACTGTTGGTAGGCAAACATCACATCTTATTTATTTACACTTCTCTGGTGTCTATATTTAGTGCATAGCACAGAGTATGTAGTCAGTAGATGTTTGAGAAAAAAAACAAATAAATGGGATACTTAACATTTTTGGCTTCTGGGAGATTATTTGCACTCCAAATTGGCCTTCTCTCACTATTTTTCCCCTCATACTGGTGACAAACCCTCCTATTCTGTCAGAAAGAATTCTGATCTTGGATCACTGGAAATAAATTTACTTTAACAACCTGATATGTATTTACATATTGAAAGCACCTCTGACTTAACATTTAGGAGCATGGGCTAACAATCTTACTAGTTTCAAACCTTGGTTCCACCAAGTGACTTGTTCTATGACCTTAGGTTTCATTAGCCTCTTAAGTCTCAGTTATTTTATTTTAAACGATGGGCAAGGCTTTTTGCTGTTTTGGTTTACTTATAAGTTCTAAATGCCTGAAACAAAATAAGTGTTCAGTACGTTTGGTTGAATAAGTGAATACCATATAGTACCTATTTTTGGTTGTCATGGGCTTTAAAGAGGTGAATGTACTTTAAGTGGTTCCAGAGTGCCCACACAGTAGGAGCTTAATAAATGTTAGCCATTTTTATTATATAACTATAACCCTTCACACACTTTCACTGGTCACCATTTGTTATAACACTAACTTTTTCAAAAGTTCTGTGGAAATGAGTTATAAGACTATCCATTGTTGAAGACAATGTTCTTAGTTGTATTCATTGTTATCAATTAAAAAACATTTGCTTTCCTTATCCATACATATGCTTCATTTTATCAGTAAATAGAATTTTGTACCCCGTCCTGTTTTCCATTTCTCTTGCATACTAGAAAACACAAAGTGAAATTTGGTTCTTGAGCTATTTCAGTCATGTAATGTTCTTGGTAAAATTTTCTATAATGTTTGGATTCTTTTGGATATAAATTTACCCTTGATAGTCGAGGCTATATTATATTTTCTATAATCTTGTGTTCTGTAATATTCTAAAATATTTTTCTGTTATTAGAGTTTTATTCTTCATAAATATGAAATGTATATCATAAAGCAGTTTGTTTATGATATACATGTTTTTCATGTAATTTAATGATTTACTTATAATTATCAATACATATGCCAAACCTAAATATTCATTGGCAAATATAGTGGAAACTATAATGAATTGGCCATAGTATTTCTGATGTTAGACATTGTTGACCTAAAAGGAAGAAACTGAGGTGAAACTAATAGAGTGTTTATTTATAAGGGCAATGCTTGAAGATTACCACCTGGGAGCATTGATTCAAGTTTTCCTAAATGTACACTCCAATCTGTGGCAGCTACAAGTGTTTGTTTTCTTTTTTTTAATAATTTCAACTTTCATTTTAGATACCGGGAGTATATGTGCAGGTTTGTAAACATGGGTATATTAAGTGATGCAGAGGTTTGGGGTACAGATCCCATCACACGGGTAATGAGCATAGCGCCTGTATTAGTCTGTTTTCATGCTGCTAATAAAGACAAACCAGAGAATGTGTATGTATAAAGAAAAATAGATTTAATGGACTCTCAGTTCTACATGGCTAGGGAAGTCTCACAATAGTGGAAGAAAGCAACAGGCACATCTTACATGGTGGCAGGCAAGACAGAATGAGAGTCAAGCAAAAGAGGAAATCCTTTATAAAACCATCAGATCTCACGAGAATTTTTCACTACCATGAGAACAGTATGGGGGAAACTGCCCCCATGATTCAATTATCTCCTACTGATTTCCTCCTACAACACATGGGAATTATGGGAGCTACAATTCAAGATGAGATTTGGGTGGGTCACAGCCAAACCATATTGGCACTTGTATACTAAAAAGTATCTAAGAGAAGTCTCAATCAATTTAGAGTTTATTTTGCAAGGATATGCTCATCACACAGCCTCAGGAGGTCCTTAGAACATGTGCCCAAGGTTGCTGGGCTACAACTTGGTTTTATACATTTAGGAAGACATGAGACATCAATCAATATGTATTAGGTATATAGTGATTCAGTCTGAAAAGGTGAAGTGAGGGGCTTTCAGGTTATAGGTGGAAATGGAAGTGGAGGAAGTGGGGGACTTCCAAAATGGAAGTGGGGGGCTTCCAGGTTATAGGTGGATACAAAGATTTTCTGATTGGCAATTGGTTATTATCTAAAGACCTGGAATGCATAGAAAGGAATAGCTGGTTTGTGATAAGGGGTTGTAGAGACCAAGGTTTGATCATGCAGACAAAACCTCAAGGTAGCAGGCTTCAGAGAGAATAGACTGTAAATGTTTCTTATGGGACCTAAAGAGTCTCTTCTATCAGTCTTGAGGTCTGTGTTAGTGCTAACTGTTTTGTTTCTCTATTACTACTATTAATAGACGCAAAGACTAAATATCAATAAAGGCCAAAACGAGCAACGAAAGTGGCAGCCCTTTTATTTGCAAATATGCACGCACTCTCAGGCGAGGTTCACTGGTCCAGGGGAGAGGGCCAGGGAAGTCGAGCCGGCGCTCTCGGGTGAGGTTCTCCAGTCCACGAATGCGGGGGCCGAGGAAGTCACAGCGGCGCTTACCAGCAGACTTTTATGCCTGGGAGCTGGAAGGGGAGGAGTTTGGGGCATGTGTGTAGGAGTGGCTTCTTGAATTTCGGTGTCCCCGGCTTGACGTCACTCTGCGCATGCTCAGTTGATTTGGTTCTTTTCCCGGTCGTGGGAATTTTTCCCGGGCGTGGGAAAATCTGTGATGAAGAACTCGGAAACAACAGGGACTGCTCCATCTTGTTCACCTTCCTCCATCTTGTGCCTTCTCCCTCACCCAAACAGTAACAAGGCATGTTTTCAGGTTATCGTTGGAATGCCCTTGGCTGAGAAGAGGGGTCTATTCAGATGACTGGGGGCCTTAGAATTCTATTTTTGGTTCACATATCCAATAGGTAGCCTTTCAGCCCACAACGCCCTCCCTCTCTCTGCCCTCTAGTAGTCCACAGTGTCTGTTGTTCCCAGGAGTGCCCAGTGTTTAGTTCCTTCTTATAAGTGAGAACATGCTATACTTAGTGATTTGTTTTGGAGAGAAAGAGGCAGTTCCTGAATTGTTTACTAAGAATTTACGTAAAAATAGCTTAAGCTATTGATTAGCTATACATTGTTCTTTATATCAGAAATTTCAGAAACAAGAGGATAAGGGGTGAAGCAGCTAATCAGGAACAAAATGAATTGAAATAATTGCCCCCAGGCATGGGTGCAGGGGTTGGGATGTGGAGTGTTGGAGGGTGAAGGCATGACTGATGTCCCACGCTCATATCTCTCTGGACCTCCATACCTCACATAGTTCAGGCTATTCTGAACTATTTTACTTTTCTCAACACTTAGATATTTGACTATAGAAATGCTTATAAATATAATTTATATGCATATAAATGGCATGTTTATTATTTATTTAGTTTGAGCTGGAGACTTGCTCTCTCACCCAGGCTGAAGTAGGAGTACAGCGGCACAATCTTGCTCATTGCAACCTCTGCCTCCCAGGTTCAAGCAATTCTCCTGCCTCAGCCTCCTGAGTAGCTGGGATTTTAGGTGACCACTGCCACACCCAGTTAATTTTTGTATTTTTAGTAAATACGGGGTCTCACCATGTTGGCCAGGCTGGTTTAGTCTCAAGCTCCTGACCTCAAGTGATCCACCAACTTCAGCCTCCCAAAGTGCTGGAATTACAGGTGTGAGCTACCACGCCCAGCCATAAATGTCATATTTATTATCTTAATTGTGATATTTATTATTTTCAAATGTAGTCTTTTAAAGCAAAACCAAGGGATAGTGATTCAAGGACCTTTAAAAATGCAAAACAATTATTTATATTTTTAATATGCCTTAGTAATAGCTCAGTTTACACTGTTGAAAATTTGCATGTATAATTTAGTAAGGAATAATTCCACAGTACTCAGTAGGACATATTAGGTTGCATTAGAATAATTTATATTAGTAAGTCACAAATTAATGCTTATGGACTTTTTAAAAGTTTATGTGTTTCCAGAGAAAGCTAACTTTGCATAAAGGGTTTATGAAATCATCGAATTAATTCATACATTAAAAAAAACACATTAGCAAAATCTCAATTTTCTGTCCTCCTTTTGTATAGACAATTAGTATAGAACATTTTTAAAAATAGACTAATTGAATATTGAAAATCCAATATACAGGTAAAGTAGGTGGAATAATTTGAAATTGCATTCTAATACTTATAATAACAAATGTGTTTTCAGATCATAAATTGCTTACTATAAAGCTTTTCTAACACTTATAAAAGTTATGGCAACTTGAGTATTTGACTCATTATGTCACTTTTCAGGATTGTCTTTTTTTCAGGACTATTAGGTGTTATTTGTTTTAACTTTTAAGTTCAGGAGTACAAGTGCAAGTTTGTTACACAAGTAAACTTGTGTCTTGGAGGCTTGTTGTAGAGATTATTTCATCACCTGAATATTAATCATAGTACCCATTAGTTGTTATTTCTGATCCTCTTCCTCCTCCCACCCTCGGCCCTCTGATAGGCCCTAGTGTGTATTGTTCCCTCTATGTGCCCATGTGTTCCCATCATTTAGCTTCCACTTATAAGTGAGAACAGGTAGCATTTGGTTTTCTGTTCTTGTATTAGTTTGCTAAGGATTGTGGCCTGTAGCTTCATCCATATCCATGCAAAGGACATGATCTTGTTTCTGTTTTTTTTGTTTGTTTGTTTTTTTTGTTTTTGTTTTTGAAACAGAGCATCACATTTTCCTGTTGCCCGGGCTGGAGTGCAGTGGCACGATCTCGGCTCACTGCACCTTCTGCCTCCCAGGTTCAACCGATTCTCCTGCCTCAGCCTCTTGAGTAGCTGGGATTACAGGAGCCTGACATCACACCCAGCTAATTTTTTGTATTTTTAGTAGAGATGGAGTTTCACTATGTTGGCCAGGCTGGTCTCGATTGCTTGACCTTGTGTTCCACCCGCCTCAGCCTCCCAAAGTGCTGGGATTACAGGCGTGAGCCACCATGCCCAGCTGATCTTGTTTCTTTCTCTCCCTTCCTTCCTCCTTTCCTTTCTCTCTCTTCATTCTGCAATTATCTTTCTCTCTTTTCTCTCTTAATCTCTTTCCCTTCCTTTCTTCTTTCTTTTCTCTTTTGTCTGTATTCCCAATTATAGCAGTAACATTACTTGACATCAGTTGATGGGACTTTTCTAGTTTAAATCTTTATACTTATTTATATTTCAAATTAATTATAAGACGTTCTAAACTACTTTTTGCCTTGAAATGTCAGTAAGAATAATATCCAAGAAATGGGTATTATTTTAGTCATATAGAACAAATATATCAATTTGCGTTTATATTGTCATTTAAAAATACATATGTCGTACCTGTTACATGTCAGACACCATCCTTAGAAGCACTTCTAAAATGGAACAGATTTAATTGTTATTATTAAATTATTAAATAAATATGCTTTGTTCATTTCAGGTAGGTATTATTATTATTATGACCAATTTATACGTGAGGACCTAAGGCACAATGAATTAGGTGATTTCGTCAAGGGCATTCAGTTTGTGAGCAATAGAATCAAGATTCAAACCTAGACTTTTAGATTACATAACCACATATTATGTGTGGAGGGAAATTTAAAAAACAAAACAAAAACTCAAGACACCAAAAAGCAAACAAAACCCCTAAAAAAAAAGCTAAAAGTTAAATTCTGTTCTTTAGACTATGTCAAAATGTTATCTGTCAGTTTTTGCACCTCTTTTTTCTCAACAGATGACTGGAGGGAGTGTTGTATTATAGTATAATGGAAAACCTTTAGTCTTGATTACAACAATTGAAGAATTCTTGAGAGAGAAAAAAGGAAGATACAGTTTTGACTCATTCTCTCCTTATTTAGTTTTCTCAGAAGTCATTCTTAATCTTTTACCTCAATTATCCTTAGTTCATTGATGAAAAAATACAAAACATCCAAACCCTCTGTCATATCATAGAGTATGTGTGACTTGACTTTATGAGTTAAGGCTTTCTGCAAATGTGTTCTGAAATAAAAACTTATTGAAAACATCTATTTCCTCTTCTGCAGTGTGCAGATGATAATAATGAAGCATGCGGCAATGCCACAGCAGTTATAGTCACATGGATCAGGGACATACTAGAAAGAAACATGTCCCTGATCAACGCGCCTGTAACTGACACAAGCAAAGGCATTCTTACATAGGTTCACTGCGTCTGTTATTTATCTGATAGAACATGTGTAAAGGTGTTACAAGGGTGCTGGAGTTAATATGCATTACTGTGGAACTTCCTATCAAAGCTGGTGAGATGAATACTAAAAAACAGTTAATCCAAGTTTGACACTGGCCCTTAGAAGCCAGAGCTACTAATTTCCAAATGATACAACTTTTGAATATTCTAAAATAATCCTAGTGACAGTGTCAACAGAGTGCTATGGGGTAAGAAAGTGCAGATAATCAATTTTGGCCTAGAGGCCCCAGAAAGCATCACAGAAAAAATTATTGTTTATGGCAGAGAAAGGAGAGAAATCAGTGTGCAACATGTGCTAAGTCATGGCTTGTCCAGAATACTTTAGAACTTCCTGTATAGTTGAGTCTTGCCTTTTGGGAGACAGGAGGGGTCAGGGAGGCTCGGCTTAAACATAAAATAGATGATATTCAGATTATAGTTGCTTTGAGAATATGCAGTTATTTGGGGGTGTTTAGAAATGATGCTATTCATGGACACATAGAGGGACACAAAATGCACTAGGGCCTGTGGGTGGAGGAGGGGGTGAATGGAGGGTGGGTGGGTGGAGGGAGGGTGGAGGGTAGAGGGAGGGTGGGAGGCTGGGATGGTGAAGGGAGGGTAGGGGATGGGAGGGTGGAGGGTGGAGGTTGGGAGAAAAGAGAGGAAAAATAACAAAGTAATGGGTTGGGTACTAGGCTTAATACCTGGGTGATGAAATAATCTGTACAACAAACCTCCATGACAAAAGTTTACCTATGTAACAAACCTGCACCTGCATAAAATAAAGGTTTTTTTTTTTTTTTTAAAGAACAATTATAACAAAAAAGGAATGTTGCTTTTTTTTATTAAATAAATATGCATAAATATATATGTATATAACACAAATATGTAAAATATATTTCCTACGTGTGCATGTAGAGTTAAAAGAAATTGTGCTAAATGCCTAGTTTTGTTTCTAGGAATCCTGAAGAATACTGTGATTTCCCCTACTAAGCCTCTTTCTTCTCAAAATTTTGTTTGTGGTTTTTGAGAAAATGGTTTCATACCCTGATCCCCAAACCTAAATCTTGTGTTGGTCCATGCTTCCATTTCTTATATGAAACATTATGTAAAAAATAGTGTGATAGTTTCTAAATCCATTGTCCCTATTATACATGGGTAAATAATGGTCCATTATACTCTACAAGCTACATATTATATTTGATTTAGCAGAATATGTAGTTTTGTAGAATAGGGATGAGTATAAGCTGTTTCAATTCTGCCCACAATTATTCTTGTAGATGTGGAAAATGTCTCTTCAAGAACCTATTCTTCTTGTTTATTTCTGCTATGAGATTACATACCTAAAAGCCTATCATATTCCAGAAAAATATTAGGAGTGCCATATATATTAGTTCTCCTTCATTTTCTCCCCTTCTCAATATAGCTTCCTTTGTAAAGTCTAATAATGTTCAATGAAACATAAATTTTCTCTCAGTCCCTTGCAATGTTATTAAACAAAATTCATCTATCTCTAGCTCTGTGTGCATGCGTGCATGTGTGTATGAGCATGTGTGTGGATGTTTGAAGGATATTAGTATTTCTTATCAACCTGACCTATTTCTAAGAAGAGACAGCTCAGTTATGTTTCCTTCATCTGCAGAACCTGTAATCCATCTACTTTGAGGTACAAGTTCCTTTACTGACCAATCTTGAATGCAAAATATCATGAATTATTTTGCAAGCTGGAGACAATCAATTAGCATTGTCATTTCTTTCAACTGTATACCAATTTTAGGCTAATTATTAGCCACTTTTTCCATCAGTGCATATTCAGAAGAAAGACGTAGGTTAAAATAAAAATAAATTGATTGAAGGTGTATGTGAGCAGTAAAATCCATGATCTTAAGAAGTTTAAATAAACGTTTAAGAAGCTATAACTTTACTATATACCCGGATTTGTATAAACACAAATATTATCAGTACATAAAAATAATGTCTGTCAAATTTCATGTTTATTGATGACATGTATTGTATATCTAGTTTACCAGAATGTTAATCTTTTTAATTTAAAAGTATTTAATATGTGATGATTGCTCATGTAGATTAGCAAATTTAGGTACAATATTGTCATTGGTCGTCATATGTGACATCACTATTAAGACAAAGAAAATTTTTTCTATATGCAAATTGACAGTTTTCTCTTTGCTTGAAACACTTTAATTTGTGTAAATAGTTTAAACTCCTGATGGAATTTCTCTTAAATCCAAGGAAAATTTTTACTTGATTTATTTTTCAAGGTCACTGGTTATAGTTATTAACATGGAAAATAATATTTTATAAAATCCATCAAAGTATGTCACGGTATAAAATTATACGAACTGATGAAAGCTCATTATTTTTACCATTTTCTCATTTACAAGCACAATTTCACCCTATTTTACAATTTTATTGTTTATATATTTTCTTGCTTATTTGGTAGCTTATAAGCATACTGGCATGACAGGGCCAGTTAACTTTTTAAATTCCTACTGGAAAGTTTCACGTGAAGTTTTGCCCATGGATGACACTTTAAAAGCATGAGATGATTGTTGGATTTCAATGCTAGATTTTCTTTCTGTCTTTCTCTACAGTGACAGTGTGGCCTGTCCTCACTAGTTGGCATTCCAGTCATCTTGATCCATCCTTCACTCTCCTGCTCTCTCCCAAGGGCTTCCTTTGTCTTCACATTCTTTGTCACAGGTTTATCTGAGCATGTCCCTCTGATGACATCTTAGACATTTTTGTAATTGCTCAGGACTTAACACTGTATCAGACATTTAGTAAGTATTTATTTGAGTATATTGAATTATGGTTTGCGAAGTGTTTTTATATCTACTGTTCATCTTGACCCTTAACCCAGATCTTCGGCTGTCAGGAAAATTATTATGATTCCTACTTCATATATGAGAATATGAAGCTTTGAAAGATTAAGTGGCTTGCTAAAAGTTAGAGAAATATGCTAATGTGTTATATTCAGAAAGTAAGAGCTTCTAATGCTTTCTACCCCCTTCCCCACAATAATTATGCTAGTTTTCTATTCATCATCTCTATCTAAGTATTCCACATGGTATTTCAGGATAATGAATATTTTTATATCTCCTATTTCCAGATAAAACCATCTAAAGTTCTCTCAGGTCAGAAGCACAGAAACACATGTATAAGCTACATCATCATATATCATCACTTTGATGTTTTAAGTCATAGAACCATTGCTCACTGTAGAACAAGACAGCAAAAATGATGCTTTATGAAAAGAGAAAGTAAATTTCATATCTATCATTCATCTTATAAATTCTTTGTATCAAAATTTTAATTAATTAGAGTGACCTAGTTTCCTCGCTACGGAAGGACAATATATGTATGTATGTATGTGTATATGTAGATGTAGATTTTTTTATTTAAAATGCAAGTGCTCTCTCATCCAGGAAATGTTCCCCATAGAGTGATAAGCCTAGTGTGAGAACATAACGTTCAGCCAGCAAAGGTTATATCACACGAATCTTTGAACACTGCTCAATAGTTAAGAGTTTTGGGACTGTTTATAGTAAGGACCATGTTAGCAGGTTTTCTCAGTGGCTTATTACATAGGTGACAATCAAAACATTACTGCCAAACTGCATGTTAGTTCGTAGATTTAATATCTAAGGTACATTTTACAGTTGTTTGAGGCAAGTTGCCTTCATTTCTGGGTTGCAAACATATTACTGTGAGAAAATAGCAAAGTACATGCCAGAGAAGAGGTAAGTTCTCTTTTTGAAGCAGTGCAAACCACAGAAAAACATCCAGCGAAAGATCTAATCTAACTCTGTTGTGAAAAGAGTTGTACAAGTTGTACCAGTAACTAAAATACACCTAGAAGAAAAAAGATTTTTGGTCAACAGACATTTCAGGGCAAAGATATTTGTATTGCTAAACAGAAACACATTATGCATAGTCAGTTAATAGATAAGGAAGAAAAAAAGCAACATTAAAGACCTCTTTTGTACCCAATGTATTATAATCTGAGCTCGATGTGTTCCATATACTAGATTATTTAATCCTGGTAGTAATATATAGGCAGGCATTATCATCTCAATTATTATGAATACATACTACTTGGTGAGATTAAATACTTTGCTAACATGGCAGAACTGCTCTTCTGTCACCCTCACATTAATCTGTCTCTACTTCCTGTGTTTGTACACATATATAACAGTGTCTAAAACGTTTTTTTTTTCTTTTCCTTTTTTTTTTTTTTTGAGACAGAGTCTCTCTCTCTGTCACTCAGGCTGGAGTGCAGTGGCACGATCTTGACTCACTACAACTTCTGCCTCCCAGGTTCAAATGATTCTCCTGCCTCAGCTTCGTGAGTAGCTGGGATTACAGGCACCTGCCACCATGCCAGCTAATTTTCGTATTTTTAATAGAGATGGGATTTCACCATGTTGGCCAGGCTGGTCTTGAACTCCTGACCTCAGGTGATATGCCCACCTCGGTCTCCCAAAGTGCCAGGATTACAGGCGTGAACCACCACCCATGGCCAAGTCATTACCTAAAATATTTCAATTATTTGGGGGGGGGTGGGAATCCTTGTTGTTTAATATTTTCCTCAATAAAAGTGTCAAATGGTTAATCTCTTTATAGATTATCTTCCTTTTGATATTTACAATAATAATTATTATATGTGAAACTCTCAGAAGACCAGAGAAACTCAAACTACAGTTCTACAAGAGACATTGGAAATTCTGTGTGTCATACTGGACATTCATTATATTTCAAATAACTGGAATGCCTTTAAACAGGCTAAAACAAGCATGCAAAGAGTTTACTCAGCATTTATTGTGTGTTGTGCATTTGTATGTTTGTTCAATGAGTCACTTACCCCATAGGAGAAGTTTAGTCACAGGATTTTTTTAAAACCCTAAGAGGGTCATGAATGAAAATATCCTCCTATTAAGCCATTAAGCCTATCACATTTGGCATATAAGTTACGTGAAATTCATGCTCTTAAGTGACCTATTTCAAAGGATAGCCTATTTCAAAGTATGGTAAAATGATGTATGTACAAACATTTCCCTGTGGGTGTGTAGAATTGAGGCTCTTAATGACACTTTCACGATTTGTGAGACCCTTGCCATCCTGTAAATAGTCATAGCAGCTACACTTTTCACTGGAAACAGAGAATTTTCCCAAGTTCCATCTCTCACCTTCTGGTTCAAAGATTCTTGCTCTCCTTTGACAAGCCCATCTCTTGGCTTACTGCTCTCTCTCTCTAGCAAGTCCTCCAGAGGGTAACAGGAGAGTCTGTGCACTGACTTTCAGAGGAGGTTCCCTTGATCCATCACTTTTGAGCTGAATCTAATTCCATAGTGCAGAACCTTACACTGAACCTGTTGCCCCATGATTTGGATTCCCAGAGGTGGAGATGTTCGCTACCATACTATATTCCAAAATATAAGACCAGTTCACAAACCAGCTGAAGAACTCACTAGGAAGAGTCAGGGCAAAGGCAACTTTAAGAACTGCTGTTTTCGATGAGCTAAGTGAGAATAAAACAAAAACTCCCCTATTTATATATCAATAGCTATGCAAGTGTAATTATACACAAGCAAATGGAGGTAAAAAAATCAAAATGTCCTCCAGAACCAGATACTCTTGAATTTAAAGACTTATTTGGCTACTCTAAATCTCTGAAAATGCTTCTAGTATTCAATAATGTGGCATAATTTGTGTGGGCCAAATAGACTAGAAAATGGTGAGTTTTAATGTTTATATGATGACAAGATCACCATGACAGAATGGGATGTCCCCAAAACAGCTTTGAGCAATTACAGAGCCAGCACAAAACCAAGTGCTGGAGGATTTAGCTCTGCCAGTCATTGACTATGTGACCTGGTGCAATTACTGTTATTACCTATTTGACATTTTCAAATCCCATGACTTACTTTACAAGTAAGGACACCAATGTCCCTACTGAGGTTTGTTTTCAGAGAATCAGGAAACCCAGCTCCAGAAAGTGCCATTCATATTGTCTTCATGAATGGTGCTCCATGACCTTGCTAACGCACGACTTTAGAACTGTAAGCCATGGGTTTGGTTTTCAGATGCTGTAAATTAAATAATGTTAAGCTAAAGAGTTACAGATTTTAAAATGTTACACAAATCTTATTGAGAAAGTTACTAAAAATAATGATCTTCAAGGTCATACCAAATGACAGTTAATACAGAGCGTTTTAGTCCTCATAAATAATAAAACAAGAATGATACACTGGCGCCATTATTTTCAACATTTTTCTAAAAATGAAGAAATTAAGGGAAGGGATTATACAGCTAAATAGTGCAGGCGTGAGTTCTGAAACAAATGGTCCCAAACAAGTTGGCATAAAAGAATGACAAGCCTTTTAACTGCTAAGCTGTATCCCCTACCATGACAATTTCAAAGGATAGCATGGTATCTTGTCATATTATTTCTTATAAAAGAACCAACAGTACATGCAACTTGGAACCTGCCTATATATAGATGATTTTATGATTGCCAGGGTGTTTGAGATGACACACAAACAAGATGCATCTCAGATTACTGAATAGAACAGAGAATTGCATGGACATATATGAACATTATGTACCATTAGGGTTTTGGTTGATCTTTCAAGTCAAGGTGGTACAGGCTGGTTGACTTCCTGGTAAAAGGGTGGGAGAACCAAAAAAATACATCCTTTCTCAGATACGACTTTTGTCACTATCTTGAGAAAAGAATCCATGCCCGATTTGTCTCTGCATTTCTGTTTTCACACAGAACAGAGTTTCACACCTAATAAGCACTGGATAAAGTTTATTTGAATGAAAAACAAGCCTATGTAGTAATAACAATGTGGAAAGGAGTAATTATTCTGTCCTGAGGTACAAAAGATGGTTTAAAAAGGTTTCTAGGTGAGTTAGAAAAAAATGCTTTTGACATCTAAGACATGTGTATATTCATTTTACTTACTGATATATTTTCTATTAAACTTAGAAATAATTATCTACCAAATGGAAAGAACTGTTTATAATTGATGTATGTAAAAATGAACTGAAAGAGGAAAACATTCAGTCTATATCTCTCCAATTATGTGCTCAATGGTAGTATCAATATTAGCAAATGTATTTGACTGGTTCTTCTACTTTGTTTAATCTGTTTAATAACAATGTAATATTGACCTTGGGATTTAAAATATAAAAAATATTCCACGTGAGGCATGATGGCTCTCACCTGTAATCCCAGCATTTTGGGAGGCTGACGCCAGAGGATCTCTTGAGTTCAGGAGTTTACGATCATCCTGGGCAACATACTGAGACACTGTCTTTACAGAACAATTTTTAAAAATGTATCCAGGAATGGTGGCATGCACCTGTAGTCCCTTGGGAATCTGAGGCAGGAAGATCCCTTGAGCCCGGGAGGTCAAGGCTGTTGTGAGCTGTGATTGCACCACTGCCCTCCAGCCTGAGTGACAGAGTGAGACCCTGTCTCAGGAAAAAAAAAAAAAAAAAATCAAACAATTGTTGAAGTCAGAACAGAGTAGCAGTGTGATTGTATCTAGCCTGTGTGTGTTACATGTGCAGAGTACAACACATTTCCACGGCTACTTCTGAAATTTGAATCATCATCTTTCAGAATTTACTTCTTCAGTTACCACGAGCTATTTATTAGGGACGAAATAAGTGCTAGCCACTGAGATACAAATACAGAACTACGTACTCCTCTCCTAGGGACTGTATTCTATCATGGAACTAGATCTTCTACAAGACCGAGGCACATAAAATCCGCGAGTCTGGGTGTCTGAATCACATCGTCGCTATGAGTCCATTGTCCTAGGTCCAGATGTATTTTAATGTTTCTCATTTTTTGTTCTAAAGATGCCCATTAAAATAAAATAAATATTGTTACTTAGCTGAACAAGAAGTTTCTGTTATGAACATTTTATTATTTGAAAAACAATCATCTTCTCTGCAACACCACATCAATATGGTAGTAATGTGTGAGAGATGGTTTTTATACATGTGAACAGCATTTATTATCTTCTTATAGGAAAAAAATCTAACCAAAACTTTACAGGTATTTTAAATTAGCTTCGATTGATTGGAGGCCTCTTTTCATATGGCCAGGCTGTCTACTTCCCCAGTTCACTGACTTGGTTGCCTCAGTCCATTCAGTCTGCTATAAAAAAATGGTTTATAAACAACAATTTATTCCTCACAGTTCTGGAGGTGGAAGTCTGGGTGCCAGCATGGTTGGGTTCTGGTGAGAGCCCTCATCTGAGGTGCAGATTGCCTACATCTTGTTTCCTCACGTGGCAGAAAGAAGGTGAGAGAGCTCTGGGGTTCGGTTTTTTTTTTTTTTTAGATGGAGTCTTGCTCTGTCACCAGGCTGCAGTGCAGTGGCACCGTCTCGGTTCACTGCAACCTCCGGCTCCCTGGTTCAAGCAGTTCTCCTGCCTCAGCCTCCAGAGTAGCTGGGATTACAGGCTCGTGCCACCACGCCCAGCTAATGTTTGTATTTTTAGTAGAGATGGGGTTTCACCATCTTGACCAGAGGGTCTCGATCTCCTGGCCTTGTTATCTGCCCACCTCAGCCTCCCAAAGTGCTGGGATTACAGGTGGGAGCCACCGCGCCCAGCCAGGGGTTTCTTTCATAAGGACGCTAATCCCATTCATGAGGGTTCCACCTCATGACCTAATTACTTCAAAAAGGCCCTGCCTGTTAATATCATCACATTGAAGGTTAGGATTTCAACATATCAATTTTGGAAGGACGTAAACGTTCAGTCCACAATACTTAGTATAAAAGGAAATTAAATGATAAGTTTTAAGGAGTTCTAATTTTCCTTCATTGTTGATGACTTTTCATAGTATTACTTCCTTGTTGGTATATGAGAACAAAATGCCGGCTTCTCACATGGTTCTTAAAAAGACTATCTATTACTAAGAAATATTACTTGACTTACTTAATTCTCTGGCAGTTTTATAATGACATATACAATTTCTACACACTACTTTATTTTATTTATTTATTTATTTTTTTTTTTTTGAGACGGAATCTTGCTCTGTAGCCCAGGCTGGAGTGCAGTGGCCAGATCTCAGCTCACTGCAAGCTCCGCCTCCCGGGTTTACCCCATTCTCCTGCCTCAGCCTCCGGAGTAGCTGGGACTACAGGCGCCCGCCACCTCGCCCGGCTAGTTTTTTGTATTTTTAGTAGAGACGGGGTTTCATGGTGTTAGCCAGGATGGTCTCGATCTCCTGACCTCGTGATCCGCCCGTCTCGGCCTCCCAAAGTGCTGGGATTACAGGCTTGAGCCACCGCGCCCGGCCTACACACTACTTTAAAATGCAGTCAAAGTAGTTTTCAGCAAAGCTTTGGAACGGATTCAGCCAATGTTTGCCGTAACACAGGGATGCATGCTGGAAATGGTTCTCGCTGCTTCTGTGGCTAGGTGCTCCTGGAATCAGCGCTGTACTACAAAAATGAAACACTATGTTGATTATATTTGTTTAATCAATTATTCTGCCAATAAGGTGCATTAGTTTATATATCTAACTAGCATTCTTTTTCGAGAGAGGCGCGTGAGGTACCTGAGAGATCACTATTATTGCGTCATTGAATCATAGTTTTATTATTTTCACTGAGACAATTTTCATTTCTCAAGGGTTAAATATCTCTACAATTCAGTACGTCGCATGCCAGCTCTCTAAAGCCACAGAACTTGTCAAAAATAGTCTTAATATCTGTAAATATTGACTGTAGGTTAAAAGTCTAGGCCCTGTAGTTAAACTGTCTGGAATGAAATCTTGGCTTAGATACTAAGTAAATATGTGACCTCCAACAACAGAATTTCTCTCTGCCTGAGTTTCCTAATATACAGAAAGAGAAAAGTCACACCAGCTTTATAGGGTCATTGTGAGGTTTAAATGAGATAGTACATGGACAACAATGTCTTGCCAAACTAAGCACGTGACAGATATTAGCTACAGTCCTCATCATCGCCTCTGCTCCTTTTTGTCATGTATCACCGTAGAAAAGAAGGGAACAGCTCCACTTAAAAGTTTCCTGGTAGTTCTCATCTAAATGATGCAAGTAGATGAATTTTGATTACATGGATGTGGATTTGTGATATTTTTAGGCTTTTGTGTTTGCACAGATAATTATGGCTTTTTAAAGAATCAAGTTATCAGATCATTTCATTTTCAGATATTAAAAAATAATGAAAATGGAAAAGTACATTGAAAATGTGATCATTTAGGGAATAGATTTAGCAATAAGGAGATGACAATGTAACCAGGAGGGGCGAAGAGAGAGACAGAGACATAAATGAGCAAAACTTTCTTTGCTTTTGCAAGGTCTGTTGTTTATAGGGTAAGCCCAGTTGTTCTGCATTCTAGCACCGATGCTTTCCATGGGAAGAGCACAGGCTGTGTGTGGCATGTGTTGTGTGTGAGTTTAAGTGGTTTTTACATTACTAATGAAACACAAACTTTTCCCATGACAATCAACTGAGGATTCTATTTTACAGCGAAAAAAGTATAGATGCAGAAACTTAATTTCTGTGGCTAAAAATGACTGAAAGTAAAGATGTCACTGAATAGACATTGTTGATCCCCAAGGTAGTATTGACCCCAGATGGAGAGGGAATCCTACATCATTAAATAGGCATTTGTAGACACAAACTGCCATGAAGTGATTCATTTATAAAGGAAGGTACTGATTTTAAGTAATAAATCATTGTTAATTTCTGTACTATTTAATAGTATTAATCAGTGTGAACGTATACAGCAATAATCATAAGAACTGTTCTTCTACAAGTTTTATTTCAAATTCTGCAATCATCCTGTCATCACATACTGTCACGCATGTCTGTGTGAAGAGACCACCAAACAGGCTTTGTGTGAGCAATAAAGCTTTTTAATTACCTGGGTGCAGGCGGACTGAGTCCGAAAAAGGAGTCAGCGAAGGGAGATAGGAGTGGGGCAGTTTTATAGGATTTGGGTAGGTAGTGGAAAATTACAGTTAAAGGGGGTTGTTCTCTTGCCAGCAGGGGCAGGGGTTACAGGGTGCTCCAGTGGGGAGCTCCTGAGATTCGTTGTCCAGGAGAAGGAATGTCACAAGGTCAATTGATCAGTTAGGGTGGGGCAGGAACAAATCACAATGGTGGAATGTCATCAGTTGGGGCAGGAACAAATCACAATGGTGGAATGTCATCAGTTAAGGCAGGAACTGGCTATTTCGCTTTTGTGATTCTTCACTTGCTTCAGGCCATCTGGATGTGTGTGTGCAGGTCACAGGGGATATGATGGCTTAGCTGGGGCTCAGAGGCCTGCCACATACCAACTGGAGAATATTGCCATGAGATGACATAAAAATAAATAGAGACTATTAATGACTATCCTAATTATACCAGGAAGGAAATCAAAACTCTTCATCAGTTAGCTACCACTCTTGTTGGCTGATTAGAGCATGCATGTAAAAATTTGTCTGGTAAAAATTGTAATATGTAAAACTAAGGGAGGAGACCACCCCTCATATTGTCGTATGCCCAATTTCTGCCTCCAAAGAAAGAAGAAGTAAAAACTAAAAGGCAGAAATGAAACCCACAGGCAGACAGCCCAGCGCTGCACCCTGGGCCTGGTAGTTAAAGATCGACCCCTGACCTCATTGGTTCTGTTATCTATAGATTACAGACATTGTATAAAAATGCACTGTGAAAATCCCTATCTTGTTTTGTTCCGATCTAATTACCGGTGCGTGCAGCCCCCAGTCACGTACCCCCTGCTTGCTCAATCAATCACGACCCTCTCACATGCACCCCCTTAGAGTTGTGAGCCCTTAAAAGGGACAGGAATTGCTCACTCGGGGGCTCAGCTCTTGAGACAGAAGTCTTGCCTATGCCCCCGGCCGAATAAACCCCTTCCTTCTGTAACTCGTTGTCTCAGGAGTTTTATCTGCCGCTCGTCCTGCTACAAAACTAAGGTATTTAGCTATGAAAACTTTCTATGTTCATCTTTTTTTATACAGCTTACACGATGCTTCAAAAAATAACTGAAACTGTTGGCATTTTTAAAACAGTTTTTCCCCAATGTATTTGAAAAGTCTCTTCGTATCAGAATTTAAGAGGCATGCATATATGCAGTTATATACAGTTGTATACACTTTACTAAAAATTGTTTCCTTTTGACTTGCTCTCTGATGAGTAACATTTTACAAGGTTACTCAGGTAACCTTGAGTACATTACTCCATTTGGCTAATCCTTAGTTTCTTCTCTGTGAGTGGTGATCAAAATGCCTACTCTGTCTTTTGAAAGCCAAATTAAGATAGGGGTTATCAAGCAGTGAATTACCATAAAATGTGTTATGCATATTTTATCACATTTGTATTGTTATTATAAGTATGTGTTTATATGTATATCCTTCTTAGTGACCATGAGATCATCCAGAGTAGGAGCTCTCTGGAAATTTAGAAAAGAAAGAAAAAAAAAAAAAAATGGAGGAAGTGGAAAATACAAAGGAATTTTCTCAGTGGTGTTTGTTCCATAAGCTCTAAACAGTAGGCCACCAACGTCCTTGAGAATCCTACATTTATCTGTCCATACCTTATAATTATATCTGTCACTCTCCTTTTATTATCAGAAGATTTGCACAGTTCATTTTAAAGTCTAGCTTGTCCTTTGTGCTGACTGCCACGCACGTCTGATGAAATATAACAAATTGAACAGAGGTGCCATTATTAAAGCAATCTGATAAAAAGCTGCAGTTGTGAGGTACACTGAAGAATATATTTGGTTTCTTCAGGGAATCAAAAGCATTTCACATTTAAATTATTTTCTGGAGACTTTTATGTGAATATACTACAGTTTATCATGCAGAAATACTGTGTACTTTTTTCTTTCTTTTGTAAAAGAGAGCAAACAGGATAGATATATCAAAGAGTTATTACTAAGGTATCAGTTTTTCTCATATGACACACTCCCTATAAGAAGAGGAATGGTATTTCCATCAAAATTTGATTATTTTTATATTAATATTTTTATGACATTTTTATCAAACTTATATATCTATTTAAATCTTAAGACAATTTTGCAAATAGCCACACACACAATATTTCTAAATTTGGTGAGTCTTCCATTTCACGTAATTACAGGAAATTTTCTCTTTATGTGATTCCTATCTGCAAGAATTTCATTTACTGGAATTGATTTAAATAATACCAGTCTTCTAACAACACAGTTCAATTTCAATCCACAGCATATTAACCATAATTGCATAAATTACAAACTTTGCTGTTAGGCCTTCAGTCCACAATTCACTGCATAAAGAGGAGACATACATCATGATCAATAACTAATCACGTCACTTCTTTCAAAGTCTCCAGTGATTGGTCACTGCGCATGTAGAATTTGTATAATTCATTCCCCTGTGTTCTGACCAGTTGGAGCTCCCGAAATGCCTGTGGCTGCAGTTTGCTCACAGTGGTCACAAGTCTTCGAAACATGAATCTTATTAACAGGTTTTTGTTTCTCCAGATTAAAGTCAAAATTACCAAAGATTTAAACAAATGTTTTGTATCTGTGAAAACTCTTTAATGGCCTCATTTGCAAGTTTTTTGGATGCATATGATAGCCAGAATGTGCTCTGGACCAGTAGAAGGTAGTAGTATTTGCCAGAAATTCTGTAATGGTTCACAGACAATTCTATGAAAAACAAGGTAATGTTTCCTGTGTTTTTATGTATAAATTATTTAGAAAAGGGGAAAATATGTCATGATAATTTTTGAAAGAAAAAAGCCTTTAAAATTTTTCTGTTTCTCTTTTTCTAATTTCTAATACAGTTTATTTTGGGTGAAAAGGAGGAAAGGAAACTTAATTTGTGAAGCAACTGGTTCAGTCTTCTGGGCTAAAAATATATAGAATGATTTGAAAGAACATTAAAAACTATCATCTGGAACAGTTCCTAAAGTGAATGAGTAGTCACACCTTTATCATTATCTGATTATGCTATGATTCTGGAAAATAAGGTGCACGTTTCTCAGTGTAATATATCTTGGAATCTTCTCCAAATTAATACCTGCATGTTATATGATACATATCCATATGTGTACCCAGAGCTGTTTAACTATGTGCAAATGATAATTACTTTAACCAAACAATTTCCCCCATTTTCTTAATATTTCCATTGGGTAATCAGCTTCTTTAGGAAAATACTGAGTCCTAATGATTAATATGAAGCCACTGATTTGGGTCTGTTTCTTTTCTCTAAGCAATATGTTCAATGAGAAAAACATGTAAAGATACTCCTCGATTTACAATGGAGTTACAACTCAATAAACCCATAGTGTGTTGAAAATAATGTAAGTTGAAAATGTGTTTTATACCTAGCATGCATCATAGCTTAGCCGAGCCTACTGTAAACATACTCAGAGCACTTATATTAGCCTACAGTTGAGCAAAATTATCTAACACAGGTTCTATTTTATAATAAAGCATTGCATATCTCACGTTATTCATTAAACACTGTACTGAAGGTAAAACGCAGAGTTGTATGGGCACTCAAAGTATGATTCTACTCAATAATCATTTGCTTTTGCACCATCATAAAGCTGAAAATTTGTAAGGCAAATAATTGTAGGTCGGGGATGGTTTGTAGTTTCCTTTTTAACAAAAAGGCATTAGAGGATTCTTTATGTGTTTCCACTGTTTCTTTACTGAAAGTTAGAGCCAAGTTCATAATTCTGCCCATACTACCGAGGCCAAAACTCTCCTCCCACTTTTGCACTGACTCTCATCTCAAATCTCTGTGTCTTGCAATGGCCAAGTTGGCATGAATTAAATTGTGTAATGTGTAAATTCAACAGTGTTCAGAGATGTATAAAATGAGCAAATTCAGTGACTACTTTGAACAATGGAAACATGGCTTTTAAATGGTAATGACTTGGATTGGATTCAAATCAGGGCCCTAAAAATTTAAGGTCCTAAAACCCATTACAAATATGCTGAGACATCCAATGATGCACAAGGGTCCTTCTAGAACTGCTAGCTTTAAAATGCATAAAATTGGTCGGAGATGATAGTCTAACTAGCAAACAAGGAATGTGTCTTTCAGGTTCCTGGAAATAATGGGCACATTTGTGTTTTTCATGTCTAGTTCCTGTCATCTCTGCAGTCTTATGTAGCCTTCTACACTTCCTTTTGTCTTGTAAAAATGCTTTTCTGTCAGAGTTTATGCTTTCATACAATAAACATTTACATAGAGACCTGTCACAGTGGCGAGCATTTAAAATGCATTTAGAAAATGCAGTTTGATGTTGTATTTGAATTGACATTTTCCCTACATAAAAACCTTTAAAACTTCCACCAGTAAAGGCCAACTTCTTAAAAGGTAGCCTCCTTTTATGCATACTAAAAGCTATCCTTTTGGAAATTGCATAAGCATCTAATCAGTGCTCGCTAATTGTGGGTGCTTTCAGCCAGAGCATGAAATTGGGCACACAATTAGCAAACTGAAGAAATGTTTAATTGCAAGTGTAATTTTAACCTATTGTCAAGAGGGAAAATAGAAAGGATGAAAATGACCATTTTGATTTTGGTTAACAAAGAATTAAAATAGATACAGAGTTTGGACTCTTGAGGAACAAACCTCAGTTCCAATATTTATTTGTCTAACTTTGGGCAATCCCCTGGTCACTGTAAGCATGAGTTTTTTGTTTTGTTTTGTTTTACTTTTTTTCATTTGTAAATGGGGATCATAATGATTTAATTGCAAAGTTTCTGTGGCCATCCGAGATAGAAGCTTGAAATCACCTAACATGGTGTAAATAAGGTATGTGATAGCCACTCAGGAAGTTATTGCTATTATGACTATGATTTTGAATATTAGTACTACTGATGCTCATCCTACAATGAAGCAAAGCAACATGTCGTCCATTTTTTTCCCTACAGTTCATCAGCCACCATGGTGTGAAACTGACATGAAATACACCATCCATTATGCTTTTAAGTATTCCTTACCTTGAACTGTAATATACGGTAAAAGGGCACTGGACTTCAGATGAAGGAAGTATTTTAATTCTGATTGTGTCATGTACTAGAGTAATCTTGAAGAAATCACTTGATATCTCTGAAATTCAGGCTTGTTGGCTATGAAATAGAGACAAAACCTACTTCAAAAGATCAAAGAGAGAATAGTAACAAAGATAGCATTGTGCTTGACATATTAGGTGCTTAATAATCTTCAATTAAGGTTAATAATTCCTCTGCATGTAGTGAGTGCTTCTAGAAATTTATGCTAAGAATTAAGTTCATTTTCACTTTCATATATTTTCTTATGCTGATGTTATGAATTAGATGTCGTATTTTTTGACATTAGATTTTTATGTACCAAAAAATTTGCAAGCAGAAACGAATAATTTATTCAATCAAAATTTTATAACTCCATTAACTTTGTTTCTTCTTACTCTCTATATGTGTTTTGAGGTTTTTTTCTTTGATTTTCTTATTGTACATGTGTTGTTTTTATTGGAAATTGTTGAGACATTAATTAATACTAAAGTAAGCTAGGCTCCAGGATCCTTAGAATAGGGAAAAATATTATAAGATATAAGTTTAATTCTTATTCTGCCAGAATATTGTATCTTGACAAGTAATCTCCCCTCTCTGTGTTCTGTTTCCTCATCTATTAAATTGAGATGTTATTGACATTAGTATTTTTATCAGTGTCAAATGAAATACTGAGCAACAAAGTATATTTTAAAATTGAAAAGTAGTGCAATTATTTATTTTTATTTTAAGTTCTGGGGTATATGTAGAGGATGTGCAGGTTTGTTGCATATGTAAACGTGTGCCATGGTGGTTTGTTGCACCTATCAACCCAACGCCTAGGTATTAAGCCCAGCATGTATTAGCTATTTTTCCTAATGCTCTCCCTCCCCACGACCCCATCCCCCAACAAGCCTGTGTGTGTTGTTCCCCTCCCTGTGCCCATGTATTTTCACTGTTCAGCTCCTACTTATAAGTGAGAGCAAAAAAGCAGTGTAATTAATTTAAAATTCCAGATTAAAAAAATCATTTCACATAAAGTATGAATATTTGCATCCTGGTTTTATGAAGCTAAAAATATTTTTGTTGCGATAAAAATCATACATTGTTTAGGAATATAATTGGAAAATAAGAAAGGTAAGTGATGAACTGACAGAAGCAAAGGATACAATGAAAACTCAACACCTAGAGAGCTGAGGAAGAGAGCTGCTATTGTAAACAATAGACAAAGGGCTAAATAGAAAATAATTGGGGGTTATATATAAATAATACTTTTCATTTTGTGAAAGGTGTAAGTTCCATTTAGAGATTCACACTTTTCCACGTGGATGTCCACTTGTTCCAGCACCATTTGTTGAAAATACTACTTTTTCCATTCACTTGCCTTTGCTCCTTTGTCAAAGAACTATTGATTATATTTGTGTGGGTCTATTTCTGGACCGTCTATTCTGTTCCATTGATCTATTTGCCTGTTCTTTCAATGATGCCACCCAGTCTTGATCACTGTAGCCTCATATAAAGTCTTGAAATTGGGTAGGGTAGGTCCTCTTTCTCATCCTTCAGTATTGTTTGGCCATGCTGGATCTTCTGTCTTTCCATATAAACTTTAGAATCAGTGTGTCGATATTTACAAAAGAAATTACTGGAATTTTGGTTGAGATTGCATTCAGTCTATAGATCAATTTGGGAAGAATTCAGGTTTTGACAATATTGAGTCTTTCTATTCATGATCATATCTTTACATTTATTCAAATCATCTTTGATTTAATGTAATCAACATTTTGCAACTTTTCTCATGTAGATCTTATACATATTTTGTAGGCCTTATATCTAAGTGTTGCATATTTTTTGTGCTAATATGAATGATTTTATGTTTTTAATTTTAAACTCTAAGTGTTCATTGCTGGTATATAGGAAAACAACTTTTGCACATTAACCTTGAATCCTACAACACTACCCTAATTACTTCATTGTTCCCAGAACTTCTTTGTTCATTCTTTGGAATTTTCTACGTAGTATGCAAATCATGACCTTCGCATACTAAGGCAGTTTTAGTTCTTTCTCCCCAGTCTGTTTAAATTCATTTCCTTTTCTAATTGTATAAGCTAGTACTTTCATGACCATGTTGAATAGGAGTGGTGAGTCCAGACACCCTTGTCTTATTCTCTCTCTTAGGAGGAAAGCATCCAGTTTTACACTGTTTACTATGGTATTAACTACAAAAACATAGTTTTTGTATGTTTAAGTAGTTATCAAGTAGAAATGTTTCCCCTTTATGCCTAACTTGTTTGGCGTTTTAATGAGAAATGTGTGTTGGATTCGTCAAATGCCTTTTCAGCATTATAGATATGATTGTGTGATATTTCTTCCTTAGCCTACTGTGATAAATTTCATTGATTTTAAAACTAATTAATTTTTTTGAGACGGGGTCTCACTCTGTCACGCAGGCTGGAATGCAGTGGCATGGTCACAGCTCACTGCAGCCTCGAGCTTCCTGGCTCAGGTGATTCTCCCACCTTAGCCTCCCACATAGCTGGAACTACATGCCCAACTATTTTTTTTTATATATATTTTTTGTAGAGAAGGGGTTTCCTCATGTTGCTTAGACTGGTCTTGAACTCCTGAGCTCAAGCAATTCACCTGCCTCAGCCTCCCAAAGTGCTAAGATTACAGACATGGACCATTATGCCAGGCCAATTAATGTTTACTTTACAAATAAGCATATATTTAGCATGTAAAACACGATGTTTCAAATATGCATATTTTGTTGAATGGCTAACTAATTAACACATGCATTACCTCACATTGTTATTTATCAGCTTTTGAATTTAACCATTATATCTGGAATAAAGCCCACTTAGTCATGGTGTATAATTCCTTTTATATAGTGGATTTGATTTGCTAAAATTTTGTTGAAGATTTTTGCATTTATGTTCATGAGGTATTAGTAATCATCATTTTTTAATAGGTCTTTGGATGTGGTGTTGGAGTATTGCTGGCTACCTAGAAAGAGTTAGGAAGTATTCCCTGTGTTTATATTTTCTGTAAAAGTTTGAAAAAAAGTTGACTTAAATTCTTCCTTGGGAGTTTGGTAGATTCACCAGTGGAAACATCTGGGTCCGATGCTTTCTGTTTTGAAAAGTAACTAATTGTCGATTTAATTTATTAGACCTATTCAGATTATTTAGTTCTCCTTGTGTGCAATTTTTATATTGTGTCTTCTGTGGAATCGGTCCATTTCATCTAGGTTACCAAATTTGTGAGCATGAAATTGTTTAAAATACTTATGCATAATTTCTTAATGTCTATGAAGTCAATGTTAGTTACTCTTTTTCATTTCTGATCTTAGTAATTTGTGTGTTTTCTCTTTTTTCTGGTTAGCTTGGTTAGAGGATTAACAGTTTTATTGAACTTTTCAAAAAACACTAGCTTTTGGTTTCATTGATTTACTCTACTAATTTCCTGTTTTCTATTTCATTTCTTTCTGCCCTAATTTGTATTACAGATTTGCTTCTACTTACTTCAGATTGATTTTGCCTTTATTTTTCTAGTTTTCTAAAGCAGAAACTTGTATTTATTTTAGATCTTTCTTTTCTAATACATGCATTCAGTGCTATAAATTTCTCTCTAATCACTGGTTTTGTTGCATCCCATGCATTTTGAAAAGTTGTATTTTAATTTTCACTTCAAACTGTTTTTATTTTTTCTTCAGACTTCTTCTTTGACTCATGTATTACTTAAAATTTATTGTATTCTGCAAATATTTTGGAATTTTCAGCTTTCTTTTTATTTTTGACTTTGATTTTTTCATTGTGGACTAACACTATACTTTAAATAACTTCAATAGTTTAAATTCATTAAACTGTGTTTTGTGACCTAGAATGTGGTATATCCTGGTGAATGTGCCACGTAGGCTTAGGAAGAATATATATTTTGTGTTGCCAGATGATGTAATTAAAACCAGGTAATTGTTGGTGCTGTTCTGATTAACTGTGTCTTATTTGGTATGTGTTGACTCTGTCAATTGCTGATAGAGGGGTACCATAGTCTTCAACCATAATAGTGGGTTTATTTATTTCCCTTTGCAGTTATATCAGTTTTTAGCTCATGTATTTTGATACTCCATTAGGCATAGACACAATAAGGATTATTGTGTTTCATTGAAGAGTTAATACCTTTTTAAATTTATTATTTATTTATTTATTTATTTATTTTGAGACAGGGTCTTGCTCTGTTGCCCAGGCTGGAGTGCTTGGCACAATCTTGGCTCACTGCAACCTCTGCCTCCCGGGTTCAAGCAATTCTCCCTGCTCAGCCTCCTGAGTAGCTGGAACTACAGGCATGTGCTGCCATACCTGGCTAGTTTTTGTGTTTTTTGCTAGAGACAGGGCTTCATCATGTTGGCCAGGTTGGTCTCAAACTCTTGACTTCAAGTGATATTCCCTTCTTAGCCTCCCAAAGTGCTGGGATCATAGGCATGAGCCACCACGCTTGGCCCTTATTTTAAATGCCTCATCATTTTCCTTACTCACAAGTCTACTTTGTCTGAAATTAATATATTTATTCTAGATGTTTTTGGTTAATGTTAGCTTGCTATATCTTTATCCATCCCTTTATCTTAATTTATATGTGTCTTTATATATAAAGTGAATTTCTTATAGCCAACCCATAGTAGGTTCTTGCTTTTAATCCACCGTGATAGGCTCTTTTGATTGGTATGTTCAGATCATTCACATTTAAGGTCATTACTGATATATTTATATTAATACTTATCACAATTTGTAACTGTTTTCTGCCCGTTGTCCTTGTTTTTGTTTTTACATTTTGTTTTGTTTTACATATTTTACTGCCTTTTCCAGTTTGAATTGGGCATTTTTTATTATTCTACTTTTTCTTACCCCTTTTTTACTTCTATTTTACCTGTTTTTAGAGATTACCTTAGAGGTTGCAATATACATTTACAGGTAATCCAAGTCCACTTTCAAATAACACTACCTTACTTCACAGGCATTACAGGTACATTAATGTATTCTCAATTCCCCCTATGTCATCACATGTAACATTGCTCATTCATTTCTCATTTATCCATAAGCTAGAACCATCCAAAATATTTTTGCTATTATTAATTAGAACAAATTTTATGTTGTATCCTCTAAGAACCAAAAAACATTATTTTACTTTCATTTAGTTTTTCTCAAATACTCTTTCTTTATATAGATCCAAGTTTCTAAAATGAGTCATTTTTTTCCTCTGAATAATTTCTTTTAATATTTCTTAAAAGGGAGGCTTGCTACCAAAAATATTACTTCAAGTTCCATTTTTCTGAGAAAGTCATTATTTCCTCTTCAAAGAATTTCACTTGATACAGAGTTCTAGGTTGTACTTTTATTTGTTTTTATTTAAATATCTACAATTTTATACCATTCTCTTCTTGCTTACATAATTCTGCACAATGCTGGCTTCCTCCACCCCTTCTTGGCTTCTTTGAAGATTTTCTTTTTGTTCGATTTTCTGCAGTTGGAATATTATGCCAGGAAGTAGATTTTTAAATGTTTATCAGAGAGTTTTGTACTCTGAGTTTCCTAGAACAGTGATTTGGTGTCTGTCTTTAATTTTGAAAAAGTATCAGTCATTATTACTTAGACTCTTTCTTCTGTTCCTTTCTCTCTCTCTCTCTCTCTTCTCCATATATTATTTGCATTATGCACATTATACATTTTGTAACACTCATACATGTCTAGAACATGCTCTTCCATATTTTTCATTCTTTTTACTCTTTACATTTTAATTTAGAAAGTTGCTATTGACATATTGTCAAACGCATTATTTCCGTGAGTGTGTCCAGTCTACTAATGAACCCATCCAAAGCAGTCTTTATTTTTATCTTTTTTTTCTTTCTTTCTTTCTAGCACTTCTTTTCAATGCTTTCTTGGAGTACTCATCTCTCTGCCTGCATTATCTGTGCATTCTTTCATGTTGTTTGTTTTTATCATTTGAGCTTTTCATATACTCATGATAGTTCCCAGTTCAATAATTGCAAGGTTTCGGCTATATCTGAGTAGCGTTATGATGCTTGTTTTGTCTCTTTAATCTGTGTTCTCTGACTTTAACATGCCTTGTAAAATATGATATGTCAGGGAAAATAAAACACATAGTGCCTTAGCCTGAGGTTTTATGTTAATCCACCTAGGATTTAAGCTGTGTCTACTATTTGCTGTAGCTATATGTGACAGAGACTAAAATGTTTTTGTCTCCCCTTTTGTTGTTGGGTTGCCACAGAGAATTTTTCTTAAATAAGATCTGAGACATGAAGGTTTTTCACTTGTATTCCCCCATTATTATGCAGGATTCTGCTGATGGGGTGATAGGGTGTGAGGGAGGATAGGCATTCTACAGTCTCATCATTAGGTCTCAGTGTTTTAGTGACGCTGGGCCCCTGGGTTGTGACCATCACAAGGGTTTCTTGGCTTTTTATCCTCTTATGTGATACAAGAAGGCTAGAGGGAGCTGGGGTTAGGTATTTCTCTTCTTTAAGATTAATTAGGCTCTGGTAAAACCTCAGTCCATTAGGCTCTAGTAAACTAGTTTTCTTTGAGGGTAGGTCTTTGTTAAGAAAAGGATTTCTAGGCCAGGTGCGTTGGCTCACGCCTGTAATCCCAGCACTTTGGGAAGCTGAGGCGGGAGGATCACCTGAAAGTCAGGAATTCGAGACCAGCCTGGCCAACACGGTGAAACCCAGTCTCTAATAAAATTACAAAAATTAGCTGGGTGTAATGGTACATGTCTATAATTTCAGCTACTTGGAAGACTGAGGCACGAGAATCTCTGGAACCTGGGAGGCAGAGGCTGCAGTGAGCCGAGATTGTCCCACTGCACTCCAGCCTGGGAAACAGAGTGGGACTCTGTCTTAAAAAAAAAAAAAAGAAGAAGAAGAAGAAGAATGAGGGAATATTCAAGGGATATTTCACAGTCTGTACATCCCCCTTTCCCTGATAAAAGAACAAGGGGATTTTTCTCCATCTTTAACTAAAGAACCTGGTAGACCTCTTAGATGTAAAACTAATGAGTGTGGCCCCTTCCAAGACTGGACCTCCAGGGGTTTTCATCCCTCAAACTAGTCAACACCCAGTGTCTAGTCATTAGTCAATGATTTCTTCAGTTTTCTAGTTGTTGGCTCTAGTGCTGACTTCTCCTGGTGTGCTGTGATTGATTCTGTGTATTCACCTGTCCGTCTGGTTTTCAAAGAGGGCAGTGGTTTGCCCTGTGATCCTAATTATCTGAAGGATCTAAGAAGAATTACTAATTTTCAGTTTAGTCAGCATTTTTCTTATTGTGAGGACCAGAGTGATGATTTCTAAACACTTTAAAAGTCAGATAAGACTAATCTTGTTTTTTAAATTAAAAAAATTAGTATGTAATAACTTAGATAACTTCAGTTATCTGAAAGTCTGACCTTCAGGAAGCTCAATCATACCTAAAGGCATTGTACATGTATGTTTATAAAAACTACCTGTGACAATGAAAAAGTAGCCTCTGGGCAGGGAAAATATATTATGTGGGGGCATTCAAAGGAAAACATATCAGAATAAGAAATCAAAAATATCTGCATCTTTGTATTCTTTTACAATGTATTTGATTACACCAGTATGTTTCAAGAGAAGAGAAACAATACAATACCAGTCATTGTTTATTTCAAAATGTTCTTAAGTTAGCTCTGCATGCAGGCAGGCCACCATAAATGTGCATCCACAAATCCGAGTCCATGGTCCAGAGGGAGTTTCCTGGAACACAATGCAAAACTAAGATATAATCCATCAAATACTGCAGGCTCAACATACATTTGCAAGCCAACAAAGGAGAAGAATCCCAGTGTCCTCTGAGTAAAGGTTTAAAGAGCACATAAAATTATGCTAGCCTTAGGAAAGAAATTGGAGAACAGGACAAACGTTTAGGTTCTATTTAATATTATTTGCCTGAAAAATATGAAGTCAAGGCTCTGAAAAATAGGAAAAGTAGATCAAACGAGGATGATTTTTCCAAGTGATTTTATCACCATTTTGTCCTTTAGTAGAAAAAAATATATAAAACTAAATGCTTATTTGTTGGCAGGAAAGATATTTTTCGGTTAAACAATTGCATAAGGCTGATGTTCTGCTGGCCTGCTTCAGTAAGGCTCTAAATATTATTAAAATATTTCTTTTCAACTTGTTGGTAAAGCCACTGCCCTTAGACCTCCAGATGCCCCTTATAATGAAACCCTTCCTGAGAGTCTTGGAGCACCTGGCCTTTCTGCAACACGGTGGATAGCATTTGCAGTAGCAGAGGTCCAGCAGAATCCCATTTGCATGTTTGTTCTGGGCCAATGCCCATACTCTGCTGGTTGCTAAATGTTTGGAATAGCATCCTTTAAATCATGAACAAAGCAAAATATGATGTCTGGTTGTAATTTAAAAATATATATTCTTCCAGTCTTTCAAAATTACTTTTAATGTGACTTATAGAGAGGGGTATTATTTAGAGTTTAATACTTGATAGAGGAGATATCATCGATAATTTCAATCCTACAGGCATTTAAATACAAAGTTATATCATTCACGATTCTTAAATTTTTGTGTATACACACACACATACACATATGTAGAATTGTATTTGAAGAAGAATTAATAGTATGATATCTACTTTGATATCATCCTTGAAAATACATTATACTCTGATATTGAGAAATTTGCAGATTTTGCAGTAACCCCTTCTCAAAATATTCTTACCAAGAAGTCTTTCAGCAAAAAAGAGACAGTCTCTCATATTCAATCACTAAACAATGCAGTAAACTTCTGCGGACAAAACATAGGCTATGCTTGTGATTCAATTAGAAAAGTAATATTGCTGTTGAATTTTGTGTCCAAACCAAAGGAAGTGACAACAATGAGGAAGGAGAGGGGTGTGCTTCGCTGGAGAGTGAAATAATTTATTTTGAAGGCATGCAGTTGTACTTTCTTTGAAAGCAAGCAAATGCGAATCTTTTTCTTCATCACTGTGAGAAAAGAACACATGTTTCTACTTGATATCAAAAACTTTTTCTTGAAAGCAAGTCCTAGGGACACCACTAAAGTTGGTATCCATTTAATCCTACGTCTACGTACTTAACTACAGCTGAAACACTGTATAATAAAGTAGGTTAAGAGAAATTAGAAAAAATTAAGTGTTTTTATTCTGTTAAAAGGGCATAGAATTGTGAAATTCTTTAGAAAAGCATTCTATAGGAAAAAATTAAGTATTTTTATTCTATTAAAAGGGCAGGGAATTGTGAAATATTTTAGAAAAGCATTCTACCTAGAAACATTTTTAAAAACTCTGAGTCAGAGCTGTCTGATTGAACGTTCTGTGATGGTGGAAATGGTCTATGGCTGCATCGTTGAGTACAGTTGCCATTAGCCACAGGTGGCCAGTGAGGACTAAAAATGTGACCAGTATGAGATATAACCTGATTTTTAAAATTTCATTCATTTTTAATCATCTTAGATTGAGTTTAAGTGGCCATGTGTGCCTAAAATATACTTTATTAGATGGCACAACCCAAAATATTTGTTTCAATTATCTGGAAACTCATTTAGGTGGAATCTCTCAATTCTGAATGATTATTAATAGTGGCATAATTTCTGTATTTGTGTTTTTAATCAAAAATTAATGTTGCGTGTTTTCCACCTAAATGTTCAGATGCTTGCTCTAACAACCTTTAACATGTTAAACATCATCATATACAAACAATACTGAAAACTGCAAAATTAAGACAAGTTTATTTACATCCAAATAATATATGCATTGACAACAATGGTAGCATACATCAGGAAGCTTTGTTGTTGATCTTATATGCATAATGAGAGTTGTTCTTTTTATGCGAGAAAAATCCCCAAGGGATCTTAAAAACAAATGTTTTTTTCTCCTCACAAGGCAAGTTATCCTTCCAATAAATTCTTAACCCATTAAAGTTACAAGAGAAAAACCCAAGTCAGCACATGTATCTATGCTTGTAAGGTATTCTTGACCTATTGTGTACTCACATCCAATCAATTTATAGAAACTTTGATAACACTATTATTTTTAGCTCTACTGACAAATCAATACCCTAAAACTGATATAAACCATGTGGTCTCAGCACGGTGAAATAGAGACAATAGCCATTTCTCTGGAGGGGTCTCTGTGAGGGTTGGTCACGTGTAAGTCTCACGATATGACTTTTCTATTTGGTAATGTGTACAAAAAGAAATGCAGAAATCAAACTATGGAAAATAGTTTTGGAGATAATAACTCTATCATGCTTAACATCGAACAACATCAAACATCAGAATATTAATTAGTCTCCAAACTCATTTTTTAAGTATTTTTTCTTGCATTTACTTTCTGTCTTAGTCTGTTTGGGCTGCTATAACAACATACCATAAGCTGGGTGGCTCATAAACAACACACATGTGTTTCTCATGGTTCTGGAGGCCAGGAAGTCCAAGACCAAGGTTTAGGCAGATCTGGGGCCTGGTGAGGGCTTGTTCCCTAGAAGTAGTAACTTCTTGCTATGTTCTCATGTGGTAGAAGAGGAACATGAGCTCTCTCAGGTCTCTTTTACAAGGGCACTAATCCCATTCATGAAGGGTCCGTTCTCATGACCTGATCACCTCCCAAAGGTCCTACCTCTTAATAACATCACATTGAGGATTAGGCTTCAACCTGTGTGTTCTGCAGGGGACACAAACTTTTGAACCATAGCACTTTATTCCTGAAATTTGTTCCATTTGTCTTTCCATTTCTCTTTCCCTTCTTTGCTCCAAGTCTTCTTTATTTTTATGTTTTTTCTCTGACAAACTCCTTTCATCTGTGCTTTCTCTTATTTCCTCTTCAAATATTTTAAGCGGGAGACTTTTATAGGTCATATATCTACTTTATTTTGATTGTTACATGTTTCAAATATTTAAATCAACTCTGAACAAATTAATATAAAAACATGTTGCTCTAAAGAGAAAAGAACAGAATGTCAAATAGTAAATACATTTTATACCTTGTAATCATGGACACAGAACATTTTTTGCATTGACACACATGGTCAGTTTTCAAGTATGTCATTGCCACTCATTGTAAAAATTACTTAATTATGCCACCAGTCTCCAGTATGCTACATGCATTGTAAGCTCAGCCTCGTTGCCCAGTCCCAGAAATTTTACTAAATTATAGTCTAGTAGTGAGATATAGAGAAGGAGAATAAAAGAAAGTTTTAGATAGTATTACCTGGAAGCCAGAACAGACAAAACAGATATTAATTTATTACATAATTCTACAGAATTTTTGCAGTTAGAGGGAATCTTAGAAATCATCATGAGACAGACAAAGCTGATCTAAAGATGGGCCAAGTGACTTGTGCGAAGTCAGGAAATAGTTAATGGCAAAGTTTGACTATTTAAATTTCAGGTCCTGTGTCTGTGTTCCCATCACACTCTTACAAATAATATACACTTAAATGTAATCTGGACCCTTTGTTTGCCAATAAGACTAGAAAATACTCACTGGCCTAATGTGAGGTCAACTGGTTAACCAAATAGTTTAGGAAACACTAGCCTCGTGTAAGGGTAAATATTTTCCATGTCCTACATATGTCAGGTTGGCTTAAAAACTGAACATGTAAAAAATATTCTAAGTCTGTATTCGGATGTTCAGGCAAGTAGTCTCAAACCTCATCTAGGCATCTTCTATTGATCATAATTGCAATGTGAGCAAGACCCAAGCATACCTATGGGCTCTAAAAATGGAGTTAGAGGGCATCACCTAAAGTTTCTTTCCTGTCAACTTTCCTTGAAGAGAATATTTCTTTTAACTAGGTGGTCAGAGCCCTGAAATTTCTGGCACATCAAATGATGACAGTGTCTCCCAGCTGAGAGAAGAAGCCTCTTGGCTAAAAGGATTTGACTATCTGTTTGGGAGGCACCCTTGTCCCCTAGGTCATTTCATGATTTTCAGATGCTCCGACAAATCTTTCCTTTGATAATTGCTTGATGAGAGCTTTTGGCTACAAAGTGTTTAGGATGAGATGTTGACCACTGCCTCAGTATATTAACTTGCATCATCAGTTTGAATAGGGCAGAGTCTTAGTCCTTCCAGGCTGTGATCACAAAAAACCATAAACTGGGTGGCTTATAAACAACAAATATGTATTTCTCACAATCCTGATAGGTGAGAAGTCCAAGATCAAGATGCAGGAAGATTCAGTGCGGTGAGTACTGGGTTCTCGTTTCATAGATGGTAACTCTTTTCTGTGTTCTCGCCTGGTGGGAAGGGTAAAGCAGCTCTTTTAAAAGGCACTAATGACACTGATGAGACGTCTCTACCTTTATGACCTATCACCCCCCAAAATTTCCACCTCCTAATACAATCTTCTTGGTACGACGTATTAGTCTGTTCTCACGCTGCTACTAAAAATATACCTGAGACTGGATAATTTGTAAAGAAAAGAGGTTTAATGGACTCACAGTCCCACATGGCTGGGCGGCCTCACAATCATGGCGGAAGACAAAGGAAGAGCAAAGAAACATCTTCCATGGCGGCAGGCAAGAGAGCTGTGCAGGGGAACTCCTATTTATAAAATTGTCAGATCTCATGAGGCTTATTTACCACCATGAGGACAGTATGGGGAAGCTGCCCCCATGATTCAATTATCTGTACCTGGCCTCGCCCTTGTCAAATGGGGATTATTACAATTCAAGGTGATACTTGGGTGGGGACACAGCCAAACCATATCATACGATATCCGGCACTCATTCTTAGGATTTTAGGTTAGGATTTCCACATATGAATTTTGAAGAGAGACAAACACTGAAATCGTACCAGACAATTTCTCAAGAGATACCATGAACATCTTGGGCCAAATAACCTTTTCGTGGTGGATGTCTTGTGCATTGCAGGAAGATTACCCACATGTGTGGACTCTAGATGCCAGTAACACCCTTACCAGTCATGACAATCAAAAATGTCTCTGGACATAACCAGATGTTCCCTGAAAGTCAAAATCTTTCTAGTTGAGAACCATTGTGGTAGGGGAATGGAAGTGAAGTAACCTTTTTCTCTACCACTGTGTTTCATGTGTTCTCATGGATTCTCATCGGTTCTCATCAGCAAACTGAACAGAAATGGGTCCCACCCTCAGTAACTTTATAGCCCAATGAGAAAGGTAGGCATTAAGAAAGTAAGTGAATATAATTCTAAATTGTGATAAGAAAATGCTATGAAGAAAAAAAAGAGATAGAGAGATCCATGGAGGATCTTCTCAGCCTGGATAACCAGGGAAGAGCTATCTGTCAAAGTGTTACAATCGAATAATGAATGCGATTTATCTAAATGAATAGTATACCACGCTAATAAATTATTCTAAATGAACAAGTAGCCACTGAATGTCCACATTTTGGATGTTTAATACTCTGCAGCCATAAAAAAGGATGAGATTATATCCTTTGCAGGGACATGGATGGACCTGGAGGCCATTATCCTTAGCAAACTAACACAGAAACAGAAAACCAAACACCACATGTTCTCACTGATAAGTGGGAGCTCAGTGATGAGAATACACGGGCACATAAAGGAGAGCAACACCTACTGGATCCTTTCAGACAGTGGAGCGTGGGAGGAGGGAGAGGATCAGGAAAAATAACTAATAGGTACTAGGTTTAATACCTGGGTAATAAAATAATCTGTACAACAATCCCTATGACACAAGTTTACCTATGTAAAACCCTGCACATGTACCCCTGAACTTCAAAAAAAAAAAAAAGATTCAAATGCACTGGACTCCACTATTTTAAGTACGGACTTGCAAAAATTCAACATTCGTCCTTGGCGGTAGCCCAGCAAAATGCACTTTTGCAGTGAAAATTAACCAACTTGTAAAATCTGCAATTTGAATGTATTTATATTCACCACATTCAGTCATTATTCTGTACTATCTACTGGGGCAGTGGAAACACTTTTCATGACCATTCTGGGAGGCCATTGCTGCTTTCTCTATTACAGTCATTTTAAGAGGCTGGGACCTGAAGCCACAGGGTGTGCCTGAAGTCTTTGGAAGTGTTTCTAAGTCACCACAATATTAGTACAGACTCCCACTTCTCTTCTCTTCATGGCCACCTCTTATGCCTGCCCCAGATGCTCTTCATTTGTGGTGGGCGTGGGGCCTCACTCTACTGCCTTCTGTATAACCTTCATGGTAATACAGTGCCTTACTGGAAGGAGGCCTTCAATGACTGTGTGTTGAACACATTTTTAATATATAAAAATGATCTCAACAGAATCAATAAGGTAACCACTTGTTAGAAATTTCTTTCTTTTTGTTGGGATTTTTTTGCGGTTCTATCTTGGGAAACTCTTGCCACAGCTCTCCTCTTCATTCATGATTCTCCAGGCCTGGGGCTGCACTCCATTGCCAGAGCCAGGTTGACCCTGTGACTCTGACACCATCTCCATGTCTCAGAAGGACCTTGCTCTTTAAATTTTTAGTTCAACATGACCTTTGAAATGGTCAAGCTTTCCTCTCTCCAGTTCCTATTTCTATTTTCTTTTAAGTCTGTTAATAGGTTCCATGTTCCACTAATGGAGGCTCTATAGAAAAGAAAGTTTTATGCATTATACATTTGTGTCATTATCAAAATAACAATGTGCACCCATATCCTTCAAGAGTTAACTCTTTGGTTTTAGCCATAAAATGCTTGATAACTGATGGAGAAGTATGAAGGGTAGGCATAGCACTTTTTTTTTAATGCATGGAGTAGGAAATTCAAAGCGACATTTTTTATTATGTATGCATCAGCAACTGTGATTTATGGTACCTGTTTGTGTCTGTTACATGAGTGATGGGTTCTTAAGCCAAAAATAAAGTTAGTGTATTCACACCTGAGGCCTGAGAAGTAACAGTTTAGTAAAAGAAGACAAGATTCTATAGAAACTACCAAAGAAATAAATACAATGAACACTTATAGCCTGTCTCCTTACCTAAGAACTTATTACTTTCTGCCTTGTATTATTAATTTTGACAACTGTGCTTCTGCTCACAAAGCTGTAAATTGCTGGGCTCTGCTTGCAGTGAAGCTACCTTCATTATAATATAGGGCCTCACCGGAAGGAGGCCTTCAATGATACATGTTTAACAAATTATTTAGTACATATAAATGATCTCCACATAATCAATAAGGTAACCACTTGTTAGAAATTTCTTTCTTTTCGTTGGCATTTTTTCATGATTCTCTTTTAGAGTTTTGCTGAAGGTTAAATGCTTTAAAAATAATTTTTAAATAATTAATGACTACAAATAAATGAGCTATTTAGCCTGAAATGTTAAAGTGCTATTTCCAGAACTTATATTACTGTACATTAAGATGTCAGTTTTGTTCTCTCCGGGCTCTGTTTAGGGGAAAAAAAAAAAGTTTTTTTGAGACTGAATTTCGCTCTGTCACCCAGGCTGGAGTGCAGTGGTGTGATCTCGTCTCACTGCAACCTCTGCCTCCTGGGTTCAAATGATTCTCCTGCCCCAGCCTCCTGAGTAGCTGGAACTACAGGCATGCACCACCACACACGGCTAATTTTTGTATTTTTTGTGTTTTCACCTCGTTAGCCAGGCTGGTCTCGAACTCCTGACTTCAGGTAATCCACTTGCCTCGGCCTCCCAAAGTGCTGGGATTACAGGCATGAGCCACTGCGCCCAGCCAAAGAGTGATTCTTAAATGCAGATCCCTTGGTCGATTTATGTATATTTGAGATATAAATTGTAATTCAGAAGTATGAAGGTGCCAATCTTCATACTTAAAACTATGGGAATTAAATATGATATTTTAAGAGATTTTGAGAGGCTTATTTTCTGTATATGAATGGATGAAGTCAACCACAGTTGGAAACATCCTTTATCTGGATAACATAGTTGTGATTTCATCTGTAAAGTCAAATACAAGGCAGCATTATGTGGATTAATGTTTTTTCCATATTATAGAAACAGTGTTAAAGAGGAATCTTAGTCAAATTCCATTTTTTTAAAGAGACAAAACAAAATAAAACTGTGATTGAGTTCACAATCCTTAACTCACCAGTAGCAGAACTGGGTCGTGTTTATGAACTCTCTTTTCACTGTACTCACCACCATAGGTTCTAATCATGAAAGCAATTGCAGTTCTACAGCACCACAGTCCCTCTAGTGCTGATATGAGAAGCCTAAAATGAAAGAGAAATCATATGTAACATTGTGTTGATTGACTGAAATATGTGACTAGCTTCAGAAGTACAGGCCAGAAGTTTGGGGAACCTTACTTCTGAGAATGGGCCAGTTCTGACTCTCAGCCAAGCCTAACGTTTGTTGCTCAGTTGGAAACAAAAGCATGGATATGATTGTCCGGAGAACCCCGTTGCCAAATAGCAAAGAGGCATTAAGCACAAAGGAGAATTCAGAAGCACAAGATAATCTAAATTTGATTTATGGCAGTGTGCAGTCTGGACGTCTCCAGCTTGTGGTTTCAACTTGTACCTCTCAAGTGGAGAAGCTGGATGGTGGTAGAATAAAGCAGGCTGAGGAGGGCCAGACTGGAGTTGAGATTTTTCTGGACTGTGAACTCCAGGTGTGGGGTGTATCTTGAGAAGCATGCTGGCCACAAAGGGCGGCCAGAGGGAAAAACAAGTTTTGCATGCCCATGCTCTGTTCAGAGTCCAAGAACTTACATCTGTTTAGTTTTGGAAAACACAGGCTGGCTCTGAGTATGGGGATTTAGAACAACAGAAATGTCAACATTGTATAGGAGAGATTCAGTGTTTTCACAATCGATTAGGAGCTTAGAAGAGTTGGGGTGGAAAGACTAAGAAGTGAGCTGCAAGGATCTGAATGAAAAGCGCTGTCAGGCCAAGCCCATCAGCAAAGGCAGAGAGGAATTGGCCAGAGACCAGGGCAGGAAGTGTGGTGCACAATTGGTAAGCAGTGTCAGAGGAATAAGAGATGAATGAAAACATGGATTAGGATCAGGATTAGGAGCTAACAGGTACAGGACCAGGACACAAACACAAAATCTAAGAACTACCAGTCAACTCTGGAATATGAAAACAAATGTCATGGGGATCAGAATTTTGTCTCAAGGGAACTGTAGGGTTACTGCTTAGAAGTGGCACTGATCCCATAAGTGGGGAAAATGAGACACACACAGAAAAGTATAGGGCAAGAGGCCTGGCTGTTTCCCATTCTCATCCCTTCATTCTTGTTGACACAGATTTTAATTGAGATTTGAAGTTTACCATCAGAACTATATCTCCTAGAAACAGAGAAACATTTCCCAATAAGTCAAATCAACTACAGTATCCTCCTTGTAGTTTTGTTGTTATTTCTCATTAGTTTTATTTCACTTATTTAAGTAGCAATGAAGGGATAGGCAGTAGATGACAAAGTTACTACTATAGGAGCACTCTGAGGCATTATCGTTCCTCACCACTAATGCACTTCTGATTTATTTTTCTCTGTTCTCCTCTCTTATTTAGTCTTTTACATATAATTTGGGTGTTACAGGCAATGCCTCACAGAGACAGTGGCCATTGTGACTGCTTCTTAGCCTCATTAGAGCAATCACTAATTTAAAATCAGTCATCATTTGAAAACTTTCAAAACTATGTCACAAGACTGTAGGATATTTCAAGACCAGGGGCTAGTACTCCTCTTGGCATTGAGAATAATTAGCCAAGTTAGGAGCTCTCCAGCTGGCCAATTGCAAAGCAATGCAGACAGAGGGAAAGTTGAGGCACCTGCCTGGTTCACTGGGTTTGATTGCTCACTAATCCTTCACTTAACCTGGAACCTCCTTGCTCAACCTCTTGGCTCAGGTGCTGGGGAGAATACAGGTTGGCAAGAGGCAAATTCTGCCTTGCAAGCATTTGTCTCCTGTATATACACACACACAAACACACACACACACACACACATCTGTGTGTATATACAGGAGAAAATACTTGCAAGGCAGAATTTGCATACATATATGTATATATACACATACATATACATATATTTTATATATACATACACATATATATTATATATACATATAAATATATAAGATATAATAGAAAACATACATATATGTATATATTATATGTGTATATGATATATGTATATATGTATAATATATGATATATGTATATATGTATAATATATAATATATGTATATATTATATGTGTATATGTGTATATATGTGTATAATATATATGTATAATATATATCCATTAGAACACATGAAACACTATATATGTATGTATATATGTATATGTATGTATATATGTATATGTATATATGTATGCATATATGTATGTGTATATGTATATATGTATATGTTATATATGTTATATAAATAATATATAATATATATTATATATGTTATGTTCATATTTATAATATATGTGAACATATTTGTTCACTGCTTAAATTTCCACTGTTACCATGTGCCTGGAACCGCTTAGACATAACTATTTGCTTCTGAGTAGACCGACCCTAGAAACACCATACTGTATTCAAAATAACTAGTTTCTAATCATGGAATTAAGACACTAAGGGGGAACCATTTCAGACCAGGAGTCATTTTGAGGTTCACACTGAAAATATTTCATATATATTTCATTATATATACACATCATATATTTATTTATTTATTTATTTTATTTATTTATTTTTTTTGAGACAGAGTCTCACGCTGTTGCCCAGGCTGGAGTGCAGTGGCGCGATCTCGGCTCACTGCAAGCTGCGCCTCCCGGGTTCACGCCATTCTCCTGCCTCAGCCTCCTGAGTAGCTGGGACTACAGGCGCCCGCCACCGCGCCCGGCTAATTTTTTGTATTTTTAGTAGAGACGGGGTTTCACTGTGGTCTGGATCTCCTGACCTTGTGATCCGCCCGCCTCGGCCTCCCAAAGTGCTGGGATTACAGGCTTGAGCCACCGCGCCCGGCCTCATCATATATTTATAATACATATATATTTGTGTGTATATGTACACATATATACATATATACACACACACACATACACATATATATATAAATAACAGGAAATTGCATGGTGCCAAAGTACAGAAGAGGAAGATAATAATTTTGAGGTATTTGAACTGGACTTTGAAGAATAGAAAGTTTTTTTTTCCCTAAAGCAGTGAAAACAGTTGAAAGGCCAGAACGATTTATTTCAAGTGTTACCTTTAAAAGAATATTAATACCTGACAGTCTCTTCACATATATGCCTGTTTCTTTTCTTTCAAAAAAAAAACTACCCCCATGACTAGAATTTTGATCTACTCTTGCCTTTTTTTTTTTACTTTTTTAGTTTAAGATAAATAGCCTAACGTCTGCAACATATCGTGACTGAATTTGGTTATACACAATATACTTCATTTTCATATCATATCTTACTAGAGTTTTAAAACCTGCTTTTCATATGTTACTCCTTTCTGGCACCTAATTCTAAAGTATTCACCATGAATGACTTCATAACCATACATTTTCTTCGATGGTCTGCTTGGGATACTTTTTTTTTTGCCTTATTTTTTTCTATTGGCTTATTTTCCTTTATTTTAATATAAAAACATTCCTTTAATGCCGATTTCTTCACGATGACCTGTACCCCTCCCTTAAAGTTTATTGTCAGAGATGAAATGTCCTTGATAATCTTCACCTTGAGATCTACTCCCCTCTCTGAATTACTTCATTTGGTTTTCAAAACTAAAACTTACAAGAAATCTCAGACTCGCAGGACCCTAAATATAGCATTAGTCATGCAAGAGAGAAAAAATGTATAAAAGCAGGCATACTCAAAAAGATACAGTATAAAATACTGAAAGAATTAACAGAATGAGAAAAGGAAGCATTAAATTCACATCAAAGAAAGCTTTGAACATTAAAGCAAATGGAAGTGAGGGGAAGAAATCTATATGGAAGCCAAACAATCACTGCTTCCTGACAGCTGCAGTTATTAATTAGTGTTCCGTCATTTGCACTAAATGGCCAATCAATACTTTTGCTTCTCTGGCAGGCCATTTGCTTTGTAGCTCGCTTCTTAATGGGAAATGATTCAGCTTGTCCTCATCTTTGTCATTCTGTCCATAACTACTAGCTTGGTGGAGAGTTCATAAGCTGTGCTGGCTCTAGATAACGTTAAGAATTTTGTCTCCAGATTTCAGTTCTCTCCTGCCCAACCACCTCACCTGCCATCTATTGTTTATATTGTTGCTACGTATTTCTATTCTTTCTGCATGAAATAATGAATAGCTCATTTTGGGTTGCCTTCAAGTATGACAAATTCCTTTCCAAATGTAATTCCAGACAGTATATCCAAGCATGTCTTTCTTTTTCCATTCCTGATCCTCCTACGTGTCAACCACTGCCGACATGTACTCAGGAAAGCTTGGTTAGAACCCAATCTCTAGACGCAGTAGATTCCTACTCATTCCTGGCTCTTTTAGCCACTTGTCTTAGGGCAGCAGCAGGTGTCTTAATCTATGTGTTAACCTCCTGTTTCCTATCCACAGAGCTAATACCTACCTCAGAGCATTATTGTAAAAATAAAATAAACTGGCATATGTATACAAAAAGTAAGGTGGTTATCTGGGGATTGGAAGACACTTCCATAATATTTGTTAAGTGAATGGCATAGAGCAAATAAAAAAATTGACTCATTTTTCTTATTATTCTCTTATACGATCACTGTTCTCTCAGAGGAGTGCACTTCTCTGCCTGACTCACCCTTTAAGATACATCTCATATAGAAGCTCCACATGAAAGCCTTCCGTGATGCATGATTGTGAATATTCAATCCTTCTCTATTCTGTCACAGTCCTTTGTGCATTTCTCTTCATAGCTCTCACACTTCATTTCAGCATACTGCACATCTGATTGCTTTACTAGACTCTGAGAATCACTATTGCTAGAGCATATTTGTTCAGTGCTTACATTTCCACTGTTACCATGTGCCTGGAACAGATTAGACGTAACCATTTGCTTTTGAGTAGACCGACCCTAGAAACACCATACTGCATTCTAAACAACTAGTTTCTAATCATGGAATTAAGACACTAAGGTGGAACCATTTCAGACTGGGAGTCATTTTGAGGTTCACACTGAAGCTATTTCATATCTAAACCTCAGATGAGGTATTTTTTTGTAAATATAGGGTTAACAAACCTATTTATAAGTATTGTGTTAACACAGTGCTTCATGTACTCCTGATTTTTCTTCAAGTGTTTACCTGTAGGAAATAGAAATGTCCATGGCCATAGGGACATAGAATCAGACAAAGGTTTTCAAGTTATGTTAAGATAACTAATTGAAAATTATATGGACATAAGAATTAAATAAAAATTGGTTATTTCTAGAGATATAGATGTAACTAATAAAAAACAAAGATAAACAGATACTTGATGGCACATTTCTGGATTTCAACAATATTCCTTCAAAATAAGTGACACGAGATAATCACTGTGATATATGGTCCTGTCCAGTGAAGTTCTGGGCCCTAGGTCTAGACCCATTATTTGGGTTACCAGAGGCTAGGCACTTAACCTCTTTCTTTCCTAGTTTTTTCATCTGCAAAATAGGATTAAATAACACTCTTACCTACTCAAGTAATTCCTACTCTGTGAGTACAGAAAGAGATAAAGCAAGTATAAGTATTTTTATACTCTAAAACTCTATACAGGCCGGGCATGGTGGCTCACATCTGTAATCCCAGCACTTTGGGAGATTGAGGCGGGCAGTTCACTTGAGGTCAGGAGTTTGAGAGCAGCTTGGTCAACATGGTGAAACCCCGTCTCTACTAAAAATACAGAAATTACCCGGGTGTGGTGATAGGCACCTACAATCCCAGCTACTCAGGAGACTGAGGCTGGAGAATTGCTTGAACCCAGGAGGCAGAGATTGAAGTGAGCGGAGATCGTGCCGTTACACTTCAGCCTGGGCGAAAAGAGCAAAACTCCATCTCAAAAACAACAACAACAACAACAACAACAACAACCACCACCAAGAACTCTACAGAGTCACAGATACTGTGAAATACAGCAAGTCCCTGGGCCTTTGATGACTCTGTATATTAACAGAGAGCTCTCATTCAAGACCTTATCTATTGTCCAGCATTATTTGTCTACTACGGTATTCATCTTTTCAGGACCTAATCCAGCTGGAACTCTCACTTTTTTTTAATGGTTCTAGTTTTGATTTGTATACAGTTTCAGCAGCAAACTCTCTACAGGCCATACACTAGATTCATCTCCATTTGGCACCGAGGAACAAAAGAAAATCACCCTACCCAAATTGATGGGCAGCAAAATATTGCTTTTGATGAATCACTAACACAGTTTTATCTAGTGATAGTTTTGTCAACAAGAGACTATTGTTGCAAACCAAGTTATAACAGTTTTTAAATATTTTTTTATTGTAGCCTAATGAAGATTACTTAATTGCCTGTTTAAAGGACTAGGTGGAAAAATATGTGAACCACAGCTTTAAAGGCCTGTGAGCTTCGGGCACTCAGGGGCTATGTCATGTTCATCTCCTTGTCCCCATTGTTGGCTCCAAAACTCTGTTATTCAGCAAATGATAAACTGCTCCTAATGTCTAAGTCACAGTGTTGGATCTCAGGTGGTGCTGACTTACCTACGCCAACCTGAGAGGAGAAGAATGAGCAGCCGCTATAGGTCATTAACATGCCACCTGCATCGTTCACTTACCCACTAAATTGAGGTACAACCAGATGGAAAGAACACGGGTTTTTGGCACACGGGACCAGATACCTAAAGTATAGAACTCATTGCTAAACAATGGCTGGAAGCTTTGGGTAGATTCCCAGCCCCGAGCATTGTGTGGTGCATTGTTAAGACAGCTAAGTCTGCAGGGAAAAGAAAAAGGAAAAAAAAAAAAAAAAAAAAAAAAGGCATGTTTTGAGGTCCTGGCTGTGCTATAAGTGGGACAAATTCTTACGATTTCTAGTGCTAATTGAGTGACCTTATACATACCGTTTCCCCTCCTGGGGCTAAAGAAAGATCAGAGGGGATCAAAGAAATCAGTGATTTAAAAAGAAAAGAATAAAGAAAAAAAAAAAAAACCTGAGACCCCAAAACAATTATTTGGCCTTTGGAGGTTTCTGTTTAATAATTTTAAATTGTCCCCAAAGTGCTGGTAAAAGACAATACAACCAGGCAGGTTGTGCTTTGCTGCAATATAAACACCTTTGTTTCCGATGCCACACAGCAGGCTTGAGAGAAGCACTGATGTTGTATTTGCCCTTTGTACCTGTTTATGTTTGACACTTATTGACCAAATAATCAGGTTACCATTTTAGGAGTCTATCACTCTATAAACCACCTGGGTGACTTAGAACAAGTAACCGAATGTCTCCAAGCCCCAGTTTTCTCATTCCTCCCTTGGAGATGGTCATTATAATATCTGCCTACCTATGTCAGTGGTTATTATGATCAAAGGAGATCAATATGTGAGCATGCTTTGCAATCTTTAAGCAGGAAGAAATGTTCATTAGTGAGGAAGGATGAAACTTAAGCAGGAGCCCAGACTAGATAACTGCTAGACAAGGTCATACCTCTATTATGCAGTTACAGTATTTGATAATAAAATGTCTTCAATAATCAGGAAAATTAAAATAAATGGGGGCCTCAATTACATCTAGAAAGATATTCAAGAAGATAGACTCTCATTAGAGGAGAAGTCTGTGGCAAGAGGCAAACAACTCCAAGATTGGTTTCCTAACTGGTTGTGAAATTGCCTCCGTTTAATCCCGTAAGCAGACCTCCACCTGAGTGGATTTCTTTAAGAGAGGTTATATAGGTGAAAGATCCTTATGCCTGGCAGCATATTCTTTAGAAATAGTCTCCTTTAAATTGCCGTGGAGAGAACCACCAAAAGATGCAGAGAGCAGTTTGTGTCACAAATGTTAAGCTATAATCTTACTTTCAAATTTAACCTAGTTTTCTTTGGGAGGCTGAGGCGGGTGGATCACCTGAGGTCAGGAGTTCAAGACCAGCCTGGCTGACATGGCGAAATGCTATCTCTACTAAAAAATAAAAATAAATAAAAAAAATAGCCAGGTGTGGTGGTGGGTGCCTCTAATCCCAGCTACTCACGAGACTGAGGCACGGAGAGAATTGCTTGAACCTGGGAGGCGGAGGTTGCAGTGAGCCAAGATCATGCCACTGCATTCCAGCTTGGGTGATAGAGTGAGACTCCATCTAACAAATAATAATAAATAACAAATTTAACCTAGTTTTATTTAACTCCCCTTGGTTTTTTTTTTGTTTTGTTTTTTGTTTTTTGAGACGGAGTCTCCCTCTGTCGCCCAGGCTGGAGTGCAGTGGCCGGATCTCAGCTCCCTGCAAGCTCCGCCTCCCGGGTTCACGCCATTCTCCTGCCTCAGCCTCCCGAGTAGCTGGGACCACAGGCGCCGGCCACCACGCCCGGCTAGTTTTTGTATTTTTTTTTTTTTTTTTTTTTTAGTAGAGATGGGGTTTCACCGTGTTAGCCAGGATGGTATCAATCTCCTGACCTCGTGATCCGCCCGTCTCGGCCTCCCAAAGCGCTGGGATTACAGGCTTGACCACCGCGCCCGGCCTCTCCCCTTGATTTTATTCATTGAGTAGTGATGATGATGGCAAGACCGGGGAAATGATAGGAACTTACTTTAACTGATTACTTCTTTTTGTGCCAGGGACTCTGCACAGCTCTTCAGCATTTCACAAAGTATCCCAATGATCCTGGAAGTTCAGTAATGCATTATCCCTACTTTACAGATGATTCAACTGAGGTGCATTGATGTTAGTAGTTTGCTCAAAGTCACATGGATGGCCAATGGCAGTGCCAAGACAGAAATGGAACGCCTTTGCAAAATTAAGCAGCGTATTTGAAATTATTGTTAGCTGCTTCTTTTACATGTTTAATAAAATTATGATGGTATGAAAACACATTTTAGGCAGCAGCCAATGAACTTCAATATAATGACAATTACCATCCCGATTTGGTACAGAAGCCTCCAGCTTCAGGTGCTCTTTTAATATTCCATATGCTAGTCGATTTTGTTTACCACATGCATAGTTATAAACAGTCAGTGCACAAGTTGTTGACTGACCTAAATATTTACACTGTCACATGTTAAAATCTCAGTGCTTTTCTCCAATTCTGTGAGATTAATTGACTACTAGCCAATGAAATAAATTGAGTTTTTACTATTCTTCTGATAAACTTAAGCTAATTTCTATCAAAGAGAAGTTTCTTGAAAATGAGGACTGGAATAAAAGCTTCTGTGGCTTGTTCGCAGCCTCATTGACTGGAAGAATTGTGTCTCTTGGTGGGTAACTGTGCATGGGGGTGCTAAGGACTGCTTGGAGTCTGATAAGTGGGAAAATGGCGTTCCGTGTCTGGGAACCTCTATTCCTTAAACCTTTTCTGTTTAGTTAGAAGGAAGGATGTCACATTTTATCCTCACTTAAAGAGCAATGAAATGATTGAAAATAGTGTTTTAATTTTACAACTTAGGAGCAATAAATAATTTTGAGTCCCTGGCTGTCACTGTCAGTTATTATTCAACTTAATATTGTTGAAGTTTGGATAAGGACATGTGATTCTCTCTTCTCAGTATTAGTTCTATTGCTTGGCAGTTAATTACCTGCTACTTTGACTCCCTCTCCCACCACCAAGAAATCATAAAAACAGAAAAAATAGCAGTGTCTTTCTCTGAGAAGTTTACTTTTGTCTCATGGATTGGTTTCTCTGACAGTTATTTATTTGAGAGGGCTCCTCTTCGTGTTCCTACTATGCAGAAGTTAAGCATGCAACCTCGGTCTTCATGTTCACAAGTTGAAATGGGTGCGTGCTTCTTTTACAGTTATGTCCAATTTGCTAACTGAAAGTAGAGTATGCCTTTCTCCTAGGGGTTTTCAAATTTGTAGGATGATTTACATTTATTAGCTTCTGAAGTAAGGAAGATTTCTCTTACAAAAATAAATCACTCCATTTTTTTTTGTTAAATTGAATCTACTTTGTTCCCCACCCAATGTTGATGCAATAAGGAGGATTTTATTTGTTCGATTACTTTTTAATTCTTGCATCTGATTTGGAATATCACATCATTCTGTCTGCCCTTTCGGTCTTGTTTTATTTGAACCTTTCAGCCCAATAGTCAGCTTTGCTGAGGCTACAAAGAAATGCAATGCCACCAAAATATGAGAGAGAATAACTAAGCTGGACATTTCACAAGGCTGCTGATCTGAGAAAATACAATTTTAGCAAGTTCTAATCTATGTCCCGAAACAATCTTAAATTGAAAATATTGAGAGAAATATAAGAGTAGGAGACAATGTTTTGTCTAATTTTTTCAGACTTCAAATTAGTGAATTGAAATCATGTTAAACATTTGCATTTTCAGTTCACAGGCAGATTTCTAGATTTTAATATATAACAAAGACAAACCACTTTAGCAATTACTTTTGCTTACACTGTAGTTTTTGAGAACATTGGAGTTGTTTCCATATTTTCCATTATCCCTGAGTTTTTCAGTGAATTTTGCAATCTTTACATATTCTTTCTGTTGAAAAGGGGTAACTTGTTTGTCCTTCAATTCAGTTTTCAAAGACATCTGAATATTTGAAATCCATTTCTCTTTCTCCATTTTTTTTTATGTCATCCTCTCTGTGTTTTCTTTTTAAGCAAAGATAACCTTTTGATTTTGTTGTTTATTTTTTGAAAACTATGTTTCAATTATGAAACAGAGATAGGAAATAATAATCTGATAAATGTCCAAAACTATCATTATATAGCATAACATTCAGTAAACACCGGTAGGAGTGCTGGCTTACATTGCAGAAAGACCTGCAGAGACCCAAATGTTGAAGCATTGAGAAGGCTGAATATATTGGTCTGAATACATAGAATTCTTCCCTAAAAAATGAGGGGACAAGTACTTTTTTTTTTTTTTTCCGTTTTCATCACTAATTTACTTATAAAGGAAAGAAAATTTGAGTTTTTGTGGACTCTTGTTTTATTACACTCATACAAAACTTTTTTTTTTCCAGATATTTCACAAGAAAGAAGGTGTTTAGTTTGTCCACAAAGAACCTCTGGTTTGCTGCAATTTCTGGTTTTAGTAGTTCTTATCCCTATTGTCTATTCCAAAATGCTGTCAGTACAGTTTCTCCAGCCCCATTTATCATCCTGAAGAGTAGTACCTCTTTACTCGCTCACTTTCAAATACCTGAGTTTGCTAATGTTGCAGCTCTCCACATTACAAAAGACCCTGGTAGGCTCCCTAGAGAAGGCAATTATCTATTATGCTTAGGGGACACAAAAGTAGCTCACGCAGGGAAGTGCCTACATACTCTGTTCATGCTGGGGCTGACCTAAATCAATTTTAGATGCCTATAAATACAAATTGAGCTCTGTATATAAGGTTAAAGCTGCCACATTTTTATTAAAGAATTATCCTTCCAGGATAACTGCAAATATTGAACAATTTTCATGGTGATTACTAATGTTCAAAGGAATCCAAAATAAAAAATAGAAATGACACCTATTTTGGAGTATCTTACTTCCACTTCCATTCACTGTTACGTATTCACTCTTTATTGTAGACCGTATGTCTGTCTTTGGTTTGGTTCTTTCAGTCTTATGATGTGTTGTTAAACTGTTATAAACTGTGTAGAGGATGTGATGATTAAATATAGAATACAAACAAAACTAATAATTTGAACGGTATTATTTAGAGAAAGAGATAGAACCTGTGTAAACATATATATATACACACACACACATATATATATATAAATTTAAATTTTTTTTTTTTTTTTTTTTTTTTTTTTTGAGACGGAGTCTGGATATCTGTATCCCAGGCTGGAGTGCAGTGGCGTGACTTTGGCTCACTGCAACCTCCACCTCCTAGGTTCAAGCAATTCTGCCTCAGCCTCCCGAGTAGCTGGGATTACAGGTGCCGGCCATCACGCCCAGCTAGATTTTTGTATTTTTAGTAGAGGCAGGTTTTCACCATGTTGGCCAGGCTGGTTTTGAACTCCTGATCTCAGGTGATCTGCCTACCTTGGCCTCCCAAAGTGCTGGGATTGCAGGTGTGAGCCACCACACCCAGCCCTTCTGTGTAAACATATTAAACGATAAGGCGCTCACTACTTTCTGAGCTGTACAACAGGAACAATTGCTGAAAAGAATGCTACCTGAACCTGTATTATGTGACTATTGTCCTTTTGTGTCCTATGATGGGTAGGGCTTGGTCTGGGCCTTCCAGACACTAATACCCTGGGGTAGGGTGCAGGCAATTAGTAATGAATTGCCCTGATGTATCTAACATGTTGTAGTAGTGGCAATTATTGCTCCATTTAATTAGATGAGTAATTCAGACATTAATACAAAGTTTTAGAACTAGCAACAATCATTTATATTATCCTTTCTCAATTATTCCTAAACTCAATTAATAGTTTAGGAATTTTCATTCTGTGGCTGGTTGGTGAGATGAGGTGAGGCCAATGAAACTTCTTGGCCCAAGGGATTAGAGATTTGAAATGTTTATTATGTAAATGGCATTGTTAGAAAACACTAGGCATTATGCCAAAATTACAATTATGGGTTAGTGTTATGGACTGAATTGTGTCCACAAAACAAACAAACAAACCAACATAAAAAACAACATATGTTGGCCAGGTGCAGTCGCTCATATCTGTAATCCCAGCACTTTGGGAGGAGGTCAGGAGTTCAAGACCAGCCTGGTCAACATGGTGAAACCCCATCTCTACTAAAAATACAAAAATTAACTGGGCATGGTGGTGGGCACCTCCAATCCCAGCTACTTGGGAGGCTGAGGCAGGAGAATTGCTTGAACCTGGGAGGCAGAGGTTGCATTGAGCCAAGACTGTGCCACGGCACTCCAGCCCGTGTGACAGAACAAGACTCCAGCTCAAAAAAATTAACAAAACAAAACAAAACAAAAACAACATCTGTTGAAGTCCTAAACCCTACTACCTGTGAATGTGAGGTTATTTGCAGATAGGGTCCTGGCAGATGTAATCAAGCTAAGATAGGTGTTAGGGTAGACACTAATTTAAGTTGACTGGTGTCCTTATAAGAGCAGAAAACACCACCTGGCAATAGAGATACAGTGAGAAGATGGCAATGGGAAGATGGAGGCAGAGCTGGAGTGCTACAGCCACAAGACAAGAAACAACTGGGACCACCAGAAGCTAGAAGAGGCCAGGAAGGATCTGAGAGATCGTGGTCCTGCCAACACCTTGAGTTAGTAGATTTTAGACTTCTAAACTCCACAATTCTGAACTAATAAACTTCTACTGTTTTAACCCACCCGGTTTGTGGTACATTACTATAGCAGCCTAGGGAACTAATGGAGTTAGAAACCTTTTCATAATTATTTTGACTTCCTAAAATTCTACGTGTCACAAAATATTCACAAATTGGTTCAAAGAAGTTGATCAGAATGATGATATACATAGCCAGTGATTATATTCAATTAATAAACTATAAATGAGAATTATTGTTACTAATGACTCATCTGGGAAGAACTATTAAGGTAATTTAAAGAACATACTTTATATTTAGAGAAATTACCTAAATAGTCAATTCAATTCACTCAATAGTTTTCTTACATTTACTATTTCCCAGGAACTGTAGCAAAAACAAGGATACAAAGATAAAAGAAGACATCATAAAAGTTGGTTCCCTATGAAATAATAACCAGGTATTTTCTATTTTCTTTTAGAATTCTTGTGTGAAACTTCAGAATTCTCTACAGGCTATTGCATTTTTCCCCAATGCTCAGGTCTTATAGTAGCGTGCTTGCCAGACAGGGGGCCCCCATTGAATTTAATTTATTGAGTTTATTTATTTATTTATTTATTTATGTAGTACTGGTATGTCCTGTGCACTCGATGGGACATACTTATGCTAAAAAAGTTGTTTTTGGAATTCAAATGTTACTACCTGACCCATATTTTTATTTGCTAGATGTTGCAGCCTGGGTAGTAGTGAAAGTCATATAGCGAAAGTCATATGCAAGATATCAAAGATGAGAAACTAAAGAATCATCACTTGGAAGTGGCTACATTCCTACAGTCTCTCTTACTTATTGCCAGTTTGCTATCTCAAGGGGTTTATAACAATTTTCAGTCAACTGTAGTACTTAAGTCTTAGGAATAGTTTGGTGATTAAATGAGATAGTACATTGTAAGTGTTAGAACAGTTACTGTTGAGTAGTTAGGGCCCTGTGACTGTTTCTTTTTTTTTTTCCCCAAAATCTAGTGTAATGCTTAGTAGAGCATTTTCATGTATTTTGAACGAGGATACAAGAGATGGCCACATGGGTACATTTGCTAACAACATCTAATCTATTTGTCAACACTGAAAGACAGATGTTTGAAAAAAGATGGGTTTTGTTTTGTTCTGTTTGGTTTTGATCACTTTGTAAGATTCCAGTTCAGTGCCTGATGAGCCTCTGACTTTAGAAGCATGCTGTTAAATCTAGACTTTTTGTTTTGTTTTGTTTTGTTTTAAGACAGAGTCTTGCTCTGTCACCAGGCTGGAGTGCAGTGGTGAGATCTCTGCTCACCGCAACCTCTGACTCCCTGGTTCAAGCCGTTCTCCTGTCTCAGCCTCCCGAGTAGCTGGGATTACAGGCACATGCCACCACACCCAGCTAATTTTTGTATTTTCAGTAGAGACGGTGTTTCACTGTGTTAGCCAGGATGGTCTCGATCTCCTGACATTGTGATCCACCTGCCTTGGCCTCCCAAAGTGCTGGGATTACAGGTGTGAGCCACCGCGCCTGGTCTAAATCTAGACTTTTATGTGTCCAGTGTATTAGTTCTTTGGACTGCTGAAACAAAGCACCACAGATTGGGTCACTTTAAACAACAAAATGTATTCTCTCATAGTGTGGAGGTTAAAGTCTGCAACCCAGACGTCGGCAGGCAGGATTGATTTTTTTCTGGAGCTTCTGAGGGACTCTGTTCCCGGCCTTTCTCCTGTCTTCCGGCGGTTGCTGGCAGTCCTTCCTGTGCCTTCACTTGCAGGCTCATCACTCGAGTCTCAGCCTCCATGCTCACTCCCATGGTGGTCTCCTCATTGTGTATGTCTGTGTCTCTTCTTACAAGGACACCGGTCATATAGGATTAGGGTCTGCCCGAATCCAGTATGACCTCATTTAGCTTCATTACATCTACAAAGACCCTATTTCCACACAAGGTTTCATTCACAGATGCTGACAACTAGTAAAACAGCCTTTGCAAAAATTATAACAGAAAATTATGGCAGTGAAAGAGAGCTGATGTAACCAACTCTCTATCTTGCTTTTAGCCTTCAAACTGCCCTTAATTATTCCTGAGTTTGGGACCAGCTAATTTGGGGAGACATTTAGTTTATAGTTTAAATGATAATAGCCCTTCTCAACCACCTTTGTAAAGTTAATGAGAGACTACCAGGTTTAAAAGGATGAGAGGAACTTAAATTCTGCTACGGTGTAGACAGAAAGGATTATCCACCATTATTTCAAAGGTCACAAGATATGCAACTTCTGTAATTACTCTTGCAGATAACATCACTATTTGTAGAACCTAAGATTGGCTTTTCTAGATGTCTTTTCAGGTTTTTTTGCACACACGTCTGATGATGGATGGCTCCCCTGGACCCACTAATCACTCCAGTGGTCCCACCCAGAAGGGACTCAGCATGCAGGAGGACCATTTTCCATTCCCTTATGATTGCACCCCCAACCAATTAGCAGCAAGCACCCATTGCCAGGTCACACCCTTTCTTCCACCAAATTATCCTTGAAAAACCCTAGCCTCTGAATTTTGGGGAAGACTGATTTGAGTAATAATAAAATTTCTGTCTTCCGTTCAGCCAGCTCTGCATGAATTAAGCTCTTTATTGCAATTCCCCTGTCTTGATAAATTGGCTCTATTTGGGCAGCAGACAAAATGAATGAATTGGTCAGCTGTACTAGGCTTTCAACATACTTTGGGTGGACAAATAAGGACCAGTGGCTATACTTCAGGGGTATTTTGAAAGCCTTAACAATTGCATTGTATATTAATAGATAGGCATCTTTTTTTAACATTTAAGGTATTCTATACAGTGTATCATTGGTATAGAGAAACAAAGAAAGGTTTTATTTCAAAAAAGAGCATTTTCCTCAACATCTCTAGAACACACATTTAGAAACTAGGGAAACAATATCTAGGTAACAATACATGAATACTGTATTTAAACACTTTATGATTTGATTGTAAAACAAATTTCAGAGTCTAGAATTCCCAATGCATTGGGAAGTAAATAATGGGGGTAAACAAAATAAGATTGATAAGAGAATGATTTTTTTTTTTTTCTTTTAGCTTCCCTTATTTTGGGGCCTTCATCTCTGCATTCCAAATTACTTCATTATTTTTAAAGTGCCATTCAATTTTCCATTGTATAACCAGTGTTTGCTAAGCAATTATGCAAATTTTCTTGTTTAGGTGGGCAATTAGATGAACTGAATACTAAGATATTTGAAGCTAATATTCTTGCATGAAAATCTAAATTTTCTCATTTTCCAATGAAATGTCAATAAATTTTACTCAGCTATGCAATTAAATAAATGCCAACACTTAGATTATTAGTATTCTTAACATTAACAAATTTCACTAATACTTCCAAAATTAGAGTGGTGTGAAAAGAGCAGTGTTGGATTGTGAATGACCTCATTTTACAGTTTACTCATCTATAAATGAACATTAAGTACCTAATAATAATGCCATTGTCATGTTTAAATACTTTATATTAGTAAAGAAGCTATAACATTTTCCATGGCATATATTCAAAATATATTATTTCTTTTTTCTTCTCCATTTTAAAAAATAAACCACGCAGACATGCCCATTAAATATAACCTGATACATTTACTTGCTTGGTTTTGCTTTTATTTTTTCTTGCCGGGGAATTACAGGGATAAGCAAGAGATTGATTTTTGCTTTTTTTTCTGTTGAAGTTATAAATGCTTGAATTTGGAATTATTTTGTAATTCTAGTTGATAGGTGAAGGAACATTTACTATAAGAAACATATGGCCCTATAAACCAGTATCAGCAGTTTTCAGGTGATCAATAAAATAAATACGAGATATCCCCATGATACCGCTGTTGTCCAATAAACGATTTGCTGTTACACAGTGTCCTTTGCATTGTGTAGGATAAAACGACAGATTATGTACACCCATGGTGGTAATTTCCAGGAAACAATTGACTCACTGAAGCTTACGTGGTGTACTTGGAATATAAATGCACATACTAATGGAGCCGATTTTATCATTCTTAAAGCATAATCAAAGTCAATAATTTACTACCACTGAGGAGAATGATGCTTTAGATCCCAGCGCACTTACCACAGGAAGGATACAGGGATGAGGTCATTTGTAAGCCACATCCAGAAGTTGGTGAGATGATTTCTGTGTTCCTCACCTAAGAAATTTAACACCTGCACTTATCCACACACACTAAACCAAATAATTTGGATAGCCTTGTTGTTATTCATGTACATGTTTCCCAGTGGCCGGCTATTTTCACTATCAGGCTGACTAACTGCAGATCATTAACATACAGAGTCATGTTTTTCAGGACGTTTTGGTATTATGTAAGAACATTCTCAAATCTATAATGACAAGCTCTACCCAGTAATATCTATGGAAGCATATATGTAATTGTTAGTAGAAGAAATATCTGAAGACGATGTTATTCACTCTGTGAATACGTAGGTCAGGATCTTAAGAAAATGCTCATTGTAAACATTTCTTTTTTAGACAGGGAGATGTCCGTGATGTTCCCCCTAGATGTCCGTTGAAGCAGTCACGGGAGATTTTATTTAGGCCACCTAGCATTTTGCTGAGCATTGTGGTTGTCAGAAAAAGATAAAGCACCTGCTGTTATGTTTGTTGTTCACTAAGTAGAGAAGGGGGCCAATGGCTAAACCGACGATTTCAACCCACGGTGGCAAAGAGCGTCACGAGCATGCTCAGGAAGCACGCTGGGCAGGCGGGCCCCCAACCGAACCTGCAAAGGTGGACGAGATCTTTCTGGGGAGACAGTATCTACATTGAGTTGTACAAGATGAATACGATTTAGTTGAGTGGCATGTTGTTTCAGGTAGAGGGTTCGTCTTGAGAAAATGCACAGAATAATAATAGGGGTCTGAAGAGGAAGATAAGAGTGATATGGTCTGACCAGGTCTCTCAAGATAAGTAGCTGTAATGAGGGAGTGGGAAGGTCACGGAAAGCTTGGATGACTTGCAAGTGAGTTTCACCCTTATCAGATACGCAGTGGGGAGGCCTTGATGTGTATTGCAAATAATGTGAGCCGGTTTTGTCATTTGCACGTACTGGTTTTTTCTTGTTTGTTAGATATCTGTATCTTCCAGAAGTCACTGCCGATAATGACTACAGGTGTGTTAACTGGCTTACTCGTGGGAATCATTTCACAATGGATACCTGTATCAAAACATCAGGTTGTACACTGTAAATATACACAATTTAATATACACAATTTTTAGGCTGGAGAAGAAAAACAACAGCCTTCGTCCAAATTCCATTACACATTAAAACACTTAATAACAAGTAGGAAAAAAGCACAATCTGTTATGTGAGTTGAATAAAATCCTCAGCTTTCTGTCCTTTTAGACAGTCTACCATGATCTTAAATGAAAGGCTTAAGTTCAAATGTGACCATATTCCAGAAGCAGTACTGTGCTATCAGGTCACAACCAGGCAGGAGTAGGCTGTCTACCATAGAAGGGGATGGCCTCTTAGTGCCAGGTCGTCATTCTCAGTGTAGCTATATATAGTATAGATCAACTGGCTTTGGTGTCTTCTTAAACTCTGTTCAGAAAAATGTAGAGTTGCCTACTCAATCTTGTAAACTTGACCACAAGTGTCGAATACCATTCATTTCAACAGTGAAAAACCATTTCCATTATGATGTAGGAAAACCCTCTGGGGCTGATCCAAGCGGAACGCAGTTGAAGTACTACACTTGCTCATTTCAGGAAGGTGGGCTTCTGATGAGTCTTTCCATTGCTGACTAAGCCCCAACACAGCAAACCTGTTCTTCATTAGGGCTCCTCAGACAGCAACTCACCACCTCCAGGGAGTAGCTTAAAACAGCAGACCCGTACATATACACTGTTGAGACAAAAGTCTTTTCAATTAAAATATAGGCATGATCGCAGTGAGTTTTAAACAGGAGATTCATGTAAGCAGATTCTGATTTTTGAAAGACCACAGGAAAAGCAGAATGGAAGTGTCAATTTGAGAAAGGCAAGAGGATGTACACAGGTTAGTTAGGAGGTTACTGAAGCAGTCAGTGCTAAACTATTTGTACTAAGAAAAAGAAGAACTTAAGAGAAATGCACATTTATACTGTTGTGTCAAACTCCAAATGGAAATTGTGTTAAACAATAACTAATATAGATGAGTAATTTTCAATATATGTATATATACTTATTTGTATTTCTACCAGATGTGTGTATTAAATATACATATAGATATAGATGTAATAAAACACAGGCCAGACTTTATTAAATTACTATCCCTTCTGATCACAGCCCAGAGGTCCATTATACCAGTTTGATTTTTCTTATCTCTTTATTGTTTACATCCATTTTCTCTGCAAAATGTGAAAGGAGCTACCTTTCTAAAACCGTCGGAAAGATTTTCACCTTGAAAATAACAAAAAATGGACAGCTTGTAAATCTAATCAAAGCTCTAATATGTTTTGACCAGTTACATAGTTTTTAAAAGGTGAGGGACAGTAGAGCTAATTTAACATGCTAACAAGTTTTTAGGTAATCAGTTTTAACAATTAGATGATTAATAGCTGGGGAGTTAATCATCCCCAGTCACAAAAGAATGGCTCTGCTGCTGCTTCATACACAATTAATTGTGAGCCAGCAACATCTTGCCATTATCTACTGTGTCTGAACAGCTATTAAGTTGAGGTTTCCTTTATCATCTGATGATATAATTTGATTGTTTCCCTTAAAACTCATTCCTAACCAAAAATCAGAAGAAACATTCTGAGACTTTGATGATGAGAATAATATATCTAACATTTAAAATAAACGCATTTTATAACTTGGTGATGAACTCAGTTTGCTCTCTTTCCCTACTCCAATAAAGATTATTGGTTCTGAAACTAGGTTTAACATTTAATATCGCATTAACTTTCATTGTCATTTAATTGCTCCATGTCCCCCTTGTTTTCCCATAGATTTTAAGCCCCTGGACCTTGGACATATTTTTCACTTTCTCCTCCCATTTTATAACATTGTACACATCCAATAAATATCCACAATATAGTTGAACAGAATTGAGATTATGACGTGTTATCTCAGTAACTTGATAGGCTTGTAATTATACAATATGCCCTAAAGTATTGAATTATATCATCTCTACCCCCTTTTATTTTCTTTTACCTGATGTATTTCTTATTTATAACTAATGTTTATTAATATGTAAATATGCCCCATTCTTTCTTCCTGACCACAACATATATATACAAGGACTGTGGTTTCTGTTTTATTTACATTTGTGACCAGTTTCTCGAATGAGTGACTAAATAATTCAGTGAATAGAATTCCTACTCTCTGTGTCATTGACTTAGTGACTTTTTAATTCTCTCACTTAGTGTATTTTTACTTGTCATCCTTGTTTTTATTTCCACCACTTCCCATTCCTAATGATGCCTTCTATTCTATACCTTAATTTTAGATGGTTACCACATTGACGAGTAATAATCAATTCTTTTTATTTTCAATGAATGCAACATTAGCTTCCATTTTCAAAGGAACTTTGAATAATTTTATATCCACAGAAAACAAACCAGGACCGTGCTAAAATTTCAGGAGCCTAGTGTTTATTGTGTTCAGAAACTCATGACACTTTCCAGCTCGAAGTGATTTAAGAGACCATCTAGTACAAACTTTTATCTTACAGATGAGAAAACTGAGCATTGCGCGGGTTAAATGATGTACCAAAGGTCAAATCACTAGTGAGTGGTAACAGACTGAAATCAAAGTCCACTAGGCCTGGCTGTGTCCAGATTATACAAGCGCCTCATGGTATCTAAGCTACAAAATCAGGATGGGGGATGAGGCAGAGTCTTGCTGGTGTCTCACAGTGCAGCTGGATGACAAGTTAGGAGCAACAGCAGGACAGAGGCACCAGAGTTGCTAGGCTATGAAACACATCACATGGAACCATGGAATCACATGGAACCATGGAATCACATGGAACCATGGAATCACATGCACTATTTTATGTTATTTATTTATTTATTTTATTTTTATTTATTTTTTATTTTAATATTTGCTTAAATGTTTCTTATTTCCATCAAGTTGCTCATTTCAGTGTTTAATGAATATTTAGGGAACAGAGTCCAAGATCTGCCTTCAAAGACCTAAGCAGCAGAGTGAGACGAAATCAAGAAACCTTTCATAAATTTAAAAAATGATCTGCAGGCTGTGGATGCAACTCACAATATCAGATTGGCAGCCTGAAAATTAGTATCTCCAATTGAGGAATACATGAAAATCTTAAACTGAGGTCGTTCAAGAAACTTAAGTTAAACAGCACAGATAGAAGTGTGTTTGTAAAGTATAAAACTATTTGTGCTTGGGATTTAATTTATTTAACACTTTCCAAAATTCCTTTAGGGCACAAGTTTTGTTCTGCACACCATTGAAATTCTGCCTAAAACACAGTGCCTAGAACCCGGAAAATATTCAATAATTTGTTGAAAAAATATACTCATGTATATTCCTTAGTTTTTATTTGTCAATAGTTATTTGATATTTAGTAATAATTACATTTTTGTCTTTTTATATATGTATCTAAGCATTCAAAATGATAGAGAATAGAGTGATATCTAATGCTAACTGCCCATCCCAAATTACACAATTATTCCCAGTGAGTAACTGTCATATACTAAGGAATTAATCTGTAGATTCAGACAGAGCACAGTGGCCAAGATTCACCAATAGATTCCTAGTTTTTTCCTTATACACATTTAACATCAGAATTTGAACATCATAGAAGTTTCAAAACAATTTGTAGAAGTTGCCTAAAATCTGTTTCAGATCTCCTGTAATATAAATTTTATTATTTTGACCCAGCAAAGCAAATATCATTTTTATTTATAGAGCTGATGACATAAAAGCTTATTATACAAAAACTTGCATTTCTCATTTCCTAAAACTCGTTTTCTCTTCACATGTTATGACTTTGTTTCAACTTACCATAAATACATCTTGCTGTTCCAGTTAAACTTGAAATTTATCGTGTACTCCTTGCTGCTAACCAGTAAGTCAGTGAGGAAAATATTGTATGTCAGATACTTTTCCCAACTCTATTTTCCTCTCTTGTTGGAATTGCCTTCTTCATTTTTTTGTATGTTATATATGATATTCTATGTCATTTTTAAAGAAGAGAGATAACTTCAATGCATTTATAATTTAAAGGTTTACTCATGTTGTTCTACTTTTCCAGATGATAGATGTTGAACCATTCTTTAAAACTGATTGGGCTATCATACCAACAGAAATACAGTTGTCCTTCATTATCCGTGGAGGAATTGGTTTCATGACCCCATAGATAACAAGATTCAAAATCCAAGACTGGATACTTGAGTTCTTTATTTTAAATGGCACAGTATTTGCTATAAACTGCGCACATCTTCCTGTATATTTTATTTTATTATTATTATTTTTTGAGACAGAGTCTGGCTCTGTCGCCCAGGCTGGAGTGCAGTGGCACAATCTCGGCTCACTGCAAGCTCCGCCTCCCGGGTTCACGCCATTCTCCTGCCTCAGCCTCCCGAGTAGCTGGGACTACAGGCGCCCGCCACCATGCCCGGCTAATTTTTTGTATTTTTAGTAGAGATGGGGTTTCACCGTGGTCTCGATCTCCTGAATTTGTGATCCGCCCGCCTCGGCCTCCCAAAGTGCTGGGATTACAGGCGTGAGCCACCATGCCCGGCTGTTCCTGTATATTTTTAACTCATCTTTAGATTACTTATAATACCTAATACAATGTAGGTGCTGTACTGATGGTTGCTATACTGTTTTTCTATTTGCATTATTTTTTATTATTGTGATTTTAATGGTTTTGTATATTCAAATATTTATTTTCAATCTGCAGTTGGTTGCATCCCCAAGGATACAGGGTGAAAGTGTGACTGTGTATAAAAGAAACTACATTTTCAAAAGTTGATATTCTAATCATGAAAAATATATGCTGCACTAATATATCATCATAGACCACTAATAGAAAAGACATTAATTGGGATTGAGAATGGAAATTCTATACTGTCTGAAAAGTCTCTGACGGACTAAATAGACTGATTTTGCTAAGAGCTACTCTTTCAAGAACCCATGGGAAATGGGTGCTTATTCAGTTTAGTCAAACATTCAGGAATCCAGACCCTTAGTGATTTGGAACTGTGACAGTTACAAACTTGACCAATGTCAAATTTACCTATTTCCCATCAAAATAAGTATTTACATAGGAAATAAATCATAAAAACAGAATATCTGGGCATAAAGCATTATTCTTTTCAGTTGTCATTTTATTTTTGCTTGCTTATTTATTATTTATAGTGTTTTGTAGTTGAATGCAAAAAACAAAAACCCCAAAAATAAAATATATACATTTAAATTCATTTTAAAATTTAAATTTTAAGCTATGTTTTAAAAATCTAACCTTAGATTTTGAAATAAATCAGACTATTTTGCTAATTTGCTTGAACTAGTACAGTTTCATATTATAATAAGATTAAGTGACATTTACTTAGTTTGACTACCCTTTCCTATAGCGAATAAATTGACATTTAAAAAGTTGCTGCTTGCTGGTACTTAAGATTGACTGATGAGGATGTGTAGTCATGGAGGAATAGCTAGGACTGAGAAAGAAATATAAATGAGGAAAAGGAAGAGAGAAAAGGAGCCAGACAAGACTTGAGAGATGAGAGAAAGGAAATACTGTTTGAGGGTAGAAATAGGATAAATGAAGTCACAGAGAAGAGGCTTTCATTTCCACATCTGTTACTTGATCATGTCCATGGTATGAGAGTTTCATATCTTTTTCTGTGTTTGCAGTCTGAATGCGCAAGTATTCTCTGTAAGATATAGACCCCATCTCCTTGCCCTCTCTTCATTTAGCATTTATTTTCAAGATGCTGGCTACATTGGTACATTTATTTCTTACAGATATTTAATGAGTCAGTTCACATGTAACTGGTGTTCCCTTGCTTAAAATAATAATAATAATAAAGATGCTGGTAGTTTGGACCTATGATTTTGGTCACAAAATAAAAGATGTTTTGCTATTACACCGTAGTACTAAAAGGTGAGGTACAATAGGTGAGACAAATTCATAGGATGGCAGGAGCTTAGTTTTTCCTGTGTTTGACCCCAACTGGAGAAATGTGTATTACTATTTTTCAGCACTGGGTAACTATATACTGTTGAGCTGTTTTATTAATATAAATATATAGAAAGTTAAAATCATTTTCAAGAAGCATATTAGGAATTCACCTAATGGGAGTGACTGGGAAAAAGGAAATGCACAGAATTTAGTGTAAATAAATCCCAAATAATAACAATTTAAAAAGCATAAAGTATATCTGAAGATTTATGTTCAGCAACCTAGTTCAAAATCTGTAGGACGGAATGACGGTATTATGAACACAAAATTATCTTATGTGAAGTTCTAGAACTAACTGATTATAGGTGTTACAGAAAATTTAGACAACACAGATTCTGGGGAAATCAACATCTCCTACATAAAGGGAATAGGTTAAAATGTGGGATGGTATAAAGGTAAGAGGTCTGAACCAATATTTTAAACGACATAATGCAAGATATACTAATATTAGATTCTAAATATGTTTAAATATTTGTGATATGACTTGTACCTGAACAAATGAATTTTGAGTATGCTTCATAATTCCGAAACTCTGCCATTACTTAATGATGCTAAAATATGCATAATATCCTCTCCTCAAGGAATCTCAATGTGTTTTCCAAAATTAAAACTGTGTCCAAATTGAGTTTTCCAAAACCCTTAATTTTGTGTAATGCTGTTATCTTTCACCTCTGGAGTGTTCACAAAATCTATTTTTATTTTCTGAAGGAGTACAGGGTGTATATATTAAACACAGCTAAATGAACCGAGAAAGAAATCCAGATGTTTAACCATGAAATCTAAATTTGAAACAGTCTTTCGAAAATATGCTGAAATGTTTTCAAAATATCATGATGATCAAAACAAATTGTTATTGGAATGACCTTCACGGTAAGCAGTATTAACAATCTGGTATTATACAGAAAGCATACATCTTTTCCTAAAAAATCTTTTTAATTTTATCATTGAGTGATAAATACAAATTCCTGAAAATACTATTCTTACCAGAAAACCAGTTAATATGGTGTCACATTGGAGCTTTTAAAAACTTAGTTTGTGGCTAGGCACGGTGGCTCATGCCTGTAATCCCAGCACTTTGGGAGGCCGAGGCAGGCGGATCACGAGGTCAGGAGATTGAGACCATCCTGGCTAACACGGTGAAACCCCGTCTCTACTAAAAATACATAAAAATTAGCTGGGCGAGGTGGTGGGCGCCTGTAGTCCCAGCTACTCAGGAGGCTGAGGCAGGAGAATGGCGTGAACCCGGGAGGCGGAGCTTGCAGTGAGCCGAGATCGCGCCACTGCACTCCAGCCTGGGCGACAGAGCGAGACTCCGTCTTAACAAACAAACAAACAAAACCTTAGTTTGAAACATGTATATATACATGTATGTATTTAAATGTACATTGTGGCAATACACCTCTACCTTCTCTGTATTACTTATCTATGTTTACAGCTATTTATATATGTATATATATGCATACATATGTGTAGAGAATAAAACTGTAGTTACTAGCAACTTGGAAGAGTAGAGAGTAATAAAGAGAGATTGGTTAACAGACATAAAATTATAGCTAGAGAGGAGGAATAATTTCTAGCATTCTATAACATGTTATGGTGACTGTAGTTAAAAATAGTCTATATTTTCAAATAGCTGGAAGAGAGGATTTTGAACGTTCCCAACATTAGGAGATGATAAATGTTTGAAGTGACAGATATGCTAATTACTCTGATTTGATCATTACATATTGTATAAATGCACTGAAATACCACTTTGTACACCCTAAATATGTACAATTACTATAGGTCAATTACAAGCCAAAATAACAACACAAACCATACAAATAACTCATAAGAATACAATATAACAATTATTCACATGGCATGTATATTGTATTAGTAATTTGGAAATGGTTTATAGCATGAGGGAGGATGTGGAAAGGTTATATGCAAACACTGCACCATTTGACATAAGGGATTTGAACATTCCTGGAGTTTCACATGGAGCAGGGTCCTGGAACTAATCTTCTGTGGATACCAACGGATGATAGTATAAGAATCTTGGCAGCAAAATTGTGGCAGTTCAGAACTATAAAAAAAGTCAAAGACAATGGGAAAAAAAGACTCAGGTGTCCTCATTCTCTGCTTTTGATGGGGCACCGAGACATGGCCTGTGAGGATTTGAGGATTATTTCCTTGTGCTGTTTTCCTGAACTACGTGTTTTACCTGAACACTGAAAACCTACCACCACATCTGAGGGAAGAACTGTTGTTATTCAACGTATTTCATGAGGCAACTGACACACGTAGATACTAATTAACTCGACTGTTAGTAGCTGGTACAAAAGGGCAGAGCTGATTCAGAGTGGGGCAGCTGTACACCAGGGTCCCAGCTCTCAACTGCTGTGCCACACTGCCTCTCAGGAAATACTAGAGTGCTAAGCATGATTGTGAGTCTACGGATGACGCATTATAGAGTTTATGGACAGAAAAATAATCAAATGCTTAATTTGAAGAAATAAAGGATTAAGAACAATAGAACATAGATTCTTCAGAAACTGGATCATATAAGTAAGGTCACAGAAAAGTAAAAAAGTAACATTGTTGAGTTTTTCTGCTTTTTTAATAAATTAATGACTTTAGGAAATATCTATTAGAGATATATAAATTTTAAAATATACATATGTATATATTTAAACTTTTATTCAGGTGTGTTAGAGAGAACCAGTAGAGGGAGCTTTTACCCATAAGTTTACTTTCTATTGTGAAAGGAATTAATCAAATAATGTATGAAGAAAAATAAAAAATTCTAAATATGGTAATTATTGACATGATACTTTAAAGAATCCAAAAAATAAATTAAGAATGTTATTTTTTCCAGTTACTTTAGAACTCGATTACAAGGCATATTTTTATTTATAGTAACAGGCAAAATTGAATGTATTTATTGCATATGACATGATATTTTGATATATATGTACACTGTGAAATGACTAAATCTGGCTCACTATTCTATGCATTACCTCACATAGTTATCATTTTTGTAGTGAGAAAACTTCATTTGCACTCAGTATTTTTCAAGGACATAGTATGTTATTAATTATAGTCACCATGTTATACAATAGAACTCTTGAATTTATAACTTCTGTTAACTGAAATTTTGTATCCTTTGATACAAAATATCCCCCCCAGGAATCCTAGCCCCTGGTAACCAGCATTTTATTTATTTTATTTCTATGGGATGAACTTTCTTAGATCCCACATATGAATGAGATGGAACAGGTATAACAGGTGATACATAAGGTACCTTATTATAAGCTTATACCTTATGTGTAACAAGTATAAGGTGATATCTCCTTGGATTTTAATTTGCTTTTATCTGGTAATTAGTGATGATGAATTTTTTTTTTTTTTTTCATATACCTGCTGGCCATTTGTATGCTTTCTTTTGAGAAATGCCTATTCAGGTATTTTTGTCTTTTGTCTTTCTGTGTCTGATTTATTTTACTTAACATAATGTCCTTCAGGTTCATCCATGTTACTGCAAAATGATAACATTTCATTCGTTTTTAATGGGTGAATCGTATTCTATTGTGTGTGTGTGCATATAGATAGACATACAAACATACATACCACATTTGCTTTATCCATTCATCTTTTGATAGATGCTTAAGCTGATTCAATATCTTAGCTATTGTGAATAATCCTGCAATAAACATGGGAGTGCAGATAACTTCAAAATACTGATTTCACTTCCTTTGGAATGTGCCCAGTAGTGGGATTTCTGTATCATATGGTAATTCTATTTTCAATTTGTTGAGGAACCTCCATCCTGTTTTTCACAATTGTACTAATTTATATTCCCACAAATAGTGTGCATGGGTTCTTTTTCTCCACATCCTCACCAACACTTACACTTTCTCATTTTGATGATAGCCATTCTAACAGGTATAAGGCGATATCTCATTGGGTTTTAATTTGCATTTATCTGATAATAGTGATGTTCAACATGTTTTTTTCTTCATATACCTGTTGGCCATTTGTACGCCTTCTTTTGAGAAATGCCTATTCAGATATTTTGCCCATTTTAATTTATTTTATTTTATTTTTATTTTTTTTATTTGAGACGGAGTCTTGCTCGGTCGCCCGGGCTGGAGTGCAGTGGCCGGATCTCAGCTCACTGCAAGCTCCGCCTCCCAGGTTTACGCCATTCTCCTGCCTCAGCCTCCTGAGTAGCTGGGACTACAAGCGCCCGCTACCTCGCCCAGCTAGTTTTTTGTATTTTTTTAGTAGAGACGGGGTTTCACCGTGTTAGCCAGTATGGTCTCGATCTCCTGATCTCGTGATCCGCCCGTCTCGGCCTCCCAAAGTGCTGGGATTACAGGCTTGAGCCACCGCGCCCGGCTTATTTTGCCCGTTTTTAAATCAGACTATTTTATTGTTGCTATTGACTTGCTTGAGTACCTTATGTATTTTGAATGTTAACCCTTTATCAGACATATAGTTTGCAAATAATTTCTTCCATTCAGTAGATTTTCTCTTCAATTTGTTTATTGTTACTTTACCTCTGTAGAAGCTTACATTTCATGGGTTCCCATTTGTATGTTTTTACTTTTGCTGCCTGTGCTTTTGATGTCATATCTAAAAAGTTATTGCCCTGACCAACATCAAGAAGCTTTCCTCTACGTATTTATCTAGTAGTGTCAAAGTTGTGCGTCTTACATTCCAGTATTTAATCCATTTTGAGTTGATTTTTGTATATGGTGTGAGATGGGGATGTAATTTCATTATTTTAATGTGAATATTCAGTTTCCCAAACAGCTATCAGGTTCTGGGCTCTTCTTGGCAGTAGACATTTTATTACTGATTTAATCTCCTTACTTGTTGTCGGTCTGTTAACATTTTCTGTTTTTTCATAATTCACTCTTAGTAGATGGTGTATATCAAGGAATTAATCCAGTTAAACTAGGTTATCCAATTTTTGGTGTGTAACTTTTCACAATAGTCTTTTGAGATCCTTTGTATTTCTGTTGCATCAGTTATAATGTCTCTTTTTTTGTTTCTGATTTGAGTCTTTCTCTTTCTGCCTTTCTTAGGCTAACTAAAGATTTGTTGATTTTTGTTTATCTTTCTAAAAATCAACTCTTAGTTTTGTTGATCTTTTCTATCGCTTTTCTAGTCTCTATTTTATTGATTTCTGCCCTGATCCTTATTATTTTCATCCTTCTACTAACTTTGGACTTAGTTTTTTTTTTTGTTTTTGAAATTTCTTGAGGTGCAATGTTAGGTTGTTTTTTTGAGATCTTCTTTTTTGATAGGCATTTATTGCTACAGAACATCTTAGAATGGATAAAGCAATTCTTAGAATTGCTTTTGCTCTCCCAGGGGTTTTGGTATTTTGTGTTTCCACTTTCATTTGTCTCAAGAAGTTTTTAAAAATTTTCATGAACTTTTTTTTCATTGACTCATTGATTGTTCAGAAGCATGCACTTTCATTTCCATGTATTTGTGAATTTTCTGAAGTTTCCCCTGTTCAATCAAACTATTGATTTCTAGTTTTATATTATTATAGTCATAAAAGATACTTGAAATCATTTCAAAATTCTGAAATTTTTAATGAATTGTGGCCTAACATATGATCTATTTTAGAGTATGAATATGCATAGAATAATGCTTATTCTGTAGTTGTTGAATGGAATATTTATGTCTGTTACATACATTTGATCTAGAATGTAGTTCAAGTGTAAGGTTTCTTTATTTTCTGCCTGGGTGATCTGTCCATTGTCATAAATGGGTTGTAGATCTCCTACTATTGTTTTATTGCATTCTGTATCTCTTTTTAAGTCTATTAATACTTGGTTTATATATTTAGGTGCTCTAATTATGGGTACATATATATTTGCAATTGTTATATCCTCTTGCTGAATTAACCCCTTTATTATTAAATAATGAATTTATTTTTACCTTTTTACAGTTTTTGACTTGGAGTCCATTTTATCTTCTATAAATATAGCTACTTCTATTCTCTTTTGGTTTCCATTTGCATGGAATATATTTTCCTATTTCTTCAATTTCAGTCTGTGTATTTTTGCAGGCAAAGTGAGTCTCCCATAGACATACCATTTAAATCCTGTGATATGAAAAATTTGCCTTTTTGATGCTGTCCCATAAATTTCATAAGCTTTTTTCAGTCCTTGTCATTCTTTATTTTTTCTTCTGACTTTATATTTTCAAATAACCTCTCTGTAAGTTCACAAATACTGTTTTCTGCTTATCCAGTTTTTCTTTTGATGCTCTCTATTGTATTGTTTTTCATTGTATTTTTTAGCTCCAGGATTTCTGTGTTTTTTTGTTTTTTTGTTTTTTTTTTTTTTTAATTTCAGTCCCTCTAATGAATTTCTCATTTTTTTTTACTTATTATTATTGTTTTATTTTGTTCACTTCTCTGTATTTTTTGAAGTTCTCTGAGATTCATGTTGTCGTGATTCTCTCATTGTTCTTGATCTTTGTCCTTCTGTATCAAAGCCTGTTCATAGGAAGTCATTGCTTATTCCAACTTTTGTAGTCTTGCTTTTTCTAGGGAAGTCCTGTAGCAGGCATAGTCCTGGGGCACATCAGACTCCTGAGACAGTGTTGACCAGTGTAGCACTGCCAGAAGCCTGGGTCCCGCTATAGCTGGCGCAGTGCTGGGGCATGCCAGAATCCCTGGGCAGCTGTGACTGGCATGGCACTGCCAAAAGCCTGGAACCCACTACAGCAGGCAAGGTGTTGTGTTTGGCTGGAAGCCCACAGCCTCTGAGAATTGCTTGCTCCTGGGGGCTACCCAAAGCCTGGGGCCACTGATGTCAATCTGGCAGTTGTGTAGGCCAGAGATCAGTTTCACCAAGCAAGCCTAAAGTCTGAGGCTATGTGGTCTCACCTGGTGAGACCTGGTGCCCTGGTAGATCTATAGGCTCAATCTGCAGGTACCAGTTTGGAATATGGGGCTATGAGGGGTCTGCTGGTACAGAGTTTTCCTGTGAGTACCCAGTGTTGGTGTCCAGGAAAAGTCCTGTGCTCACATCCCTTTCATTCTATCTACTAGATGGCATCTGTTTCCATACTGTGCTGCCTGGGGTTGGGAGAGGGGTGATGAGGTATTGTAAAACTGTGATTCCTACCCTTTCAATGTGTCTTTTCTTATTAGTGTACTACAACTAGGCACTGTGATCTCTCACATGGCAAAAAGATCCTAGCCCTTATGAAGTTATTTTTGTGCATAGATAGCTGTTCAGATTGATGTTTCTGTGAAGGGATGCTTGCTGGAGAGTCCTACTCCACTGTCTGGCTCCCACAAGGAATTTTTGACTCTCATTATGTGTCTCTTGCTGTGCTAGATATTATGAGCCATAGGAGAATTGCAAAGATGGGTGCCTAGACACAGTGAGCTTATATTTTGCTGGTAAAATTGTTAGCTTATTAGAAATCTACTGTGAATGAAATTTATACATAATAGTATATTGGCAATAAGTTTGACAAAGAAGATAAGCAAACAGGAATTAGAAAGACCAGAACACAGAGAATAATAGCTGTTCCCAAAAAGACAAAGGATATGAATCTGTGGTGAAGACTGTGAAGGGAATTTTCGATGGGAAAATATTATGAGCAACATTGCTGATGTAGGAATGGGCATGGCGGGCGAGGAATCATATACATACAACCAAAATATAAGGTTAATATGAAGGATATAAGACACTGATTTGAATATTGCATGAAGCCACAAGTGCTGGCAAGCAGACGAAAGAGATCCAGACGGTAGTAGGAAACAAGAATACATTCTATAATGAGATTGCAACAGGAATGGAGAGGGTACCGAAGGATGATGCTGGAGGATAATTAGGAAATAGAAAAAATTGGAAGGAAAAAACCCTAACAAGAGGCCATAGCAATAATCCAGGCATGAAGTGATTAACTTTGTTAGATGTGATGTGCTGTTTTTCAAGCCATATAATAAACTCTCCTTACTGAACAAAACAATAATTATGTGCTTTCATTCTCTTGCTTCTCCTTTTAGACTGTGTTAAAAAAAAAATTAAGCTAGTTTTGGCAGTGCTCCAGTGAGCCAGTTTGTGGAATTGTTGTCCATCTGCCTTTACTTGCATGGTTTACTGATTGCTTATTTTGCAGTCTTTTGTTTATTTTATTTATTTCTTCATAAACTAAATAACATTTTTCTAAAGTATTAGCCAGATATAATGGTGATAGATGTCCAGGATATTTTCCCATCACACTTAAAGTCTTCTTTAGCAGTACTTTTCACATTCCACTGCCAACCACTGACCACCAGTATGTTCACCTTTAGCCTTCAGGACTCATGGAAGAATTGGCAAGGTTAATCAGATCATAAGGATCATACAGAAAACATATAAAAATGGTAAGGGTAAAAATATCAATTGGGGTCTTCAATGCCAGTCCAGAGTGTAATAATGAACAAGTTTTAAGTATGACGTGATAATATTAAGTCAACTCTTTAGAAAGATTAGCGTGGGGTTGTTCTTAGAACAGACTGAAGAGGGGAAGATTAGCAGTAGAGAGAGAAATCAGAAGGCTATACAATAGAATAAGTGTGAATTAATTTCAGAGGGAATGAAGAAGATTTAAGTAGGTAATGAGAGAAGGGTAAAAAATCAATGATTTACTAGATGTAAAGACTGGAGAAAAAAATGTCAAAGATGACTGATATACACAGTTTAAATGATTAGTACTGTAACAAATACATTCAGGAAGCGAGCTAATATTTAGTTGAAAATTGTGTGTTATTTTTAGGCATATTGATTTTTGGTACTAACAGGAGATATAGGCATATGTACAAATATTTTAAAGATATTTCTCATATTCTCATAGATTCCATAAAGAAGACTAAAATTCTAAAGGTTGAATAGCTTTCATTTGTTTAAAATAAGTATAGAAACCATTAGAAATTACTTTTTTTTCAGGAAAATATTTGGCTAAAAATAGTGAAACCTTTTAAAAATTTTTTATTTTAGATGACTGCATTGAAACCCTGATAGGTATTTCATGCTACTTCTTTTCTGGAATGTGAAATCCAGAATTAATTTTGGTACATCAATCAGTGTGCCATCCACTCTGACACAGCGGAATTCATTAGTAAAAAAACAATGCTTGTGATTTAGAATTAAAATTTCTTCTTTCTTATTATTATGAGGAAAACATGTCAGAGTGACATGAGGTATGTGAGTGAGATGAGGTATAAATAGATATTCTATGAAAAGGGACTTGAAAAGGTGGTGTGTTTGTGTCCTTTAAAGTTAAACCATCAGTGGACCTAATTGGCATAAATTGTAGATGTGTTTTTTCCTGAAGTTGACACCATGGAGTTATTTGCCAGGGATATTTTTCATCTCTGGAATTTGTCTTTGAATGCATCTTATTACAAACTAGTGATTCGACCAAGTTATGCATGTGCATCATTTGTGTTTAGCTAAATACTCACTTATTTTGTAAAGACATATTTTTGGAAGTTTTAGAGTAATTCACTCTTCTTTGCACTCCTGACTATGCAGTGACTTTTTTTTTTTTAAGTACTTGCCTGAAAATCATAACCATGCAGAGTGCAAGCCTCTGGGTAAAATTACACAAATAATATTGTAGTATGACAATACACATCCTTCAATTAGTAGCACCAAGAATAATGCCCATGCAGTAGACCTGACAATTTCAAATACCATGCAGTAGACCTGACAATTTCAAATACCATGCAGTAGACCTGACAATTTCAAATACCATGCAGTAGACCTGACAATTTCAAATACCATGCAGTAGGGAACAGCCTCCAAGACAGCCACACGCTCTGTCATGCTAGAAACAGAAACAGCCTGGGAAATGTTACCTCCATCTTCACTTGTGGTAGTGATCATAACTGTTTCTTGCTTAAATTAGAGAGAAAGTCCAGGAAAAAAATTTCTTCTTTAGCTGAGTAGTTTTCTCGTTCAAAAACGCATTTAACTTTAGGCCAGGCGCGTTGGCTCACGCCTATTATTCCAGCACTTTGGGAGGCTGAGGCGGGCGGATCACTTGAGGTCAGGAGTTCGAGACCAGCCTTGCCAACATGGTGAAAACCCCATCACTACTAAAAAATACAAAAAATAGCCAGACATGGTTGCACGTCCCTGTAATCCCAGCTCCTTGGGAGGCTAAGGCAGGAGAATTGCTTGAATCCAGGAGGAAGAGGTTGCAGTAACCAGAGATCGTGCCATTGCACTCTAGCCTGGGTAACAAAGTGACACTCTGTCTCCAAAAAAAAAAAAACCATTTAACTTTAAGTAACATTTGATGAGAAACTTGACAACCTAGTTAGATATCAAATGATTAAACTTATATTAGATGTATAGAAGCTACCATCAAAATTAAGCCTTATTTACTGGAATGATTTCAAAGGTTTCTATTCTTATGCTGATTATTCTGTGATTATTTAAAATTGGTAGAAAGATCTGATTCTGGCTCACTCACTCCTGCTTCTTCCATTTAATTAGCAAGTATTTGCCAAGTAGTTATTATATAATTAGCATTGTGCTAGAGACTTTATGATGCCAACATTTCAAGGAGCAAATTGCTTCTCTCAATGTCTGCATTGCTTGAAAATGGAGTTGCTAGATCAAAACTCTTAAGCTGACAGTAACTTTCTCCCTCTGTTTAATGGTTTACCAAGACCTCCAATGTTGGAACTATCTTGCATGTCACACCAATTAAATAAGATTCATGAATATTTTCAAATTCAGTGGTGGTAAATGTTTCTAGAGGAACACAGCTGTGTGAGTGGGTGCAATAGAATTGGATTCGATATCAAGTGACCTTCTACAAGTATGATTTTGCACAAAAAACCACAAAGCTTAAGTTAAGCCCTGTTATTCCTGCTTTCTCTACCTTCAGATTTGAGTGATGAAGACAATAGAATAAATTATATCCTCTAAGTAGAATATTTGCATCATGTAAGCTAAAAAGATTGGCTTTTTAAAACAATCGAGTTGTGAATATTCAACTCCCTAATCCAATCCCTTTTTTCTTTCAGAATAACTTTGGAATTTCAAGATTTCAAGGTTGTGTGCTCTAGGGCTTTGAAAGGCAGAGTAACTGAGGATGATTCTTTGAAAACTGTAACATTAATAGAATCATCCCATCATGGTTTTAGAAAAGAACAACCACCACCAATCCATTACTAAATTTTACACCCAATAACATTATTAAGGGCCAAAATGGATTTAAGTTTTTTCACTTTATTTACAAACATCTAGTGCTAGGCACCCAGAGTTAGTCCTAATTGTGCTAGGTATTGCTCCTAGAGTTTTTAATTTATTATCTCATTTGATTCTCACAATAACACTATAAGTTTGGACACTTTTATTGAAGAAAATAAGTCTAAGGCAATGGTAAGTTACATGACTTGCAGAGGATCACAAAATCAGTGCGTGATTGAACCAAGATAAAAACGAAGACAAGATATAAACAAAGGTATACTGACTTGGCCATCTTAAAAGTCTGTTAAGGGGGCTGGACGCAGTGGCTCATGCCTGTAATCCCAGCACTTTGGGAGGCAGAGGGGGGCGGATCACGAGGTCAGGAGATTGAGACCATCCTGGCCAACATGGTGAAACCCCATCTCTACTAAAAATACAAAAATTAGCTGGGCATGGTGGCTCACACCTGTAATTCCAGCTACTCAGGAGGCTGAAACAGGAAAATCGCTTGACCCTGGAGGCAGAGATTGCAGTAAGCTGAGACTGTGCCACTGTACTCCAGCCTGGCGACAGAGCAACACTCCATCTAAAAACAAACAAACAAAAAATCTGTTAAGGGTAACATTTGCCATTGGTAGACAAGGTTTCCCTTCACAAAAGAAGAGAAACCAGAGCGTATGTGCGGTCTGTGCCTTCTGCCACCCACTAAATAGAAAGTATGCATGTATCTTTCAAGAGACTCATTAATCAAACAGATGTGGTTTCAATAATTGTGAAATCTCTTCATTAAACACTGGCAGTAAGTCATTACAATATCTTCTCTAGCCTTTTGGCTATGATCAAGTGTAGACTCTCTTCTCATTAGGATAATGGGGTTCAATAAAAGAGTGTTCCATCATTCTCCATAAGGGAGTAGAGTGGAACTTTTTGTTAACTATAATCATTTAGTGATTCATTTTATCTTTTTTAGATCTTGTTAATTCATTGTTGCACAAGGTTAATCCTTTATCCACTTAGGCTATGATTTTGACAAAATGCGTTGGTCATAAAAGCTAGCTTTTTAAAATAAGTTAAGAGCAGTTTAAATTAACATCAGTAACATAATGTGTAGAAATAAGAAAGGTATTTTGTTTCTATTTGCTTGCCCAGAGTAATATTAATTAAAGCATGATTTATATACTTTAAATGAAATAATTGACATTTTTGATTTTTTTTCATATTTTGTGGCAAATAAGATCAGGAGAAAAATATAAATATTTGAGTTAAACATATATTTGGCAGTAATATTGTTTGTGACTAAGCTCAGTCCTTAGTCTCACATGATTATTAATGTACTATCATGTAAAATTGTAACAATAATAGATCCATCAAAAATTGGAAAATATGAAATGAAAATGAGGCTCTCCCTTTGAGTTTTTTAATGTAATCTTACCAATCAAATATGACAATGATGAACAATTTTGCACATTTAGTATCTTCCCCCTATGAAAATGCTTGTACTATAAAATTTTACCTACCGGTAATTACAGTTAACTCACAAACTTCTATCCTGATTATACCTACTTACCATTAGATCAAAAGCATTTGCCAATCATATGCTTTTAAGTAATCATTTGAATGGTTCTGATATTTCAATGACAAAATTATGTAATTTAGTTTTATGCTTATAGTTGGATATTTGAATTATCCCTGATATTTTTGCTGTTATAGATAACCTAGCAAGAAAGAAGTTTTTTCCTGTTAACTTTTCTCCATATTTGGGAATATTTCTGTAGAAAATAATCCCCAGAATTGAATTTATTGAATCGAAGGGTATAAAGCCCTTGATACGGAGTACCTGAATTCTTAAGGAATATGTTTAATCCATCTGTGTAGCTCTGGTAACTGGCTTTCTACCTAATATGCTCGTTACTTACATTTTTGAATGTGTTAAACTTTTTAGAAAACATATGAAGTGACTACTTTATGTGCATGGCTATGTGATAATCTTTCATACTTATAATAATAGATTTTCCTAATATCTAATAAATTTTCACACACATTATCTGATTTATACCTACAAAATACTACACAAGGCAGCCATTTTGATCATCACTTTTCAGAAAAAGAAAAAAAAAGGGACCGCAGACTGATTAAGGATATGCGGTGGAATTTACTCTTCTTACCTGGAACTGCAGCGGTCCATTTCATCCTATCTCTATGTACATGTGCTTTTTACTACGGAAAGAATTTGAAATAAGTTGACTTTTTTTTTTCTTTTCAGTGAATAATTGCTTTTATTCTTAAGGAGGAAAAATGTCTATCAGAAATGTTTTGGTCTGTTTTACAGTGAAAAATGCATACCACTCTTTAATCATCATCATACAATTTTTCTAAATGCTCAATGCAAAAATCAACATATGTTAAAGCATTATTTTATGTTTAAACAGAAATGAAGGGCAAAGATCAAAATAACCCATGAAACTCCATTTACGGTTCTTAAAACATGAGTTAGGGCATTTTTTAATGAGCTATGTGAGTTATATAAGTGTGAGCTCTGAACTACAAAGTAATTTAAACAAATATGGATTCCGCAAAATTTGTCCCAGGGGAGTCCTTACTTATAGATAATCATGGACTGAGTATTTCTTAGCTTTTTTAAATTCAGAGAATTGATTGGACATTGATGAAATTTTTTCAACTTTAAAAATGTATTTTATAATATCTATCCAATATGAATGAATATTAAATGATTTGCTGGATGAAACTGCCTGCTATAGGGCTTAGTGAACACAATGTACAAAATAGTTTTCCCTCTATTCTCCTTTCTTTAAAATTTTTTATTTACTTTTTGAATCAGGAAATCATCAACCTGATTTCAAAGATGAGAATATTAAAGCCCAGAGAGTAAAGTAGTTTGTCCAAACTTATATGATTTCTTTTTTTTTTTTTTTTTTTTGGTGAGACGGAGTCTGGCTCTGTCGCCCAGGCTGGGGTGCAGTGGCGCGATCTCAGCTCACTGCAAGCTCCGCCTCCCCGGTTCCCGCCATTCTCCTGCCTCAGCCTCACGGGTAGCTGGGACCACAGGCGCCGCCACCACACCCGGCTAATTTTTCATAATTTTAGTAGAGACAGGGTTTCACCGTGTTAGCCAGAATGGACTCGATCTCCTGACCTGCCCGCCTCGGTCTCCCTAAGTGCTGGGATTACAGGCATGAGCCACTGCGCCTGGCCCCAAATCTATATGGTTTTTAAGGATCTTTGCTGGGGATTCAAACCCTATTTTGTTCACTTCAAACCTCAGCTCTTCTCGCTGAACAAAAAGGCAATTAAAATAATGATGATAGACAAAGTCGAAAGTTCACTAGTTTGTAATTTTTAAAAATCCTATGCCACTATTTTTCTTTCAGTAGTTTAGACTTAATAAGTTTTTGAAGATTTTAACTCAATGTAATGAAAACATTTATAATATAATGGAAACATTTTTAATGAAGCTTTTCAACAAGGAGTTCTTAAAAGAAAGAAACTTCATGGTCAAATAGAGATTAAATGGTTATCTATCAAGAACACTATGGAATTTCTCTTCAAATTGGGTAGCAGACTAAATGACTTCTAAGATATAATCAGTTTGTGATTTAATTGGTTCTTGAATGGATCTGCCTCTGGCTTGTAGTCGTTATACTGTAAGCATTTATACAACAAGTCTACAATTTGACCATTTGACTACAAATTGCTGTAAGTTTTTTTGCAAAGCTATTAAACCTCCTTTAATTTTTACAAAACTCTCTCGCTAAAGTTATTGTGTAGTGAGGACATACCATGTGTCAGGTGTTACGAAAGTTTTCCTTCCTTCTTTCTCTTCGTAATTGCTCTATCTACCTGTTTATCTGAAATCACACACATATATAGTATGTACATGTATACATATGTATACATGTACATGGATACATATATGCGTATGTATCTTTACTAAATTTGTATGTATTTGTATCTATACATATATGTGTATGTATGTCTTTACTAAACCTAACAGCAATTTTCTAAACACTTTTATTACCTACAGTTTACTAGTGAACATAAAGAAAGTGAAACAAATTCCCAAAGATTACATAACTGGCAAGTGGCAAAACTGGGACTCAATCTCATGGAGAAGTCACATCTCAGCCTTTGTTCTTAACTACTAGATTATCTTATGATAATTTAAACTTGTGTATATGTTTTAGCTTTTTGTTAATCATCAGAGTCAATGATATTCAGCATCTTCTGTAATACAGACCAGGAAAAAAAGGCCGGGCTATCTTAGGCAGCCAAAAAAATGACTGTCCATGCAAATTTAATGTTACTATGTTTTACAAATTTGTCTTTACTATTAGACATCAACTAAAGTAGTTCAGAAAAGAGATTATAAAACCCTGAATAAATGAAGCTATAGAGGAAAGTGTGAATGAAAAATTAAAAAGAGATACTAAGTTTGAAAAAAATCAAATGTGGTAACAATTTAAATATAGAAGATGGATTTCAGGGGTTATTGTATTACCACCTCAATATTTGGAGGATCTGTTTACGTGTCTTCTCCTACCACTGGCAGAAGAGTCTTGGGGCTAGTACTTTTTCTGTCCCTTGTTAATTTTCTCAGTATCGCACCTGGACCAATGCTATGGCATGTTCTCAAAGATAACCTGGTAGTGGTGATAAAAGGCACAGTTTCTTCATGTGTAAAGATGAGCCATGGGCTTCCTTTTACATTTTCTCACATAGACTTCCAGGTCTGTGAGGTCCTGGAACATTCAAGTGCTTGTCCTCATAAATTAGCTAACACCAGAATTCATCTAGTAGCATAGAGCAAAGGATTGCTCTGCCAAGATCTGAACAATCAAATCCCGGCCCAAGCAAGCCAAATTCTCTCAACATCAACTCATACTCTTACCACATTCTGATGCTCCTATGCTGATATTCCTTGATCATACAGATTCCATTTTGTTCTCCTATTTGAAAGTTTGAGAATCTGCTTCTCTTCTGTTTCCACCCCTACCTCACTTACCTCCCTTGGAATTAGAGATTGAATGATCTCAGACATCTTGATAATCTCTCCTCTCTGCTCTGTATGCTTGGCTGCTCGTCTTACAATTATTAATTTTAAAAATTTAACTGCATGAGTGTTCCATTTATTTTTCCCACCTCCAGAGAAAAGAGACGAACTTGACTCATTATTTTGATCCCATGCTTCATCCTCAGCCCTTGCTGTTGGACATGGCGGAATACTCACCAGTCCTTCAATAAAGAACGGACTCTGTGTGGACACTGGTGGGCTTCTTGAGCAGGTTGCCGTTGCCTACCTAGGAGCATTTGCTGAGGACTTTATTTTCTTTTCTCATCAGCGTTATAATACGCCACAGTCTTTAAATTGACCTCAGTAGTGTCTCATTGAACTTAACATTTAGTTCATTTTTCTGCTGACTTTTGGGGGGTAGCATGGCCAGAAATTTATATAGTGATTGTATCTTTTCTCTTTTTTCGTTATGAGATTCACTTAACTATATGGCCTATTAAATATATAACTGGAGAAATTAAGTAGCAAAAATTTTACTACTTTTTCCATGAAAAGTTAAGTGTTTATGTAGTCATTACTTGCTTAGTCCAGCTTCCTGGGATACAAAAATAATGTTGATAAGCATTCACAGGGAGTGTGAGTAACTACTTTTACTCATTCATTCAATTTTATATTCCAAAGAACATGTTTTCTAATAAGAGGATAATTAAATGTTTACAAGTGTTATCTTGGAAGTAAATCCATCAATAATTTATAATGATAAAATGGTATTTGGGTTATACATGTGGCACTGTCTGAAGGAGTCTTAATAGCATAGAAAAATTAGTTTTATTGTGCAGATATAGCAATACATTTAAAGATAATCAGGATAACTTTTGAACATTTACATATGCTGTTTAAAGTATTTTTACCTTTTTGCCAACCTAACATCCTTATGTGAGAATAGCATATAATTACGTATCACTATAAAAAGCACATTGTAAGTTATTTACATATCGTTAGACTGTTAGAATGTTAACTGTTAATTTGGAGTAGGAACTAAACACACATACACACCCATTGACGGAGTCAGGCACATTTCTGAGTTTCCCTTTCCTTATAGGAATTAAAAGTTCTTGTCTAAGTGATTCCTGAGTTTTTCCCAAGTATAACATGGGTATAAATTTATGTTTGTAATTTTAAAGAGGCTACTAAATCTTACATTTTACCATGCCCTCTAATTCCTCTCTTTTTTTTTTTTTTTGAGACGGAGTCTTGCTCTGTTGCCCAGGCTGGAGTGCAGTGGCCGGATCTCAGCTCACTGCAAGCTCCGCCTCCCGGGTTCCCGCCATTCTCCTGCCTCAGCCTCCCCAGTAGCTGGGACTACAGGCGCCCGCCACCTCGCCTGGCTAGTTTTTGTATTTTTTAGTAGAGACAGGGTTTCACCGTGTTAGCCAGGATGGTCTCGATCTCCTGACCTTGTGATCCACCTGCCTCGGCCTCCCAAAGTGCTGGGATTACAGGCTTGAGCCACCGCGCCCGGCCCCTCTTTTTTTTATTTTTAAATTTTACTTTAAGTTCTGGGATACATGTGCAGGATGTGCAGGTTTGTTACATAGGTATATGTGTGCATGGTGGTTGGCTGCACCTATCAATCCGTCATGTAGGTTTTAAGCCCCACATGTATTAGGTATTTCTCTTAATGCTCTCCCTCTCTTTGCCCCCAACCCCCGACAGGCCTTGGTGTATGTTGTTCCCCTCTTTGTGTTCATGTGTTCTCATTGTTCAAGTCCCACTTATGAGTGAGAACATGCGGTGTTTGGTTTTCTGTTCTTGTGTTAGTTTGCTGAGAATGATGGCTTCCAGCTTCATCCATGTCTCTTCAAAGGATATGAGCTCATTCTTTTTCAGGCCTGCGTAATATTCCATGGTGTATATGTGCCACCTTTTCTTTATGCAGTCTATCATCGATGGGCATTTGGGTTGGTTCCAAGTCTTTGCTATTGTAAACAGTGCTGCAGTAAACATACATGTGCATATGTCTTTATAGAAGAATGACTTATAATCCTTTGGGTATGTACCCAGTAATGGGATTGCTGGTTCAAATGGTATTTCTAATTCTAGATCTTTGAGGAATTGCCACACTGTCTTCCACAATGATTGAAGTAATTTACACTCCCACCAACAGTGTAAAAGCGTTCCTATTTTTCCACAGCCTTGCCAACATCTTTGTTGTTGGCAAACAACAACATTGTTTCCTAAGTTTTTACGGATCGCTCTTCTAACTAGCGTGAGATGGCATCTCATTGTGGTTTTGATTTGCATTTCTCTAAAGATCAGTGATGATGAGCTTTTTTTTCATATGTTTGTTCGCCACATAAATGTCTTCTTTTGAGAAGTGTCTGTTCATATCCTTTGCTCGCTTTTTGATGATGTTGTGTTTTTCTTGTAAATTTGTTTAAATTCCTTCTAGATTCTGGATATTAGGCCTTTGCCAAATGGGTCGATTGCAAAAATTTTCTCCCATTCCATAGGTTGCCAGTTCACTCTGATGCTAGTTTATTTTGCTGTGCAGAAGCTCTGTACTTTAATTATATCCTATTTATCAATTTTGGCTTTTGTTGCAATTGCTTTTGGTGTTATAGACATGAAGTCTTTGCCCATGCCTATGTCCTGAATGGTATTGCATAGGTTTTCTTCCAGGGTTTTTATAGTTTTGGGTTTTACATGTAAGTCTTTAATCCATCTTGAGTTAATTTTTGTGTAAGGTGTAAGGAAGGGGGGTCCAATTTCAGTTTTCTGCATGTGGCTAGCCAGTTATTCCAGCACCAGATTCCCAGTTAGCCAAAAATTGGTTTAATTGATCCATGATTCTCAAATAAATCTAGATGTTAAAGGTTGAACCTTAATAATAAGTGCAGAATGAATGGAAAGTGAGTGAATCTTACTGGACTTGTTTCTTTAGAGCCAAGGGTTGAGGTGGAGTTCATAGAACCTGACTTTTATGGATTCAAGTTGTGTAAGATTTTCTGACCAAAGCTTCATCCTGTGATTTTGTCTTGGTCAGTTAGATCTAAATAAATTCTACTGTCATTTACTAAAAGAGCATTGTTGTGGAATCTAAGATTATTTACACTTTAATAAATACATGAAAAATTCTCATATTTATTATTGTGTCAAGTTTTCCATTGCAAATACTGATTTATTTTTTTTCAGTCAAATAATATCTCAGGAAAAAAAATTGACCAGTTGAGCTTTCCTTACACATTATCCATGCTACCATTTATTTAGGAAACATATTATTGATCTTTTATGTTTTTGTAAATTCCATGTAGTTTAAAAAAAAAAAAAAACTTGTAAGAATGGTCAATATCTGAGCTTGCCTTTGTGTTTTCCATGATGACCTATTTATGTTGCATTATAGAATTTAACCATCTATGTATAAAAGTTTAGATGATACTAACATGCGAGTCAATAAGAACTCTTATACAGAAATATTGGAATGATTTGACTTTCAACATTCTATACTCAGTTGTATGTACGTTAGATAAAATCATGTTGAATTTTATCTCATGTACATTACTAAAGCAATACAAATTTCTTAGAAGTTATACAAGTAAAAGATATATTTATTTTTAAATTATCCTGGAAAACATTGTCCTGGTATTCAATCCAGTTTCACTTGTGTTTGTCATCAGAGGTTTCCATATTTTAGAACATTTATTTATCAGTTTTCTTTTGCATTTTTCTCAGCTCTCTGTTTGCCATATGGTGTTACTTTTAGAATTCTCTACAATACTGAGAGGTTGTACTGGTGGTAACATAGGATAAAATTCCATGCAGACTTGAATATTTGAAATCTTACTGTGTGAAAACTCAACCTATAAGAAAATAGAAGCTTAACCATAATTTCCAGGCTATTTCTACATTTATTTTTTATTCTTTTGTGGACATGTAGATACATTCTTAGCAGGCAGATCTAGCCTAAGGCAAGCTAGTGGTATAGCACCATTGACTTTCCTGCTTTCAATAAGAGACAAGTTTTATTCCCCTGAAGTTTAATGCCTCACATCTTAATATTTTCTTTTGATTCCCTTAAGGCAACCACCCATGAAAAGCTGCATTCAGACTCTTCATTCTCAGAAGGTATACTCAAATGCTATTTCTTCCAGAGACATTTTAATTCTAGCAGGAGTCAAACTAATAAAGAAAATGGTTGAAACTCTGAGACAAATTAGTATGTAGCATGTATAGTTAAGCCTGCTATAAACAACAAAAGAAGCAACATAAGGTAGAACATTTTCCCCTCCAAGGAGAAAAGGCAATGTCCGTTAAGTATATTTTGATTCATTTTTCATTGTAATTTTTGCTATCCCTGGAAATAGAAAAAAAACGTGTCAGCTGACTACCATGTAACCTGTACACACCCTATTTTAGCTTTTATCCAATGAAAAATAAAATTAAGTCATGTAGGTTGTTAAAGTCTCTCTCTCTCTCTTTTTTTTTTTTTTTAAACTGAATCTGGCTGCAATAATAATGCTGACCTTGACTGTGGCCTCTCTGTGTGATAGATCTATTGCTGTGCTGTAGAGTCAAATGGTATCTCTACAGTTCTTTGAGAATTCTTGGGTAAAAAATGTAGCAGGTGTTGGCAGGGGTTAGGAAAGAGAGGCTATTTATTCTTTCCCTGTAGTTTTGGATGGAGAGAAATACGCTTTAGGTGATCTGTTTCTAGGAAGTGCAATTTTCCGGAAACTACACACCATATTCTCAAAACTATTTTCCTGTTTCTTCCTTAACATTTAGTCTAATCATCTCAAAGTCAAGGATTATTCTTAATAAAAGAAAATATGGCTGCTCACATTAAATTTGCTTCATGTCCAGGAGAAAACCTGCTTCAAATTTTTAAAGGACAATCTTGCCTCCGTTGTATACAGATTATTAGCCCAATTTATAAGAGTAAGCCCCAGAATACAGTCTTTGGTGGTATTTTAGGGTAATATTCTCCTCCAATGGGATTGAATTTATGATTTGTAGGGTATATACTAGTTGAGGATGTAATTGGAATTTGTGCCTGTAAACCTATAAGCTCCAATTCTAAAAGACAGGAAAAAGTATACGTGTTTATTCATTCAAAAATATATATCTAACATTGGTGTTGTCAGATACTTCGCTGGACATAAAAACTCAGAGATAAATCAGACACAGTAGAGAATGTCTGCAATCTATCGGAAATTATATTCTGAACAGGGATGGACTCTAAAGCATATGTGGGAATATATGTGCTCTTTTAAATCCAAGAAAAATATTTTCCACATCACCAATTATGCCACTGAAAAATAAATTGTTATTGGTATACAGTGGCATTTGAAGATATTAGAGAACTCAAATCAAAAAGGGAACATTGCTCTGCCACGAAGAAATGATGTTTATACTTCTCTTTGCAAACTGCTGTGTCACCTCCAGGGTAACTTGTCAAGTGCATTTTCATATTATGTTTCAAATAACACTACCCAATAAATGGAACTTAGAAAAATGTATCAATGTGCATATTCTTATGTTCTGAATAATAAGAAATACGAAATGTCAAGTGATGAACTAATAGCAAACAAATAATTCAAACCTCTCTAGGTTAGCTTGCAACACAGAGTCAGAAAGTGTATCAAGAAAATGTAGTAGTGTGCAGAATGAATTTGTAAACTGATTTATTGAAGCATTCAAATGATACAGTGCTATTTATAGGAGACTCTGCTATAGATGTTCCTGCAGTTACTAGAGAAGAAACTCTTGTCCTGTGGGGTCTACAGTGACTGCCTTGCTTCAATAACATACATTTATTTGCCATATCATGGTCTATTTTCTAATACAGAGTATACATAGTAAGGATTTAAAATAAGATTGTGAATATGAATAGAAAGTGGACAACTGACTGAAAGAATTTGCTAGGCTTCATTAGTTGACATGCATTCTTTTAGAGTTAAATAATATGATATTCTAGATTCTAAATTGATTTTCTATGAAAATAGAAAAATAGGAGAAAATAATATTTTGATCTACTCCATTGGTTTACATGCATGCCTCCAAAAAATAAGTAATTTTGACTACCTACAAAATTATATTTTTGCACATACCTTATAGTGTCTCATGTTTTTTTTTATTTTTTTATTTTTTATTTATTTATTTTTATTTATTTATTTATTTATTTAAATTTATTTATTATTATTATACTTTAAGTTGTAGGGTACATGTGCATAACGTGCAGGTTTGTTACATATGTATACTTGTGCCATGTTGGTGTGCTGCACCCATCAACTCATCATTTACATCAGGTATAACTCCGAATGCAATCCCTCCCCCATCCCCGCTCCCCATGATAGGCCCCTGTGTGTGATGTTCCCCTTCCTGAGTCCAAGTGATCTTATTGTTCAGTTCCCACCTATGAGTGAGAACATGCGGTGTTTGGTTTTCTGTTCTTGTGATAGTTTGCTAAGAATGATGGTTTCCAGCTGCATCCATGTCCCTACAAAGGACGCAAACTCATCCTTTTTGATGGCTGCATAGTATTCCATGGTGTATATGTGCCACATTTTCTTAATCCAATCTGTCACTGATGGACATTTGGGTTGATTCCAAGTCTTTGCTATTGTGAATAGTGCTGCAATAAACATACGTGTGCATGTGTCTTTATAGCAGCATAATTTATAATCCTTTGGGTATATACCCAGTAATGGGATGGCTGGGTCATATGGTACATCTAGTTCTAGATCCTTGAGGAATCGCCATACTGTTTTCCATAATGGTTGAACTAGTTTACAATCCCACCAACAGTGTAAAAGTGTTCCTATTTCTCCACATCCTCTCCAGCACCTGTTGTTTCCTGACTTTTTAATGATCGCCATTCTAACTGGTGTGAGATGGTATCTCATTGTGGTTTTGATTTGCATTTCTCTGATGGCCAGTGATGATGAGCATTTTTTCATGTGTCTGTTGGCTGTATGAATGTCTTCTTTTGAGAAATGTCTGTTTATATCCTTTGCCCACTTTTTGATGGGGTTGTTTGTTTTTTTCTTGTAAATTTGTTTGAGTTCTTTGTAGGTTCTGGATATTAGCCCTTTGTCAGATGAGTAGATTGCAAAAATTTTCTCCCATTCTGTAGGTTGCCTGTTCACTCTGATGGTAGTTTCTTTTGCTGTGCAGAAGCTCTTTAATTTAATGAGATCCCATTTGTCAATTTTGGCTTTTGCTGCCGTTGCTTTTGGTGTTTTAGACATGAAGTCTTTGCCCATGCCTATGTCCTGAATGGTACTACCTAGGTTTTCCTCTAGGATTTTTATGGTATTAGGTCTAACATTTAAGTCTCTAATCCATCTTGAATTAATTTTCGTATAAGGAGTAAGGAAAGGATCCAGTTTCAGCTTTCTACTTATGGCTAGCCAATTTTCCCAGCACCATTTATTAAATAGGGAATCCTTTCCCCATTTCTTGTTTCTCTCAGGTTTGTCAAAGATCAGATGGCTGTAGATGTGTGGTATTATTTCTGAGGACTCTGTTCTGTTCCATTGGTCTATATCTCTGTTTTGGTACCAGTACCATGCTGTTTTGGTTACTGTAGCCTTGTAGTATAGTTTGAAGTCAGGTAGCGTGATGCCTCCAGCTTTGTTCTTTTGACTTAGGATTGTCTTGGAGATGCGGGCTCTTTTTTGGTTCCATATGAACTTTAAAGCAGTTTTTTCCAATTCTGTGAAGAAAGTCATTGGTAGCTTGATGGGGATGGCATTGAATCTATAAATTACCTTGGGCAGTATGGCCATTTTCACGATATTGATTCTTCCTATCCATGAGCATGGTATGTTCTTCCATTTGTTTGTGTCCTCTTTTATTTCACTGAGCAGTGGTTTGTAGTTCTCCTTGAAGAGGTCCTTTACATGCCTTGTAAGTTGGATTCCTAGGTATTTGATTCTCTTTGAAGCAATTGTGAATGGAAGTTCATTCCTGATTTGGCTCTCTGTTTGTCTGTTACTGGTGTATAAGAATGCTTGTGATTTTTGCACATTAATTTTGTACCCTGAGACTTTGTTGAAGTTGCTTATCAGCTTAAGGAGATTTTGGGCTGAGACAATGGGGTTTTCTAAATATACAATCATGTCATCTGCAAACAGGGACAGTTTGACTTCTTCTTTTCCTAACTGAATACCCTTGATTTCTTTCTCTTGCCTGATTGCCCTAGCCAGAACTTCCAACACTATGTTGAATAGGAGTGGTGAGAGAGGGCATCCCTGTCTTGTGCCAGTTTTCAAAGGGAATTTTTCCAGTTTTTGCCCATTCAGTATGATATTGGCTGTGGGTTTGTCATAAATAGCTGTTATTATTTTGAGGTACGTTCCATCAATACCGAATTTATTGAGCGTTTTTAGCATGAAGGGCTGTTGAATTTTGTCAAAAGCCTTTTCTGCATCTATTGAGATAATCATGTGGTTCTTGTCTTTGGTTCTGTTTATATGCTGGATTATGTTTATTGATTTGTGAATGTTGAACCAGCCTTGCATCCCAGGGATGAAGCCCACTTGATCATGGTGGATAAGCTTTTTGATGTGTTGCTGAATCCGGTTTGCCAGTATTTTATTGAGGATTTTTGCATCGATGTTCATCAGGGATATTGGTCTAAAATTCTCTTTTTTTGTTGTGTCTCTGCCAGGCTTTGGTATCAGGATGATGTTGGCCTCATAAAATGAGTTAGGGAGGATTCCCTCTTTTTCTATTGATTGGAATAGTTTCAGAAGGAATGGTACTAACTCCTCCTTGTACCTCTGGTAGAATTCAGCTGTGAATCCATCTGGTCCTGGACTTTTTTTGGTTGGTAGGCTATTAATTATTGCCTCAATTTCAGAGCCTGCTATTGGTCTATTCAGGGATTCAACTTCTTCCTGGTTTAGTCTTGGAAGAGTGTAAGTGTCCAGGAAATTATCCATTTCTTCTAGATTTTCCAGTTTATTTGCGTAGAGGTGTTTATAGTATTCTCTGATGGTAGTTTGTATTTCTGTGGGGTCGGTGGTCATATCCCCTTTATCATTTTTAATTGCGTCGATTTGATTCTTCTCTCTTTTCTTCTTTATTAGTCTTGCTAGTGGTCTGTCAATTTTGTTGATCTTTTCAAAAAACCAACTCCTGGATTCATTGATTTTTTGGAGAGTTTTTTTGTGTCTCTATCTCCTTCAGTTCTGCTCTGATCTTAGTTATTTCTAGCCTTCTGCTAGCTTTCGAATGTGTTTGCTCTTGCTTCTCTAGTTCTTTTAATTGTGATGTTAGAGTGTCAATTTTAGATCTTTCCTGCTTTCTCTTGTGGGCATTTAGTGCTATAAATTTCCCTCTACACACTGCTTTAAATGTGTCCCAGAGATTCTGGTATGTTGTATCTTTGTTCTCATTGGTTTCAAAGAACATCTTTATTTCTGCCTTCATTTTGTTCTGTACCCAGTAGTCATTCAGGAGCAGGTTGTTCAGTTTCCATGTAGTTGAGCGGTTTTGATTGAGTTTCTTAGTCCTGAGTTCTAGTTTGATTGCACTGTGGTCTGAGAGACAGTTTGTTATAATTTCTGTTCTTGTACATTTGCTGAGGAGTGCTTTACTTCCAATTACGTGGTCGATTTTGGAGTAAGTACGATGTGGTGCTGAGAAGAATGTATATTCTGTTGATTTGGGGTGGAGAGTTCTATAGATGTCTATTAGGTCTGCTTGCTGCAGAGATGAGTTCAATTCCTGGATATCCTTGTTAACTTTCTGTCTCGTTGATCTGTCTAATGTTGACAGTGGAGTGTTGAAGTCTCCCATGATTATTGTATGGGAGTCTAAGTCTCTTTGTAAGTCTCTAAGGACTTGCTTTATGAATCTGGGTGCTCCTGTATTGGGTGCATATATATTTAGGATAGTTAGCTCTTCCTGTTGAATTGATCCCTTTACCATTATGTAATGGCCTTCTTTGTCTCTTTTGATCTTTGATGGTTTAACGTCTGTTTTATCAGAGACTAGTATTGCAACCCCTGCTTTTTTTTGTTCTCCATTTGCTTGGTAAATCTTCCTCCATCCCTTTATTTTGAGCCTATGTATGTCTCTGCATGTGAGATGGGTCTCCTGAATACAGCAGACTGATGGGTCTTGACTCTTTATCCAGTTTGCCAGTCTGTGTCTTTTAATTGGAGCATTTAGTCCATTTACATTTAAGGTTAAGATTGTTATGTGTGAACTTGATCCTGCCATTGTGATATTAACTGGTTATTTTGCTCGTTAGTTGATGCAGTTTCTTCCTAGCCTCGATGGTCTTTACATTTTGGCATGTTTTTGCAATGGCTGGTACCGGTTGTTCCTTTCCATGTTGAGTGCTTCCTTCAGGGTCTCTTGTAAGGCAGGCCTAGTGGTGACAAAATCTCTAAGCATTTGCTTATCTGTAAAGGATTTTATTTCTCCTTCACTTATGAAACTTAGTTTGGCTGGATATGAAATTCTGGGTTGAAAATTCTTTTCTTTAAGAATGTTGAATATTGGCCCCCACTCTCTTCTGGCTTGGAGAGTTTCTGCCGAGAGATCTGCTGTTAGTCTGATGGGCTTCCCTTTGTGGGTAACCCGACCTTTCTCTCTGGCTGCCCTTAAGATTTTTTCCTTCATTTCAACTTTGGTGAATCTGGCAATTATGTGTCTTGGAGTTGCTCTTCTCGAGGAGTATCTTTGTGGCGTTCTCTGTATTTCCTGGATTTGAATGTTGGCCTGCCCTACTAGGTTGGGGAAGTTCTCCTGGATGATATCCTGAAGAGTGTTTTCCAACTTGGTTCCATTTTCCCCCTCACTTTCAGGCACCCCAATCAGACGTAGATTTGGTCTTTTTACATAATCCCATACTTCTTGCAGGCTTTGTTCATTTCTTTTTCTTCTTTTTTCTTTTGGTTTCTCTTCTCGCTTCATTTCATTCATTTGATCCTCAATCGCAGATACTCTTTCTTCCAGTTGATCGAGTCGGTTACTGAAGCTTGTGCATTTGTCACGTATTTCTCGTGTCATGCTTTTCATCTCTTTCATTTCGTTTAGGACCTTCTCTGCATTAATTACTCTAGCCATCAATTCTTCCACTTTTTTTTCAAGATTTTTAGTTTCTTTACGCTGGGTACGTAATTCCTCCTTTAGCTCTGAGAAATTTGATGGACTGAAGCCTTCTTCTCTCATCTCGTCAAAGTCATTCTCCGTCCAGCTTTGATCGGTTGCTGGCGATGAGCTGCGCTCCTTTGCCGGGGGAGATGCGCTCTTATTTTTTGAATTTCCAGCTTTTCTGCCCTGCTTTTTCCCCATCTTTGTGGTTTTATCTGCCTCTGGTCTTGATGATGGTGATGTACTGATGGGGTTTTGGTGTAGGTGTCCTTCCTGTTTGATAGTTTTCCTTCTAACAGTCAGGACCCTCAGCTGTAGGTCTGTTGGAGATTGCTTGAGGTCCACTCCAGACCCTGTTTGCCTGGGTATCAGCAGCAGAGGCTGCAGAAGATAGAATATTTCTGAACAGCGAGTGTACCTGTCTGATTCTTGCTTTGGAAGCTTCCTCTCAGGGGTGTACTCCACCCTGTGAGGTGTGGGGTGTCAGACTGCCCCTAGTGGGGGATGTCTCCCAGTTAGGCTACTCAGGGGTCAGGGACCCACTTGAGCAGGGAGTCTGTCCCTTCTCAGATCTCAACCTCCGTGTTGGGAGATCCATTGCTCTCTTCAAAGCTGTCAGACAGAGTCGTTTGCGTCTGCAGAGGTTTCGGCTGTGTTTGTTATTGCCCTGTCCCCAGAGGTGGAGTCTACAGAGACAGGCAGGTTTCCTTGAGCTGCTGTGAGCTCCACCCAGTTCGAGCTTCCCAGCAGCTTTGTTTACCTACTTAAGCCTCAGCAATGGCGGGCGCCCCTCCCCCAGCCTCGCTGCTGCCTTGCCGGTAGATCACAGACTGCTGTGCTAGCAGTGAGGGAGGCTCCGTGGGTGTGGGACCCTCCCGGCCAGGTGTGGGATATGATCTCCTGGTGTGCCTGTTTGCTTAAAGCTCAGTATTGGGGTGGGAGTTACCCGATTTTCCAGGTGTTGTGTGTCTCAGTTCCCCTGGCTAGGAAAAGGGATTCCCTTCCCCCTTGTGCTTCCCAGGTGAGGCAATGCCTCGCCCTGCTTCAGCTCTCCCTGGTCGGGCTGCAGCAGCTGACCAGCACCGATCGTCCGGCACTCCCCAGTGAGATGAACCCAGTACCTCAGTTGAAAATGCAGAAATCACCGGTCTTCTGTGTCGCTTGCGCTGGGAGTTGGAGACTGGAGCTGTTCCTATTCGGCCATCTTGCTCCGCCCCTCATAAATTCATCTTTTTAACTAAGATGAATTTATGGTAAAAACATGGAAAACATCAAGTGGTTAACTCTAATTTTGCTTATAAAGCTATGTTGGTAAAAGCAACTAATGCTGGCCTGTAACTTTCTAATTTAGAAAGAATTTTATGTCGTTTCATTGAACTCTCCATCAGCATAGTGGTATGCCTGATAATACTGTCTTCTGGGCAAAATTAGTTGTACTACTGTAAGTACCCATATCACTTTCTTGCGGCATTGACATCTCTAGTATAGCGCTTGATAGTATATGGTAGGTATCTTTTCATATCTTTTCTAGACTCTCAAATCCCGTTAAGCAAGAGATGTGTATTATCTACACTACTCACACACTTCCCAAATTCATTATATAAACACGGGTTTCCTATTGATAGTAAGACTTTATTGAGTTATTGTTTCACCAAGTTGAAAACTGAGGTTCCAAGATGTTAATAAATGTACCCAAGAATACATAAGAATGAGAAGTAGACCAAAATGCAATTGTAGGTTCCCTAATTCTAAATATCAGTTCTTTCTAAAATCTTTATCTTCCATCCATTCCTATTCTTAGCACATTTGGAATTATAGGTCTACACAATATAAGAAACATTATTAAAATGAATAGAGAAATATTTTTAAATAGTATTAAACATTTGTGTTATAGCACATATATATGTAATTTTTCAGAACTGCTTCCTAAATACAGGTCACAAGGCACTGCCTTGTGGTTATTTCTAATCCACCCCACAGTTCAACAACTCAGAATTGTAAAATGTGATCAAAGAAAGTAATCATGATGCCAAACTCCCAAACAAGGATGCACCATTTTTAAAAGTTTCTTTATATGAACATTTTGAGTCAGTGATTTAGGTAGCTTTGAATATCAATTTTTCATGAAAAAGAACAAATGTGATGACATAAACAGACAATGATCCACTTGTGTTATGAAGGTAGCAGTAAATGGGTGACAATTTCTTGAAATCTGGGTATGTTCAAATGAGCAGAGCTGGCAGTGTGTCCCAGGCTTTATTGACAAAGAAATGCAGTGTCATTATCCATTACTCTGATGATTTATCTAGATCACAGTAACTGCTTCAAACCTAGAAAAAGGTAAAGGAACAAGAAGAATTATTTTTCAGTGTTGCTGTGAATCCATATCAGCATTTAGGGGTCTGATTTATAATGCTCCTTAAATAAGTTTAATTTCTTTATATAAGCAAGTGATAATTAAGTCAGCACCTTTTTGATAGTAAGGAATAAGCTCACTTTTGAAATTCTGTTCTCTCACAAACATTTCGTGACATTATAGAATCCAGAAATGTCAGCTCTAAAAGAGACCCCAAGGATGATGTTCATTTCTCCTGCTTTACAAATGGAGAAACTGAGATTCCATGTAAATATGTCACTTAACCAAGAGAATTGACGACTAAATGGAAGTTAGAACTTAAGTTTTCTAAATTCAGGTTCAGAGGCCAGCTTCAGTAAAAATGTAGGTGTTGGGAAAATAATAGAGTCGTTTCCATGAGATTGCAGCCATCTCTTCATTATTGTGGTCATGAATATACATATCTCATTTATTTTTCACTGCTATGGCTCTATTTCTTATTTCAGAATGTAAAACCAGCAACTTTTCTCATCTCTTGGTAGCTGTATGAACATTAGCAATACAGAATTCAGTGTATTGGACCGTCTCCATTTCCTATTTATTTCTGATTACATTGTTTTCTCTAGATGCATTTTGTTTTCCCATCTGGAATTCATTCTCTGGGAGTCTCCTCTCTAAGAAAGCTTGAAAACCAAACAGTGTTTATTTTTTTTAATGACATTGCTTGCACTTTCATTCTGTAATGTCTCCATTCAGAAATCTTTAATTGTTCCCAATTCCTTTCTAGATGAGATCGCAAATTCTCTGCTTAGCTTTCAAGGATCAGCACACTTTCAATCACTTTTTCTTAACACTTCCCAAAACCCAACTGGCATATTAATCAAACTGACTTTTTGTAGCCTCTGATTAGTCTCATTTCTGTACCTTTGCTTGTTTATGTTTTCCCTTTCTTCCTGCCCACTAAAGATGTAAGATCTCCTTTTAACTGTGAAAATCTCTAGACTGTAGTGCTTCTCTTCTCTTGCACTCCTGGCTGTGTGAACATAAAACATGGAAGAGGTTATCCTAGGTGTGGTGCTCACGTGTCTGGGTGAGGCTTTCATCTCCTGAGTTCTGGTCTCTGTTTGCCTGCTGTATTAGTCATTTTCATGCTGCTGATAAAGACATACCAGAGACTGGGCAATTTGCAAGAGAGAGAGCTTTAATGGACTCACAGTTCCACGTGACTGGGGAGGATTTGCAATCATGGCGGAAAGTGAAAGGCACGGCTCACATGGTGGCAGGCAAGAGAAGAGAGCTTGTGCAGGGAAACTCCCCTTTATAAAAGCATCAGATCTTCTGATAGTTATTCATGATCAAAAGAATAACATGGGAAAGACCCACCCCCATGATTCAACTACTTTCCACAGGATCCCTCCCACAACACGTGGGAATTGTGAGAGTTAAAATTCCAAATGAGATTTGGGTGGGGACACAGCCAAATCATATCACCTGCCTACACCTGACCTCCTTTTTGATTCTTCTTTCCTGATTTGAACTTTCGGGACTTGAATCTCTCCTGTCCTTGCCTTTTTAAGACCAGAGTTAAGCTTCAACTTGCTCATTTCAAAAACCTCCTACTGACACGCACTATCAATTTGCTACTCATCACTGGGGATGATGACAAAAATGACCCAATCAATTTTCTGCCTTCAGTTCCATCTAAAATGAGTGCATAGCCACATATGTGTGTTGAGATGACTTATTTTGTTTTTGTTTTCTTTTGGATGGGTATAGTTTTTGATTTGTCATAAAATCCTCCTGAAAACAATTTTATTTAGAAATTAAACATTATCAATACTATATATCAAGGCAAGCAACTGTCTTTGGAATATAATACATCCTGGAAATCAATGCAACTTGTTTTTACCTTTAGATTACCCCCAGATGCCCAGAGCATTTCTTTACTGGTGAAATACAGAATTCTTCATTCAAGTGACCTGGGAGGAAGGGTCAGCAGTGACCTAAAAAGTATTTCTTCTTAAAATAAGGGAAAGGTGTGTGCTTAAAAACAGAGGCATCAGAAAGGGGAGGATGAACAGATTATATTTTTTAAAAAATAGTGAGGCCAGGCACAGTGTCTCACGCCTGTAATCCCAGTACTTTGGGAGGCTGAGATGGGCAGATCACCAGGTCAGAGATCAAGACCATCCTGGCCAACATGGTGAAACCCCATCACTACTAAAAATACAAAACAAATTAACTGGGTGTGGTGGCATGTGCCTGTAATCCCAGCTACTCAGGAGGCCGAGGCAGGAGAATTCCTTGAACCAGGGAGTCGGAGGTTGCAGTGAGCCGAGATCATGCCTCAGCACTCCAGCCTGGCGACATAGTGAGACTCTGTCTTAAAAAAAAAAAAAAAAAAAGGTGGGTGATAGCAAGGTCCCTCAGAAGTTATAAATGAATGGGCATTAGTGCATAGCTATCTTTCTTTTTCAGGTTACCCCTTATGGAAAAAGGTTCACAGTTACCATAACAACAATTAATAAAGCCATATTTGCTGGAAAAATCTTATTCAACAGCAAAGTATCACAGTAAGAGAAACGAACCTTAGTAATTTAATATATAGATATAAAAATAAACCTTTGGTAGTTTTGCCTGAAAGAAGGACAGTGAATATCTTAAACGTCTTAGGGAGTTTTTACAAGTGCTCTAGCCCTTGCTTTCTGTTTTCTAGTTAAGCAAACTTTATTGCTTTAACCAATGAGTTACAGAATCTATGACTGGTAATTTTAGTCAAAAACATGAATTCAATTAGATATAAAGATACAATCTTGGCATATGTTCTTAAAGGAGTCAAACCTCCTCTCTTTTAATAAAGAAGGTAAATGAGCCCAAGTCCATATTTTATGGCCATTGCTCAGTGAATGACTACACACTCTATTCAGTCACCCACATAAGAAATCAGTAATTTTTGTTATTCTTCTTCCTATTACTTCTCACATCTGGTTGAAAAACAAATTCAGTCACCTTCCAAAATATCTTTCACCAGTGTCTTCTCTTATCATTCCACTGCTACTGCCTTCATTCACCTCTGTATTACTTCTAATTTACCTTTTTTTTTTTTTTTTGAGACAGGGGTCTGGCTCTTTTGCCCAAGCTGGAATGCAGTAGCACAATCTCAACTTACTACAACCTCTGCCTCCTGGGTTCAAGCCATCCTCCCACCTTAGCCTCCCAAGTAACTGGCACTACAGGCACACACTATCATGCCTGGCTAATTTTTATATTTTTTGTAGAGATGGGGTTTCACCATGTTGCCCACGCTGGTCTCAAACTTCTGAGCTCAAGTTATCTGCCTGACTCGTCTTCCCAAAGTGCTGGGGTGACAGGTGTGAGCCACCACACCTGGAGACTTCTAATTTACATTGCTGTATAATAGTGTCCAAGTTTCTAGAACATTCCTCCAATGATGGCTCCACCACACAGATGTCAATGTTTCGTTTCTTCTAAAATGTAGGTATAACCATATCATGTAACTACCCCCAATGAAGGAGCCGTTTCAGTGGTTTCTCAAGGCCTACAGAATACAATTCATATTTATTGTGTGACATTTACTAACCTGTGAAGCCTTGAGTCAAAGTTACCTAGATTCAAACATAATAGATATCCAACACAGATTTTTTGAAAGAAAAATGAGAGCATGCCAAACAGGATCAAATGAATAAGATTGTTCAGTTTGCCCTTGGCGTTCCTTTTTGTTCATCTGTTCTGTAGATTCAATGATCATCACCCTCCATACATCCACTGTGCATTCATTCTGGGCACTCGTCACTGTCCCATATGAGAAGTAAACAGAAGCAAACAACACAACCCTTAGGTCCACCCTAATAGGGTTAATAACTCATGGTAGAGTCAGATATTAAACAAGTTAATACACAGATGAATGCAGAATTACTAATTGTCATAATTGTTTAAAAAAAAGAAAAGAAGTGTGTTCCCTGAAAAGAGAGGAAGGTAGACTAAATTTAGTATAAGCGATGGTGAACTCAGGGAAGCACTCGCCTCCTGAGATTTGATGTAGGACATGATCAGTTATCCAAGAGAAAACTGGGAGAAGAGCATTTTAGGCAGCGAGAACAAGTGTGTTTGCTTTGTTGTTGCTGCTGTTGTTGTTTTTGTTTGTTTTTGTCTCATTCCTTCTCGAAGATGCTATACATTCCCATGTTTACACTTTATCGTGATATTGACTCTGTTGCCTGGAGTGCTCTTCTCTGTCATTTTATATGTAGTGGAATTGTTCTTATCATATCATGTTTTTGGTTTTTTTTAATATTAAAACTGTCCTTACCCCTTCAGGCAGAACTTACTTTGCGTCCTCCCTTTATTCACTCCTTTCAATTGAAATTTTCCCACTGCTTATAGCGAACTGGGTAATTTATTTTTCTCTAGAAGACAAACCTTCTAGAAGGGGGATACAACTTCTTTATTCTTTCAATAGTAGGTCCTCTGTGTTATTGACATGAGGAGAAATGAATTCAGATTATTGGGAGACAAAGGGGAATATTTTTCAAGTCACCACTTCAAAGGATAGTATGTGACTCAAAATCTAAATATATTTAAGAAAGATATGGTTAAATAAATTAATGCTAGATTAACAGAAATTAAAATAAATGAATGTTGTTTTAATATAGATCCTTACATTTTTTTAAGACAAATTTATACCCAGGGGAATAAATATTCTCCAACTTATTTTCCTTGTTCATTGGAGACAAAAAGTTGATTTGGATTAGTTAGAATCAAAACCTGTTGTGACAGCCCTTATATAGAAATTTTAATAGAATCATGTCTGGATAGAAAATAACATGGTTTACATTAAACTTCCACTTTCAATCCAATAAGCTTGGCAAAATATCACATTTTCTCTTGTTGGAGGCTTCCATTCTTTGAATGTTTCTAAAGCCCAACTCCTAGAATCCCTGGCTGGGCATGGTGGCTTATGCCTGTAATCCAAGCACTTTGGGAGGTCAAGGTGGGAGGATCACGAGGTCAAGAATTCAAGATCAGCCTGGACAACATGGTGAAACCCTGTCTCTACTAAGAATACAAAAATTAGCTGCACGTGGTGGTGCATGCCTGTAATCCCAGCTACTTGGGAGGCTGAGGCAGGAGAATCGCTTGAACCCAGGAAGCAGAGGTTGCAGTGAGCCAAGATCACACCACTGCACTCCAGCCTGGGTGACAGAACAAGTCTCCATTTAGGGAAAACAAAAAACAAACAAAAAAAGAATCCCTGTAGTAGTCTATTCTCACACTGCTATTAGAGACATACCTGTGCCTGGGTAACTCATAAAGCAAAAAGATTTAATGGACTCACAATGCCACATGGCTGGGGAGGCCTCATGATCATGGTAGAAGGTGGAGGAGGAGCAAAGTCATGTCTTACATGGTGGCAGGCAAGGGAGTGTGTGCAGGGAAACTCCCCTTTATAAAACCTGCGGGTTTCATGACACTTATTCACTATCATGAGAACAGCACAGGAAAGACCTGACTACATGATTAATTACCTCCAACTGGGTCCCTCACACGACATGTGGGAATTATGGGAGCTACAGTTCAGATGTGATTTGAGTAGGGACACAGCTAAACCATGTCAATCGCCTACAAAGCCCAGCAAAGCTGGCTTCCATTGTAGTCTTCTGCAGTCTCTCTGGCCACTTTCCTTCCTGTTTACCTCATGCTTCTGCTCCATCCTCACTGGCCTCCTAAGACCCTTGAACATACCCACCTTGTTCCTGCTCCTGAGCCCTTTGACTTGGGTTTGTTGTGCTAGAATCCGTGCTCCACAGATATCAGATAACCCTATGGCTTTTTTTCTCTTTTCCATTAAGTTCTGCTAAAAATGATACCTTATCAATAAGGCCTTCTAAAACCTCTAATTTCAAGGATATTTTTCCATTCACTAATCATCTTCCTGTCATGCCCTATTTTCCCTATAACACCATCTGAAATACTGTGTATTTTTTTATTATTTACTATAATATAAAACTGTAGGTTGTTTACTGTTGTCCCCCAACTGTAGGCACTCTATAAATCATCATTGAAGGAAATGCATATTATCTTTGCACTCAGCATCACTGGGTAGTTAATACTATTTATTTTTCAAATGTTATAAAATCAGTATATGTTAATTGAAGTTTTTCCAAGCTGTAGAAAATAGAAGAAAATGAAAGTCAACAATTATCTAGCAATCAGTACGGTACCATGATTGACATTTTGTTTTACATATTATTTTAGTCATTTCTTTACCTATATCTATTTCATAAAATGAAGATCATATTATAAATACTATTTTATAGACTACTTTTTTAGTCTACCATGCCATAAACATTAATCAATTGAATAAGGATTTTTCTACAGCTTCACCCTTACTGGTTCTAGAGTGCTCCATTATTCACTCTGTACGTCTTGAATGCATGGCCTAATCTGAAGTTACTTAAGCCAAGTACACTGGGAAGATGCTTACCTAGAGCACTTAGTTATTTAAAGCTAAGTGGGTTAAGTAGTCTAGGAAATAGACTTGGTTGTCAATAAGTACATTGCTTATTGTTAAATACTAACTTTCAGTTAACCAGTTAATGAAACCCAAACTAGATAATTGCAACATTTACCAGTGGACCAATAAAGTACAATTCAAATGAGCCCTGTCCTTAGGAAGATTGTCAATCAAAGCTTTAAGAGTACTCAAGTTCATTTAGTCATATTGCAGTTGATCTTGATGATCTTCAGATTATTGGTTTATTAAAAGTTCTAGGTAGCTTGACCTTCTTATAAGACTGTAGAATTTGAGTTAAAAAAAGAAAAGTCTACTGTCAACACTGCGTTAGAGATGAAAACCTCTGCCTAGCTCCTGGGTGGTGATTCAAGTTTTGAATACTGTTTCCTTTTGTTGCATGAAGTTATGAAATTAAAACTTGAATTTGTTTTCCAGATTACACCAAGGGTAAAAATTGTTTTATATTATTTTGTATTGTAGAGGTTTTTTTTTCTTTTAAATTAGAAGATCAACTTCGAGGAGACAAAAGCTTAATTAAAAAAAAGAAGCCTCACAAATCTATTTCATTTCCAGTATATTACAGTTCAGTAGATAATTTGAAACTGATTCATCTGTTATACCATCTGTCGGAAATATGCTGCAGCTGTTAAATGTCCAGCAAAATTTGAACTACGTCTCGAAGTAATTTGCCCTTGGTACATGCAGACCAGACAATTTTTTATTTGATTTACAACCAAGATTCCTCCAAACATGACTGATTTTCTAGCTATACTACTTTAATTTCATTATTATTTTTAAACATAGCTATTAGACAAACCAAAAAGGAAAATGAAAGAAACCTGAACTAATTTTTAAGATTAAAAATATTGAATTTATTCATTGCCATAAGCTATTAAAATTGCATTGGTTGTGTTCAATATTTTTCAAAATATATGAAGAGTTCCTACTGTGTGCTCTACATTCTGCATATTGGGAAAGAAAAGAAGTTCTCTTCCTCAAGAGAGGATCATCGGCAGAGAAATCAACATATAAACCAATATTGATCATAATAGACTTTCAGTGATACAGAATGAAAATATTAGGAACACCAAAGTCTTATGTTCTTTTTAGGACTAAAAATAGATGTAAAAGAGCTAACTCACAATAGTCAATAGCTTCAAGTCTCAAAAAACTCATTTGCTGGAGCCAAGATATTTAAAAAGTTCTAGAGTCATGTACTGTACTGATGAGTTAGACAAACCCTCTATATAATTCAGGGGTTCCAAATTGCAAGTCATTTTAAGTTGTTGAAGATCAGAGGTGATATTTCTTATGTGGGATATAGTGAAGTAGATCTATGTGTCAGATCATGGGATGAAGCCATTTCTCTTTTGCAATGCAGATTTTAAAATGGAAAATACAAAAATATATCTTGGAAGCTAAACAGATGAAGTGAACACATCTCAGTAGTCAAAACTAGGAACCACTTTGCCTTGCTTGATTTTGGATGGATTTATTTCTTATCATTGTCAGTAATTCATTGATTCAACAGCTCTCTGTAAGGTTGTGCTGCATGACAGATTTTGAGGCTCTGGGAATACAGAGTGGACAAGTCAGGCACCTGCCTTCCTTTCATGGTATTTACAGCCCAATCAACAAGAAAAGTGATAAATTAAAAACAAACTAGATAATTTCAGATTGTGGTGGATACTGTGAAACAAAACAAGACAGTGTGATAGAATAGCAAGCAGTGTCTCAGGAGAATGAAAACAGGAATTGAGTTGGTTAATTTAGATGCACTGGTCAGAAAAAGTGAAGGTGGTATTTGAGTCAGAATCAGAGCGGAAAGGAACCAGCTCTTTGAGACCTGGTACAGAGAATTTTAGCTGGAAAGCAGAGAGGATGGAAAGGTCTTTGTGCAAGGGTGTGATTGGTGTGTCTGAAAAAGAGAGAGGAGAGTGAATCTAGAGCTTAGTGACCCAGAGAAGGAGTGAAATAAAATAGCGCCAGAGATATCTTCAGGGCCAGACCATCTCAGACCCAGTGGAGCTTGGATTTTATACTAAATAAGAGGGGAAGCCATCAGGAAATCTTCAGGGCATGGCAAAATCTAATGCCCAGTTTTAAAAAATCCATCTGACAACTGTGAAGAAAATGGATTGTAAGGAGATAAAGATTGAAGCAGGAAATAAGTGCCCAATAAATATTTATTGAATGAATAAATGAAATAAAGTTGATGTATTTTGCTGAGGCTATTCAATGTAGGCATATCCATTAAATGGCTGATTATAAATGGGTTTCTCTGAGAACATCTACTTAAAACTGTGAAAACCTCTTTCTTTCAGTTAAAAGATGTGGGTCTGATTTGGCACAGAAAATACTGAAATTGCTGCAATATTATTATACAGGGTAACATTTCACGTAAATTCTTGGAATCAAAATGAGAAGTGGTGAGAACAATTTGACAACGTCAATATTATTAGATCTGCATAGCCCAATGCAACGTGTACGATTTTACATGAAGTCACTATAGAAGCCATTTGTCCCAGAAAACTAGACTTCAAAAGTACAGGCCTTATAATCTGGTACAGGTTGTCTTTTGTCCTGACTTGAATATCCTTTAGCTGTGAGATCTGAAGCCTCCTTATCTATAAAATGGTAATACTACCCATCTCAGTGGGTTACTGTGATAACTCAATGAGATGACCCACTGAAAATATTTCCCTGTCTATCACATAAGTATTCAATAAATGATTGCTATTACTATCAATTGATTTGTTGATTGTGGTTTAATGATCTCTGCCATCTGTATATTCATCATGGTCCAGATTGGAAGGTTTGAGATGGGAGGTGGGAAGGCTGCCTCATTCATGCTCATCACTATAATGCCTATGGCAGCACGTTAGGTTTTGTCTCATTAAATGGAAAATGAAATAAAAGAGTAAATGGGGTCACCTCTATCTAGTAGGAAACAAGAGAGATATAGTAAAAAGAAAAAAGGAAGGCAGATGAATTTATTTTATTCACTTAGGAATTTGCGCTGTGTGTCAGATAAAGTATGTCCAATCAGTTGATTTCATTCCAATTCCATTATCTTCAGCTTTTTCCCAAATTAGCATTTGATGACAAACTAATTGTACTTCTCTTCATGGTCCTTCCCTTTGATAAGTTCTTTTGTGAACTTATTTATAGACTCTATGAGAAAATAATTAATTCTCAATGCGATTATATGACCTGTTTTAGCAATGATCTAGCACTCTCGTATTTTCTGTGCAAAGTTAATTACCTCTGCCACACATAGCCTAATGTAAATAATAAAAGGTCTCTAATGTAAAATGAAATATATAAAATGAAGACATATTTGTATGGGAATTTCTTTCTTTCTTTTTTTTTTTTTTGAGGCGGAGTCTCGCTCTGTCGCCCAGCTGGAGTGCAGTGGCGCGATCTCTGCTCACTGCAAGCTCCGCTGCCTCCCGGGTTCACGCCATTCTCCTGCCTCAGCCTCCCGCATAGCTGGGACTACAGGCACCCGCCACCACGCCTGGCATTTTTTTGTATTTTTAGTAGAGATGGGGTTTCACCGTGTTAGCCAGGATGGTCTCGATCTCCTGACCTCGTGATCCGCCCGCCTCGGCCTTCCAAAGTGCTGGGATTACAGGCGTGAGCCACCGTGCCCGGCCGGGAATTTCTATGATAGATCAGTAAGTGAAAAGGTATGTAAAAGGCCATATTGTAAATGTTTTTTGTTTGTTTGTGTGCCTATCTAAATATCTGTTATGTTAAATGTTGCATCTGTGTATATGTACTATGAAGACTAGTAGTAGCGATGACTTCTATGGATTATTAGGTTCTGTCTTTAACTGTATTGTATGAAATTCTACAGGAGCAAGAGAAAGATGTCTTATTTTCCATAGCAAAGAGTAGTCCAGGGAAGCTGGAGCAAGAGATACACAAAAGCAATGTATGAACCATAAAAATGGGAGGAAAATATGGTATAAGTGAAGATATATAAGATGGATTGAGGCCGGGCGCGGTGGCTCACGCCTGTAATCCCAGCACTTTGGAAGGCCGAGGCGGGTGGATCACGAGGTCAGGAGATCGAGACCATTCTGGCTAACACGGTGAAACCCCGTCTCTACTAAAAAATACAAAAATTAGCCAGGCGCGGTGGCAGGCACCTGTAGTCCCAGATACATGGGAGGCTGAGGCGGGAGAATGGCGTGAACCCCTCCAGCCTGGGCAACAGAGCGAGACTCTGTCTCAAAAAAAAAAAAAAAAAAAAAAAAAAAGATAGATTGAGTAGCAGTCAATGGGTTTTTTGCCCTAAGAAGGAGCATACATTTTTATAGCATATTTCTATAACTCTGAATGTTTAACCATTGATTTGATATTGTTATGATTTAAAAATCGAGAACAACAGGGTCAAAACAGGAAGAGGACTTTTGAAATAATGGAAAAACTAAGGAAACTTTGGGTAAGATAGGATTAAACAAGTTGCCCAAATTTATGTTGCTAGGAATAAACTCTAAATATTTTGACTCTAAGGAGCATACTGCTACCTCTGAAAGTCACACCTTTCACCAAAAAATCGTAATTATACCACGTTAAGTTAAAAAATTTTGACCCTCAACTATGTCCAAATATTTATTATAAATATTGGAAGAGAATATCATATTCTGTTTCTTGTACTTCCTACACGTTATTAAAGAAAAATGTGTTATGTGACAATTAGAAAATGTAAAATATAAATTAAATTTAGACAAAATTTGGCTTGCAGGCATCAGGAGTAATTTAAGAAGCTCTGGCCAAACCTCCCAACAAATGTGCGTTCTGCTTCCCATTCTGCCTTGTTCCTTATGACTAAAACTATCTTGAATTACAAGCTGAATGACAAGCTCTTCCCTGGCTTCCCAGGTAGCACAGCGGTTCCTCAAGAGATCTTTTGTCTTCCCCCTGATGTCCATTTCGGAGTCTGGCGTCCCATCTCAGTGCTCCAGGACTGCACCTTGCCTTCTGCTCCTGAGTGTCCCAATGCTGTCTGCCCTCCCAAATTTCTGACCGTCATTAGTTACTGCATTAACTAGTGACCTTGAAATGGACATCATGGGGAAGATACAAGATCTCTTGGAGGAACCGCTGTGCTGCTGATGATGGAAAGGAATAGTCATAACATGTGATGCAGGGTAAATGTGCAGGTAGAGGTAGAGTAGCTCCAACTTCAAAAGGTAGAAGTTGAATGTATATTTAAGACCACAGAGTGATGTGTTCAACTCAGAATGTGCCTTTTGCCATGGATTTTTTCCTAACGTAAAAATCAGGATGTTATTGCTAGAATTTCTGTTCGGCTAGTACTGTCTTGTTCTTGAGTCATTTGTTGTTTTCAGTTGTTTTCCTCCATTAGACTTATGTTACCAAATGGGTCATATAAAACATCTACTTGAAGTGTTATAGCTTAAACATATATTGTTTTGTGAAAAATTTTCAGACAGTATATTTCAGCAAAGATGCATTTGAAAACCATACTCTCGTGTCAATTACATATATTCTGAAATCCTTTAATCTTGTAAACTCCTGCCAGTATCCCTTGCCAATAGCCAAACCTCTCAACTGTATCTTTTAGGTAAAGGGCAACAGCTATTTCATGTCTATTTGCCAATAATTTCCTCTGCTCCAGCTTGAGTTAGTACAGAATTCTTATAGCTAGTCTGCCTTCATGATTGACTGAAATTGTGTGAAAATAAAACTCAAGGCCCATCTGCTCTTCTAGTTTTCATCCAAGATTCCCTGGAAGGGAAGTGCACTGGAGACCAAATATTTGCCATCGCTGTGTATGGCTGTAGTTTTGGAAGACATCCCAGTGTGGGAAAACACGATACCGGATTATTTCAAATGTTAGTTCTCTTTTTCTCTCTCTCCTTCCCTCTTTTACTATTATATAAAAATTCTAACTTTCTCCAGGGATTTGCCTGATTGCCTAGTATTTAATGTCTGCAGGAGATTGAGATACATGTTTTAGCACAACAATAAGCAGACTTTTTAGAATGGATAATGAGTAATAACCATTATTACAGTTGAAAATAAAAATGGATAGTATGTTGTAATAGTCAGTATGGCAATATGTGCTTGCGTGGAATGCCGCTACAACCATCTCTGGGAAATTTCAACTTCATTGTGGCCTCTTTCATGTTGCTTGAGGTGTTCCCTTTTTCTAAAATTTCCTTAACCCTCTTTCCACCTACCTGTAATCTCTAATTTCTTCAGATTCTATTTGTTATTTATATGGTATCTGACACTCTAAGTAATCATTAATCATTCTGATTCCTAAGTTCCTTCAATATTTGTTATACTAGATAAGAGGTGGGGAAACTTACTCTGTAAAAGCTCAGATAGTAAATAGTTTAGTTTTGTGGGCCATATGATATCGATTGCAATATTCTACTGCTGTGTGAAAGTCATCCGAGACAATACATAAATGCATGATGTGTAACTGTGCTCCAATAAAACTTTACTTACAAAAGCAATCTGTGGGCTGGATTGGGCCTGCAGGCCATAGTTTGCTAACTCTTGATGGTTGACACTATTTTGGAGTTTTCAGAGCTTGAGAGAAACTTAGTTAAATTTCCTCATGTTACTTATGTGTCACCTGTAGGAAAGGGGTGCATTGACATATTCAAGGTCACACGTTTATGATGGAGCTAATGAGCAACTCAACTAACTAATTATGAGGTCTAATGAGCAACTTAACTAACAACAACCCTACATTTCTAGTTTATTTGTGACTTTTAGTATTTCATTTTCTTCTAGTTAGCATTGAATTTTAAACCATTTTGTATTACTCTATCGTTACTTCATGTTTAATTACTTTTTGTAGATTCATTTATTACTGCCACTTATGGAGGAATAGACCATATATTTGTATGTGTATGTGTGCATATATACAAATGGAATATAGCAAAGTCGAATTTTATATATATCTGTACACACACACACACATATAATCTGTCTGAAGTAGTAAAAACAGCAAAATGCAATGTAAGATCTCAATAAATATTCGTGATTAATGTCCTCCAGGAGAAAATACAGTAATTGTTGCATTTTTTAGCTTAGTAATATGATTATAGATTATGTTTTAATTTGGAAGAACGTGAGATTGCTAGTGCTTTACATTCTGATAATAATTTTGCAGTCACGTTTTTTAAAAAATGCTTATTTGCCCTGGTCTTCACTAATCTCAATTTAATTCTAATTGTTATTCTGAATAATTACATAATTTTTTCAAATCATTACTTAATTTTTAAATTTTTAAAAAAGGATTTTTATTTGATTTTTTAAATTAGCAAAAAATGTAAAATTTGATACTCAGATGATCAATTTGTTACAGAAGTCAATTTGTTTAATGTAATAACTCTAAACTATATTATGGTTTTATAAATGCTACATTTAAATTCCAAATTTAAATTAGCTATTGGATCATTTAACCAGTTATGGACTTAGTTTAATTACATTCAATGCAACCATATCTAGGCATTGGATATTCAGTTTTAGAAAATGTGTTATGCATTATTATCAAGTGTGAGCTAGCCTGACTGAGCAGGTATGGACTAGAAAAAGGTTTTCCTAGCATGGTCCTGATGATTTCTAACGTAGCTTTCTTCCTCATTTTCTTCATATTTCTACTCAAATACTACCTGATCATGTTGTCAAGGCTTGCCTTGAGAAGTCAGCATAAAATAGCAATTCTCTTCCTCTCCACCTCACCCCCACTCCCTGCCCACTGTTTTATATTTAATGTTCCTTGTTAGTATTAATTACTAAAACATACTATAAATTTACATTTTTTTTTGTTGTTGGGATGTTTCTTCCCACTAAAACATAAGCTCTACAAGGGCAGGGCATTGTTAATTTCAACTTCAGCTGACTTCAGTGCTTGGCACAACATAGACACCTGATGCATATTTAAATGAATGAAATGAACATGAGTGAATGTTAGCACATTTCTAATATAATGAGAATATTAGAAAGAATGTTTACTCCAATTAGAGGCAACACTTATCTCAAAAATTATAAAAAGGTGTAAATCAAATGTATCAGAAAGTAGGAAAATCAAGGATGTATATTTGTGCTCACTTATAGCTAAACAAAGTAGTTGTTTTCGATTAATATGAAACCCATCAGTTTAGATGATAGCTTTGTGAATTGATACTTTTAAAACAAATTTTATGTTCTTTACATCCCTTTACATTTAACTTTCTGGGGAACTTATTTATACACACATGTCATATTTCCCAGAGGCACTTGCAGTATAACTAAGAAAAATAAGAAATTTAAAAAATATATGAAGATGGATTTGTTCATTTTAATTTCCAATTTGTATACAATTGAGTGGTGAGATAATAAATAATAATTCATTTCTCCAGTATCATTGGGGACTTCACTTAAGTGAATTTACAAGAAAATTAGTTTATTCTTTCTGTTGCTAAGTTATTTTTGCTTATAAATTTCTGAGAGAGAAACCATTTTTGAATATATAGAGAAAAATTTTCTGTCTTATTAAACAGAGTTCTGAGCATAAACATTTGTTGGGAATTTAAGACCACCACTCTAAAAATTAAGTGTTGTAGCATGTTATAATATGAGATCTTGCTTCCAGACACTTTGAGGTTCATTGGGTTTAGTACATTCATTCATTTATCCTACAAATGTTTTTAGAGTACGTGCCAAGTACCATTGTTCAGATCACTGGAGAGTAAGCATTAGGCCAACTATCTAAAACTTCATTTCAGATAGAGCTTTCTGTCTAGTGGGAGAGAAAGGCAACAAAAAATTAAATGAATAACAACATAACATGTCAGGTGGTGCTAAGGGTTATGTCAAAAAATAAAGCAGGGTGTGGATACAGAGACTGATGGCAACAAAATGCTGGGTGAACTAGCAAAGCCTGTCTGCAGTGGCAAAGGTGACATTGAGCAGAGACCTGTGACAAGAGAGGATACTTGGACTAGTAATTGCAAAGGCTTACAGCAGGGGCAGGCTTGTTTTTAAAGGAAAAGGAGGGGCCAGGCGTGGTGGCTCACACCTCTAATCCCAGCACTTTGGGAGGACAAGGCGGGCAGATCGCGAGGTCAGGAGATCGAGACCAACTTGGCTAACATGGTGAAACCCCGTCTCTACTGAAAATACAAAAAAAATCAGCTGTACGTGGTGGCACGTGCCTATAATTCCAGCTACTCAGGAGGCTGAAGCAGGCGAATCGCTTGAACCTGGGAGGCAGAGGTTGCAGTGAGCCGAGCTCGCACCACTGCACTCCAGCCTGGGTGACAGAGCGACACTGTCTCAAAGAAAGAAGAAGAAGAGGAAAGGGGCCATGGTGGCTAGACAGGAATAGACAAGGACCTATGGAAAGAGATGAGAATAGTGCTGTGGCCATCATAGGCCACTGGGTGGCAGGATGGCAGGGGTTGGTTGTGGGGGGGGTGGGTGGGGGACTTTGAACGCTATGCCAAGTTGAGAGCAGGAGGCAGAGAACAATTTGAATACAGCAGCCACATGTTCACTTACAGTTTAAAAAGTGTTTCTTCAGCTGCTGCAGACAGAACTATAGCAGAGTGAGAGGGGAAGCAGGAAGACCACACAGTCTTTTGTAACAGAGAGCTCTGGAAGCTGTGTGTGCACGATCTGTAGCTATGGAGTTGAAGTGAGGCAGTAGGACTTGGAACATCCCAGTATCAGAAGACATAGCCCTCCATGCCATCTCCCAGAGAGGGAGGGTAGACTCAGAACAGTCCTGGCCACGTTAACATTAGAAACACTTAGGCATTGGCAAAATGAGAAAGATCCATCAAAGGAATCAGAGAGCAAGCAGCTAATGAGAAAAAAGAGAAAAAAAAATGTTAATGACATTATAAAAGCCAAGTGCAGAAAGTGTTACAAATAGAATTGAGGTATCGCCCGTTTCCAGTGCAGTTGATTGGTTGAGTATGATGGGAACTGATTAATTTTTCTGTCAGTAATAATTTTCAAGTTGGTGATTATTCTGTCTTTACTTGGTGATGTCTCGTTCATTCTTTGTTTCTTTCTCTTTCTTTCTCTTTCGCTCGCTCTCTCTTTCTTCCTTCCTTCCTTCCTTCCTTCCTTCCTTCCTTCCTTCCTTCCTTCCTTTCTTTCTTCCTTTCCTCTTTCCTTTCCTTCTTTCCTTTCCTTCTTTCCTTTCCTTCCTTCCTTCCTTTCTTCCTTTCTTTTTTCCTTTCCTTTTTCCTTTCTTTCTCCCCTCCCCTCCCCTCCCCTCCCCTCCCCTCCCCTCCCCTCCCCTCCCCTCCCCTCCCCTCCCCTCCCCTCCCCTCCCCTCCCCTCCCCTCCCCTCCCCTCCCCTCCCCTCCCCTCCCTTCCCTTCCCTTCCCTTCCCTTCCCTTCCCTTCCCTTCCCTTCCCTTCCCTTCCCTTCCCTTCCCTTCCCTTCCCTTCCCTTCCCTTCCCTCTTTCTTTCTATCTCTCCCTTCTTATGGTGTTTCTCTCTTGTTGCCCAGGCTGGAGTATAGTGGCATAATCTTGGCTGACCGCAACCTCTGCCTCCCAGGTTCAAGCAATTCTCCTGCCTCAGTCTCCCGAGTAGCTGAGATTACAGGGACGCACCACCACGCCCAGTTAATTTAGCATTTTTAGTAGAGATGGGGTTTTCCATGTTGGTCAGGTTGGTCTTAAACTCCCAACCTCAGGTGATCCACCCGCCTCAGCCTCCCAAAGTGCTGGGATCACAGGCGTGAGTCGCCGCTCCCAGCCTATTTTTTCTATTCTAGTAGGAACACGTAACATGAGATCTGCCTTGATAAGTGTGCATGATTATCTAGAGGTACAATATTGCACACCAGATCTCCAGAACTTAGTCATCTCACGTAACTGAAATTTTATACGTGTTGGTTAGCAACTCCCCATTTCTTGGTCTTTTGACTTTGGTAGGAGTCCTCTTTGTCTTTCCACCTCCAACCTTAGTGATTCCAGTGCTCTGTCCCTACAATGTATAAATACCTGAAGATTTCCAGGTGATGCCCGATACCAAAGCTTATTACAGGAACAAGCTCAATTTTACTCATGATTCTCAGATAGCATGGCTGAGGTGAAGCCCTTCAGAGTAATGCACTTTGCTATGGCTTTCTGTTTGAATATCAGGGTTATATAAACTGCTCCTGTGTTATATTATATTTTGGATAACAGAAGTGCCTCAATTCCTTTGCTAAATATTGTTTCAAAGACTTATAAAAGACATACCAGATTCAATGATTATTTTAACTAACACATACCAATAATTATTTAGAAATTGTTATTGAGTGTCTCTCTCCCTCTCTGTCTTTTGTTTTCAGAAAAATGTGATGAGCCGCTCGTCTCTGGACTCCCCCATGTGGCTTTCAGCAGCTCCTCCTCCATGACTGGTAGCTATTCTCCCGGCTATGCCAAGATAAACAAGCGAGGAGGTAAGCCAAATTTTGATACATTTATCAATAAACATGTTAAATAAGAACATGTTATATTTACAGCCATATATATATATAATATATATATAAACTCACACAACAGATGTTGGCAGATACCAGAAATCATTCTTGCCACTTCTATTAAAAGATCCATAGAAACCATTAACCTCTCATGTAATCTCCATTGGGGAATAACATAGGAAAACTTAGGCTGGAAGTGAGAGATACTAAGTCAAAATGGAAGACATTTTGAAGTTGTCTGGGATAATAAAGTCAAAATGGCATAAACATTTAGAGTTAAAATTCCTATTAATCAGAGAATCATTTAGAAAGATGTAAAAAGGAATCGACTCCCACAATATGTACAGTGTATTAAAAAGAGCACTTTGTATTGACTGTGTATTAATGTAAAAACTTAGTTCCTATTGAGAATGCAAATGATCCTTATAATCTTTCCTCCAGGGCCCAGAAGGTACCTCTATTATAAAATCTGTGTGAAGAATAGTTAGATATATGCAACTACAACGTCAGTTCTTGATCTTAAATCATGGTATTTGTTAGTAACTGGAAGTTTCCAATTTTCTAGCAATTCACTGAGAGTAAAAGAACATGATTAAGGACAGAGGCAAAACACTTTTGCTTCAAAGGAACACTGGTACAAATACCAGCAAATGGCAACTTAAAAAGGAAAGAAACAATATTGTCTTAGATAAATATGAATCAACAAACAAAGACCATGATGTTTAATTCTGTAAAACAGGAATGATGATTGACACGGGCTTCAGTGGAGAGGGATTAAAATTAGAGATAATCTGTTAAAAGGTACAAAGTTTTAGTTAGACAAGATGGATAAGTTTTGGATATCTATTGTGTAGCATGGTGACTGTAGTTAATAATATGTTGCATGCTTGAAAATCGCTAAGATAACGGCTCTTAAGTGGTCTCACCATTTACAAAAAATAACTGTTGTGATGGATGTGTTAATTATCTTGAATTAATTATTTCACAATACATGTATCAAAACACCATGTTGCATACTATAAATATATACATTTTTTGTGATTGCACCTTAATAAAGCTAAAGGAAACTAAGAACTGTGAAATCATAAAACAATCTAGAATCAACCAATTCTAGAAATAAAAAAAAATAAAAGGGAATGAATATAGGAGGAAGCAAGGAAGGGAATAAAGGAGAGAAGGGGAAAGGGAGGGAGGGAGGAAGGAAGGAAGGAAGGAAGGAAGGAAGGAAGGAAGGAAGGAAGGAAGGAAGGAAGGAAGGAAGGAAGGAAAAATGAAAAAAGAGAACAGGAGGAAACCCAAAAGAAAAACAAGAAGAGGAAAAAATAAAGGAGGAAGAAAAAATATTGCATCAGAAAAGAAAGGTTTATCAGATTTACAAAGACCAAAAAAGAGAAGAAAATAGATAAGAAAAAACTAGCCTAGTGTACACAGAATAATATATGAGGTATTCACAGAAGTATGAAGACGTCTCAGTTAGAAAAAGACTTGGTGAAAAAGTGATATACAAGCAAAGGTAGAGGAACATGACAAAAATGCAGCTTTTGTGTAACATTAGTATATATTAGCTCATTTTTATAACCTGATATTCATCAGGCTATGGACATGAGAGACTTGTTGAGTTACTATACGTTATCAAAAATTCTGCATAATGATGTTGAAGTAATATAAATTTTATTTCTCTCTCATAAAAGTCATTGGAAACAACTATTAAAAAATGAATATAGACAGAAAAACATGAAACAAGGAACTGGCCATACCCAAAAGGTATGCAGACCTTCCCAGTACTAGGAAATCTAGGACGAAATATGAAAAAGATATACCATATAATTCTGGTCCCAAGAGAATGTACTGTTCCCTAAAAGAAGTGCCATAATACCAAGAGACATAAAGCACCTGTGAGGAATGGAAGCAGAGTCAGAAAATGTTGCTTTCAAAAGCTTTGAGTGAAAGTATGACTGAAGAAGATGATTTGCTCAGTAAATTTGGGCAAGTCAGGTTCTATCATGCAAACAGCACTTCAGGAATACAAATGAGACAATCTAGTCACCAATGAGAAAATGGGAAGTGCACAATAAAGAAATTGTGGCCACATGACTGATGTTGAGCAGGGAACCCATTTCCATATACGACCTCAACTAAACAATGCAGGTGCTATAGTTGTAGGAGAGAGTATAGATGTTATAGGCACAGAAATTTAAAAGTGTCAATTATGGGAATTAGAGAGATGTGGGTATTTTTTCTTTCTAACCTTTCAGAGCAGCAGGCTACCAGATGCTGAAACTTCAGGTATAAATTTATTTTGCCTTTGATTTTTTTATGGGAATTAATGTCTTTTACTATATATATATAGTGTGTATATATATAGGTTTTACTATATATAGTATATATATATATAGGTTTTTTGTTCTCATTTAATTCTAGAAAAGTTAAGTTATTTTATCTTTGCTTTAACATAATACAAGATACCACATTACATCATTTAGAGCTAGTTGTGTATTTATCTACTCATATAGAGACAGTCAGATATCTGATATTAAGCTTCCAAAATGTTGATATATTTTTTAACTTGGATACTGGGATTTGAGGAGTTTCTTTACTTTCCTTATAGTAGTTTTGTCTGTAGTTTGTAGAATATATATTTATATCTGATAGCTAGGTAGGCAGGTAGGTAGGTAGAGAGAAATAGAATGCATTTCCAGAAAGACAGATGTTTCAAAAGCAAAAAACTACAAAACAAAATTTACAGTTTCTTAACTGTGTGACCTGAAGTTCATCTCTTTTGGACTATTGATATACTGGATGGTCATACATTAGGGTGAAAGTCTTATGTTGGGAAAGAGAGTGTTGTCTGTCCTATAGATACAGGTTTACACTTTGCTGTAGCCCATTTTATCAACATTTGTTACGTGGGGAGGTGCAGCCATGTACTTTTTGACTCCTAAAGACTGCTTTGCTTATCAGCATTATGCTGTCCGTAAGGACAGATAACTCGCCCTCCCCAGCCCTCTCATTTTTGCTCCTTAATTTTTACAGATGGTGAGGTAACTAAGCTATATCTTCACCCTTTGTGCTGCTCTGCCTCTGCAGGTACAGACGAGACACATACGTGTAGGGCTTAACCCTTGTTGGCCACGTGAGTGTGGGGCAAGGGAACTAGCATGAGAAAGGAAGGTTATAGCCTCTCCAAGGAAAAACAAAAAGAAAGTCATATATAGTTGTTATAATACAAAACATTTTTTTTTTTTGAGGGTCTCGCTCTGTTGCCTGGGCTGGAGTGCAGTGGCATGATCTCAGCTCACTACAAGCTCCACCTCCTGGGTTCCAGTGATTCTCCTGCCTCAGCCACCCAAGTAGCTGGGATTACAGGAGAGTGCCCACCATGCCCAGCTGATTTTTGTATTTTTAATAGAGAAGGGGTTTTGCCACGTTGGCCAGGTTGGACAACAAAATATTTTATTCCACTCTAAAATTTATATGCAAATGTCCTTGGGAGAAGAGACATGTAGGGTAAAATTCATGATAACATATACATGGCTAATAGTCTGCATTAAGAGAAAAGAGATTTTTTTCTTTAAATATAGCATGATGTTATATATCTGGAAGATATAAAGAAGACAGATAATTCCAAGCAGAAAAAAAAAATATGAGCATTACAGAATCCAGGAATGTTGGAGATACATTTTCTTAATTTACAAGTGGCAAGAGTCATCTGATACACTATATAGGCATCTGAAAGTGAGAAGATCATATACTAACAGAAAAATATAAGAATGTAACCTACTAATTATACAAATGCTGAAAAGAACAAATTGAGTTGAGCATTATGTTGATAAACATTGGCTTTAAGTTTTATTATTTACTTAAATGATATTCCTAAAATACATTTTGGAAAGAGACTTCATAAATACATAGAAAAGCACCATATAAATGCAAATATTCAGATGACAGATAGTCACATATTTGTGAAATTGAATTTAGTTTATGGGTCTCCACAATACAAATCCATCTGCTATAATCTTGATGTCAGGGACCAGCACATGGCAAAAGTGGGGAGGAAATGTGACGTTTAAATGAAAAATTCATGTGTAATTCTAACATGTCTTTTGGAGCCCACTGCTTTTAGTTTGTTGGTGCTGTTGTTGTTTTGTATCAACGCCTTATTCCTGTGATCTGTGTACTGATTTATCCCCACGTTTTTAATCCATTGAAAGCTTGTGTCATTCTGAGTTAATGGCAGTTAGATGTGTTACTCTTTCCAAGGTTAGCACAGATACAAAACCTTTGAAAGTCTGAAACAGTGCATCCCTTACCTTATTTTTAATATAGAATTTTATAGATTATACACTGCTTTCATCTGTGCTCTAATTGTTTCTCAATCTTCATAACAACCTGGTTAGAAAGAATGGTAAGTTAGAGATGCCAATCAATTCTTCTGCCAAACTTTCAACCTTGTACTTCATATGCCATTTATAGAAATCAGCCGTTTTCTCCTGCCAGAAGCACAGCCATCCCCACTTGGCTCAGGTCTCCCTCCACTACCACAGAGGCTTAGCGAGAACGCCTGATCTCAACGGATGCTATTAGAATCTCTCTGCTTTGTTATGTGACATCATTTTGGGAACCCAGGGGACTACTGGGGAAACCATAACAGGCTATATGTAAACTAGAAAGAAAGAAGAGGAGAGCAGATGCTGGAGAAGAAGGGAAGGCATGAGGCCGGGGCACCTGCGCACAGAAGGACGAATCAAGCTCTGGTTTCACTCACAACCTCTTTCGGGCCCCTGTTTCCAGCGGGCTTAACTCCTGACTGTACTTCAGCTTGAGTCTCTGAGATGTATCATTCCACTTCTAATAGTCACCTCCTCCTGTCTGAGCTCATTCAAGTTTTTCTTCCTAGTTACTAAAGGACTTTTGGTTTTAAAGAAACCACAAACAAAAACTAGTTATTATCCCCATTTTACAAATTCAAATAATACATATAGAAACCCCAAAATACATCATTAGTTTCTAAAGTAGCATAGTTAGGGAACAATGGCACAGGAAGAGGGACACAAATCCATGTCCTCTGCTGGAACCCGACGCTCTTTATATGTGATTATATCGGATGAGGCAATATCAGTGCTGCCTTTTTTAATTAGCCCAATGATGGGGCCTAAAGTGAGTTTGAAGGTTTCAGTCAAGTTTGATGTATTTATGCTTATACAGCCAGAGAAACCCAATCATGCAATCTCAGCATTTCCCAACTCACGTAGATCCTGAATAATTTTCTTTCTTTTCACCTTCCTGCCACTTATTTTTACTTAGTAGATGCTTCTAAGAATCTTGTTTGTTGCTTCCTCAAAGACGTTTCCTCCTATGTGTTTTCCCTGAGTAGTTTCTCCCATTTTAAGAATGTGTCATCTTCTCTCTTAAACCAGAAGGCAGAAGGTTGTGGTGGTGATGTTGCTTTCACGTCAGTTTTCCTCTATTTCCTTTAGCAGGGAGAACACATTACACCTGCAGGCCACATAATTAATAATCACTTATCAAAGGAGTATGTGAATAACAGATGTTTGGAGAGACTGCTGGAATAGATCTCTTGAAGTTCCTACTTGCATCTTAAAGAGAACCACAGTCCTTACCTTTCCTTAAAAGATACCACTTTATACTAGAATGATTTCTAATCTTTTGGGTATATACCCAGTAATGGGATTGCTGGGTCTAATGCTATTTCTGGTTCTAGATTCTTGAGGAATTGCCACCCTGTCTTCCGCAATGGTTGAACTAATTTACACTCCCACCAACAGTGTAAAAGTGTTCTTACTTCTTCACATCCTGACCATCCTGACCAGCATCTGTTGTTTCCTGACTTTTCTTTTCTTTTTTCTTTGAGACAGAGTCTCACTCTGTCACCCAGGCTGGAGTGCAGTGGCATGATCTCAGCTCACTGCAAGCTCTGCCTCCTGGGTTTACGCCATTCTCCTGCCTCAGCCTCCCGAGTAGCTGGGACTACCGGCGCCCGCCACCACACCTGGCTAATTTTTGTGTTTTTAGTAGAGATGGGGTTTCACCATGTTAGCCAGGATGGTCTCGATCTCCTGACCTCGTGATCCATGTTTCCTTACTTTTTAATGATCACCATTCTTACTGGCATGAGATAGTATATCATTGTGGTTTGATTTGCATTTTTCTAATCACCAGTGATAATGAGCTTTTTTTTTCATATGTTTGTTGGCCGCAAACCAACTCAAATGCTCAAAATGATGGACTGGATAAAGAAAATGTGACACACATACATCATGGAACACTATGCAGCTATAAAAAAGGAGTTCATGCCCTTTGCGGGGACATGGATGAAGCTGGAAGTCATCATTCTCAGCAAACTAATATAGGAACAGAAAGCCAAAAACTGCATGTTCTCACTTATAAGTGGGAGTTGAACAATGAGAACACATGGACACAGGAAAGGGAACATCACACACCGTGGCCTGTCGGGGGTGGAGGGCAAGGAGAAGGAGAGCATTAGGAGAAATACCTAGATGACAGGTTGATAGGTGCAGCCAACCACCACGGCACATGTATACATACCTATGTAACAAAACTGCATGTTCTGCACATGTATCCCAGAACTTAAAGTTAAAAAAAAATTCACTAAAGCCATAGTTTCCAGTTTAATTTTAAAAAATTAACATAAAAAGACACCACTGAAGTTAATAATCGCCACCATGCCTTGATGCCACAGCTTGCTCAGATAATCACTGTAGGCTGGTGTCATTTTCCACTTCCTGTTGGCCAAGAGGAAGTTCTAGTGATTAGCACGACTCCAACCTCTTCCCTAGTTAACACTTGCAGACGCACGTCCACCTCCGGAAACATGCTGGGCTGCCTCTTACAGGCTCCCAGGCAGCTCAGCAAACAGTAATGGCTTACTCTACTCTTGAGAAATCCATTGTTCCTGCTACTCCTGGAAAGAAATTATTCCCTTTTTTCCACTCTCAATCCTCTTGACTCTGAGTTACATTTATAAGACACCTTATTTCCCGCTGCTCTTTTGTTGCTCTCCTTTTTGCCTTTAAATATTAGAAGGATCTGTCACAACTAATTAAATCTAGAACTGCAGCAGATATACTATAAACTGGGAACGGAACCACAGTGTGTCCATGAGGGCATTGTCCGTCTGTGTGGCCTAGCGCCTCCTGCTGGTGCTCTTCTGCTGTCTCTAGTCCCTTAGTACTCCTTTGTTATGTACATATAGCCCACTCATGACAGCCTGAATCTGCCACAGTAGGCAGTATTCTTAACCTTAATTAGGAAGCTTTTCTCTTAGAATATAACGTTAAGGCTTAAATTATGAAGTAAAGTTCCCAATTGATGAGATTCTGCCCTATTTTTGCAGCTTCCATTCCAATGTTTTTCTTCTTTTCCTTTGCCAGCCTCTACCATGTAGTACTTTAAAAAATTTGCTTCTTTTCTCACTCACAGATAATTCATTATTACTTAAGTATGAAGTAATCGGTGAAGTGTTACCTCTCTTAGGACTATTTGCCTTTTAAAAGCACGTCCTTGGGAGCAGAAAAATTCAAAGAACTGGTTTTCTAATGGGGCATTTCAGGATATTTGACATTCCTATTTTGGCTGGTCATACTTCTTCATCTTCAAATGACTCTCCTGGAAACACCTGCTGATTTTGTTGGCTCTGAGGCAGTGCTGAGCAGTAAAAGGAGAGTGGCTTATATTCACGCATAACTAAGTTCCAGTACTGAACTGACCAAGGACAAGTATGGGATTAGTCAATTATTTAAATGTATTGCATCTTGGTTTCCTGATTTCTATGATTACTATATCTGAATGAGGATATAGTAATGATAAAGGATATCATATGGAATAATTTGTCATCTGAGTTAGGCACTTTTGACATTGAAAGAGAGTATCATTAATAGTTACACGAGGGTAATCCTGGAAGTATGGTCCGTCTACTTATAGTTCAAAATAAAATCAGTTATACTATTCAGCAGAGCTATTGTGAAGGTTAAAATAAACAATTTACACAAACTATGTTACATTGAAATATTAGTCTCTTTCCCATAAGTTACTCCCAGCTTCTAAAAACAACACTATAGATACCAACATTTTAACACAAGGTGAATTAAATACTTTTGTCATTACAAAGATGATGTCTCCTTAAAAAATTATTGTTCGAATTTGTGTATTTGCCAATGTATGTGTGTTTCCCCCATTATCATCTAAGACAAAATATTACCATAATAATTAAAAAATTGGTAAAATAACATTTTAAAAAATTTCAATATTTTGGGGGTATTAAGGCTTATAGTAACTTATTCTGTAAGCCTTTTCACCTCAAACTCCTTTCAATTTAAATGAAAGAGATTATGCCAGTGATTTTTAAGTGTTGTTTTGCTCTTATTATCTTAATGTCATTTGAATTTGATCTCTTAGAATCTATATATGTTATAGAAACTAACATGTAGTTATTATGAGCCTCAGATAAAACGTTGTTCTGAACATTAGGGCGAATAAAAAGTGTCACCTTTGTTTTCCTTAGCCCTATATATTCTGTCTTTTTAATATAACTTTTCAAAGATTTCTTCTAAAGACCTCACAGTTTTTATATCCACCTACCCAACTGAATGAGAGTTTCCATCTAACTGATATTGTAAATTTTCTCTTGCTTAATTCTCAATGATAAACCAAAATTTTGGCTTAACTGGGAGTTTTATAAAATTAAATGTGTAATACATGGAATATTTGTATCATTGACACTTGTTATAAATGATAGAATGTTGAAAACATACTCACCAGGCAATGACTCATATATTTTGTTTGGGCATGCCTTTTGAATTTTTAAATAGTATTGTTATCTTTCAACCATTACACTAAGTTTTATAATGTTGGTATTTCAACACCTTGTTTTTATTTTCTTCATAGAAATCTTTGCTAGGTTTTGTTGCACTTTCCATAGAGCAATGTTTCCCAAAGTGCATGATGTTACTATGTGTTGTGAACACATGTACATACACACGTGTTTCCATAATCGAATCAGACTGGGCAGATGTTGTGCTCTGGGACCTTCTTTTGGAGAATCAGAGATCCTCTTTATCACAGAACATCTTTAAGACCAGCAGAATACATTTCCACTTTGGGATTTGCTTTTATAAAATTTAGTTAAACACTGTGCACATCAAGGGCTTTAAATGGGGTTTCTTTAACGTGCTTAGAAATATAGTTGTGTCTCCCATGGGTTTACTACTGTGCTTCTGGAAATACTGATTCTAAAAGTTCTTTGATAATAAGTCTAGTGATTTTTAGTTTAACGGAATGAACTAGACTTAATTAGAGAAAAGAGAATAAAGATAAAAGAGTTTTTCAATTTTGGACTTTTGAGATGAATTTTTTAGTTAATTATTTTTAGGAAGTAGCTATTTTCCCATTTGTGTACCAAATTCTATGTATCTTAATATTTTTCGTTGAGAAAATAATGTACTGGCTTAACGTCAATGCTATCACATTGATTCCTGCTGCTGCCTTTGAAATGGCTCTGGAATATTGATTGTCTTACACTCTCTTTATATCACAACATTAATAGCTGATTGTCTAAATGGGGGAAGTTTGTGAATAACTCATTAGTATAATATATTTTGTAATTTTACTTCAAACAAAATACTGAAAACTATCCTATTTGGTACTGGCCCTACAAAGTTTAGGACATATGGGATGGGATAACCACATCTGGACTAGCAAAGAAATGTATGTAAATAAAAAAAAATAACTTAAGAAGATGTGAAGAATAGATATACCTCGTAAGACTGTTGATATGGATCTAGATTTTTTGTTACCCATAGGAGACATCTTGGGCCACTTCCTACTTATGTTCAATTGCCAAGATTCCTCACTCATTTCTATAATGATCAATTTTGAGTGGATACTCTCTATGATCCTGTCATAACTGAATGCCCATGGTGTAGCCAAGAACGATCATAATTCCTTGGTCTTGATCTTACTGGGCTCTTACAGATTCTTAGTGGTCTGGACCACACCTCCCTCTGTGCATAGATATCTTTTCTATGAAATTTCTGGAGAATGGTCAGGATATCTAAGCAAAAAGCCTTATCAAATATTTACATATTGAATTTTTCTTTCTAAACCATTGAAGAATATAGGCAAAATGTGTTTTTGAGAATAATCATTTAATATGCCTTTATCCCTTTGCTTTTTCTTTTTTCTTTTTTCTAAGACGAGGTTTGTCACCCAGGCTAGAGTGCAGTGGCATGATCAGGGCTCACTATAGCCTCCACATCCTTGGGCTCAGGTGATCCTCCCATCTCAGCCTCCCGAGTAGCTAAGACTACAGACTCGCACCACCATGCCCTGCTAATTTTTTTTTTTTTTTTAAATATTTGTACCCACAGGGTTTTGCCATGTTTGTCAGGCTGGTCTCAAACTCCTGAGCTCAAGTGATCTACCCAGCTTGGCCTCCCAAAGTGCTAGGATTATAGGCATGAGCCACAGAGCCCGACCTATATGCTAATTTTATTCATAGAGAATCTTCAGTATTTTTTACATCTCAAATAAGGAGGTGGAGAATTTTTGTGAATGATTTCTACCATCAAAAATATTCATTTCTAAAATAAAATTCTTCACAGCCTCAAAGCACTTTCATGCAGTACTTATGCAGGTTTGACTCTCAGAGAATATTTTCTAAATGTGTGAACAAATACATAAAATATTATTTATTGTATATATTATTCTACTAATTTTAAATTTCAAGTACTCATTGTTTATATGTAGGAATCATGTGTTAAATCAAGAGTTAGTATTTGCTAATACTTTTCTTGTTCCAAAAAAACTATCTCACAATTGTTTGGTCACTGTTGTAGCCCGTTGGAATCTAGACTATAATAGCAGATGAGTGATAACAACCAACACAATTATCATCATAAATAAACTAGACATTTAAATCTCATTTTTAAAAATGAATATTAGGGTCATTAGAGAATGGCCCCCTCATATCAACATTCTTTCAATTCTTCCAATATTGTAGGGCAGAGACCATGAGGATAATGTTGAGCTGATAAAGCATGCCTTTTTTTTTTTTTTTTTTTTTTTTTTTTGAGACGGAGTCTCGCTCTGTCACCCAGGCTGGAGTGCAGTGGCACGATCTCAGCTCACTGCAAGCTCCGCCTCCCAGGTTCATGCCATTCTCCTGCCTCAGCCTCTAGAGTACCTGGGACTACAGGCGCCACCACCACGCCCTGCTAATTTCTTGTATTTTTAGTAGAGACAGGGTTTCACCGTGTTAGCCAGGATGGTCTCCATCTCCTGACCTCGTGATCTGCCCGCCTGGCCTCCCAAAGTGCTGGGATTACAGGCGTGAGCCACCACGCTCTGCCTAAACCATGCCTTTCTTATCTCAAGATACTATTTCAAATTCATGGCTGGCTTTTTGTGCTGGCTTTTGGGTAACAGAATATGTTGTATCAGTCCTTAACACTGTATCTGGCTTGTAAGAAGTACATTCTGTATCCCAGTTGAAGCAGGTTAGCCTACAAGAATAAATGAAGGCCAGAAAAGAGTAGGGCAAGTCCACAAGTAGCTGTTCAGGAAGTTCACATCAGCTGGTTGGTGAGTGGCATTGAATAGAGTTCATTCATTAGACAAGTTTAGGCCATAAAAAAACTACATATGTAAAAAATATACTTCAAACCTGAAAATTACAATTCCTTTATGCCAAATTAGTGACTGTATTTCTCAATATCTACTCGCCTGTGATTAGAGAAAATTCCATGCTTTTGTGACTATTTGTCCCTTTTCTTTACTTATTAAGAGAAAAAAAGGACCAAATTATTTCCAAGACAATTGGGAGGATTTAATCTAATGACGACTCTGTTAGCAACCTGGTTAGGTCATACTTATTAAAATGAATAGACCCTTTTCTTAATACCCTTAGCAAATTAATGACTTTTTCACACTTTTTTTCTTTCAGAATTAAGAAATATAGAATTGTTCTTTCTTTTATATGCATGCCTTGCAAAAGTAATTCTAAAAATATTGTCGCTAATAAGAATTCAAAGCAGTGTAGCCTTTGTTAGCTGCCTTTTCTATACAGCAAGAATGAGCAATCAACATTGTTTACTCATCCCCTTGCTTTAAAACTCAGATATATGTTTGACGCAAATATGGCTGACAATAAAACATGACATTTAAGACAGTCTATTTTTATTGTTCTTGTCTCTTTAACATCAAAATGTAAACACAGAATGTAGAAAGATTTCTTCCCCAGGTTTTCACCCAAAGGTCATTTTATTTTATTTCCCTTAGCTATTTTGATTTTCTTGGCAAGGCAAGGAATTCACGTTGCTTTTATTATGCTTGGTTTTCATTCTTAGCAACTTTTGCAATGTATTTCCTTTGTATCTGTCTTCTGTTTTAAAATTGATAGACAGTGGTATCTGTTTGAACTGGGGGGTCCTTGTCTGTCATATGTCTGTAGCCTCCACCTCACCAGACATCCACAACCAGAAAGACTCTTCTGCCTCCAGGATGAATTATTTTGCATGACAGGGTTTGTGCCTGAGCATATGTATGAATAGTGCATAATGAAGTGTGTTTTATAATTTTCCCTATCCAGTGTCTGGCACATATACATTTGGATGGATAATGAATTGGGTTTTGTTTGTTTTGTTTTTGTTTTCAACCCTCTGCTTAGACCACCAAATAAGTCTTATAAGGATCTTATAAAGATCTTATAAGGATAATGAAAAGTATTGTTGACTTCCTTACTCTTCCCCCCTGAGTGTTCTAGAGGGTGGAAGTTAAAATCACATGCTTCTGAGGCATACAGAAGAGTACTAGAGAGTCACAGGGATTGCTAGAGACTCTTCTCATATTTTGGTAAGATCATACATTCTCATAGGATCATACATAATTCTCAGAGGAGGATGATTAAATGTCCTCCAACAAGAGGATGATAAAGCGGAAATGATGACTTCTTTACTGTTGAAGGGCTGGCAGTCCACAAAAAACAAGTCCCAAGAAGGCCAAAATACCAAAGGGTGTTACTGCCCCCACCACATTTATATTCCCAAACCTTCCACACACCTACGTTCACATTAAAATAGTATTAAATTATAAGCAGTTCCCATTGGTCTGCAGGTTTTTTTAAAATTAGATAGATCAGGCTTCATAAACAGCATTAACATGTTCAAGCTTCCTGTCCTTTGGTAGTGACTTAAGTTGTCAACTTCCTCAAAAGTCATTACTGACGGCAGACAAAGTATTTCTTTTTGGTCATTTCAAGACATCCATATATATATATTTTTTCTTCCTCTATCTCTATCTCAGAACTTATAATGAAGTATTGTATTATAGACTTATTTTTCTGACTCCAAGGGACTGGGTGGGTGTCACCTGAAGACATGCCCTGTGTATCAGGTATCCATGAATGCTTGACATCTAGGATGGTGCTAAGAATAGAGTTGATACTCACAAATGTAGAAATAAATGCTTGTATGTACATATTATTTGATCTGATCCTTATAAAACCCTAGAAAGAAATGTAAAAGTTACAAAACTCAGTTTGATGAATAAGAAAACTGAGATTCAGGAAAGTTTTTCTTGCCTAAGGTCACAGCTAACAGAAACCAGATTTGAGTATTTGAAATGAAGTCTTCTGACTTCAAAATCATTCACTATTCTGTTCTTCACATGTCTTCCCTGACTTTGTGAGAACTTTTCTTTTGGGAAAATTAGAATAATATTTGAGTTGGTTATAGGGCATAAATAAAGTTTTCCCACTGGTGTTTTAGAACACAAAAAGACACATTTCTCTTTCATTTCTGAGAAGCATATATTGAGTAGATTTTCATTCAGAATGCCTTTGTGATTTCTTTGCATGCTTTTAAATCTATGTTTTAAATAATCTGAAAGTTAAAGAAGTTATTTTAAATATTTGCATATAATGATGTATTTGTTAAAAGCATATCTTTTTTTCCCTACACTAAAAGCCTAGCCAAAATTCAAATCGATTTAGTCTAATTGCTGAATTTGTATTATGTGAGTTGGTAGGCAAGAAAAGAGACAAACCTGTACTCGAAATATTATATGTGTGAGAACCAGTAAAAATATGAAAAGAACAATGAGACCAACATTCTCTCTACCAGAAAAGAATTTAAATAAGAAAAAAAACTACTGATGTGCAACACCAATACACTAGAATCTGACAGAAGCTATATTTTTAAAGTCACCAACACTCTTAATATTCAAAACACATGGGAAAAAGCAGTAAGTCAGTACAAAGCGAAAGAAAATGATAACAGGAGTAAACCTCAACCACAAAATAGAAAGCATGTGAGGTCTACTAGATATGCCATAACTGGATCTATGTTTAGTGTGAGATGAGAACAATCTGACATCAATAATCACAGTATCCCACCGTATGATCATTATCAATCACTAAATGCCTTCTTCCCTTTCAAATAAAGGATTCAGCATTGTGACATTTTGCCTTTTATTTTGTTGTTGTTTAGTAGAATGACCATATTTCCTGGAAAACTAGAAACTCCCAAGGGAATTGATTCATTCTTTTTTCCCAAACTTCTTTATATCAAGTATTAAATAAAGTGAAGACACATTTGACCAAATCTTTCAAAGTTATTGTTATCTATCTTCTCTATGTATTATTTAATATTATTCTCTATATATTATCTATCTTCTCTATATATCTATCTTCTCTATATATCTATATTCTCTATATATTCTCTATATTATTATTTATATATTTGATGATGCAAAATAATTTCCTAAAGAGAATTTCAAAGAAGTACAAACTACCTTTGGTTTTTAATTCAAAACTCTATATTTGCATTTCAACAATTCAAATGAGAAACCGAGAACCAAATATTGGTATTTTGTATACCAAACTGTGTTTGTTGGTTTCATTCACAAAGAAATAGCACTAACTAGGCATCAGGCATAAGGAAAAGAGAGAGGCTGGGTAACCTCAACGCAGCCTAAACTCCTCCCCAGGTATGAGTTTTAGGCTTTCAAATCGGGGCCATCAGGACTTGAGAGGAAACATGCAGGTACCGTTTTAGGGATGTTTATTGGATATGTCCAAATGATGCAACTTCGTTAAAAGACTACCTTATCTTTGAGATTTGGTCAATGTTTTCTGTGCAGGGGTCTGGAAACAGGCTTTGGGTACCTCAGTCTTTTTTTTTTTTTCTTTAAGTTCTGGGGAACATGTGCAGAATGTGCAGTTTTGTTACATAGGTATACATGTGCCATGGTGGTTTGCTGCACCCATCAACCCGTTATCTACAATAGATATTTCTCCTAATGCTATCCATCCCCCGTCCCCCACCCCCAAAAGGTCCCAGTGTGTGATGTTCCCCTCCCTGTGTCCATGGGTTCTCGTTGTTCAAATCCCACTTATGAGTGAGAACATGCGTTGTTTGGTTTTCTGTTCTTGTGTTAGTCTGCTGAGAATGATGGTTTCCAGCTTCATCCATGTCCCTGCCGAGGACATGAAATCATCTTTTTTATGGCTGCATAGTATTCCATGGTGTATATTTGCCACATTTTCTTTATCCCGTCTATCATTGATGGGCATCTGGGTTGGTTCCTCGTCCTTGCTATTGTGAACAGTGCTGCAATAAACATACATGTGCATGTGTCTTTATAGTAGAATGATTTATAATCCTTTGGGTATCAGTCTTAATTTAGCATCTTGTGGTTCCAAGTGAGGAGAAGTTTAGGTAGACAGATCCAGAGATGCCAACCAGGACTCAACATGCTCCTTGCAGCACTGGGGAAGAAAATGTAGGGTGGAGGAGGCACACAGTCAATGGTTACGACAGAGATAAGGAATGCTGATGCTTTGTTACAGCTTCACTTTAATGTATGTGTGAGCTCTTTCTAACTTTTCCTTCTGTTGATAGGACATACATTTGGAACTAATCAGTTCTCCTTAGCCATTTATCAATGAAATGGCAAGGATTCACTAAGGAGTGATAAACAGGCAGGAAGTTTTGTCAACAGCCTGAAATATGTTAATCAGCTCCTGGAACACCAACAATTTAAATTCAAATCGGTTTCTCACTGAGTCTGAGATCTAAAACCCTGTGGTTCTGTTTCTGTTTATTGGATTAATCTAGAGTTTAGGTTCCTTTGTTCTCAACTCTTAGGAATCCCCCCTACTATTTTTTTCTTTGCCTGGATGGCTTAGTTGGAATAGAAAAAAGTGTGGTTGATTTCCTCAGAAGTGTTATCTGTGTGACCTCATACTTAACTGTGGGAATAGCAGAAAGGGAGAAATGGGGAAATAAAAATCCTGTTGCTGAATGAGAATGCTACATCTCACTGCCATATGGAGTGGTACAGTTATTCATATTTCAGGCACCTCAATTAGACATTCATTATTCATAAACACTTATGTAACTCTGAGTTATTCAGGCTGGGAGAGAACATTTCCATCTTCCTTTTTCCTTTTCTTGGACATCTTATATCTAAAAAGAAGAAAAAGCTAAAAAAATAAAAGCACCCTGTCTGCTACATGTTTATCTGAACTATACATTTTAGGCAAAATGCCATGATTGAATCAGAGCTGATCTAGTACACTTGACTGTGTCTTGTCAAAGAAGCAATCTGAACAAATAGACTAAGATCAATTCTATTAGAGGTGAAATACGGACCAATATGCCAACGTTGATCCCTTCAGCCATGGCCTTTTTGCGTATAGTTCTAATGTACAATAATACAGGTTAGGACCTGGAAAGGCCTAATTGACAAGACTAAGTGTCAAAATCAGTCTTGAAATGCTGCTCAAATGAGAGAAAATGAAGGACCCAGGCATTTAATAAGCATACATTGAGCTGAGCATGTACCACCGCTAAAGATTCATTTGCATGTGGGATTAAAACATCTAAAAAGTTGACAAGGGAACTTTTTGGAGACTCTGAGATGGTGACATCATTATGACACAAGGCATTGTTTGTCTGAAGCACATTGGTGAGTGTCCCCAGCCATAAATTTGGAGATTGTTCAGGTGGCATCTGAGTATAAATCAAAAGAAAATTAGGTACTTGTCTTACTTGATGAAAATAATTATTGGTTTTTTTTTTGAAGGGGACATCAATAATTTAACAAATGTTTATGGTTTACTTTGTGTTCAGAACATGTGTGGTCTATGTCAGCACCGTCTGGTAAAATATATGGTGAGCCATACCTGTAATTTTCAATTATCTAATACCTGCATGAAGAAAACTAAAAAGAAACAGGTAAAACATTTTGTATGTTTTAGTTAACCTAAAATATTGTAATATTGTCATTTTGTTGTGTAATCAATATAAACATTATCAGTTTGCTACTTTACATTTTTCATACTAAATTTTAAAATCTGGTGTGTATTTTATACTTATCTTGATTCAGAAACTAAATTTCCATCAGAAATACTTAATCTGTATTTAGATTTCACAACATTTATGGTTTAAACACTAGACTCACATAGCCAAATTCCTCCCAAAATATCTAAAATGTTCTCCAATAAATGGATTAATGATCAGTTTAAAAATATACATTTAAATTATTCAAAATAAAATAGCAAATTTAGATCTGCAGTCTCTCAGACATGTGTTAGTCCTCTAGCAACAAGCCGAGTCTCAGTAGCCACAGGTATTGATGACTATGCCTGTGAGAATGGTGACCCTGGGGATATGCAAGGCGTAATCATATGTAGTGGCATTAATCTTTGGGAAGAGTCAGAATTCATTTATAGTCTGCTGGTGGCTGAGAGATGACATAATTATAATAACTGAAGTGTCAGGGTGAGGCTAAGTACTTAACATCAATTTGCAGGGCAGTCTCATTTTATCAGGAAAAGCAAGAATGGCAGAGGCAGGAATGCAGTAGCTGTTCCTTGACATTGGAAACCTTCAGCAAAACCCAGGGTTTGAGGGTTCCCCCTGGGTGTCTGAGATGTAGCGTTCAGCACTCGTTCCAGCCTTTGGGCAGCTGTGGGAGCCAGAGACCAGGTGCAGTCCCTGACCTAGGATGGGATTAAACAGCATAAGGGGTGTCAAGAAGTATGTGTTAAGTTAGTGAAGAGTAGGTAGTATGTGGATCACAACCCTAGGGACTGTCAAATAAAACTTCCTTCAGTTAGGCAAAGTTAAGGCACTTTGTTTACTGTTGAAGAAGACAGAACTCTATGATAGGTCTTACTTTTCCAGAACATGTTATAAAAACTGATGTTTCTTAAGATTGTATTGTGGTATGTTCAGCCAGTATCTCTCACCGGGTTCTAGAGACAATTGCTGCTGCTGTTGAGGGTAGAAAGCTGGTATTTATTTATTTGAACAGCTGAAAGCAAATCCCTTTTGATGGAATCAAATTGACTCAAAACATTAGACATTTTCCCTCTGTGTAGACTGGGCTAAATGCCCTTGGATAGTCTGTTTCATGGGCTTAGCCTTAGCAATATGGACCTGGATTAATTACTCTGACATTGTCTAAACTCTATAACTATGTAGAAATAGTACTATCTCCTATTATACCTCTATGTCTGAACATTATATGCAACCTTCTGTTTATTATCACAGTAAAAAAGTCTGTCCAAATCATTGCATATGCATAATTTCTATTATGTTTAGAGGGATTAATGATTAGAAGTTGATAGAAAGACATTATTTAATAATTACAAGAGAATGCATTCTTTAGCAAGGATAATATACCTCATTAAAAATAAAAATTATTGAATTATGTCTCTACTGAAACGTATCAGCATCATAAATTACATGACCCTAAAGGATATCAGTTGTCATTAAACATCCCAAAGTGAAAATTAAAGTATTAAGAGTCATGGGGGTAAGTGTGAATTTGCAGAGGTAGAAACTGAAATACAGATACACCTTTCCCAAAGTGTCAGTTTCATGTAGTGAAGCCAGGAGTAAGAAAACTAAGGCCTATCTAACTGTGTTTTTCATAATGAGGTACTAACTATAATATGAATGCTCCAAAGCTATCAAGATAAACCACAAGAGGAATAATGTATTATATCATTTATTCATTCAGAAAAATGATACAAGTACTTCAAAGTAGCAAGAATCTACTCCAAGCACCATTTTCACATGTATAAAGCAAAAATAGAATTTGATCTTTGAAAATATCTATTTTGAAGCATTTAATATATTGTGCTTTTATATCAATTATGTACTGCCTTAAACATTCATCAAATTCTGTTCTAAAATGCAGCATCTCTGAATATGACCTGCAGCTTCATATGCTATAGACAGAGTAGTCAGAGAAAGTAGAAAGCAAGGACACCCATTGCCTTTGAAGAGTTTTCAGTGGAAATTTTAAAGAAAAAATGCTAATCACAGGCATAATGTAAGTATATTAATATAACTATGTTTTCCCTAAACCTGAACATAGATAATATAATGTAAATCTCATGATAAAGAGCAATCTCTACCTTATATAACTTAGTGGAGAACTAGAATATAATTAGTAAATGTTGAAAATAAAGATCAACTGTGTTGATGGTATTTTAAACAATTCAGTTTTGTATATCAACATTTTGCCGACACTATGCTAATTCTATGGCTCCCTTCCGGGCCCTGACTTTACTTGGTATTCCCCACAGTATACTCTGACCTAGCAAATCAACATTCACGGTACAAAATATTAAAAGTACGTATTATGTTCATATTATTGTTAAGAAGAGGATTCACATGTAAAGATGACGATGAAAGTGTTCCTGGGGAAAACTAGCAAGGGAGTGGAAAGTGGGATGGAGAAGTAAATTCAGTGTGCCCATGTCATGAAATGTAAACTTGGCTCCAATCCCCAAGGGAGGCTTTTGAGTGAAGTCACATGTCACAGCTGTCTGAAACAGGGGCTAGAAGCTGGAGACTTTATATGCCTACATCTATCAGACATTGGTTATTTTTTCCAATTTCCTGACTACCCTTATGTTCAGGCAAGGTGGGTGCTGGCAGCCTGAGGGTTGTCTGCAGGCAAAATCATACGGATTCTAGCTATTATTTGATAAAATTGACATGTTCAGACCTTATGCCCCAGCAATTTCAACGATAGGAAGATATTCCAGAAAAATGCCTGCTCATGGTTATGGGAAGATGTGTATTAAAACTATGCAGAGAAGCACTGTGTAGTGTATAATAACCCAAAAATGAAGACAACCTGAATGTCCATAAGCATCATCAGTGTTCAAAGAGGACACTACATTTTATATAAAGAAATACAGTTTGAAATTCAAAGGGAATACACTTCAAGTAAACATACATGAAAAAAAATCATAATGTTGATTAAAATAAGTCACAGAAGAATACATGCAATGTCATTTCACTTATATAAAATCCAAAAACAGGTTAACAGTATATACTATATGAATATGTGCATATATGATAAAACCATAAAGAAAAAGAAGGGCATGCTTTATTGAAAGTGAAGACTATTGGTTACTTCTAAGTTGCAGGGAGGGAGATGGTGTCACAGGACCACCAGATTTGTACGATCACTGTGCAGTAATGGACAAACACTGAGACAGCAGGGTTTGCAACAGAGAAAGACTTTAATGATTATAGGGCAGCCAAGGGGGGGCATGAGAATGACCCTCACATCATCTCCCTGAGGAGTTCTGAACTGGAGTTTTTAAGGGAACTGTGGAGGGTGAGCGGCTCTAAAATTTGGGTTGTTGATTGGTTAGGGTAAGAGTGATGAAATCATCTTCATGTGGAAACTGAATTTTTCATCAGCTTCTCCTGGGGTACTTTGGACCAGCTGGTGTCAGTAATTCCACCCATATGTAAGAACTTGAAAGATTTTCTCAAATAGAAAACCTCACATTTCACAATGTTCAAGATATTTCTATAGAATGATTAGGAGAAACTATAACCTTGTGATAGGATCTACATGATTCTGCAAAATAGGCAACAAACAACCATGAGAAAGTGGGTCAGAAAGCAAGCTGACCTAATGATTAACACTGAACGTGTGGCAGTCTTAGATTATGTTCATTTCTCCCCCTCCCTTCTTTGCTGGTTAATTTTATAGTTTACAGGGATGGTTTCAATTTTATTGAGAAACAATACATTAGGAACTTTGAAAGTGCTGATTGATAATACACTATTTTTCAAAAGGAGTTCATGGACTTATTCATAGATTGGTCATATGCTTTCATTAACTTATATTGCTAAAAAGTCATTAAAAATTTGTAAGGGAAACTTTATTATCCAGTTTAAGAGAGAGAAAGAGAGAGAGACAATGAGTCGTGTGTTTCCTATGGTTTAGTCATTCATAATACATTTACTCAGCAAACAATTGAGTGCTGACTAGGTACAAGGAGCTATTGTCGATCAAGATACGAAGATGAAGAAGATCTGGCGTGATATAACAGTATAGGGACTTGGAGGGCAGACTATGACTTCCCAGGTTAGAAACATAGCTTGGCCACTTAAAACCTGAATCACCTCAGAAAACCTCATTGATTTCACTGAAAATCAACTTCCTCATCTATACCATGGAGGTAACAATGCTGACTACCTTATTCACTTTGTGGGGATGACATAAGTTAACACATGTAATGAACTTCAAGCAGAGCTCAGAGGCAAGTGAAGCACTCATTAAGAAAACATTCTTGACTGGCGCAGTGGCTCACGCCTGTAATCCCAGCACTTTGGGAGGCTGAGGCGGGCAGATGACGAGGTCAGGAGATGGAGACCATCCTGCGTAACACGCTGAAACCACATCTTTACTAAAAATACAAAATACCAGCCAGGCGAGGTGGCGGGCGCCTGTAGTCCCAGCTACTCGGGAGGCTGAGGCAGGAGAATGGCGGGAACTCGGGAGGCGGAGCTTGCAGTGAGCTGAGATCCGGCCACTGCACTCCAGCCTGGGCGACAGAGCGAGACTCCGTCTCAAAACAAACAAAACAAAAATTCTTTTTAATTATACATGATTTTGGTTGCACTGAAAAAGGGTGGGCCAGTTGCACCTGTAAGAAAAATCGTATTAGTTTTCTATTGGGATTATGGAGGGGCACAGGATGGAGAAGGGCTCTGAACAGACAAATTGGCATGTGTGCAAAGCCTGGAATTGCAAAAGAACAAGGGAAAGGGTGTTCCAGAATGATGGAGAAGACTGTTCGGGAGGTGGCAGGAGACACCTTGATATCATGTGGGGCTGCCTGATAAATTTGCATTTTGTCTTGGCGGTATCTGTAATTCATAGGAGATTTTAAACATGGAAATAGCATAATTCACCAATAACCAAGTATGACTTGTGGAGGATGAACTGAATTAGGACAAAGTTGTTAGCAAAAGACCACTAATAGCTGTTTCAAGTGAAAACTGTTGATGGATTTAAGTAAAGCATGGTAGAAGAAAAGAAAGCAGTTTAAACAGATATTTCTGTAGAATTAACTGTACTGCATAACTGACTGACTTCAGAGATAGAAAGAACCTAAAGTATGCTGCAGAATAAGCTACACCCCAAACCTCAATGATTTACAAAAGGGAAGATTTAGTTTTCACTAAGATACATCCTGGCGGCTGCAGCATTCAAAATGCATTTGTTTGTTCATTACCATTTATCATCTCTTTCTCTGTCACTGTTGACAAGATAGAGATACAAATTCTCACTTCTTCACAAATATTTCAGGTGTACCTATGTATACATTTGTTACATGAATTATCACAACTTAACTCTTTTATTTCTATTGTCTTAACCATTTTGCCACACAGAAGCAATTCATATGACAATTAAATTGGTATTTTGGCCAGGTGTGGTGGCTTACAGCTGTAATCCCAGTACTTTGGGAGGCTGAGGTGGGAGGATCACTTGAGCCTAGGAGTTTGAGACCAGCCGGGGCAACATGGCAAAAACTGTCTCTACTAAAATTACAAAAATTAGCCAGTATCATAGCACATGCCTGTGGTACCAGTTACTCAGGAGGCAGAGACATGAGGGTCACTTGAGCTGGGGAGGGGGAAGCAGAGGCTGCAGTGAGTGGTGATTGCACCACTGCATTCCAGCCTAGGTGATAGAGCCAGACCCTGTCTCAAAAAAAAAAAAAAAAAAAAAAAAAAAAAAAGACTTTTTCGGTGGCAGTGTTTGAAATAGACACAATCTGACATACTTTAGCACTTTTTCTTTATTTTTGATACAGGGTCTTGATCCGTTGCCCAGTCTGGAGTACAGTGGTGTGATCTCAGCTCACTGTAGCCTCTGCCTTCTTGGCTCAGCCTTCTGGGTAACTGGGATTACAGGTGTGCACCATCAACACCCAGCTATATCTTTTGGTATTTTTAGTAGAGATGGAGTTTTGCCATGTTGCCCAGGATGGTCTTGAACTCCTGGGCTCAGGCAATCCTCCTCCCTCAGCCTCCAAAATGTTGGGATTACAGGTATGAGCCACTGTGCTTGGCTCATAATTCAGTACTTCTATCAAGTGTAATTATGACATGAAATATTTCTGGTTAACAACTGACAATGTAACTAATATGATAAGTTTATTTACATTTTATGGGCAGATACTATTTTTGGTGCATTCTATATCCATGAACAAATTAAATTGTCATTGTCCTCATGGAGATTCCGGCAAAAAGCAAATTATAATTACCCAACTTTTCAAACTCAACTAAAAGTTCCAGAAAGCCTCTAACCTGTTCTAGCCATTTTCTCATATTTGTACAGCTGCAAATAATATTTTTGAATACATTATATGAGCTACATTGTATTTCAGGTGGTGGAGACTATAGCTAAATATACTCTTTCATACAACCTAATCCTTTCATTTTGATGCATTATTTTTGAGGTTCATATGAACCACATTACTTGAATTGATGTATTGGAAATGATGATAAACATTGTGTCCAGACTGAATTTGCTATTTATTAGAACTTACCTCTCTTTGTATGAAATTAAATATTTGTTTTAGTTCAAGTCCTTTGAGTTGCTTTCTTTTTTCTTTTTTAAGTGAAATAGAAAAGGAAGTCTCTAGAATCTGGCAATCTTCCCTTGACTAAAAATGAGTTTCTATAGCATTACCATAAAATCTATGGTAACCCATTTCATATTGAAATATTCTGGGTTGCTTACCTGTTGATGTCATTCCCTAGGTGGTGTCTCCTTAAAGACATTATTGTATCCCATTTGTATTTGTATACACAACATCCAACATCATGTCCAGCATAGAATATGTGTCTAACAAATGTTTGTTGGTTGAAAGATAATTTTCATCTGCAGTTTCTTTATGCACATTCGAGTTTAGTATCTTCTGAATTGTTTTGTTTTATACAAGACTACATGACATTAAAATAAGAAAATTTCCAAAGAGCTTGAGTAGCACTAAGATTGGTCATTTTCAAACATATCAGAAGACAATAAGTGCAAATACTGTAACTATACTTCATGACTCTGCAAGGGCATGACTAAATGCAGTTGACTCCTGCACATAAAATTACCATAGTGGTTAAGAGTGTGAGATTTTAGCTCAATTACCTAAGTCTGAACCTTTCTCTGCTACTAACTTGTGTGATTTTTGAGCAAATTACCTACACGTCTGGACCTCTATCTCCCTACTTTTAAAATGGGGATCACTTTAAAAATTGCACCTGTCTCACAGAGACATTTTCAAGGTCGAAGGAGTTTAATAGTGTATAAAATTTAGTAAAGTTCCTGGTACATCATAATTGCTGCAGAAGATTAGTTATGGGACTCAACAAAATCTGTTAAATAAAAAAAAAAGGCATGACAATATATAATAATAACATAGTAACATACTACAATTACGAATATGGACTCAGTTCTAATTCTGAATAGTAGAGAATGCATTTGGAATTATTAGTAACTAATATGATATTTTCTTTTGTAATAACTGTATTTTTCCATGCTTTGGTACTGATCACTCAGGATTCTAGTTGTGAATGATAGCAGCGACACTAGCTATTCAAACAGAAAGGGATTTATTAAAGGGACTTTTTTTTACTGGTTTCTGGACAGCTACAATCAGATTCGAAATGCCACCAGCAAGAACAACACCTACATCTCCGCACTGCTTCTCAGTGAAGCCAGCACTGCTCTACCCACTGCTGTAGATAACTGATGATTCTGGTACTGCGTGCCAATCCTCCCGGGGTGGCCTGGGAAGACCAGCTGGCTCTGACACTGGTCTTGTCAGAAAATCAATTTGGCACAGAAATTGCTTTATCTCTCTAGAACCAAAGTCTTGTGTTTTTCTTTCTGTTGGGCAGAATTTAAGTCAAATGCCTCTACTCTAGCCAAAGTCTTGTGTTTTTCTTTTTGTTGGGCAGAATTTAAGTCAAATGCCTCTACTCTAGCTGCAAGGGAAGCTGAGAAAATGAACTTCTGAAATTCCCCAAAATACACAGGTTGTTCAGAGCTGCTGCCTGGCCACTAAGATGTCCACAGGCACAGAGACATTAACTAGAAGAGGATTCCTTGAGGACTGCAAATAAGAACTTATGGGGCCTTATTTAGTTGACAGGGGTGATCAGTACCTGGAATATCAGTTGTAAATGTAAGGAGAATTCTCGCATAGAGTTTAAATTGCTTAGCTATATTCATTTATTTCAAAAACATGAAACGAACTCTACTAGATAAAACCTCCCATAAGATTTACTGAGGAATACAGAGAACAGTGAAACACCCTGCTGTAATTCTTACAGTGAGTAAGGAAGATGTCAGGAGTAGAGATTTTATTGTGTCACATGCAGTGTGTGAAAAGTATAAAGTGCCCTATCAAGGCATTGAAGGAAACTCCTCTCTTTAGGAAGAACAAGGAGAGTCTGAATTGATTTGCTCATTAAGTGTATTGGTCCATTTTGCAATGTTATTAAAAAAAAACCAAGACTGGATAATTTATAAAGAAAAGAGGTTTATTTATACAAGCATGGCACTAGCATCTGCTCAGCTTCTGGTGAAGCCTCAGGAAGTCTTTACCCCTCACGGAGGATGAAGGGGGAGCAGGTACATCACATGCTGAGAGAATGAGCAGGAAAAAGGAGGAAGTTTCAGGCTCTTTTAAACAACTAGCTCTGACATGAACTAATAAAGTGAGAACTCACTCAGTACCAAGAGGACAGCACCAAGCCATTCATGAGGGATCCACCCCCATGATCCAAACATCTCTCACTAGACATCTGAGACCATGTCCAACATTTGCGGCCACATTTCAACATGAGATTTCGAGGGGTCACTCATCCAAACCATATCATTGACCAAACATTGATTGAATTTTACATTAGCAATGAAGGTACAAAGTTAAGTAATATATGTTTCATGGAATTATTAAACTTTCTCCACATGTTGAAAGATGTATTCGGGCAAAAAAAAATTTTTGTTTCCAAGAAAGATATGTAAGTGGAAATATATAGAGAATTTTCAGGGAAAAATATGCTTTTTAATTTGACTAAAAAGTTGGTTAGATCCAGAAATATGGTGGGTTGTTGATGAATGCCATAATAAAGAACTGAGGCATGACACTCATTTTATTATTTTTAATTGTTTTTCCAGAGAAGAGGCTGACATGGTTAAAGTGTGTTGTTAGGAGATTTCCATTGTCAATGTGGTACAGATCAAACAAAAGTGACAAAGCTCTTTTCTTACACCAAGTAGCAGATAGGGTGAATTTTAAATGCATCATGGTAAAGAGAATAGAGTGGACAGTGAGAGGCAGATGACATAGATTCTATGGTTCTAGAATAAAATTATTAGTTTTATGAATGTGTGGAGCAAGACAGATGTGAATCTCAGTGACCATGCTGGAAGGACTGTGGTGTTATTTACATCTATAGAAACATGATGGAAAACACATTCTGGCATTAAGAAAAAAATTTAAATAGAATTGTTGGGTTTAATGAATTATATTTGTTTTCTGTTGCTGTGTAAAAAATTACCGTAAATTCAGCACCTTAACACAACACCCACTTATCAACTCACAGTTCTACAGGTCAGAAGTCCATGTGGACTGGACTGCATTCTCTGATATGGGTGTCATGAGGTGGAAGTGGATATGTTGGTAGGACTAAGGTACTTGGAAGCTCTAGAAAGAATCTACTTTCAGCGCATTCAGATTGTTGACAGATCAGTTTCTTGCAGTTGTAGACCTGAGGTCTCAGTTTTCTTCAGCAATGGAAACCCCCCCTTACATGAAATCCCTGTCTTGATTTTAGCCTTTCTGATTTCTGCTTTTGCTAGCAGTTTAAAAAATCACTACTTATTTTAGTAGATTAGGAATATGATTTGGCTCTGTGTTCCCACCCAACTCTCATGTTGAATTGTAATTCCCAGTGTTGGGGGAGGGACCTGGTGGGAGATGATTGGATCATGAGGGGCAAGATTTCCGCCTTGGGGCAAGATTTCCACCTTGCTGCTTTTATGATAGTGAGTGAAATCTCAGATCAGGCTGTTTAGAAGTGTGTAGCACTTCCTTCTTTGCTTGCTGTCTCCTGCTCTACCATGGTAAAACACGCATGCTTCACCTTCACCATCCGCCATGACTGTAAGTTTCCTGAGGCCTCCCAGCCATGCTTCCTGTATAGCCTGGGGAACGGTGATTCAATTAAATGTCTTTTCTTCATGAATTACCCAGTCACAGGTAGTTTGTTTACAGGAGATTGAGAACAGACTAATATAAATAGGCTCTCCAGAATAATTTCTCTGTCATAAGGTCAATCGATTAGTAGCCTTAGACAAATAGTGTGCAGTTGGAAGTGCACTCTGGAACTTGGAAGAGGACTGAAGTAAGAGATACACTCTGAAGAGTGAATTATTCCAGAAGTGATATGAAGAGAAGTGACTGACATAATCAATGAAGATTATATTGAGAAGATAAAGTGAAAAATCTGAGATCTTGCAGGTAAAAAAAAAAAAATAATTAAATCTTAGTGAAAAGATCTCAATTTCATTCATGGGAGTAAATGCCAGGAGTTGAGAGCAGGAGGTAAAATAGGTATTGTTAGACTTGAGGAGGTCATGATTCTTGAAGTGGCATGAATGTGCATGTCTAAAACACCTAAAAGTAACGGGAAAATAAAAGAAATGAAAAAAGAAAGGAATAACTTCCCAGATATCTAGCAAAAGGGAAGCAATAGAATCCACCAGCTGAGGGAATTGTAAGGAACACACCATCTGAGAAAACGTTCACTGCAGTAAAATGAGAAGATGGAATGTGAATAAGATGAAAATGCAAATTATGTAGAAAGCATAGTTGCAAGAACACAGGGTGGACTGGAGACAAAAAGGGCTTAGGAGGTAAAGAGCAATCCCTTAGTGCGCATAATCTCTTGTTTTCATCTCTGCCTTGGATCGCGGGCCAGTCATGACAGCAATGGTGCATTTTCTTCTTTGAATCCACGACACATTGTTGGCCCTCAATGAATTTGCATCAAACAAATGAAAAGCATGTAACCAGAAGTGATCTGTGCCTACGAGAGGAGCTGTGTGTGCGAGGAATTAGTCTAGCAGGAGCTTGGTAGATTATACTTCCTGGAAATATCGATGCATATAATTTGAAAGATATAATCATGAAATATTAAAAGAATTGTAAAAGTGGCAGTGAATTATTTAGAAACAGTGTCCCTGCATGCATGATACAATATTCAAACGTGTGTTAAAATGTATGCTCCAAGGAAAGTCTTGGTACAGTTTTATGTGAGCTGCATATTTTCAAAGAATGCTGGAATGCAATTTAAAGCTTTTGAATTTCTTCATCCCGTTTTCCTGTCTCCTTGTAGAGCTCCCTTTGATTTCAAAGGTGCTCCATTGCTAGAATGAGAAATAGGTGGTTGGAAAGTTTAATTCTTTGAGGCTGAAGTTTGAAACAAGTTTTTCAATTTACAGATAAAAATTCTACCTTTGGACTTCAGCATTGTTCACTTTTCCCCAAGATAAATCCATAGAAGTAGCCTACACCTGCCTACACCTTGTGACTACATCTTCAGATTATTTATGTGCAGGCACAGTTTTAGAAATGGACTGGCAAAGAAAGCAAGAGGGAAGGGAAGATAAGATGCTCCCCTCCTCTGTAAAAGAGATACTGTAATCATATGATTGTGTTTCTAGCCACAGGAAGCAGTAACTGGCTGATACCACCTTTAGATGCTAATGATTTATTTGCTAGAAATACATTTTTGCTTTAAGCTTATTGATCATGCTCATTTATAAATGTAAATTTATTCTGTCATCAGGATTCCAAATCATTTAAAACCTACAAATATTCATTGAATGTTTCTTGCTAAACTCTGTGGTTGGTTTTGGGAGGATGTGTAAAATCCAACACTTGATCTCCAGGGACTTTTCGTCACCTAGGAAGGAGAGATAAATTTTTTTGAATGGAAAACTAATAGCAAAAGAAACAAAAATGCTATAAATATTCAAAGTATGAGACGCTAGTCCTATCACATCCTTTGTTGTATGAGGTTAGATATAAGTAAATATAAAAACACTTATATACATGACAGATATCACTTGGTATTAGTTCTCCTTCAGCTCTTGGAAAAATAATTCTTATTGAAGAGTCCCATAAACACCACTTCTCATTACACTTACTGCATAATTTTAGAAAGAGGTTTAATTAACAAGAAATAGCTACACTCAACTGGTCTAAAGCAGCTGTGTAGTGCCAAAGTCACACAAAGCCCCAGTCTCAATGATGTATTCTCCTTCCCACCTCAATCATCTTAATCCGCTTCCTGTGGTACTCCAGTAAGTTCAGGGAGGCTTTCTTTCAATACCACAAGGCCTCATTGTCCTCCTCTTAATTCTCATACCCCTTCATTTCAGAATTCTCTCTTGGATCTTTGATGGTACTTGTACCACCTACTGGCTCAAACATTTCTTTTAGTTGCTCTGAAAGCACAGGAGGCAAACAAGAGGCAAAAGTGGAGACTCTGGGCATAGTAGGCTGGGAGGGCATGGCCATTGGGTTTGTGAAGATTTTTCCTGCCCATCTCAGTAAAGAGAGAAATCATAGTGTTTGAGGTCTTCAGAAGAGCACAAGGAAGATATGAGCCAGATATCAGCATCAGAGAGACCATATGGCCACTGAAATCTCAAACTGGATTATAGCATACTGACAGTGCTTACGTGGCCCGCATTCCTTGAATTCTGAACCCTCAAGATGATGAAGTGTGGAGAAACAGCTGATGTAAACTTATAAATACACAAATCATTGGGCGTAGGGTAAGCCTCTATAAAATTGATAGTTGAATTGTGACTCATCAGTTGTGATTGATGGGTGTAAATTTGTAAAGCCTCAGGATTTGCTCTCTGTTTTCACCTTAATTTGCCTATTTATTAAATATATAGAGAGCAGGGATGAGGAACCACTAGCCTGGGAGCAGGATCCAATTCTCAAGAAGATATAATGGTTTATTATAAAGAAGTAAAGTAGCAGAATGAAAGGGGAAAGAAGGAAGGAATGGAAAGAGGGAGGGATGGATGTTAATTTGTCCCACTTGGGTCAAGTCTACCGCTGTCTACTCTATGTCTATAATATTAATCTCTGTGTCATAAGGGAAGGTTCTGTGACTGGCAGCCACACCGTAACTGGTTGGAATAGTTGTCCAAAGCAAGTCAGTTTGCTCCTTCTGAAAAAAAGGAGAGCAGTCGTAGAAAGTTTGCACAATGAAAAACGTTTGTATTTATTTGAACTGTTGTATTAGTCTTCCTATTATTAATGCAGACTAGCCAGGCAGCAATATTTAAGTATGTGAATAATAAAGACCAGAAGGCATTTTTTTTTTAAAGAAACCATAGCTGGCCAGTATAATTAAAGCTGCATGTTTTCATAGTTTGAGGTTCTGTTAAGTCAGGAATTAAGTCACTGTCGACACAAGATAGGTCAGTCTCATTTAGCAGCATGCCGTTGTAAATTAGGCCATTTCTCATCACTGCTCCCTGCTCCGTGATAGTACAAATGCTTGTCAAAAGCTTTAATGGTCATAGGTAAAACACTAATTATGTATCCCACAATGGTTGTTACAATAAGGTAACCCTCTGTGACTCTAGGATAGGTAAATGTTTCAGTTACATATTTGCAATGAAAATTGATACAGGTTACGGTGGCTCACGCCTGTAATCCCAGCACTTTGGGCGGCTGAGGTGACTGGATCACTGAGGTCAGGAGTTCAAGACCAACATGACCAACATGGTGAAACACTGTCTCTACTAAATACAAAAAAAAAAAAAAAAAAAAAAAAAAAAAAAAAGAAAGAAATTGCCTGGGCATGGTGGCATATGCCTGTAATCCCAGCTACTTGGGAGGCTGAGGCAAGAGAATCACTTGAACCCAGGAGGCAGGGGTTGCAGTGAGCCAGGATTGCACCATTGCACTCCAGCTTGGGGAACAAGAGCAAAATTCCATCTAAAAATAAAAAAGACAAAAAAGAAAATCGGGTACAATCCTACCTTGATGGACACAAATGTGTAGAACCTCAGGACTTACTCTTTGTTTTCACCTTAGTTTGCCTATTTATCAAATACATGTAGAGCAGGAATGAGGAACCACTTCTCTGGGAGCAGGATCCAGTTCTCAACTTTGATTTTTATCTAATCTGTAGAGAGTTGGTATTCTGCCATTAAAAGTGAGTCTTTTAAATTAATGTCCTTAAAATGCCCTCATCTGGTCCAATCAGAACAGAGTAGGAGAAAACAGTGCTAGAGATACAGATTCTGAGTTAGACTTTCTGATTTAAAGGCCCAACTCTAGCACATGATATAGTGTAACCTGAATGACTTAGTCTCTCTGTGTGTGTTTCTGTTTTATCTGTAAGAGTGGTATAATACTAGGACCTACCTCATATAGTTCTTATGAGGATTAATTTAGATAATATTTTTAAAAGTGTTCAGAACAATGTCTGGCAAATGAAAGCAACATAGGACTTCCCATTAAATGAAAAAATGAATTAATGAATAAATAAATAGAGTTCCTTAAGTTTTAAGTACATATTAAAAGCTTTTGTCAATTAATATTTTATATCTATTAAAGTTATGCAAATTGTACATATTTATTATAAAAAATTCAAGTTGAATAACTGAAATAAATTGCTCACAATCTTACAATCTGGTATTGATAGTATTTTAGTGTATTTTTTAAATTTTTATACATCAAATTAGGATCTTACAGTTTAACTGTATATTCTCATTTGTAATGGTATTGTCTTACATGGAATTCTATAAGCATTATTCCATAGTCTTACATATTTTAATAATATATTTTTATTTTTATTTTTTATTTTTTTATTTTATTTTTTTTTTTTTGAGACGGAGTCTCGCTGTGTCACCCAGGCTGGAGTGCAGTGGTGCGATCTCGGCTCACTGCAAGCTCCGCCTCCCAGGTTCACGCCATTCTCCTGCCTCAGCCTCCGAGTAGCTGGGACTACAGGCGCGCGCCACCACGCCCGGCTAGTTTTTTTGTATTTTTAGTAGAGACGGAGTTTCACCATGTTAGCCAGGATGGTCTCGATCTCCTGACCTCGTGATCCACCCGCCTCGGCCTCCCAAAGTGCTGGGATTACAGGCTTGAGCCACCGCGCCCGGCCTAATAATATATTTTTAACTAATTCCCTGTTACTAGATTATGACCTTGGTTACATATTTAGATAGGCCAATTTTGTCACTTTTTATGATGCTCTAATAAACATTCTTTATGAAATTCTTTGCCCACTTTTGGGGTGATGAGAGCACCTGGAAATGAAACTGAGAAAAAGGAGCATGTAAATTATTTGATAAATAAATCCATAAATATTATGCCAATTTACATTTGCAGTATCATTATTACCTCTCACAGTGACAATGTAACCGAATTATACCAAGGTCAATTTTCCTTACCTAACCCACGCTTTGGAACCAGCTGAGCCTTCTCTCCTCCAGGTCTCTTCCCATGACCTCTTTTCCTTCCCTCTACTCGTCTTTGGTCTTCTCCCTTTTGTCTCTCCATCTCCGTATTTTCTTCTTTTCAGTCCTTTTTATCCAATTCTAGTTGCTGCTAAAAAAAAAAAAAAAAAAAAAAAAAAAAAAAAAAAAAAACGTCTTGTGAGGTATGTTCTTCCCAACACTCATAGGCTTTATTCTAACTTCATAGTAATGGCTCTCTGCCCACTCCTTCCTTTGTAACTAAGAATCTCTGACTTGAAGAATCCCATTTTTTCACTCTGGCATAGTACATTTGCTAGTGGTCTTAGTAATAGTGGACCACTAGAAAAGTAAGTTTTAATTGTGTTTTTAAATGTGGAGAAATGATAAGAGATATCTTCAAAAACAGCAAAATTATTGATATGATGTTGCCACTGCAGCCTACAAAGTTTGTTACTTTTCACTGGAGACTGAGTTTATTACATGAGCAGCCTGTCTTACGTTTCTTGCCATCTCTCAAACACATTCTCTAATATAATTTATTCATTGAAGCATACAACTGTGTTTCTGCCTTAGGGCTTTATTTTCATCTCCTCACAATATACAAAATTAAACCCCAAAGACAATAGCATTATATATTTCAAATAATTCTTCAATAGATATTTGTAATTTATATTTCATGCAATATAACAAGATGCTGTGCATTGATTGAGAGCACTGTAGAGAATGTAAAATAAACTGTAAAATGTGTCCAGAATATATTTCAACTAAGATGGTTTTATCAGTCTAAACTTAAAATGTGTTTCAAAAATCTTGCAATACCAGGATTCTGCGTCTATTGTGCTGATTTTGCTCACTTCTGACTTTGTTACTTTTTCTGAAGGAATCACATTTAAAGATTTTTTAAAATGTGTAATTAACAAAGATTGAATATACTCAAGGAGTATGACGTAATGATTTGATATTTGTATGTACGTTTGCAACGATTATCAAAATCAAGTTAATACATTCATTACCACTCATGCTGTACATTAGATTCAGACTTGTTAATCTAATTGGAAGTATACATGCTTTGACCAACATCTTCCACTTCCCCAGCCCCTTGAAACTATCATTCTACTTTCTGCATCTATGACTTTGACAGGTTTAGATTCCACTTGTAAGTGAGATTGATTATACAGTATTTTTCTTTATTAAGCTTATATTACTTAGCAAAATGTCCCTCTAGTTCATTCATGTTGTCACGAATGACAGAATTTCCCTCTTTTTATGGCTAATATTACAGTGTGAGTGAATGTGTTTGTGTGTGTCTGCATATATAAGTGTCACATTTTTGTTATCTATGCACCTGTTGATGGACACTTAGGTTGTTTCCATATCTTGGCTATTGGGAATAATGTTGCAAAAAGCGTAAAAATGCAGATATCCCTTCAACATACTGATTTCATTTTTTTTAGATATGTACCCAGAAGTGTGACTGCTGGGTCATATAGTAGTTCTATTTTTAATTTTTTGAGGAGCCTTCAAACTGTTTTCCATAATAATTGTATCAATGTAAATGTCTACCAACAAAGGAGTATAAGCATTCCCTTTTATCTACAGCCTCACAAACATCGTTGTTTTTTGTCTTTTTGATAATAGCCATTCTAACAGGTGTAATGTGATTGTCTTGATTTGCATTTCTCTGATAAATAGCAATATTGGACTCTTTTTCATGTATCTGCTGGCCATTTGGTTTTCTTTTGTTTGTTTTGTTTTGTTTTTGAGATGGAGCCTCACTCCATCACCCAGGCTGGAGTGCAGCGATGCAGTCTCGGCTCGCTGCAAACTCAACCTCCCATGTTCAAGCGATTTTCCTTCCTCAGCCTCCAGGGAGGCTGGGATTACAGGCACCCACCACCACAACTGGTTGATTTTTAAATATTTTTAGTAGAGACGAGTTTCATCATGTTGGCAAGGCTGGTCTCGAACTCCTGACCTCAAGTGATTTGCCCGCCTCAACCTCCCAGAGTGCTAGGATTATAGGTATGAGCCACTGCACTCAGCCTCTGCTGGCCATTTGTAAGTCTTCTTTGAAAATGTGTCTTCAGGTCCTTTGCCCATTTGTAAATTCACTTTTTAGAAATTGTTTTGTAATTGAGTTACTTATATATTCTAGACATTAACTCCTTATCAGGTTTAACAATTTTTTCTTCCATTATATATGTTGCCTTTTCATTTGCTTGATTGTTTCCTTTGCTGTACAGAAGTTTTTTAGTTTGATACAGTTCCCACTTGTTTATTTTTGCTTTTATTTCCTGTGATTTTTGTGTCCTATCCAAAAAATCATTGCCAAGACCAATGGCAAGAAGTTTTTCCCCTAAGTTGTTTCCTAGTTGTGTTACAATATCAGATCTTACATTTAAGTCTTTCATACATTTGGAGTTAATTTTTGTATATGGTATAAGACAAGGGCCAGTTTCACTCTTTTGCATGTGGATATCCAGGTTTTCAAACTCATTTATTGTGGAGACATCTCTTTCCTCATTGTGTATTATTAATGCCATTGTCAAAGAGTGGTTGACCGGAAAAGGATGGGTGGGTGTTTTTCTGCGCTCTGTATTTTGTTTCATTGGTCTATGTGTCCGTTCTATGCCAGTACCATGCTGTTTTGATAACTATAGTTTTATAACATGGTTTGAAATTAGGACGTGTGGTGCCTCCAGCTTTCTTCTTTTTTTTCAAGATTGCTTTGATATTTTTATTTATTTAGGGCTTCTTCAGTATTTAATCTGTACCCTATAGCTTTTAGTGTATAGACCTTTCACCTCCTAGGTTAAATTTATTCCTGAGCATTTTATTGTTTAGATGCTGTTATGATGGGAACATTTTCTTAATTTATATAGCTTTTATATGTAGATTTTGTATCTGCAACTTTACTGATTTAGTTTTCTAGTTATAAAAGGCATAGTCTTTAGGGTTTTCTGTATATAATATTATGTCCTCTGCAGAAATGATGTAACAGAGATGATTTAACTTATTTTCCAATCTGGATACTTTCTATTTTTTTTTTTTTTTTTTTTTAAACCTAACTGCTCTAACTTGGACTTTCATACTAGGTTGAATAAAAGTGGCAAGAGTGTGCACCTTTGTCTTGTTCTTAATCTTAAGAGAAAATGAATTAAACTCTTTACCGTTAAGTGTGATGTTAGTTGCAGGTTTGCCATGTATAGCCTTTGTTATGTTGAAGTACATTCATTCTACATCTATTTTGTTGAGAATTTTTATGATACAAGAACTTTTAATTGTGTTAAATGCTTTGCTGCATCTATTGAGATGATCACATGATTTTTAGCCTTCATTCTATTAATGTAGTATATCACACTTTCTGTTTTGCATATGTTGAACCATCCTTGCATCCCAAGGATGAATTCCAGTTGATCACAGTGTGGATCCTTTAAATGAACTGTTCAATTCAGTTTTTCAGTGTTTGCTTGAGGATTTTTGCATCTGCGTTTATTAGAAGTATTGGCCAGTAATTTTCTTATCTTGTAGCATTCTTACCTGGCTTTGATATGAACGTTACTGGCCTTGAAAAATTACATTGGAAGTGTTCCCATCTTAATTTTGGGGGGGACATTTTGAGAAGAATTGGTGTTGTTTGTTCTTAAATGCTTGATAAAATTCACCAGTGATGCCATGTGTTTTAGGTTTTCTTTGTTTTTACTGGGAAGTTTTAATTACTGATTTAATCTCCTTACTTCTTATTGATCTACTCAAATTTCTTATTTCTTTATGATTCAATCTTGGTGTATCGTTCATGTCTATGAATTTATCTGTATCGAATTTGTTTGCATAGAAGGGTTCATAGTGATTTCTTATGATACTTTGTATTTCTGTGTTACCAGTTGTAATGTTTTCTTTTTCATTTATAATTTTATTTATTTTGTTAGTCTTTTTTTCTTGGTTAGTCTAGCTAAAGGTATATATACATTTTATTTATCTTTTCAAAAAAAAAAACACCTCAGTTTCATTGATCTTTTCTATAGGGTTTTCCTTATTTCTAGTTTTTATCTTTTTATCCAATCTTTTTCCCCTTTATCAAGGAAAACTTCTGTTATAGTTTAGCGGTGTCTGCACCCAAATCCTATCTTGAATTGTAGTTTCCATAATCCCCATGTGTTGTGGGAGGAAGCCGGTGGGAGGTAATTCAATTTTGGGGGTGGTTACTCCATGCTGCTGTTGTCATGGTAGTGACTGAGTTCTCATGAGAGCAGATGGTTTTACAAGACGCTCTTTTCTCTTTGCTCGTCTCCTCTCCCTTCTTGTCTTGTGAAGAAGTATGTGTTTGTTTCCCCTTCTGCCATGACTGTAAGTTTCTTGAGGCCTCCTCAGCCTTGTGGAACTGTGAGGCAATTAAACCTCTTTCCTTTATAAATCACCCAGTCTCAGGTATATCTTTATTAGCGATGTGAAAATGGACTGATACGGTAAATTGGTACTGGGAGAGTGGGGTGCTGCAGTAAGGATACCTGAAAATGTAGATGCGACTTTGGAACTGGGTAACAGACAGAGCTTGGAACAGTTTAGAGGGCTCAGAAGACAGGAAAATGTGGGAAAGCTCGGAACATCCTAGAGACTTGTTGAATGGCTTTGACCAAAATGCTGACAGTGATATGGACAATGAAGACCAGGTTGAGTTGGTCTCAGATGGAGATGAAGAACTCGCTGTGAACTGGAACAAAGGTAACACTTGTTATGCTTTAGCAAAGAGACTGGATGCATTTTGCCCCTGTCCTAGAGATATGTGGAATTTTGAACTTAAAGAGATGAGTTACTGTATTTGGCAGAAGAAATTTCTAAGTGGCAAAGCTCTCAAGGAAGCAGAGGATAAAAGTTTGGAAAACTTGCAACCGGCAATGTGATAGAAAAGAAAAACCCATTTTCTGAGGAGAAATTCAGGCTGGCTACAGAAATTTGTGTAAGTAACATGGAGCCAAATGTTAAACACTAAGACAATGGGGAAAATATCTCCAGAACATGTCAGAGACCTGCATGGCAGTGCCTCCCATCACAGACCCAGAGGCCTAGAAGGGAACTATTGTTTCCTGGAATGGGCCCAGGGTCCCCCTCCTCTGTGCAACCTTGGGAAATGGTGCCCTACGTCTCAGCTGCTTCAGCACCAGCTATGGCTAAAAAGGGCCAAGGTACGGCTTAGGCTATTGCTTCAGACGGTGCAAATCCCAAGCCTTGGTGGCTTCCAGGTAATGTTGTGGTGCACAGAAGTCAAGTTGATGACATGGCTGGCTGGCTGGATGCTAAGAGGCATGAACTTTAGCCATACTCATTATCTTCGATACCCAAAGTCACCCCAAATAAATATACATACAGTGTATTAGGTATGCAATATCAACTTCAATACAAAAGTTACAAATTGATTCCCCTAAGTCCTTGTTATAGGAAAAATCATGACACACCCACTTATCAGTAAGACACAAATGTAACATTTCCTGAGATTTATAATAGTTACTAGGGAAAAAAAGAAAATTTATGAATAATAGAAATAAATAATTTCCTTTATGGTTTAAAACATTAACTCTCATTTTTCAGTAATTGAACATTCACCTTCAATTCTTCAATTTGGAGTTTATTTATGGTAACTAACTGTGATATCCTCTGAGAGCCTATCTAGAAGATGGCAAATTCTTTTCACCAGGAATTAGTACTGAATGCAGTTTTAAAAATCTTACCTGATTGCTAATCTGTTAAAAGATAGTAGCCAATAACAATACCATATTGTTTATTTGTTGAATAGCAACGGTTTCAAGAATTCAGCAGAAGATATAAGTTATATGACAGATACATTTAATCCTAAATATATTTGTAATGAAGACAAATATTACCATATATATGGTGTTTAATTACATTGTTCTATAAATCTGGTAAACGTGAGACTTTAGAAATTGTGTGTGTGTGTATATGTACATGAATACATGTAAATATATTCATAGACACACATATATACACATACACAAACATAGTCACATATATATTATATATTTGTAATTGTGCAGAATATGAAGTGAGGAAGTTTATTGTATTCACAAATTGAGTACTCAGTTAATATTTCATAGATTTATTAAATAATTTTACTTTATGATATATATTAGCAAGTTCCCTGTGCTTCTTATGTAACATATTTTGAAGATTAAATGTAGTAAAGGATATAAAGCACTTTTTTAAAATTATACTTTAAGTTCTAGGGTACATGTGCACAATGTGCAGGTTTGTTACATATGCATGCATGTGCCATGTTGGTTTGCTGCACCCATTAACTCGTCATTTGCATTAGGTATTTCTCTTAATGCTATCCCTCCCTCCTCCCCCCTCCCCCCACCGCACGACAGGCCCTGGTGTGTGATGTTCCCTGCCCTGTGTCCAAGTGTTCTCATTGTTCAATTCCCACCTATGAGTGAGAACATGCGGTGTTTGATTTTCTGTCCTTGTGATAGTTTGCTGAGAATGATTGTTTCCAGCTTCATCCATGTCTCTACAAAGGACATGAACTCATCCTTTTTTGATGGCTGCATAGTATTCCATGGTGTATATGTGCCACATTTTCTTAATCCAGTCTATCATTGATGGACATTTGGGTTGGTTCCAAGTACTTTTTGTATGTCTGGTACTCATGGTATGTGCTCAAAGATTCAGAGAAGTTACAGCCCTCCAATGTGAGTCTGGTAGTCACAGATGCGTAATTATGAGGATAGTGTGCCTAGGATGAAGGGAATGGTAGAGAGGAGGCAGAAAAGAAATGCCCTGAGGGTCCAGATTGGAAGAGGATTGCGTGGAGAGGACTTTTCATTTCAAGAACAAGAGAACAAGAGTAGAAGGAGCTCAGCCTGAAAGTATTCCCAATCAAGGACCTCACCAACCGACTGCCCATGCCAGGGACAGTTGGCCATCCCACAGTCTAAGAGAAACTAATGGGCACACACTGTAAAATGTAATAGGAGTTTAATGTAAATGGGTGTCTAGACTTTGGAACTTGGGCGTATACCACTAAAGATGTTAACCTAAGGAAAGTATAGAGTTATCAGTAATAACATGTCAGTTTGTTTCTTGTTTGGTTGCTTGGTTTGCTTTTAGAGAATAGGATAGACTGCTTGCTATGCACATGTTAGAAGCCTGGTAGTTGCTGACTGGCACGCAGTATAGCACGGTGGTTAAAAGTCATGCCCTGGGTCAACTTACTAGCTGCTTTTCTTACTGTCCGTGTGATCTGTGTCAACTTACCCAAACTTTCTATGCTTTAGTTTCTTTAATTTATAAAACATGTGCAACAGCACTTGTCTCCTACAGCTGTTTCAAGGACTAGCTGAGTTTACCTGAGTAAAATATCTATAGATAATAAGTTCCCAATAAAAACTGTTACATTAAAATCATTTAATTCAGGTCTGGAGAAAAACAAACTTGGAAAATACCAAAACTGAAAGGGGAAAAGCAGGATGAAAAACTAAGAGAAAAGAAAGGGTTAGAGTTGATGGAGGACCAGGATAATGCAGGGTCTCTGGTCCCCAGAGAGTATAGAATAGAAAGGAAAAACCTGTTATACAAACAGTGTCAAATACTGTATTAGACCAGTCTCACATTGCTATAAAGAAATACCTGGGGCAGGTGCGGTGGCTCACGCCTGTAATCCCAGCACTTTAGGAGGCTGAGGCGGGCAGATCATGTGAGGCCAGGAGTTCAAGACCAGTCTGGCTAACATGAGGAAACCCCGTTTCTACAAAAAATACAAAAAATTAGCCGGGTTGGTGGTGGGTGCCTGTGATCCCAGCTACTCAGAAGGTTGAGGCAGCAGAATCGCTTGAACCTGGGAGGCGGAGGTTGCAGTGAGCCGAGATCGTGCCATTGCACTCCAACTTGGGCAACAAGAGTGAAACTCCGTCAAGAAAAAAAAAAAGAAAGAAAGAAAGAAAAGAAAGAAAGAAAGAAAGAAAGAAAGAAAGAAAGAAAGAAAGAAAGAAAGAAAGAAAGAAAGAAAGAAAGAAAGAAAGAAGAAAGATCTGAAACTGGGTAATTTATAAAGAAAAGAAGTTTTATTGGCCATGGTTCTGTAGGCTGTACAGAAAGCATGATGCTGGCATCTGTTCAGCTTCCAAAGAGGCTTCAGAACACTTACAATCATGGAATAAGGAAAGAGGGAGCTGACACGTCTTATTTGGCAGGAGCAGGAACAAGAGGCAGGGCAGGGAGATGCCACTCACTTTTAAACAACAAGATCTCGTGAGAACTCCCTCATTATGACGAGAACAGCACCAAGAGGATGGTGCTAAACATTCATGAAAAACTGCCCCCATGATCCAATCACCTCTCACCAGGCTTCACCTCCAACATTGGGGATTACCAGTCAACAGGAGATTTGATGGCGACAAAGATTAAAACTATATCAAATACTAAAATTTAAAGATTAAAAACTGAAATCAGAAAAACAATAAGCCAACTAGAAATTTATTAAAAAAAGAATACAACATATTGCTTGAAAAGAGTTCTTATTCTGTGTCACTTCCATATAAAACATTTTTTAATTGGCATGAATATTTAGAGTTAAATAAATATTAGTGTGGTTAAGGGTTTCTGTACTTTATATTTTTCCTTATTTGTTTATAGTGCCTTTTGTCTAATTTTCTTTCTTTCCTATTAACTTTAAAGATTCTGTTGGTTCTTGTATCAATAGAGAGTTTTAATAGTTTTATGAATTGGTAAGTTCTCTACTAATGGGTGGTGAGAATGATTCATCTTTAACTCCAAATTCAAATAATATCAAGAGACAGTGTTACAAATGGTGCATGATGATTATAGCCTTTGTTTCAGTGTTAAACTAGTGGCACTTCATTAATTTTTAAAGGGATTCAATTTGCCGATTACGTAATTTATAGAATCATCTTACTTTTGGTTTCCTGAGAAGGCCAAAGTACTCTGCATACTCCTTTCTGTTTAGCTTATTTTTCCATGTTTCTCCATGAAATAAAACCACATTTGAAAATAACTTAAGATCAGTATTGTCAAGTGTTTGAAATTTTTAGGGGTCTTTAGTTTTAAATACCTCCATGGAAAAAGAAAGCACGGGATATGGAATTGAACTTATCAGAACTCAAACAGATTTCTGTTACTAGCTCTCTGTGGCCTGGGCAAGTCACCTAAACTCTATAAAATCCTTTTTTAGCATGTGTAAAATAGGAATTTTGATAAATGTAACATTTAAGTGTATTATGATATGTGATCACTAAATGAAAACTTTTGTTGTAAGTATTTTATGGGAATAATGACTAAGGATTAGCATTCTTGATATTTAAAAGGCTCACAAATTGGATAAGAAAAACATCAATATATCACTAAATAAACAAAAGCTAAAAAGAGATTATTCAGTTAGTAATTTTATAATTAGCGTATGTATATAAAATATTTAACATCACTATTTAACACGTAAAAAAGTAAAAAACACAGTGATAAACTATCTTATATTCATTAAGGTAGGTAAATTTTAAGATAATAATAAATGGAATAGAAAAAATGTGGAGTTCTATTCTATACCAACCCTGAATTATATTATTCATAATTTTACCTATTTTTAATCAATGTATATTCAGACTCATATTCTGCCTTTTAAAAACAATTTGAAAATAATACATATTATTTATATCAGCTATAAAATACTCTATATGATTATTCTATCTCAAGTTACCTAGCTTTCCCTTATTGATGAAAATTTAGATGTTCCCAGTTTCAGTTGATTATGAATAGTGGTAGATTGAAGCAATGAACATATTGGTGCATGTATTACCACCTTTAAGGCTAGTTATTTCTATAATAATGCAGATTCCATGATTGGGAAGATGGAGTTTGTGAATCAAAGACATTATTCTATTTTTACTTAAAAAAGATTGTGTTGCCACATTGTCTCACAAAATGATACAGTGACCACTTCTTCCAACTAGAAAACTTTCCTGCTTGGCTACCACGGTGCCACCCACTCTCACGGGTTTCTTTCTCTCTCACTTGGCATTCCTTTTCTTTTTCCTCTAAATAGATATTAGACATTGGTATGTCCCCTCAAGTCTTGGAAAACACTTGTTTCACTAGATCCTCCTGTCTAATCTCATCTTTCAGTCCCATTCAGCTACTGATGACTCCTAAATTGATGTCTTAATTTCTTCTTCCTGAGACCCAAACTCATCTTTACAACCGATTTGGGATCTTGACCCCTCAAGTTAAGACTCAAATGCAACTCCTAATTTTCATCCCCAAATCTCTTTCTCTAACTTTTTTTTTTTCCATTTCAGGAATTGCTACTAACTCACTTTAAGTTTCTCAACTCTGCATGTCTAGAAGTCAGCCTTGATTCCTCCTTTTCACCTGCCATTGTCGCCAGGAGCTCTCACCCTAAAATCCAGTCTGTCAGGATGTTCTGAGAATTCTCTCATCTACCCACCTCTTGGTACATCCACCTCAGGCCAGCTCACTCATTATTTTCACTGTTCTCTGTTACTGTTGGAATATCCATACAACTTATTCTTGATGTAGCAGTTATAGTGGTATTTTCTTCACCAAGAAAAACAAAGTTCATGTTGTAATTTGATTGGAAGATGCTAAATAGATATTTCAAGCAGTGCTCATTGAGATATGTAGAGCATCTCATACTTTCTGAATTAAAAGAATATGTACAGTGTACATAATATTTGGTCAGAGACCCTAAGACTGGTAAGTTTTATGTTTTTTTTGAGTGGTAAATTAGTTAATACAAAGCAGGTGTTCGTTTATAGCTTCATGTAGGAAAATTCAATGTCCTATAAAAATAAATTTTATAAGCACTGTAGCTATCACGAAGTTAATGTTACGTTTTGAGGAATTAATAAAAAATTATATAGTTAGCAATAGAATATTTAATCTCTTGTTCCTATAGTATATATAAGTAAATATAAAGGAAAATGGAAAAAATAGACAAAACATATAGACTTTTAAAAACTCAGACATTTGTCCCACCTTCCCCTGTTTTTAATAACACTGGTTGTTTTGTTCCTACAGTGTCTGAGTATTAAGTATTTTCTAATGAGACCTTTTGTGAATTAGATGGTTAACAAAACAGTGAAAACATTACTTATCAAAATGCTAATACATATTTAAATATAAATATACTTATTTTATTAAGTATATTTAAACATGAACATACTTATTCTTAAGTATATTTGAACATAAACATACTTATTTTTAAGTATATTTGAACATAAACATATTTATTCTTAAGTATGCTTAATTATACTTATTTAAATTATACTTAATTTAAATAAACTTAAGTATAATTAAGCATACTTAAAGTATATTACTTTAAAAAAGTATACCTAAGTATACTTATTTAATATATTAAATATTACATATATTAAATATATATTATTAAATTAATATAAATATTAAATATATTAAATATATATTACTAATATATAAAAACATATTTAAGTATAAATATACATATTAAGTATATTTAAATATAAATATACGTATTCTTAAGTATATTTAAATAGAAATATACGTATTCTTAAGTATATTTAAATAGTTGAGACATATTATATCTTCTAATTAGGTTTCTAATAATAGTTTCAAAAACTATGACATGTTTTCTTCCCATTTTTTTATGGCTGAATCAAAATGTTGAGATTTATAACTTGGACCCCCTATTTTATAATGTCACACAAACATATTTTTTAAAATTGTACTTTAAGTTCTGGGATACATGTGCAGAACATGGAGGTTTGTTACATAGGTATACATGTGCCATGGTGGTTTGCTGCACCCGTTAACATGTCATCTACGTTTTAAGCCCCACACGCATTAGGTATTTCTCCTAATGCTCTGTCTCCCTCAGCCCTCTCAACCCCTGACAGGCCCTGGTGTGTGATGTTCCCTTTCCTGTGTCCATCTGTTCTCATTGTTCAGCTCTCACTTATGAGTGAGAATATGCGGTGTTTTGTTTTCTGTTCCTGTGGTAGTTTGCTGAGAATGATGGTTTCTGGCTTTATCCATGTCCCTGCAAAGGACACAAACTCATTCTTTTTTATGGCTACATAGTATTCCAAAATGTATATGTGACACATTTTCTTTATTCAGTCTATCATTGATAGGCATTTGGGTTGGTTCCAACTCTTTACTATCATAAATAGTGTTGCAACAAACATATGTGTGCATGTGTATTTATAGTAGAATGATTGATAATCCTTTGGGTATACACCTAGTAATGGGATTGTGGGTCAAATGGTATTTCTGGTACTAGATCCTTGAGGAATCGCCACACTGTCTTCCACAATGGTTGAACTAATTTACACTCCCACCAACAGTGTAAAAGCATTCCTATTTCTCCACATCCCCTTCAGTATCTGTTGTTTCCTGACTTTTTAATGATCACCATTCTAACTGGTGTAGTTGGTATCTCACTGTGGTTCTGATTTTAATTTCTCTAATGATCAGCTATCATGACTTTTTACATATGACAAGCATATCTTTATAACTAGGTTTGATTCTAGTCCAGTATGCTTTTTGTTATAATATGTTACTAAAATCTCAGACAGGAAATGCAATTCTATTTCGGGGAATTAAAATTAGTGATGTGGAGCTCATAAAGATGTGGGAAAATTTTTAGGGTAATAGAAGATATCGTCCCTATTAAGGTGTACAAAGAATTTTGAACCTGTTTTTTTTTGTTTGTTTTTGTGTTTTTTTGTTTTTTGTTTTTAAATTTGGTTTGCAACTATTTTCTCTACATTGTTATTTTAGCCCATTGCTATGTCAACCAGTCTCAGCTTGCCCTATGGGGGAAAAGAAAGCCTATTAAAGAAATGATTTAAAAGAAGAATTGATGTCTGTGTATATGAATGTAACACTTTCAGAAGATTGCACTAAAAACAACTATATTTACAAGGCTTATCTGTCGTGTGTGTGTGTTGTGTGTGTGTGTGTACTTATCCCAGTGTTGTCAATGTTGTTTCTCTACTCATTCAGAGCCTTGTGAAGTGGGACTGCTATATATATTCTAAGTTAATATCAAAACACACCCACAATGTTTTTGGTGAAATTGTTTCATGTTGCCAAGTATACATACACCAAAAATCTCCCCTCTTTATCAAAACAGATACTATAGTTACAGTAGTTAGTCATTGAAGTCACTGGCTGTGTGTGCCATTCACCTTCATAGGAATCAGAGGAGTTGTAAGAATGAACTTGAGAACTGCATAATGCTTGCCATCCAGGAACTAGGGTTAGGATTGGAATAAATAATGTGTGTACAAAGTGCTAGCCAACGAGAAGGGAATCACGCACTATGCATGAGTCATGGGGGAGATAAGAGCACTCATAAAAGGCATTTGAGATCTTAAAGAATTTATTTACTATATTTAACCATATCGATCTTGAGAACAATTCCCTTATATTTCTTCCTAAAAAATGAACTAAAGCAGATAAAGCCTTTATAACCTATGCTTTCAAGTATATGAAATTACTCTATCAAAGTCTGAGACCAAGTGTACAAATATGAAAAGTGGAGATACAAAGCAATTTTCCACTTACTGCAAGTCAGAAGCAATATCTCTCTCGATGATCATGAGATTTTACTTGAAAATGACCTCATCTTTTTGTACTTTCGTGTATTAGGTAGACCTAGCTCGAAAATCATTGTATAGACAATACATTTTCCTTATATTGTTGCACAGATCATTGGCAATTTTGCATCATTGAATGCAACATTGTATCTCAAAAATTTGCATATATAAATTAAATATATCACTGCACACACAGCAAACAAATTTGTATATATTGTTTTGCATCTATTTGTATACACCATTGACATTATCACCTGTCTAATAATAGATTTTGCTAATGCACAGATAATATGCACATTTCTTTTTTGCTATTCTGCATTTTTTTCTAGTGATGTCTTTTAGAGCTGAGCCTCTGCCCCAGAAAATAATGAAGCTTCAGTAAGAGTCCCTGAGGCAGATGGTATGGAGATGTTACTTGCATCCCTAATTATTTTGTTAATAAACAATAAACTATATTTAGTTACTAGTTGGAAGATTTTCATTTTGTAAATGTGCCTCTGATGCTTTTCTTTCTTAAGTGAATGAAACAGTAATAAATAACTAAAGCTTTTTTTGCACAAAATGCTAGATAGAGACTGGGTTTTGAGACTCTATTTTTAAATTCACTGAATGTTAGCCACTTAGCTAAAAGCCACTATGCGAGTCAAAGGAATATCCTACTGTAATCAGTTACATCTAAATTCTTAACATTTCTACTTTGAATTGTGGATGCTCTCAGCCAGCTTCCCGGGTCCCTTTGAAGCAGGCCTGTGCCAAGATTCCCCACCTCTCCTGGGTAACTAAGCAAGTCCTTTCTCATTCCCAGCTCATCAGAATACCCCGTCCACTCACTCTGCTGACCCACATAAGCCGATTGCTCCCTGATGTATGGAGATGTGATTGTGATAATGTTCACAGGAAGGGATGTGCTAATGCGTGAGTAATAACTGGAGCCCAGTAAAACTTGTTAAGACAGAATTCTAAGCAGAATTCCACACTCCTTTCCTAGTGTGAACCACTCGGAGTGCTAGAGTTTTAATACAATCCAAGGATTTCTCCAAGATAATGTTGATGACTTAATTTTATGAGGATTTTATTTATGTAAACAATCAAATAATTTTTAAGAATACACCCCCCCACACACACACACACTTGAGTGAGAATACCTGCATAAAATAAATTAAGCCAAGAATAAAATCTAGAATAAATACAATAACTGCTCTGGAGAAGTCTTCTAATTCTGCTCTACTGGAGATACAATGAGAACCACTAACTTGATTAAGGAGATTTTTTTCAATTATAATTCAATTTGCCTTATGTAATCTCTGTCTTTCTTATATGTATGCAACTGGACCCAAGAATTTTCCCTCTTGTTTCAGGGATCCTATTTCCTGGATGTAATTAATTAATATATTCATTTTTTACTTTATTCTTATATTCATTTTATAGATGTTTATTGAGTGCCTATTATGTCCAGAGAACCATGCTAGGCAGTGGTTATTAAATAATGAATTTAAGTCATTTCTTGACTTAAAAAATGGGCAATCTTAAGAAATTTGCTACAAATTCTATGATTTAATTGATTTCCTTATTGATACCCATCCCTTAATCTTCCCTCTCATAGAGGGGCAATTTGATAACTTATATCACTGTTGTATGTTTGAGCTTTGAAGCGTTTTGTAGTCTATACACTTACATTCTGCACCTTCACCGAGTAATATTCCTTGTGAGCTGCATGGACAAGAATGTTTTTACTTTTTTTTTTTTTATTTTGGAGAGAGTAACATCTGGAGAATGATGACATTTTCTGTGCAATGCCACTGAATGGGCACTTAGCTTGGGAAGCCAAGAAATTATGTCTGATTAACTATGCTCTTTCCAAGATTCCGCAGACTTTACTAAGAATGCATGCCAGGGACGAAAGAATACAAAGTAAAGCAGTAAATTTGCACCCAGAAAATTGACATAACTTTACATTTCTTTGCAACGTTGATATTTGCCTTCAACTGATGAAGGCTTTGATCTTGATTTCAGTTAGAAATGCAGTGAACAAAGAGATACTAGGGACTACATACACCATGAAGCTCCTCAGGCTTCCTTACAAGGGAGAACTACATAGCAGCTTCCAAAGAGTTGCAAAGAAGAACATGACTTCAATGACTTTGACTGGATTACATTATTATTTGCTTTATTTTTATCACACGTAAGACTTCATTTCTGTGAACAAAATATACGACATATCTGGTTTTCCATATGATAAAATCTTTAGTTAAAGATTTTTTTGTACATTCCTTAAATGAATAAATTGGATTCTCAAGTATAAAAAAATCATAACAATTGCTTATAAAATATTCTAAAAGAAACCCTGAGTAGCTGGCATGTAGAAGTGCTCTATAAATATTTGCTGAATGAATGAACCAGGAGAGATATTCACAGTAAATAAGGAAATGACCAGACTCATTAAAAATAAAAATTATATATAGTCAAGTGTTACTTAGCAATGATATAAATAACATCCCCCCTATATTAATAAAACAGATGAACCAAAACTGAAAATCAGCCAATAAGAAATAAAATCCACTTGATAGCTTTGCTAATGATTGTAACATAATAGCTTGCATTTTAACTTTCATTTTAAATAAAATTAAAGAACACAGTCCAACCTCCCAAATTATGTAAATTTTTCTTCTAAAACCATTCTGATAACTAGCTTTCACTTGAATATCTCCAGTAGCGAAGAGCTCATTACTTTTGTGGGAATCCATTCTGTTGGTAGTAATAGCTATTCTAATGCTTTAAAAATATTACATTCATATCTGACTACCTGTAAGTTCCTTTTAGAAAAAGTTTAATTTAGAAAAAGAAAAATACTACCACCTGAGATAACACACACAAAAGTGTATTTTCTCTTGGCCACAGTATTTTCAGGACATTAAAAAAATAAGACCATACATCATTTACACTGTTTAGTAAGTGAGCTTTAAAATTACAGGTAACGTAAATGTTCAAGATGTTCTAATCAGACCTAATTCTCGCTATATTACATTAAACTTGTATACATGTCTAATGTAGAACATTGTGTGTGAAATAATGTAAAATAAGAGTATATTTGTTTTTATACTCTGGCTCAGGCTAGCCTCTGTGTGTATCACTGTGGCTTCTGTGTGGAGCAAGAACGTAATCAAACTTAGATTTGCATTCACATTCGTTTCACTGTTATCTAGGCTTTATGTAGTTTTAAGCAGCTGTATAGCTTTTGGGTCTGCTTTTCATTTTTCTTGTCTCTTATAATCTTAAGGTAATATTTGACATTTTAAAAACAAATTAACATCCTTAAACCAAGTATCTTAAAACATAATTGTTGTGAAATTCCCTGAAAATAATTTATATATTTTTAAAATATATGAAACTAAACAACTTGCTGTAAGTCTGTTTCTCACAACTGACACTCGGTGCTTTACCTGTGAAGTGATGAACATATATACAGAAGCCTCAGCTAGACAGATTTTCTTTTGTTTGTCTAATTGCCAGAATGTTAATGATTTTCATAATGCCATTTATGGAAAAAAAAAAAAAAAGTTCCAGTAACTTTTGTTAGTGTAGTGTGCAGAACCACTGAAGGAACAAACATATTGAATAAGCTTATAATTTTTCTTTTGTGGACTGCCTGTTAAAATGTTTTACCCAATTTTTATTAGGTTTACTGAGTGTTTCTTATTGATTTGTGGAGCTTGTTAATACATTAACAAAAATGAATATTTTCGTTATATGTTTAGAAATATCTTCTCTCAATCTATAGTTAGCCATTTAACTCTCTTATTAATGCCTTGTGATAATCAATGTCTAATTTTACTGTAACTGAATTTATATTTTCCTTTTTAGCTAGTACATTTTGAGTCCTGTTTAAAAAATCCTTCCCAACCACAAAAAGATGCTGTATGTTATCTTCCAGAAACGTTTACAATCTGATCTACACGTTTTGACCTTGATTTTTGAGTATAGTGTGGGGCAGAACCACTTTCTAGAGCAATTTATTGGGGAGGAAAGAGACAGTCATTTTTGAAAAAGGAAACAAGAAGAGCTTGTGGATTGCTGGCAATGATTTCTTTATAGATCTGGGTGGCTGTTACACTGTTATGTTCATTTTGTGATAATTCCTGATACTACCTACTTATAATCTTGTAATTTGTTAATTTGTATATATATATATAAAGACTTTATCAAAATGCATGAAAAACATTTAATATTATATTTCAAATATAATATTCTACTTAGATGTCATAATTTTAACCCTATGTATTATTCATAAAGTAAGGTTACATAATTCTTTCTAAGCATTAGATACCTTTAATTATGAAGGTGATAAAGTATTTCTTCAAAATGAGTATGTTAGTTCATTGTTGATGTTAAAAAAATTTGTGCTGTTATAGGTTCAGGTTTCCAGCCAGTCAAAAACATTTTCATCATTAATCAGTTTGTTATCCTATTAGGTTTCTTTTCCAGGTTTATATAATTGACAAATTTCATAAGCATGTTTTTCATGCCTTAGAGAATAAAAATATTAAAAATGACAGTGTACAGGACGAAAGCCTGTGGTACATCATTAGAGAGCACTCTTCAAGCTGACATCACCATTAATCAACGTATTTGGCAATGATTATTAGCCATTTTTTAATTTACCTAAAACTGTTATCTCTCAGCCCACATTTTACTATTTTACATTTTCCAGATATTTTGTCAAATGCTTTGCAATAATTAAAATTGAAGATACGTCTGTGGAATTTAATCTGTTCTATTAAACAAGGGCTCAATTTAAAAAAAGGAAATCCTTATAACCTACCACTGTTGCCTCCTCTATCACCAGAGCCCTTTCATCCTTTTTCCTAAATATTTACAACTCACGTGCTAGACTTTAAAGAAGATCTTTCTTGTTATATTTCCCAGATGTACCAACTTCATTGTTTTTAAAATTTATGGTATTTGGTTTTTGACTATCTTTCCTTTTTTGGCAGTTCCTTTAATAAATATTCAAGAAAGCTAAGATTACATTTATGGATAATGCAGTCCTTGGGGTTATAATCTGAATTCGAATGCTTCAAAAAGTTAAGGGCATGGTCCAGGCGTGGCGGCTCAGCCTGTAATCCCAACACTTTGGGAGGCTGAGATGGGTAGATCATGAGGTCAAGAGATGGAGACCAGCCTGGTCAACATGGTGAAACCCTGTCTGTACTGAAAATACAAAAATTAGCCGGGCATGGTGGTGTGTGCCTGTAATCCCAGCTACTCGGGAGGCTGAGGCAGGAGAATCGCTTGAAACCAGGAGGCGGAGGTTGCAGTGAGCCAAGATCGTGCCACTGCACTCCAGCCTGGTGCCAGAGTGAGACTCCATCTCAAAAAAAAAAAAAGAAGAAAAAAAGAAAAGGGTAAAACCACTTTGTCTGTCTTATTATGTCTTAGCTTCTCTCGGGAGGTGTTTATCTATACTCAGTTAGTAGTTTTGCTACTCCTAGAATTATTGAAACTGTTTTCTTTGTTGGTAGAAATGGGCGACAAACAATACTATTTTCCTGTCATTAAATAGTATCTGATAGTATTATATCTTCTTTCTTCTGTGTTGCTTAAAAAATAGCTTTCAAGCGCTTTTGTTTCAACCTTATTTATGTAAGTATTTATTTATCAATATTTTAGGAATGATTGGGCCATGCCAATTTTCCTGTTCTAGTTTATAGCAGATGTTGATTAATGGATATAGTCTTCTTCCCTGGCTACTCTAATCAATAAATATCTACACTTGGTTGAAGCATATTTATCCGCTTCTCATAGATCACATGACCTCCTTGCAGATGTTTATCCCCCACTGCAAATAAAATCTGAGCTCATTAACGAGTTCCTTTTGGCACTTCTTAAGATGCCTGTTACTGCTTTTGTATCAATTGGATACTTCTCCATTGTAGGTTTAAACTCATGTTACATAGTATTTTCAATGTTCAGAAGGTCTTAAAATTCATGGTGTCATGTCTTTTTTAGTTTTGAATAAAAATTAGTTTTTCAAATATTTATATTCTATGTATTGGTCTTAGTCTAGAACTTCTCTTAGACTTACCCTAGAAGCTTCCAATTTACCCCCAATGTCTGTTAACTACTGCAAATTTTAACAGGTTTACTGATGTATAATTGATATACATTTATATATATATTTATATATAGTACAATTTTTATATAGTGGTAAATTTTATATATGTACATGTTAATGTATATCAATTATACATTATATGTTTAGATATTTAATCTAATATATTAATATCAATACCAATATATTTATTACATATTTTATATATAAATTATATGATTTATAAGTATGTATATGTATGTGTGTGTGTGTATATATATGTCAACATGGAAACATTACCTTTTAGCTCACTAATTATTTATTTTCAGGCTGGAGTGCAGTGGTGCAATCTCAGCTCACTGCAACCTCCACCTCCTGGGTTCAAGTGATTCTCCTGCCTCAGCCTCCCGAGTAGCTGGGATTACAGGCACCCGCCACCACGCCCAGCAAATTTTTCTACTTTTTTTTTTTAGTAGAGATGCCGTTTCACCATGTTAGGCTGATCTCGAACTCCTGACCTCAAGTGATCCACCCGCCTCTGCCTCCCAAACTGCTGGGATTACAGTTGTGAGCTACCGTGCGCAGCCTAGCTCACTAATTATTTCTTAGATTATATAGAATTGGTAACTTTTCCTCTGATGAGTTTATTTTCCTATCAGTAACTAAATTTTGCATTTCTAAAACTACTTCATGGTTCTTTTTAGTATTCATCTATAAATGTTTTATTTTTCCCTGTTGTAACTTATAATTACTGCTATTTTTAATGAATAGCATTACCTATTTTATATTTTTGAGAGGATAGAGCCTATTTATCTCCACTAGCCCTCAATTGCTATTACTTTTGGAGCTAATTGGTGTTGAACTTTTGACTTTACTGACTTCGTGGCATTGGGTTTTGTTCCTGTCATTTGAAATTTTCATTTGCATGTTCTTCTTGACAGTCAGTCTCTCTCTTTCTGGTCTCTCTCTCTTTCTCTCTTCCTATCTCTTCTCGTCTCCCTTGTTTTTGTGCTTTATCATTATGGGACTTTCTCTACTCAAGTCCCAGAATGTCCAGTCTGAAACTGTACCTTACATTACTGGCCCGATGCCTGTGCCTGGCAGTGTTATTATTATTATGTGTCTGGTCACCAAGCCAGTGAATGCCTTTACTCATCTCAGATATGCCTATTTGCTAACTTCTTTGGGCATACAGCCTCATATAATCCGTATGTTTAAGTGAGTAATCAGCTTTCTTCAGTCTCTTTTCACAACCGGGTTAGCCTAGGGCCAGTCTTGGTTTGCAACCTTGAAGCAAGCTTTCTGTCGCTGATACACACAGGAAATTTACATCACCAATATTCCATAGTAGCCAAATGCCCAAATGCCTTTGTATGTCCCCAGATCTGGACTCTAGCTGGCGTTGGCTTCAACCCTACTCATTGCTTTGCATGTTTATTGCATTTCTTGTGCGTGGAGATGCTTATCTTATTTTTTGATCCTCGCTATGTCTTTTCAATTTTCTTCTTATCTATCTTATCTAAAAATACAGTGTATTTGAAGCAGAAGGGGGTCTCAAAGCCTGAACTCATAATGCAGTTTTGCCTGGAGTCTCCTTTTCAATTTATTCTTTTCATCTGATACATATTTCTCAGCCAGTTATTAAAGGTAGTTCTAACCCTAATTGATTTTTTTTTCACTATATATTTTTGCTAAATTAGAATCCAGGCTTATAGGCTCTGGTGGTGTTAAAACCACCAACTTGAGGGCTGTGTTTCTTCAGGAGCCATTTATCACTACAACAGAAGCTCCATGGCCTCTCTAAACCCCCCACAAAATTCCTCTTTTCTCTGACTTACTGAGTTACAAATTACAAAGCAAAAATAACTCATATGAGTCTAGAGTATTAGTTTCATCAATTTATTCAGATTCTCTAATGCATCACTCTAGGAACCCACATAGAATGGACAGGTAGAATACAAACACTAAATCTTTACAGCATACATGTGCACACACCACATACTACACACATGCAAATACACAGGGGGAGGAATATCTGTGTATGTGTGAGAAAGAAGAGTGAAGAAGGAAAGACACACAGAGGATGGGGGGTGGGAAAGGGAAGAGAGAACACAGAAGGGGAGAGAGTAGGGAAAGGAAGATACGGCATTGTTATTGTTCCGAGACTAGCAAGAATTCTCCAACAAGTACACATCTTTCAAGTTACTTCAACAATACACGAGTTATTTGCTAGATGTTTTAGGTAATATTATCTCTAGGTAAGAGTTCTTCTTAGGAACTGAGAGTTTATGACTATTCATTCTCCACCTCTTCCAACTCCTCTTTGACGTCCAACCACTTTCTCTGAGCTACTACAATACATTGGGAACTCTTTTGCCCTCTTATACACCACATTCCAGAGGTTGTTGGGATGAAAGAGGTATCATTATTAATCCCTGGATCAATAGAGGTTACACATTTCACAAGCCAAGTAAACAAAGTAATAAACTTCGCCAAATTACATTGCTTGATAGATCAAAGAGAAAAAGGGAACTTTTCATCGATCTTTCCACCATGTTCCTCATGAAAGACTGACTTTTGCCCTCCCCTTGAGGTTACCCACTATAGTATTCTCTCCACTTATATTTCTGCTAAGAAATACATTTTGACTTATATTTCTCCTGATTTTCAATTTTTGCTTTCCTTAAAATTGACAGTAAATTCTATTTTGCTAAAAGTAATGAGATAAATGGGAGTAAGCAGCTGTACGTTAATTGCTTGCTTGCTGAAAGACTGGAATGTAGCAAAAAATAGGTCACTTCAGACAATTTATTCTGGAGCATTCATTAGCAAAACAGAGGAAATATTCTAAGTTTCCTCAATCAATCAGCTATTTTCTCACCTGCTACCTCATTGTGTTAATTGCTTGTTGACTTTAGTTCACTGAATCACCCTGTTGTTTTTGGTAATACATAGGTAGAACTCTCTATGAAATTGGCTATAAAATTTCTTCAAGGTTTGGAACTGTATATCTAACAGGTAAGAAAACATATTTGTTATCCCTCAATAACTGAGTATATTGTTGTCCCCAAAATTAGCCTATAGCTCTCCAAAATTTTATGGAATTCTAGGTAAAATAGGAAGATGAATGATATATGACAATAAGGAATATTATATACTGACACTACAATAGGAAAAAACAGATTACAAAGCAGGTATAACTAACTCATTGTTCGTGAACAGATTATCAGGAAGTGGTCCCAAGAGGGACTGCAGACTAGAATCTCCAGGATACAAATCCTGAGATGAAAAATAGCATCTAGGAAGTTAATTAGGAGTGTGTGGGGGATGGAAACCTGTGGAAGAGAAAGGAATGAAACAGAAATTAGTCACAGGGAGGAGTTCAGGTGAAATGCAGTTTCAGTGAAGTCTTTGACCAATCCCTGCAGGGAGCTCTGGGACTGTGAAGACACCTCAGAGTTTCCACAGGGTGGGGCAGGGTATTGGCTCTTTATAGCCCCAGGTTGACCAGTCGTTACATTTGCACAACCCCATGAAGGTATATCATCTACAGGTGCCTCTTTTTAACCCAGTAAATTCCTGAAGAGGAATTACAGCTAAGTACTGTATCATAGAAAAAAACATTCTTGTAAAAGTGTGAATTGAAGAGGTGAGAATAGAGACTGAGAAGTAGTTACAGCATTTGCACATATATTCTATAGACACCACACATATAACCTATGCAAACACAAACACTAGATACTTAAATTTGTCCAAATATTTTGTGAGATATGATTTCGATATAGTGAAAGGTACAGATTTTAAATTTGTATATACTTTTTTTTTTTTAAGAGATTGATCTTGGGCAGGGATCGACAAACGTCAACCCTCTGTCCAGCTACAAGATTTTGTTAATAACACTTCATTATAACATGGCCACACTCTTTTGTTTATGTACTGCTCTTCATACTATAATAGAATTTGGCAGTTTTAACAGAGGTAGTATGGTCTATAAAGCCAAAAATATTCAGTATTTAACCTTTTACAGAAAATGGTTGCTAACCTTTCGTCTAGGGTTTGCTATTTTCAAATAATACCACTTCATGTGTAAAGTAAGACCACAGCATAACATATTTACTGTCCAGACTCCTATACTTTGTACTATTTGAGTTGCATATTTTAATTCCACATTTATTATAAACCCTGTCATTCATCATTACTGTTTTTAAACACTAAATTATCTGTTAATGAAATTTAAAAACCTAAACAAATATTTTATATGTACTTAACATGTTTAGCATTTTAAGCATTCATTTCTTCATGTAAATATCAGTTTCCAAATGGTAAAACTTCCCTTAAGGTGAAAAAATTATATTTTTATAGTATACATATATGAGTGATGAATTCTCCCAGGTTTGTCTTGAATAATCCTTTTTTTTTATATTTAAAAGATATTTTTGCTGGACATAGAATTTCAGGTTGCCAGCTTTTTTTTCATCATGTCTGATAGGTCATTTCATTGTCATTTGGTTTGCATTATTTCTGCTGAGAAGTTGTAACCCTGTGAATACTTTTAAGATTTTCTCTTTAGCATTGTCTTTCAGCAAATAATTATATCGTGCCTTATTGTATTTTGCCTTGTATCTCTCCTGCCTGGAATTCAATCAGCTTCTCACATATCTGGGTTTATGTATTTCAACCATTATTTCTTCAAACATATTTTATTCTGACCCAATCTCTGTCTTCTCTGCTTTTAGTACTCCATTTGCATGCTTCTTAGGGCAGTTATCAGTGTCTCAGAACTTACTGGAATACTGTTTAATTTTAAGCCTTGTTTTTCCTCTCTGAGCTTCATTTAGATGTCTTCTATGGCCCTACATTCTAGTACAATGATGTTTTTCTTCTATGTCTCATCTGCTGTTAAGCCCATCCATTAAATTATCTATTTCAGATGTAATTTTTAGTCCTAAAATTTCCATTTTGTTCTCTTTTTTTGCTTTTCTCCTTCAACATTTCACATCTTTTAAAAATGTTTATAGGTTTTATTTTAGAAAATAGGATTAATAATTACTATTTTAAAGTCCTGGTCTGCTAATTTCATCATTTCTGTTATTTTGGGGGTACATTTCTATTGATTTTTTTTCCTCTGGTTCTAAGACATATTTTCCTGCTTCTCCAAATGTCTAGTATATTTTTGAATTTATATACTTGACATCATGGATGCAATGTTGTTCAGTTTCTAAATGTTTATGGCTTTCCTTAATGGAGTGTTGAGTTTTGGTCAATCAAAGAATTAATTTTTGGTCAGATTTATCTTTTTCAGTAACCTTTGCTCAGGTGTGTCCAGACTAGCCCTCATTTTAGGACTAAAATATCCCTACTTATAATGCACGACTTTTATGGGAGGTCTACTGAATGCCTGGAGGGATTCAACAAGGTCTCTCAATTTTGTCTAGTCTGAAATCAAATTTTTCCCAGCTCTGTGCAACCTCTGGTTATTGCTGATTTCAGAACTCCATTTACCTGGTCTTGTGCAATCTTGATCTGAGAATACACAGCACAATATTGCTTCTGAGTCTAGATTCCAGAGACTCATTGATGACTCCCATGTAGATTTCCAAAGCTCTTTACACAGCTCTGCCCTCTCTGGGACTCTGTCCTGTGAATTCGAGCTTCTTTAGTAGCTTTGAATTGTAATATGTTTTCATTTCAGTGACACTGCTGCACTCCTGAACTCTGTTTGGGATCATCTTCCATGTACATGATCCAGAAAGTGAAGCTAGCAGAAAGCCAGGAAGTTGGCAGGGCTCACCTTATTTGTTTATCTTATTTTATGGATCATGTTCTGCACTGCCCATTGTCCAGTCCCTAAAACAATGATTTTTAAAAATTTTATTTTATTTTTTGAGCTGGAGTCTCGCTCTGTCACCCAAACTGGAGTGCAATGGCGCCATCTCGGCTCACTGCAACCTCTGCCTCCCAGGTTCAAGTGATTCTTCTGCCTCAGCCTCCCGAATAGCTGGGATTACAGGCACCTGCCACCATGCCTGGCTAATTTTTGTATTTTTAGAGGAGCTGGGGTTTCAGCATATTGGCCAGGCTGGACTCGAACTCCTGACCTCAGGTGATCCACCTGCCTCTGTCTCCCAAAGTGCTGGGATAACAGGCGTGAGCCACTGCACCTGGACAAACAGTTATTTTGTAATTTTTTAGTTTTGTAATTTTTTAAAAAAGCTATTCTGTCATAGTTTTAAGCAAAAATAGGCCATATAAACATTGTTAAATGAATGTTTGTGATGATTTATAAAATGATTTTTATTATGAACATCCTCATAGAATAAATTATTTCACCAACCTTTACATTCCTTATTTTAAAAATAGTACACACATTTTGATATATTGCACATTGGATAACCTATTGAGTATTTTTCTATCATTTATTCTCTTTAGTAGCTGAACTCACCTTAAAAATTATAGTGCCTCTTAGCACTAACATTAGGCCATATTTTCTGTAACTTATTTTGTGTGCAACCCTAGTTATTTTAAATATTACTATAAATTAAGAATATTGATCTATATTCGTGCCATTTTACTAACAAATGTTTTTACATTTTTACTATTTGCTAAGCAATTATTATATTTTGCCAAAAGAGATTTAACTTTGCTTAGTATCTTATTTTTCTAGAAATATGTCTTTCCAGAGATACTGTCTGTATATCTTCTAAGTGTTAAGTAACCATACTGCCTGATTTGATATATACCTCCCTGTACATCTCAGTGGTACAGGAAATTAATGTAAGATTAGGCTCATCTTAAGAATTGCAAATATTTTTCTACTAAAATTCATGAGAAAAATATATTAAAAATTGTGTATAATTGCTTGTTTTAAATTCATAATTTATTAAATAGTAAAGTTTACATGACAGAAAAAAATTGGATAGTTACATTTTTCTCATGATTTTAGCTGAAGAGTTTATGGTGAATTGATCAACCCTCAGCCAATTAGACTTTGACATGTACTAATAAGATCTAATTGAGGAATTATGAAGACATTTGCTCAGGAGAAAATGAGCACATAATTACACCATAAAGAGGTTAAAGAATCAATGTTACCAGCTGGAAGAATATTAGTTGAAGTCTCAATGGCATCTATAAAGGATACTTCATAATATATCTGTGAAATAGAGCACTGCCAAGGCCAATTAAGATATGTAGAATATTCCATTGTCAGTTGTACAAGTTCAAATTTAAATATTCATTTTTCAATCTTGCCTCTGCCCATCTTCAGGTGCTGGGGGATGGTCTCCATCAGACAGTGACCATTATCAATGGCTTCAGGTTGACTTTGGCAATCGGAAGCAGATCAGTGCCATTGCAACCCAAGGAAGATATAGCAGCTCAGATTGGGTGACCCAGTACCGGATGCTCTACAGCGACACAGGGAGAAATTGGAAACCCTATCATCAAGATGGGAATATCTGGGTAAGTCACTGGCAGGAAAGCAAAGACACAGAATTGGGTTGGAAATATTAGAAAATGGCACAGGATTTACTAAGCATATATAGTCATCAATATTTATCTATTAAAATCATTGAGAAACCTTATTTATTCATCATTGTTGATGGAAGAAAGTTTCTTCAGGCTGTAATTTCTATCCAATGGTTAAAGCAATGATTCTCGATCGGCACTATGAATTTGAATCATCTGAGGAAGTTTTAAAGCACGTAGATGAAAGGAACACCCAGATCAATGAGACCAGAATCATATAAGCTGAAATCGTGATTAATGATACTGATAACTTTTCTGAAGACAGAGATCTTCAATTGAAGGAAAATATTGAAATTATGAAGAATATAATTTAGAGAAGTAAGAGCCGTGATAGATGTTAAGAAAAGAAATTGTCCATTTTATAATAGTGTCTTAAACACTTATTACAGATCCATATTCACTTTATTCCTTTATTATGAAAGAAGAGAATAAAGCTTAACCCATTTGTTCTTAAAACATCTCTATTAACTTAAAAAGTTGTATGTATTCAATCAAATATTCACCACATAATAATTTGAATAAATTATTAACCGTAAAATTTAAGTGTTCTATTTTGGTTCAATTATTTTAAAAAGCAGGCATGACCAAAATCAAGTAATGTCATCAATATTAAACCAGAAGAAGAAGAAGAAAAAGATGAGGAGGAGGAGGAAAAGGAGAGGATGAAAGGGGAAGGGGGAAAAAAAGGAAGAGGAAAGGGTTCACTTTTGAAATCATGTCCTTCACAGTATTAGGCAGAGTGCTGGGTATTTTTAACTTTATCATGAATCACTCTTGTAGACTTTGTATTTTAAAAGTCCCCAATTGTTTTTTTCTAAGTAACAAGAGTTTATAATTTTGAGCTAAAGTGGATGTTCATTTCTATAGTAGTATATGAAATAAGGATATAATGTCCTGTGAATAAAAAATGTGTCTGCTTGAGTAGAACTTTAGAAATAACTCCTTTCAAGTCATAATTATATGGAAATAATTATTTGTGTATGAGGATGTATAAGTTACAGAAAGCAAGTAGTGGGAAAAATGCCTCTTTCTAAAATGTCTTCATCTCACAATTGAGATCATTCAAATGCTCAGGCATGATTTATAGAAAGTGATTATCAGGCCTGAATACACAGTAGAATTAGCTAGAGAACTTTAAAACATACAGACCCTTGTGTCCCAACCCCAGAGACTTGAATGTAATTGGTCTAAGGTGCAGCCTGGGCTTTGGGATTTTACAGCTCCGATGGTGAATCTAATGTACAGTGAACACTGAATATCATATTTTAGAATGGTTTTCAGTCTACAGTTAGGAAGGGGGTAGAGAAAGTATATGCTGAAAAGGAAGAGGAGAACAGAAAATTTGAAAGGGTTGCCCTTAAAATTTGGCAGAGAGAGAGGGGAAGAAGGAGGAGTAAGGGAGTTGGGTGGCGGGAAGGGGAGGGAGAAATCAAGCGACCAACCAACCAAACAGCAGAACAAACAAATGAGAGTGAACAGTTAAGGCTTAGATCACAAACTCTTCTAAAACCCAAAGCACTCATTGTTTTCTAACTTTCTGTGGTTTCTAAACTAAGATCAAATGAGCATGTTGGTAAAATTGCTTGAGGGGTTTACTTTCTGTGATTTCTAAACTAAGATCAAATAAGCATGTTGGTAAAATTACTTGAGGGGTTACATGTCAGACTCTGAAATACTGTTCTCCATATCAGAACAGAAATACTGTTCACACTTTTGTATTTGTAAAGTCTTCCTCTCAAAATTAAGAGTGTTCAAATCCTCTCCTCTCATAATGTGCCAAGATAGTAATAAAGATAGGTGCTAAAATACTTGAACTTTAATGTATCTATCAAATATTGAACAGTTAAGGATGGCTAAGTGCAGAGACATAAGGAAAAAGGGCTAAAGAGGATAAAATTGCTCAGGTTGTCTTGGACTTATTTATTTATTTATTTATTTATTTATTTATTTATTTATTTATTTTTGAGACGGAGTTTTGCTCTTGTTGCCCAGGCTGGAGTGCAGTGGTGTGATCTTGGCTCCCTGAAACCTCAGTCTCCTGGATTCAAGCAATTCTCCTGCCTCAGCCTCCTGAGTAGCTAGGATTACAGGCATCCATCACCATGCCTGACTAATTTTTTTTTTGTATTTTTAGTAGAGACAGGGTTTCACCAGATTGGTCAGGCTGCTCTTGAATTCCTGATCTCAGGAATTCAACCTGACGTCAACCTACTTGCCTTGGCCTCCCAAAGTGCTGGGATTCCAGGTGTGAGCCACCACACCTGGCCTTGGACTCTTGATATTACGTAAAATAATAATGGTCGAGTCAGGGAGACAAGGATGTCATGTAGTGAAAATATCACAAATTGTAAAGGTATGCTGTGTCTACTTATAGGACTTTCCATCTTAAGGTGATAAAGGTGCATTTCTATCATCTTCTCCCTTTCTGGTGTTCACTTTGTTTCTTCCTTTCAAATAATATGTTTCTTATTAAAAATCAGTACACTACATGATGAGCGATGAGTGATTATTTCTAGAAGAAGTTAGTAGTGAGCTAATTATAAAATTTTAAAAATCAAAACAAGTTGGAGATTATATTAGTCTATTTTTGACCTGCTCTAAAGAAATACCTGAGACTGGGTAATTTATAAAGAAAAGAGTTTGAATTGGCTCACGATTCCACAGGCTGTATAGGAAGCATGGCTTTGGAGGCCTCAGGAAACTTACAATCATGGCAGAAGGTGTAGGGGAAGCAGGCATGTCTTACATGCCTGGAGCAGGAGGAAGAGAGAGAAGGGGGTATCCTACACTTTTAAACAACCAGATCTCCTGACAATTCACTCACTATCAGTAGAACAGCAAGGAGGAAGTCCACCCCCATGATCCAATCACCTACTATCAGGCCTCTCTTCCAACCCTGGGAATTACAATTTGACATGAGATTTTGGTGGGAACACAGACCCAAACCATATCAGAGACACAATCTAAATATTGCAAAATATATTTCAGTACCAATAGGCCTGCAACATAATGATTACATTATTTAATAATCTATGGCAGAAATGTTTTAATCCTTGCTAATACAAAAAAGAGTCCAATCCTTTAATGTATTCTAAAAGAGATAAAGTTCATTAACTTCTAAAAATTCTTGAATATTTTAGGGCTATGTCGTCTTATTCATTAAGTGATTAAAATTTAGCATTTACAAATTTCATCAAAAAGTACTCTTGGGGATTAAGTTTATTAAAAATGGTATTAAATACTAGAGTTTTTAAATCCACTACTACTTAACATTATGTATACTGGACTTGAAGAGAATTCTGATCTAGAGAAGATTGGATGACTTTTTGATGGAAAACGCCTTATAAGATGTAAAATTTTATGTACTTTTGAAATTGTTTTTACTATCCATTTTATAATGATTGTTTACCTGAGAAGCATAGAAGATAATGTATATTCAATCACATGAATATAATTTTAAACAAATGTCCATGGTTATGTTTTTTCTGATTGTTGGGGAAATGGGAAACATCAGTAATTTTTATAATATTCTTATTAAATATTCATATGGATATTCTGAGTCATTTTATCACTATTGTATAATATATTAAAATAAGCAAAGAACAAGTCATGTATATGTGAATTATGACAGTTTCACAAGGTTTTAGAGTCATGAATCTTGCATTATGGAAGGAGAATGGCTCCTGAAAGATTCCTAAATAACGGTTTATCTGAATACTTAATATTCAATGATCTGAGTTTCTAAATGGGCTTAACTAGTCAAACCTTCCATTCCTCTTTGATGATACTGAGCATAAAAGAATTCTTTATACTTTATCTACAATATAATTTCCTTCTATTTAGAACCTCTTTTCCAATGTAAAAGGTAAATAAAATTGCCCCCAAAAATCATTACATCTACATACGCCACCAACTCTAATTTGCATGATTATCTTGAAATGTTTTCAAGTTTCCTAAGTATAATCTGTTAGAGACAGGAAGTATTCTGTGTAAGCATTTTGTATCAGAAGTCCATTAAACATTATATTAAATAAGAATTCCAGCAGGCTTTTGCTAAGAGGCCTGTTTTGCTTGGGAAATTCAATTACTGGATTTTGAATGCAGATATTCAGAGCCAAAATAGGAAACTGGAGTAATAGCAGTGAATGCCTTCTTTACACACCACTATTATTTTTTAGGATAGTAACGTACTACAAATTTACCAGTCATATGAACACAGTTTTTATTTTTCTTTAAAAAATACTTCCTAATCATGAAAACACGCTTGTATATTATTATTTTTAAGAACAGTTTTGATCCATTTTGTTAATTTTAAATAAGGATTAGACTGCAATTTGTTACCACTGCATCTATTAGATGGAGAATTCTACAGAACTATTTCATCATATTTAAATTACATGGTTAGATACTTATCAAGAATATAGGGATAAATAAGTTCATATTCTCTCAGAAATATTAAATAGATTACTTATTTTCAAAACCCAGATCTCTTTGTCACATATATGCTTTTCCCATATACATATGCATATACATAAAGCTTCATTGTTTCAAGAAATTTAAAACATTTCAAATATCTAGAAGACAAATACAATAGTTAGCAGTTTCATTTATGAAACATTTGGATTTTCTGAATATCAAGGTATAAGCTGGACCACGCAGTCTCTACTTTCTTTTTAATTACATATTCCATCAGCCAATATTTATAAAATAACAGTTCTCAAAATATCCTTTTGGATTAGCCTATAATTAGTCATTTGGCAAGCAAAAGTCAAGATACGGAGTCGAAAGGTTTGAATTCATGTATCTTGTTTCATTTGTTTGTTTTATAAACTTGGAGATTTGACTTTATTTCTCTGTACCTGAAATCCTAATCTGAGAAATAGATATAATTCCTATTGAGATATTTAAGTGAGATTATATAAGTAAAGAAATTTTTCAAGCTATAAAGATTAGAAACATGTGTGTCATCAATTCCCAATTGTAGAAGCATGCTCCAAATCTAGTTTAGTATGTCTTTTCAGTGAGAATGGTCAGCAATGACAATTTTCAGAATTTTTTAGTCTCCTTCTATGCTTTTCAGATTCACTTTACCTTTTACTCTTATTCATGATTGAAAATATCTGACAATATTTTAGATTAAGGAAATGTTACTTAAAGTTGGAGGTAGAATGTGTGCAAATCTCGGTCATAACATCCGATTAACGAATGGAAAATACATGTTTAGACAGTGCGGCGCAGGCTGGGTCAGTGAGGCGTGACCGGTAGACTTAGCTCTGTGCCAGGTGCCACTGCAGTGCTTGTAACAAATTATCTGTTACCATAATGATGGCCTTGTGTCCAATGAGCCATTTAAGGGGACACTGTTTAAAAATGAATGGATTGTTCTGTCCTGTCTTTTCAACCATTTGTTACAGTGGTTGCACTAATTTTCCAAATCACTTAAAAATCTGTTCCCAGTATGAATATAAAACATAAATGCCATTGTGTTACAGTTCAGTAGTGTACTTATATTCTTTCAAAAGATCTAGAATTTTGTCTGCATATGAAAGTCAGGATGGCAACCATCCTGTCGCCTGTGCCTACATCTTCCATCAGATAATAACTTCTCCTTCCCTTAGGACACGAATGTGATTCTTTTCCCCAGTAGACAAGTACTACCCTTGCTTCTTTACGTAAACATCCACATTCTTGCTGCCATTGGTTATCTGGGTAAAGGATCAGGCGGACATATTCAAAATAATTTTGTAGTTAGCTTATTGAGAAATAAAACACATCAGAATAATCTGCATCAAAAACTTTCTAAAATTATCTTTGCTATAAATGGGGTAAAAATCTTCAGGACTTGTATAGAAAAAACAATTTCCAAGGTGATTTCAGAATAAGCTTCTTATTTCTGTGAAATAGATTTTTCTGTTTATACTCCTCTTAGGCTGGATAATATTTTTAAAGTCTCATGAATTTTAATAAGTTGAGTGGATATTCCAGATCCTTTTGCATATACCGTAATGCCTCTGCTAGTGAATTTTGATCACCTTTCTAAATACACATTTGTATGGTGAGATTCTCATTTTAAAAGGTCATGAGGTTTCTTGGGACAATTTATGAGACTCAATATTCTACATAAATAGAACTGTTCTAACAAATATGGTTATGCATGTCATATTTTTCTAAAATTTGGAACATAAAAAGATGCTGTTGATAATATTGAATATATTATTGGCATATATTATTAGATAAAGGAAAATGTTATAATCTCAGACGATTTCTTACAGGCTGTAAAAGAACAGTATAGTTCCTCACAGTATAATGTATTTTTCATCTATGAGATAAAATAGGATATATGTAATTATTCTAATTTTTAAAGCATCCCTGAAATGAGGTTTGTTATCAATTATACTAATATTTTCAGGTGTTTTATTTTACATTGAACTCAATGCTAACTTTTTTTTTTGTAATCATGTCAAGGTTAGATTTAGGTTACATGAGGCTAAATAACTCCAAGTAAACACACATTTATATAATGTGTTGATAAATGGGTACCTACAAATAATTTGAATAAGATACCAGTTCTTTCTTTTAAGATGTATGTTTCTACTCTGCTCAAGTGGTAACTTAGAGGAATACTAGTATGCTTATTTTGGGGAATTTAGTGCACAGTAAATCCTGCTTCTTATGTGCCTGAAGACTCCTGAGAGGCAGTGAAATGAGTAATTCAATGTTACATTCTGGAGTCGGACCACCTAGGCCAACCATACAATTTTGGTAACATAGATCTGTGTATCTTCATGCAGATTCTTTAAGCTTTCTGCACCTAAAGTTCCCGATCTGTAAAATGAGTCTAGTCACTTATGTGAATAGTATTTACCTCAATAGAGGTTGTAGGTATTAAGTGAAAAAGTCACACAAAGGGTTTAGAGCAATGTCTGGAACATATTAATCACTCAATTATTTTATACATTTGTGATTTCTAGGTGCATTAACATAGTATATTGACTCTTTTCTTGAAAATTTAAAATAGCCTGTTACTTCCACTTTATAATAACGTTTTTCTATTAGTGTATTGGCATGTGTACTGTATTACATACATCTGTGCTTCCCAGCCTGAAATGATGAATGACTCATTTGTAAATATAATTGAGAATGCTAATTTATGCCATTCAAATCATGGGCCTCCTCATTATCACATCGAGTCCTATGCATTGCCATATGAATTGTGCCTGGAAAGTTTTTTTAGAGATAAATTTTTAAAAGAAACTTCGGTGAAAATATGACTAGGATGTTTTCATTAGATTCAGTTTAATACATTCACTTCATAAAGTCATTAACTTTGGAAAGAAATAACCCATTTTTGTCTATAGTACTTCTCTATGTCTTCTTAGGCCAACTGAAAAGGGTATGGTAAGCAGACTCCAAAATAGGCTTATGAGTATTAACCGAAACAGTTTATGCTGGTTAGCCATGAAAGGAGAAACCAGCTGCACCAGGAACACCCGGGAGCTTGTCAGAGATGCAGAATCTCAGAGGCCTTAACCCAGATGTACTGATCAGAATCTACAGTTTAGCGACATTCACCAGTGATTCGTATATACCTCCAAGATAGACAGCATTGCTTTTGATATTTGAAGAACTCTCATGAGAAAGAGGAATGAGCATCAGCATTTGTGTTTCCAAACCAGAAGGTAGAATTAGAAAAACTAGAATTTACAGAGAAAATTGCAGACAGATTTATCATGAAAAAGAGAGTGAGCTTTGATAAACAGGCACTCACTGAGCACCTACTATTTACTGAGGCTAGGGATAAACAGACCAAAACACAAGCACAATGACTGTCTTCTAGGGGTAAATAAACTAGTGATAAGGCTAAACATAGGCATTTATAAGTATATTGTATGACTCTATGTTCAGATAGAGAGGTGCTTGCCTAGGTTGTTCTGGGAACACAAAGAAAGCTGTCTTATTCAGAGTGGTTGGGTCCAGCAAAGGCTTCTTGAGGAGCTACCTACCATTGGCTAAGTAGATAAGGAGTTGGTCGCTCAGAGAAGAGGGGCAGGAAGTCATTTCAAGCAGACGAATCTTCTGCTGAAATAGGTAGGAATGGAGAGTGGGATTCTATAAATAATTTAAAAAGTCAGTTTTTCCTGACTTTCTGACATGCAGCAAAATAAAAACCTGACCTATATTTATTTACTTAGAGACAGAGTCTCGCTCTGTTGCCCAGGCTGGAATGCAGTAGTGATTTCAGCTCATTGCAACCTTTGCCTCCCAAGTTCAAACAATTCTCCTGCTTCAGCCTCTCAAGTAACTGGGATAACAGGCATGCGCCACCATCCCTGGTTAATGTTTGTATTTTTAGTAAAGATGGGGTTTCACCATGTTGGCCAGGCTGGTCTTAAAGTCCTGGCCTCAAGTGATACACCCACCTAGGCCTCCCAAAGTGCTGGGATTATAGGGGTGAGCCACCGCACCCAGTGAAAAGCTGACTTTTTAAAATAAAAAGCTCTGAAATTATATCCTATGAATCTGTAATGCTTGATTTATATAATGTAAATATCTAAGTTTGGAAAAACCTTGGAGTTTATGCAGTCTCCTAGGACACACGTTTTATCTCTGTACCATTCGTCATATAGAGCTCACTGCAGAGTACAAAACAGATGTTTCTGAGTTTACAACTGAATTGAAGTATCTCATTCTGTAGATGAGTAAGCTGAGGCTGAGAACCATGATGTCATTTAAATCGGAACCTTGAATCCAGGTATACTGACCTCACTACTCAATATGGATTCAAATACTTATTTTGGTTCAGCAAGAAGTTCCATTACTATAATGAACCCCTGCGCATTTTGACTAATTGAAAATACTGTTGAATGCAGACACGATATTTACAGAACAAGAAAGCATGGGCTCTGGACCGAACCTCAAATATCTAAACTCTGCTCCAACACTTTCTCGTGGTGCACATTTAACTATGTCAATCAACCTTCTATGGGCCTTAGGTGTAAAAGTGATATAATTGTATTTACCTTACAGGATTTTTGTGAGAAATAAATTAATCAGAACTAAATTGTTTAGAACAACGCCCCATGAATATAGTCTCTTCTTATCTTCCTCTTGTTTCACTTTCTCCTATTTATCAGTATTATTATGAATGTTATCATTAATGTTTGTAGAATACTATATTAAAAGTGATAAAAAGAATGCAAGTAAGTCGTTAATAATAGGTCTAGCATTGAGAATAATATATTTTAATTGCCAGGACAGCAAAAAACACTACAATAGCTTTAAACAAAAGCCCAGGTCATCTTGCACAGCTTTCAGGATGCTTATGCCCCTGGACACTGTGAAGATCCCGTTCTATGTGTTTCACTTATGCATACTGTTTTACAGGTAGCTAATTTAGCCAATGTTGACTTTAGGAGAGAACTACTAGAATGTTAAAATGTCTTGGCAAATAAATTTGGTTTGCTTGAGTTAACTAGTTTGATTATAGGCTGCAGTGAAATGAACATTGTGATTCTGGAAAAAAGATATAGTGCTGACAGGCTGTCTGAAAGGTTCATTCACCATCTATGCCTTTTCAGGAGTCTAGAGCAAGAGTAAAGCATAGACTCTGGCTTCTAGAAAAAATTCTGTCCGTTTCCAAATGAAACTAATGTTTGAGATAAGTATCTGCATTTCTCCGATGAACTTCACCAATATATTTTGATGAGACAGTGAACGAGTCTATTGTAATTGCCATTAAAATGCTTTATAATGATATTAATATGCAGCTTGGAAGATGTCTATGAAAACTCCTGTCATTTAACAGAAATTCAGAAAACTTCAGCTGCACAAATTGATAAATAATAACAGTCAACCAACATTTATTGGGGGTTCCTTAAGTGTTTAATGTGCTTTATATCATTTAATCTTCAAAACAACTAATATGTGAGGACGTAGATTATTATTTTTATGATTAAGCCCTATTTTCGGCTGCAGAGATTGAGGATTAGAGAAAGTACAGCTTTCCCTGGGGCACGTGGTGAGACTGGGCAATGGATGTGTTAACTAACTTATTGTGGTAATCATTTCACAATATATCCCTATATGAAAGCAAAAAAATTTTGTAATGGTTGAGTAAATATCACATTTCCTGTTTCAAGGAACACACCCCCAAAATAAAATAAAAATAAAATAATAAAAAAACTACACTGAACTAATCAAACAGTGGAGCTAGGATAGGAAACCAGAGCAGCCTAACCAGCCTGTGTTCCCCGCCACTATGACCCTGGTCATCCATTCGTTTCACAGGCCATGTGAAACTTAGTGATCTCAGCATTTAAACTGTAATACAGTGCTTGTATATAAGATGTTGGTATTTTTATTTTATTTATTATTTATTTTTTTAAACAGAGTCTCGCTCTGTCACCCAGGCTGTAGTGCAGGGTGCCAAACTCTGCTCACTGCAACCTCTGCCTCCCAAGTTCAAGCAATTCTCCTGCCTCAGCCTCCCGAGTAGCTGGGATTACAGGTACCTGCCACCATACCCGACTAATTTTTGTATTTTCAATAGAGGTTGGGTTTTGCCATGTTGGCTAGGCTGGACTCGAACTCCTGACCTCTGGTGATCCACTAGCCTCGGCCTCCCAGAGTGCTGGAATTACAGGCATGAGCCACTGCGCCTGGCCTTTTTTCTAATTTTCAATACAAAGATTGAGGTTCGGGATCTTACCTAAGATCACAGAGCTTAAATGGTAGAAGATCTTGATCTTTAATGCTATTGTTGGTGTTGCTGTTTTCAATTTTTAAAAAAAGCACTACTTACCCTATTGTATTAGTTTGCTAGGGCTGCCATAATGAAGTACCATAAACTGGGTGGCTTAAACAACAGAAACTTACTCTCTCACGGTTCTGGAGGCCAGAAGTCCAGTATCAAGGCGTTGGCAGGGCTGTCTCCTCCTGTGAGGGCGGTGAGGGAACAGCCTGCTCTAGCACTCTCACCTTGGCTTACAGGTGGCCGTCTTCTCCCTGTGTTGCTTTATTATCATCTTTCTTCTGTGTGTGTGTGTGTGTGTGTGTGTGTGTTTTATGGTATTGCTCTGCCACCCAGGCTAGAGTGCAGTGATGTGATCATAGCTTACTGCAAGCTCCAACTCCTGAGCCCATGGATCCTTTGCCTCAGCCTTCTGAGTAGCTGGGACTACAGGTGGATGTCACCGTGCCCAGATAATTTTAATTTTTTTTTTGTTTTTGTAGTGATGCTTCTCACTTTGTTGTCCAGGTGGGTCTTGAACTCCTACACTCAAGCAGTCCTCCCACTCAGCCTCCCAAATTGTTAGGATTATAGGCATGAGTCACTGTGGCCAGCCTTGTTTTTCATTTTATATGGCATTCATTTTAGAAATAATGTATTTGTTTAGAATCCACTTTACTCTTGTATGACTTCATACTAACTATATATGCAAAGAAGCTGTTTCCAAATATAACATTCTGAGACACTGGGGATTGGAACATGAACATAAGAATTTTGCGGGCACAAAATTAAACTCATAACAACTAGTAGGCAAGTGCTTTATGAAATTATGACATTAAAAGTTATTTGCTACCACTGGGGTGTTGGTAGGACTGTGTCTGGTAAGCAAGAATAAGGATGATCTTGTAAGAAAGACAGTGTCTTCTAAGAGGAGTTGTGCGTCAACCTTCATTAACTCAGAAAATATGCTAGAATCAAACATGAAAGATTGGTTGATGACTACTTATATATGACTCTTTGCAATCATTTACAGAATTATTCTGTCCTAGATAGCAAATGAACCAAAGACACTTAAAGAATCAGTCTCCCACCCTGTCCCCAAAGAAATCTTTGACCTTAAAAAACATGTCGGCTGGGCGCGGTGGCTCACGCCTGTAATCCCAGCACTTTGGGAGGCCGAGGCGGGCGGATCACGAGGTCAGGAGATCGAGACCATCCTGGCTAACATGGTGAAACCCCGTCTCCACTAAAAATACAAAAAATTAGCCGGGCGTGGTGGCGGGCGCCTGTAGTCCCAGCTACTCGGGAGGCTGAGGCAGGAGAATGGCGGGAACCCGGGAGGCGGAGCTTGCAGTGAGCTGAGATCGCGCCACTGCACTCCAGCCTGCTTTACAGAGCAAGACTCTGTCTCAAAAAACAAAACAAAAACAAAACAAAAACAAAACAAAACAAAAAGTCCTAGTTTCAAACTCCATACAGTAGTTTATTCTGCATTACACACCATTTAACACTATCAATATCATGTAATTCTTTGAGATACAGTCATTATTTATTAAAAACTGGATTCCAGCAAACCTGCCTTCTAAACAATGATGGATAATTTTTCTATCAGCAAAGAAAAGAGCTCTCCCAAAGCTAAAACAGCTTTCCCCAATTACATCTTGGGGTTGAATTGCTAATTTCATTTGGATTATACTAGTATCTGCTTGAAAATGGCAGGTTTCATTAGTTCTCCCAGTATTCTTCAGAGAAGGTTAAGAAACACATTCACTCCACTTCAGATATGAAAACTGAGTTGCCCATGGCGAAGTCATTGTTTATCTTATGCACTTAGCAAGCACAATTGTTCATTCTATACGCACAGTGACTGTCTCGTTTGTGTATTTTTCAGCTTTGTTACAGTACACAAATTGGAAAATAGAGCTGTGTATGACAGCCTAGAGCAAGAGAAAAAGACTGTGAATTTATCATAAAGTTATTCAGGCTCTTCACATTCAGCCTGGAACAAACAAGTATTTGATAACAGAAACCAAACCAATACAAAAGAAATGTCCAGTCCCTTTGAAAAGATTTTGTGATTATGACATAGTAGGAATATCCAATGGGTTTTTACATGATATGTTAAATAAAAAGGGATGATGAAATATCTTTAATATGTCAGTTTTCTCTTGAAATATTAATAAAAGTATTGCATTTTACCTTTGCTTAATATAAGGAAGAATGCCAATGATGCTGGTTTCAAATTTTAAAATCAAAAACAAAATATCATCATTCAGGTATATTGTATGTTAGGATTTGGGATTACTGATTGTGAAATAAAACAAAGGCACATGTACACACACACACTCTCTCAACTCTTACTATACAATAACTATTAATCTCCCCCCAAATAATATCAAACTTATGGATATTTAATGGAATTTAACCTATTTCTTAGCTTATTCAATTGAAGTGCAGAGATGTTTGGCATTTTTACTAAAATCAAATATCATTGCCAATAATAACCACCATTCACTGAGTCCTTACCTGGTAAGCACTTTTTGTGTCAATTACTGTAGCAACATCCTGAAAGGTAAGAGACAAGGCTTTTTCCTTGGCTTTATGTCCCCAATAGTCTTTGCTTTCTCTATTATACCACAATTAAGAAGATATCATCGTTTTTGATTATAGGTGAGTTGTTTGAGGGGCTTATTTTGTCTTGTTAAATGTTGGCTCTCATCAGCTAGGAAACTACCTTGACTGTTGAATGTGCTTAGTAAATACTTGTTAACAGATCTACCGAATTGTGGAGTTTAGTGAATGTTTGAATATGCAGCTATAATTAGGTTTACAATTTGTAAACAATAATGTTTATTATCTTAATTTATATTTAATAATATTGAGAATGCTGCACACACCTACATCTATTAGAGGTCAAACTGTCCAAAATGGCATGTGTGGGAGCACATGAAAAGCTTAGGATTTCTATAGGAGAGAAAACAACAGAGTTTGCAGCAGTGGGGAGATGAGAAGGAGGCTGGGAATACTGGCTGAGGCTGCAAAGCTTATCCTCCCTTCAGACCTGGAGGCAGCTTGATGCTGCTGAGCATAATGGCAAGGGACTGGTGCCAAAGGCATGGATGTCTGGCAATCTCCAATCCATGCCGGACCTGGGTCCATGCAGTTAGTAATCTAGATGGTGGTTTCCTCTGTTGAAGGGTCATGGCTAGAACAGGATACAAAGAAGTCTTAGACGTGTTGATAATTCTTGGTTTATTGACTAAAGTGCTGCTTACACTTGTGCAAATGCATCAAGCTGTATGTTTATGTGTGCTGTTTTCCTATTTAAATTAAAATTCAGTGACAAGTTGAATCAAGGTACACCGCTGATGGAACAGGAATGAAAGAAACCAGGAACTATTATTGGAATAACTCCCTAGTACCAAAGATAATTGTGGGAGAAAACCAGTGGGCCAGATGAAAGGGTAACCAGGGAGCTTAGCAAAGGGTCTTAAGAGCCTACTTGCAATATATAGGGACATTATGTTACTCTTTATGTAAATTCAGCATGATATGAGTACTCGGGGATCTACTCACACTTAATACATAGATACTCAGTATAGCATATAGTATTATTTGCTGATGAAGAGGGTATTTCTAAAGAAATATGTCTGGCCATCATTGCCTCTGGTTTGAAAAGGAATGAATGCATATGAAACAGACATCATAGTGTATAGTTGGCATGCACAGGGACTGACAGGTAAACCAAGCTGTGGCTACTCCTACTTGCTTTTGATTTTTGTGTTTGTTAGTATTATTGTTGTTGCTGTTGTTCTCTTTGTAGGATGAAAGCCTAAATTTATTAATCTTATTTTTGTATTATAACTGCCATCTGTGTATAATTGATGCTAACAGAGAAAATGTCTGTGTCTATAATATCTACCAATTAAAATTGAGAAAATATAGAAACAGGCAAAAACATGAAAAGGAAACTCAAACAAAGTATATAAAACTGTGTTTACATGCATACAAATGTACAATGAAAAGAGAAATACAAATTAATCCTCTATGGGGATACTATATCTCACCCATCTGGTTGGCAAAGACCTAAAAGGTTGGTAATACACTCTTTTGGCAAGAATTTGGGGAACCAGCATTCTCATACACTCCTGATGAGCATGCCCAATAGAACAATAGCTATAGAGGGGGATTGGCAATATCCAGCAGAATTAAAACTGCATTTATTCTTCAACCCAACCATCTCAATACTAGGAATTTACCCTAACAATACAGCTCCAATAACATAAAAACTCATATGAACAAAGTTATTTTTTGCAGTTGTATTTGTAATTACAAAATATTGGAAACTATCTTTATGACCAAATATAGAAGATTGGTTGAATAAACTAGGCTATATATTCAAAAAAATACACAGCAGCTGTGAAGAAAACTGAGAAAATATGAGTTGACATGGGGTGGATTTGCTGGATATGTTGTTTCGTGAAAAAAGAAAGGTACAAAGAGCGTTTATTGTATGTTAACTCTTGTTTAAGAAAGAAGAAATGAGGAAACACGTATATACAGCAGAAGCAATTCTGAACATATTTAAATGTACTGTAAATTGAGCAAATGAGTGATATGTCAATTGTGTTGGGGGCCAAGGTTCTCACCATGAAGGAAATAAGAAACATAAGTGGAATGAGAGAAGACAAGAAAGAAGCCTACTTAAAAATACATATGTGTGTTAATGAGTATATGCATACATATATACTTACATACTACATACTAAATAGCTCTAACAGCTGGATGGATCTAGAAACAAAAATATTGCAATAACACTAAGCACACCTAAGATAGACTTTAGTTATTAATACAATTATCATCTAAAAGCAATCAGATCTAGTTAGAAAAATGTTACCATGTTGTGGTCGAGAAAGAAATTTGTTAAATTCAGCACATCCTGTTATGCCAGTAAGAAAGGAAAAACGATGGTTAATAACAAAATTACGTAAGAGCCAACTTGAAGTAATTCATATTGGTCAAACCTGGACAATTTGAACACCAAAATAGTTAAGGACAGTAACAAATTGCACACCTTTAGAAAAAATAGAAATGCTTAAGTCTATATAGATGATAGGTAGGTAGATAGGTAGGTAGACAGACAGATAGATAGAGATAGATGATAGATAGATAGATAGATAGATAGATAGATAGATAGATAGATAGATAGATAGATAGATAGGCAGGCAATAGATAGATAAAGTGGGGGAGAATAGAGGTGTCTTGCTTATAGTAGAATACGAACTTCTGACTAGGAAATGTGAAAGGGTGCTAGAGTTGGGAAGTGAAGTCATCATTTGCAACCATCATGGTAAATACTAGTTCTGGCATAAGACATTAATGGTAATAAAAGTAAAGGATATGGAGAGTTTTGATGGGGAGAAGTAAATTTATATGGTCTTAAAGTGTCTCTTACAAATTACTTACAAGTTGCAAGGGAAATGAATAATATTTATAAAAAGGAAATTAAACATCTTAACTGGGTAATCAAAATAAAAATTACAGATGAGAAGCAGACACTGCACCTCCAGAGGCAGTGAACTGAGAAGGACCCATCATCGTACATGTAATAGCCCATGAAGAATGTAAGTGGATGTAAAGTATTATGAGAAAACAAAAGTCAAACCAAAATTGAAGAATATTCTATGAGGAATGTTCCACTAAAAAAAGAAAGGAGAATACATTGCAGACGTATCAGTGTGATAAGAGACACTAAAAGGCTAAGGAGTTAGTCTAGGTAAAAGAAAATTAAAGGGACATGATACCTACCTGTAATATGTGATCCTAGCCTGGATCCTGTCTTGGATAAGAAAAGATGCCCTAAAGATGTAATTGGGTCAATGGATAATATTGGGATATGGAAGGCTGATTCGATGCAGCAATGTTAAATTTCCTGAAATTGATAACTATATACTTACCTACATATGCCCTTATTTGTATGAAATGTACACTATTTGGAAGTAAGTGAATATGATATGCAACTTACTCTCACATGGTTCAGAAAAAAATGTGTGTGTTGGAGTGGTGGGAAAAGGAGAGAGAGACAGAGAGAGAGAATGATAAACCACATAGCACAGAGTAAAATAGGAGAATAAGAATAAAGAAACAAGTGTTCCTAATACTATTATTACAGCTTTTCCGTAAGTTTGAAATTATTTCAAAAGAAAAGTTAAATAGATTTAACATTTCCCTGAAAATCCAGCATTAGAAACACATTGTCACAGCTTGTTTATTTGTTTTAACAGTGTATTCTTTCAAAACCAGATTGCCTTATGTGAGTATATAAATAAACATACTAATCTAAACCACTAACTGAAGTCTGTATTAGTATGTTTAATTGGATCTTTCCATTAACTAATAAGTGGTATTCTCCAGAAAATAGAGATTTTACATGATAAGGTAGGGGAAAAAGAAGTTATATCAAGAGAAGTGACTGAGAAACAATGTGAAGGGCAATGAGGGACGAGAGAGCATCCATCCCATGTGGGTGCCTGAATTGACAGGAGCAGGTGGAATATAAGAAAAAAGACACACCAGTCTATCAACAGACAGTGTTGTCTAGGACTGTTCCTCATGTAAGTGATGACTAATCAGTTGCTGTTTTGTGTTTACTTTGATATCATATGTTCAAAGATACTGCCAAAGATGTACACTTAGAACACTAAACTGTGGAAGCATATTTGTTTGACAGGATTGGTAAGGTGAACGGGGTGAGAAGAATTTCCTGAAAGTCAATAACTGTGAATATGCTTTCGGGCATGGAGAACTCAAAAACACCAACAAGTCACACTTATCAGAGTAAGTTTGAAGGTGAAAAGAAAGAAGACGTGAAATTAGCTTAGGACAATTGGATATTTCAAAACATATGTAGGAAAAGGTGCTAAGGGCCTTGACTGAAAAAAACCATCATGATTAGATCTTGTTCTGGAAAAATCCGCTAAGATCTATGGTGGCAACTGAAGTCTGAGGAGGACATGAAGGGTTTCTCTTGTCAGAGGAGTACTTAGTGTTCCTTGGAGAGAGTTGTCAGGCAAATATGATATACAGATTCTCTACAGTCATTTGTTCTGTGCAGATATCTAAAAGAACCTGCCTAAATGAGAAAGAGATTTATATCTAGTAAAATGGGCTTGCACTGAATGTTGTCTAGTTTCCCTGCCAACTCTGACATTCTTTCATTCATCCTAAGGTGAATTGTTTTAAAAACTTTGCACCAGGCTTCATGGCTCATGCCTGTAATTCCAGTACTTTGGGAGGCCAAGGCAAGAGGATCACTTGAGCCCAGGAGTTTGAGACCAGTCTAGGCAACATGGCAAAACCCTGTTTCTACAAATAACGCAAAAATTAGCCATACGTGGTGGCATATGCCTGTAGTTCCAGCTCCTCATGAGGCTGAGGTGGGGGGATCACCTGAGCCCAGGAGGTCGAGGCTACAGTGAGCCATGATCACACCATTGCACTCCAGCCTGGGGCAACAGAGTGAGATCCTGTCTCAAAAAGTTAATCAATTAATGAACTTTAAAATTTAGCTACCCCATATATAATATCAGTTGCTGAAAGGTAGTCATAAGTATAAATCACATTTATACTTATTTTTTACATTTTTATTATAATGTAAGCTTATTATTTAATATTCTCCTTTAGAAATAATTTGTCCTACATTATTTATTTGAAGTAGTGTTGTACATGTCAGCATAAACGCCTTTCTTTCATCCTTGATACATTCAGAATACCAGGGAGAATCCAGCATTGGGGAAATGATAATGTAAGGGTTTTACATGACACATCAGGCAGTTCCCAAACCTTCATAAGAAAGGCCCCAGTGCTGACACTATGTGTTGACTGAGATCCTATAAATGAAATCTTATTAATGCAATTGAGATTGAGCGTAAAGGTAAAATTTTGAGACAATATAGAAAATAACATTAGAATTTCAGGGTTACTCTAGCAGAGATTAGAAAATGTGTTTCAATTTCCTCAACAGAGGACAAGTCAAATCTTAAGAGCAGAGTCAACGTTTATTTTAAAGAGCATCACTAAAACGATTAATGGCACTTAAATGGATTTGGTAACACAACACCAGTAACAGTATTATGCATTAGCCCCTATCGTTATTGAAGGAGCTCAATAATTTTTAAAATTCCAGTTATTAAAGTCAAATTATAATCCTGGCCGGGCATGGTGGCTCACACTTGTAGTCCCAGCACTTTGGGAGGCCAAGGTGGTTAGATCACCTGAGGTCGGGAGTCAGAGACCAGCCTGATCAACCTGGAGAAACCCTGTCTCTACTAAAAATACAAAATTAGCAAGGCCATGGTGGTGCCTACCTGTAATCCTAGCTACTTGGGAGGCTGAGGCTGGAGAATCACTCGAACCCGGGAGACAGAGGTTGCAGTGAGCCAAGATCGTGCACCATTGCACTCCAGCCTGGGCAAGAGGAGTGAAATTCCGTCTCAAAAAAAAAAAAAAAAAAAAAAAAAAAAAAAAATTTGTAATCCTACCTCTGAGTCTGAGACCTACCCTGACTCTAAACTTAATTTCAACTCCAACCCAACTCAATTGAAAACAAAAATACAGGAACCACAAATCATAAGTGATTGAAGAAGAGAAAAAGATTGCACGTGGTGTCTCAGTGAGTAAATAGAAGGAAAGAAAAGAGAACCAAAGATAGATAGAGTAAAAGGAAATGTCTAAATTCAGTTGCCAGGCTAGGAAAATATGAAAGAGAAAAATTTAAAGAAAACCCATGTGGTCAGCAGTATGAGGAAAGCTAGAGTAGGGGAGGAAGAGGATCAATTACTTCCAGAACATGAGACTTGAGATTACCTTTAGAGGTAGGTTCAGCTCAAAATGTGAAACAAGATTTTAAAGAATGGTAAAAACAGGATCACATAAATACAAAAATGTGGTAAGACTTCCTTTATTTAACAAATATTTATCAAGTTTATTCTTATTGTTCAATGAAGAGCGGAGATAGATATATATATAGATTCCACCACCCTTATGGGGATTAGAGCTAGCTGGAATATAAAGGTATGATTATACAGTATGTTTTTAAAAAGTGTTGAGGGTGGTAAGAAAGAGGGAGAGAACTAAGGCAGTGGTAGACAAGAAGCTTGTAGACCAGGGAGGTTGTTTTCTTTTTTATCTTTTATAGGCCAGGCAAAAGTGGAACATGTCTGTCGGTAAGAGGAGCAATGAATGCAAAGTCTCTGAGGGTGGCAGGGTGGGTGGACTGGAGCCGAGAGAAAGACAAAGGCATTTCCATTTACAGAGATCCTGCTCTGTGGCAGGCAGTGTGCCAAATACCATTTGGTTTTATGAAAGTTCTAGAACAGCCATTGTAGTTCAATAAGTACACAAACTAGACAGGGACATATTTATCTGAAAGTAAAATGGATCATAGTGGTCTACTTATCCCTATGAAGATTGAAAAGGGGATACTCTATTTTGAAAAATTTAGTTTAAAAACTAATGTATGTTAATCAACTATCTTAGTTTAAAATGTATTGTCTTAAATAAAGCATCTACATTCATTTAAAGTATTTATCAAATGACTGAAAAAAATGTCTTGGAACAGAAAAAAAATAATACATTATTGTCATTCTGGTTTTATGGGTCCAAGCTGTTGAAATATGTATATCAGGGTCTCAGGGATAGAATGAGCCTTAGAAAAATAAAAAACTCATCTGGATATAAGATGGTTAATAACCATTATGTCTATTTGTCTGCTTTTGTACCTCTTCTTCCTACTGAATGCCAGCTCTTATATTTATCATTGATAGAACACAAATGGCAAAATTATATGCTACAATTTTTTTTCCTGTTGTTTGCCTCTTTTCATATTATATGGATTTCTGTTTTAATTTATTTTATTTTTTGTTTGTTTGTTTGTTTTGGTTTTTGTTTTTTGAGACAGAGCCTCATCCTATTGCCCAGACTGGGGTGCAGTGGCGTGATTTTGTCTCACTACAACCTCTGCCTCCCGGGTTCAAGCGATTCTCCTGCCTCAGCCTCCCGAGTGGCTGAGATTACAGGCTCATGCTATCACACCCAGCTAATTTTTGTATTTTTAGTAGAGATGGGGTTTCGCCATGTTGTCCAGGCTGGTCTTGAACTCCTGACCTCAGGAGATCTGCCTGCCTCAGCCTCCCAAAGTACTGGGACTAGAGGCGTGAGTGTTTTTCCTTACCCTTTCATTTTCTTAAACATATTTAAAAGTTTTTTAAAATTTACAGTTACAATGAACTGATTCTTAGGTGCTCAACAATTTTGTACAGTTGTCTTATTTAATAAAATTGATGGAAAACTTTCAGTGAAGAATAAAGTATTATACTAATGCATCATAATTGCTATTCATATTATTCTACTTAAGCCTACATTGCTGACACTTGGAGATTGTGAATCTATCTCTAAGCATGGGATAACTATAAAATTCCCCTCCTAATTTAAAAACTATGATTATAAAAAATCAACATTCAGTGAGATAGTCCTACAAACATAAACTCCTTCTCAATATCCTACAGGCCTGATTTTCTTCATCAGCCTTGTCAGGGTTGTGTTACATCGCTTCATCTGCCTACATGAAATGGCTAAAGAAAAAATAATTCTATGTAATTTGGTGGATTTTGGAGCCATAGTGCCTCATAAATATTTAAAAGATATTGTATTTAGCAATCTGAACAGAGATGTATACTGATAATGCTTGAGACCTTGGCAGCTCAATTAACCTCTGGGCATTGGATTTGGAATGGAGGGATTATTATTCATTGGCAATTGTGTAACCACTGTAATTAAATAGCACTGGCCAACCTTTTAATTATTAATCCTGTGGTGCATCCTCTTGTGCATAAAGGCTAACATGCCCATTTTACCAGTTAGTGGATTGGGGAAAATGAAGGGAAAATGATAGATGTGGGCACAGTCAATGGCAGTGTTAAGACTTTAGAAGGCGGGACTTTTTCCACCTGCCAGTTCTTTATTCATTCTGATTAGAATCATTTATTCTATTTTAATTAATTCTATATTTTGAGAGTTACAGTATTTAGCATTTGATATATTGAATTAATTCTTAAATCTCATGTTGCATTCCAAATATGTTCAATTTTGTAACATAGAAAAAAGCTGTGGCATTTGGACCTTTCTTAATGATGACAAAAATGAAAAAAGTATAGTTTTGGAAACTTTTTGATCGTAACGTGCTATTTCCTGAATAAATAGTGATAAATCACTTCTTATACTTCCTTGTTAAAAAAAAAAAAGGAAAAGGAAAAGACTCAAATGCCCTATGACATCTGGGCGCGCACATACACACGAAACTAATGACACTCAATGCAAAATATTCAGCTTCCTTCTGAATGAGAACTAATCTTTATTCATAGTATTTGAATGTGTACCCTGTGGGAAAGGCATAATGTTACTTGGCTGTCTATCAAAGATATCACAGAGAACTCTCAAAGGTTAGAGCAGATGCTTTTAATCAGATGCTGTTTTCATTTTTTATCTGAGTTTTCTTAAACTTAACTTGGCTAGGAATTCAAAATTCTGTGAAAGATACATATGCACTCATATTTTTGAACTTGTATGCAGCCAGGCACATAAACATGGCCCCGTTGGCATGGTTCTTTGTGGTACAATGTTGCAGCAGACACTCCAGGGTGTAATGTGGTCATTCTGGTTCCCCCAGTTATTAAAAGTGTTTTGAACAGATTCAGTAATAAACCAGTGTTACAGTCACATTTGTGCTTGAGTCAACCTTCATGCGTATAGATTTTCACTCAATAGCTGTTGTGTTGGATTTATATGTTCTTACAGTGACCTCAGATACAAAAATAATGAGTGATCTTACCAATTTGGGACCTATCTAATGTGGGTTTTGAAAAATAATGATTTGATAACTTAAACACTCCTTTAGATCAGTAATTATGTCAAAATATAGAATGAAGAGTGAACCTAGATTTAAAGAAGTGACCAAAAATTCTTCATATTTAAGTCTTTAAGCGTATCTCCCAATAGTAGGCATTTGTGACTGTACTGAAAAGTTTAATGTTTTCTCAAAGAAATAAATAGCATAAGAAAATAAAGTTTAAAAAAGGAGCTTTATGATAGTATCAGCTAATTGTTTGTTTATAAGTCTTATCTGCTTCCACATGATCATACTACCAAGAACTGTATTCAAGTGAGATGAAGAGTTATCAATAGCTGATAATTATCCAAGATAAGAGGGATGCCTTTCATATGACTCTATGCTTTAATTATAACATTAGTCAAATGTCCACAAGGTATTTCCACATTTAACTCATAAAATGAGAATAGCTTCGATTCAAAATAACTAATTAAATACAGAATGGGCTTCAATAAAAGTCACTGATGGGTAATTAAGAGAAGAATTAGAAGACTTGAATGAAAATATATAATACTTATAATCCTAATTAGCAAATATGCTATTTGCTTCCCCTTCCATTACTAGACATTTACCAACCAAGTATTTAACCTTGAAAGAATCAAAGAAGCTTTTCTGAGCTCATACTATTTCCCAAATAGAAGCTAGGCTATTTAAGATTTCTGAAGATTGAAGATAAAATACCTGCTAGCATGTCCTTGAAATAGAATTATGGACAAAAATGTTAGTTGCTATTATATATTGAAAACACTAATACAAGGAATAAATCTACCTTAAGCAAAATGTCTAAATGCTCAGCTATATTTATCAAGTGCTTTTCAATATGTTTTTCTTCCTCCTTTTCTGCCCTCTTTATTGTTGATAGAGGTTGTTGTTAAAGGTATAGTTGTTTTCTTCTTCAGTTTTATTTTTAGAATTAAAATGCTCTAAGTAACATTTTTTGGTGGTCATTATTTGACATTTTAAAATACGTACCTTTCTGAATGTATAATATAATTCAGTGTCTTTATACTTCTCTTTAATAATGTAGGGCCTTAGCATATTTACCAAGACATAAAAATTACAAAAGAATACAATTACAGATCTATATTTATAATGAATATAGACACAAAAATTAATTAGAAAAATGAATCCAATAATTTTTATATAAAGACAATACCTTATGAATAAGTGGTATTTATCCCAGGAAAGTAAGGCTGGTTCAATATTTTTAAAAATCAGTAATGCAAATCATCATGATTATCTCAACAGATGTAAAAAAATCATTTGAGTGAATCTGACATTCATAAAATGACAAAGTACTCTTAACAAAAATGAACTGGAAGGCAACTACCTCAAATTCATAATGGGCAACTATAAAAACCCATAGCTGATGGATGCAGTACTTAATGTTAAAAAATAGAATGTTTTCTTCTTGATTTTTGAATGAGAAAAAGATATGTTTTTACATTTTATTTAATATTACATTGGAGATTCTAGCCAATGCATTAAGAAAAGAATAAACAGAAGCATAAAGATTGGAATAGAAGAAGTAGGCCTGTCTGTGTTCATAGATGACGTAATAATATATTTAGGAAATCCTAATCAATCTTAAAACCAAAACTATTAAAAGTAGTCAGGCTGGGCGTGGTGACTCAAGCCTGTAATCTCAGTGCTTTGGGAGGGTGAAGTGGGAAGATCATTTGAGACCAGCCTGGGCAACATAATAAGACCTTTCCTCTACCAAACCAAATCAAACAAAATGAAACAAAACCTGCAGGGTGGCAGGCTCCTGTGGTCCTAGCTCAAGAGGCTGAGATAGGAAGATCATTTGATCCCAGGAGTCCAAGGTTGCAGTGAGATATGGTCTTACCACCGTGCTCCAGTCTGAGTGACAGAGTGAGAACCTATCTAAAAAAAAAGTGTAAATTTAGCAAGGCAACAGGTTATAAGATTAATACAAAAAATTCTATATGCTAGCATCAAATATTTGGAAAATGTAATTTATAAAAGGAATATCATTTAAAATAGGACCAAAGACTTAAAATACTAAAAGTTAATTATTAATAAAAATTATGTTGACATTCTGTACTGTAATTAAAAATATTCTGTAAGAAATTAATAGCTAGCAAAATGGAGAGATACACAACGCTTATTAATTGTAAAATATATTAATTAGTTCACTATCTTCAAACTGAGTAGGTTTTTAAATTTACAAGGTGATTCAACATTTACTTGTACTGCAAAAAGCCTAAAATAATCCAAACTGGGCTTGAAAAAAATTGGAGGAAATATAAGAATTTCAAAAATTACTATACACTTATAATAATAAAGATAGTCTTGTTTAGCTGTAAACATAAATATATAGATGAAGAGTCCAAAATTGAGAGTCCACAAATAGGCTTACATATATATGGAGAATTAAATGTTAATAAAGCCACCAATATAATTAAATGAAGAACAGAATAGTCTTTCAACAAATGGTCGTAGATGTGTGGGCTTATTTCTGATATCTCTATTCTGTTCCATTGGTCTATGTGTCTGTTTGTGTACCATTACCATGATATTCATAATGGCAATAGAAAATGATATCCATATGGAGAAAATGAACTCTGACTACTACTTCACATTCTACACAAAAATGCATCACGTACCTAAATGTAGGCACCACTAGTTTTAAAACTCCAGAAGAATATAAAGGAGAAAATATTCAGTCTTGGGATAATCAGCAATTTATTAGGACAAAAAGGTATTAGCTATAAAAATGATAAAAGCAGAATACAGAGAAATCAAAATCTTCTATTCTTCAAATGACACACTAAGAAAATGAAAATCAAACCACATGCTCTTAAATTCATTCACAATACATAAATACAGTAAAAGCCTTGTATCCAGAAACACAATGACCCATTTTCCTTGAAAAGTAATCCTTGCACTAATACTACTATTGTCTTTGCGTCTGCTTCTCAGAAGATCTAAATGAATACATTATTATTCTTATATTTCTTATCACATATATTATTTTCAGAAGTTCCACCAATTTCTGTTGTTACTCTGAGGTGCTATCCAAACATAACAACAAAATGTTTTACCTACTGAATTTAGTGCTATTTGCTGTATCATTCCAGTGTTCCCCCCTGACAGTTTCTCATCTGCCTGTTTTACTTTCTGAAACATTGGGATCCAGGCTTCAGGTTGATGTATCTCAAGTACATAGAGACATGCATGGAAAGTCCAAGATAAAAGAAATATTATCAATAGGAAATGAAAATTCCAAACCTTTAATAAGGTAATTCTACATAAGCCTTTATAGTAAAATATTTCTCGCATTGTTTTCCAAAATAATTTTTTATTTACATTATTTTTTACATTTCAGTGCATGATAAAGTTTAGAAGATTTGATATTTGAGAAAGTATGGTCTTTAGCTCCTGCATATTACTAATTTAACCACTGACCCTAAGTATGATGTGCCAAATAAGAAAACAATTAGCAATAATATTAACATTCCCACTGTTTTCTCATGGTTAAAAATAAAAAGTTATGCTTTATTTCTAACTCGTGATGGAAAGTATGTCCATGACTTCACATATGATTGTACCTGCATAACACATTTGGCTGGCTGGGCAAGTGGGAGCTGAAATCCTTTTTTTACCATGTATCGCTATGTCAAATTTAGCTTTTGACAATTTAATTTGAAGAAATCCATGTACTTTCTTAAATGTGTCTTGAATGTTCGGGAACAGTATTTGTAATAGAGCAGAGTTGGAAACATTTGTCTATCAATAAAATATTTCTGAAATGAATTACAGTATACTCACATGATGGAAAACAAGATACCTGATAAAAATAAACAAGATAGATGTATAATATACCATGGTAGAAACGTAACTTTGATAGTCTTTTTTTCTAAAACATTGTAATATCATATGTATTATGTATCATTTTATAAACAGAAATTATTTTTATATGTAGATGCATATGACAACCTAGAAGGATATATGGAAATCTCTTTTTTAATCTTTTACTTTAGGTTTGGGGGGTACATGTGAAGGTTTGTTACATAGGTAAACATGTGTCACAGGGGTTTGCTGTAAATATTTTATTTTGTAAGCCCAGTGCCCAATAGTTATCTTTTCTATTCTTCTCCCTCCTCCAACCTTCCGCCCTCGAGAAGACCCCAGTGTCTGTTGTTTCCTTCCTTGTGTTCATAAGTTCTTATCATTTGGTTCCCACTTCTAAGTAGGAACATGTGGTATTTGGTTTTCTGTTCTTGTGTTAGTTTGCTAAGGATGATGACTTCCATCCATGTTCCTACAAAAGACATGATCTTGTTCTTTTTCAATGGCTGCACAGTAGTTCATGATGTATATTTAGCACATTTTCTTTATCCAATTTGTCACTGATGGGAATTTAGGTTGATTTCATATCTCTGCTATCGTGAATAATGCTGCAATCAACGTCACGTGCATGTGTCTTTATGGTAGAATGATTTGTATACCTCTGGGTATATTCTTGGTAATGGGATTGCTGGGTCAAATGGTAGTTCTGTTTTTTAGATCTTTGAGGAATTACCATGCTGCTTTCCACAATGGTTGAACTAGTTTACATCCACCAACAGTGTATAAGTGTTTCCTTTTCTTCACAACCTCATCAGCATCTGTTATTTTTTAAATTTTTCATAATAGCCATTCTGATTGGTGTGAGATGGTGTCTCATTGTGGTTTTGATTTGCAATTCTCTAATAAGCAGTGATACTGAGTTTTTTTTTTTTTTTTTCATATGCTTGTTAGCTGCATGAATGACTTCATTTGAGGAGTAGGTCTGTTCATGTCCTTTGCCCACTTTTTAATGGGGTCGTTTGTTTTTCTCTCATAAATTTTAAGTTTCTTATAGATACTGGGTATTAGACCTTTGTCAGATGCATAGTTTGCAAATATTTTCTCCCATTCTGTAGATTGTCTGCTTACTCTGTTGATAGTTTCTTTTGCTGAGGAAACGCTCTTAAGTTTAATTAGATCCCACTTGTCAATTTTTTCTTTTCTTGCAAATGCTTTTAGTTTCTTTGTTGTGAAATATTTGCCCATTTCAATCTCCAAGATGGCATTACCTAGGTTGTTGTTTAGGTTTTTATAGTTTTGGGTTTTACATTTAGGTCTTTAATCCATCTTGAGTTCATTTTTGTGTATGGTGTAAAGAAAGGGTCCAGCTTCAATCTTCTCCATATGGCTAGCCAGTTATCCTAGCACTATTTATTGAAGAGGGAGTCTTCCCCATTGTTTGTTTTTGTCAGCTTTGTCAAAGATCAGATGGTCGTAGATGTGTGGGCTTCTTTCTGATATCTCTATTCTGTTCCATTGGTCTATGTGCCTGTTTGTGTACCAGTACAATGCTGTTTTGATTACTGCAGCCTTAAAGTTGGGCAACATGAGGCCTCCGGCCTTATTCTTTTTGTTTAGGATTGCCTTGGCTATTCGGGCTCATTTTGGTTCCATATGAATTTTAAAATACTTTTTTCTGGTTCTGTGAATAATGATCTTGGTAGTTTGACAGCATAGCATTGAATCTGTAAATTGCCTTGGGCTGTATAGCCATATTAATGATATTGATTCTTCCTATCCATAAGCATGGGAGATTTTTCTATTTGTTTCTGTCTTCTCTGATTTCCTTGAGCAGTGTTTTGTAATTCTCATTGTAGAGATCTTTCACCACCCTGGTTTGCTGTATTCCTCAGTATTTATTCTTTTTTTTTGGCAGTTGTGAGTGGGATTGCCCTTCTTATTTGCCTCACTGCTTGACTGTTGTTGGTATATAGAAATGCTAACATTTTTTGTGCATTGATTATGTATCTTACAACTTTGCTGAAGTTGTTTATCTGCTGGAAGTGCTTTTGGGCTGAGAGTATGCACTTTTCTAGACATAGAATCATGTCACCTGCAAACAGAGATAGTTTGACTTCTTGTCTTCCTATTTGGATGTGCTTTATTTCTTTCTCTTGCTTGATTGCTCTGGCTAGGATTTCCAATACTATGTGGAATACAAGTATTGAGAGAGGGCATCCTTGTCTTGTGTCGGTTTTCAAGGGGAATGCTTCCAGCTTTTGCCCATTCAGTATAATGTTGGCTGTGGTTTTGTCATAAATAGCTCTTATTATTTTGAGGTATGTTCCTTCAATACCTGGTTTATTAGAGTTTTTAACATGAAGTGGTGTAAAATTTTATTGAAAGCCTTTTCTGCAGTAATTGAGATAATCATGTGTTTTGTTTTTTGTCTTTACTTCTGTTTATGTGATGAATCACATGTATTGACTTGTCTATGTTGAAATAATCTTGTATCCCGGGCATGAAACGTACTTGATCATGGTAGATTAGCTTTTTGATGTGCTGCTGGATTCAGTTATGTATTACTCAGGATTCGCTAGAGGGATAGAACTAAATAGGATGTATGTATATTTGTAAGGGAGTTTATTAAGGATAATTGACTCACATGATCACAAGGTGAAGTCCCATGATAGGCCATCTGCAAGTAGAGGAGCAAGGAAGCCAGTAGTGACTCAGTCCAAGTCCCAAAACCTCAAAAGTAGGGAAGCCAACAGTGCAGGCTTCAGTTTGTGGTTGAACAGCTCCTTGCAAACCACTGGTGTAAGTCCAAGAGTCCAAAAACCAAAGAACTTGGAGTCTGATGTTCAAGGGCAGGAAGCATCCATCATGGGAGAAAGGTGAAGGCCAGAAGACTCAGCAAGTCAGCTTCTTCCACTGTCTTCTGCCTGCTTTTTCTAGTTGCACTGTCAGCCAGTTGGATGGTTCCCACCCACATTGTGGGTGGGTCTTCCTCTCCCAGTCCACTGACTCAAGTATTAATCTCTTCTGGTATCACTCAGAAACACCCAGATACACCCAGAAACAATACTTTGCGTCCTTCAGTGATCAAGTTGACACTTCATGTTAAGTTTATCACAAGTTTGCAAGTATTTTGCTTAGGATCTTTACATCATAGTTCATCAAGGATATTGGATTGAAGTTTTCTTTTTTGTGTGTGTCTCTGCCACGTTTTGGTATCAAGATGCTGGCCTTATAGAATGAGTTGGGAAGGAGTTCTCCCTCCTCAATATTTTGGTATACTTTCTGTAGGAATGGTAGCAGCTCTTCTTTGTACATCTGGGAGAATTCGATTGTGAATCCACCAGGTCCTGGGCTTTTTTTTTTTTGGGTTCTTAGGCTATTTATTACTGATTCAATTTTGGAGCTCATTATTGGTCTGTTTGGGGAATCAATTTATTCTTGGCTCAGTTTTTGGAGGCTGTATGTGTCCGGGAATGTATCCATCTCTTCTAGGTTTTCTAGTTTGTGTTCATAGAGGTGATTCTAGTAGTTTCTGATGGTTGTTTTTATTTCTGTGAGGTCAGTAGTAACATTCCCTTTGTCGTCTCTTATATTTATTTGGATCTTCTCTCTTTTCATTAGTCTAGCTAGTAGCAAGCATTATGGAAATGAATTTAGACAGGATACTAACTTTCAATGTGAATGTATTTATGTATTCAAAGTTTTAAACAAATATGAGTTTATCTTATAATCAAATATATGTTTTGTAAATTGCTGTGTGGAAAGCAGAGGCTGCTCATTTCTCATTCAAACTAACTTAAGGATGCATACTATGTTAAATGTTCTACAATCAATCATAATTTCAAATTTCTGTTTTCTCCAGGAGTTTGAAAAAGAACCAGTATTTTTGAGATTGTGTCAATAGAGTCATGATTAATAACAAGCATAATAAAAATTTGTTTTAAAAAATAAGCAATTAAATATTCTTCTTTTACTATATTAATGCTCCTGAGAATTATAACTTTCTAAACAATTTAAATGAAACATGAGCTTTTAAGCTTATAGTAGGTGCTCAAATGTTTAGGAGAAATGAATGCCAAAAATAGCTATATTGCTTATTCAGTGGAAGGAAAAAAGACTAAGCATAATTTCTACAAATTGTCTGTTTATACATTACCTTGTTAAAAACTTACAAATAGATGGACTCATTTATTTTAGAGATTTGTGTGTGAAATGTATTGAAAAGGATTATAACATTTCCCAGTGGGACACATTTACCAGCAAGGCATTTCAGGAGTGATTTTATGTATATGTAATGAATTAAGCAACTTATGCTTGAAAATATCAGAAATATTAAACAGGCACATCTAGGGGCATTTCTTACCAAATTTGTTGTTTCCTGTCTCTTAAGAAATAAGAGCCGGTTATGGTGGCTCACGCCTGTAATCCTAGCACTTTGGGAGGCTGAGGCGGATGGGTCACTTGAGGTCAGGAGTTCAAGACCAGCCTGACAAACGTGGTGAAACCCAGTCTCTACTAAAATACAAAAATAAGCTGGGCATGATGGCAGGTGCCTATAATCCCAGCTCCTCAGGAGGCTGCAATAGGAGAACTGCTTTAACCCGGGAGATGGTGGTTGCAGCGAGCCTAGATCGCGCCACTGCACTCTGGCCTGGGTGGCTGAGCAAGACTCCATCTAAAAAAAAAAAAAAAAAAAAAAAAAGAGACAGCTACTTGAGCTCAGTCATCAATGATAGGCTAGAAAGAGTAAATTACAAATAGCAAAAGTTACTATATTTAACAATTTTTGTAACCTTTGACATCCCCCTTATAATATTTGCAATAAAATATATTTTCAATGAGATGGACATATTTTTGGTTAAAATTCATATGATTTATTATTTCAAAAAAACTACCCTTAATCATTAACAGCAATGTCTTTACATTGAGAAACTATGCAAATCTCAGAATATTTGTCTCAATATGTTTTATGAGCATAACAAATTCAAACAAATAACACAGAACTATAACTCTTCTGCTTTGCAACTTGATACGTCACATGTTGCTATTCTCCAAAGATTTCCTTCCTAATTATGTTTTGTTCTACATAATATTAAAGTTCATTGACATTCTCATAATACACAACAGGATGCCTGCATGAAAATTGCCTGCAAGCAATGTTGGCTGATGGGAGAATGCTAGCTTATATTAAAAAGTAACTATTATGGTTTTATCAATAGAAAGAAAAAGAGTTAATTATATTGGTACTTATCTGTTTCCCTTTTGAGCCAGTTAAATTATTGGATTTTTTTGTTTGTTTTGGTAAATTGAATTCTTCATGGGAAGGTATGTCATCCACCTGTATGAAAGCAGATATCACAAGAAAAAAGTATATACAGACCACCCCCCAAAAATAAACTTACTAAAACTTTGTGTTTCAAATGGAATTATTTTTTTCTGATTGAAAAAGAAAGTTAGAAACAAAATCTGTGACAAAACCCAGGCTTTGCCTGTACTTTAACATAAATCAACGCTGCACTTCATGCTTACTATTTTGTTGTCTCGTAAGGAGAATTTCTAGAGGGCGGTTGGGTTTCATGCAACTTAATTATAAGTGTCAGCTGAAAGACCTACAAAGACACTGTCAGTTATTGAGTTTCTTATCAAGCCAGTAATGTGGTACGGCTGTTGTACTAATAATGAAGTTTTAATTAGTTCTCAAAATTACGGAGAGCTTATTTAAGGCCTCCAAATTGGATAGTGCATGCTTAGCTTGAAGGCATGAATGCATCCCAAACATATCAAAATAACTGTCAAACACATTGTATACACATTAGGAGATAATAGCTAGAAGGCTTAACATCTATCTTAGAAATACTGTATGCACAAATTGTTCAAAGTTCTTTCTACGCTTAAATGATTGTCTTCAGAATATTGTATTTTATAATTTTAGCAAATCATCATGCAAATGGTTCAGTGTATCTGTTTATCTGAGGGTCATTATAGTTGAGAAAATTCATTTTAGCCAATGTTCGAGTTATCTTTATTCCAAATGGGAGCATTCTGTATTCATAACTATCCCAACATAGCACCTGCATTTTCATTTATAAATACTTATTGCTTCTTTCCAATATTTCACTGCATGAGATATTGTGCCAGATCCCCTAATCCATGGATAGTTCAAAGATACTAACATTTAAGAAACCGTTGATTTAAACTTCTACCACTCAAGAGTTGTTGTCTTTTCAATGCATTGGGTGGATTTAGATGACTGCGTTCTTGTATGCCTGCCTATTAATGCTGTACAAGATATCTGGTTTAAACTAGCATTACTGGAAATAACCCTTTCTACCCCTCCCATCTCCACCCACACATCTACAAAACTAATTTTATGCAAGACACAGATTTTGAAGCACAGAAAGGAGGAGCTAACATGAGTTGCCGCTAGAAAAGTAATAGCTGTGTTATTTGTACTGACAGTTTGTATTTCTTCTCAAATCATTTATTTTCACAAAACTGGTCTGGCTCTTATTTTATTATTTCAAAGGACGTACACTGCTTCATCGTTGTTGTTGTGGATTTCTGATATAATGACATTAATTACTTGCTTTGTGCCAGGAACTTTGCTAGGCTTAGAGGGTAAAAGTGTAGAACTGGAAGCGCATTCGATTCAGAGGCTGCACAGTGACCCTCTGTGGGTAGGAAGTGGGCTCCTAGAGTATTTGAATTACGAATGCGAGTGGGTCAAGGGAATGAGGAAGGGGGTGTATGAGAAGAATTATAAGTATGGAGAATAGGACATATGGCTTGTTTGGGGGAACTACAATATTTTTCCTCTTTCTGTATCAAAATTACATGAGGATGAAGGCAGAGGCCCAAGGATATAATGATTACAATTTGAGGCGGCAGTGTTTACTAAGTTCAGAGAGCCTAGGTCATATTCTGTTAGTATGTCATGTTTTTCATCAAATTTTGAGTTACTATTATGTGGGGGTGGAGAATCTTCTTTTGATATTGATTTAAAAATATTATTTACAAAGATATTATTTATTTTCTTCCAAGAATATATAGCTTATGTTATACCTACAAGAGTTCATGATTTGTAGGGGGCACCAAACTAAGTCGGAAATGCTAAAACGTCATACATTTCCGGAGAAATAAATCAGAAAGACGTGGATTTCTTGGTAAAGGATCAATTTGATGCATCAAAAAGAGAGTCACTTTTAAATTCTGGGGAGAAGTGAACTCAGGAAGAAGGAAATATCAAGTCTGACACTAAAATCTGACACCAGGAAATAGGAACTTGTATGTAAAAGATCCTGAACATAGCTAATGTTTAGGAAAAGTTTATTTAAGTGAATTTGCCTAGGGTAGAAAACAATATGGTATAATTAGTAGTGAAAGTGAGGATCTATTAGAACTTTGTCTAGATAAATAAATTCATATTTGTTTATTTATTTATTTGAGATGGAGTCTTGCTCTGTCACCAAGGCTGGAAGTGCAATGGTGCGATCTTGGCTCACTGCAACCTCCGCCTCCAGGGTTCAAGTGATTCTCCTACCTCGGCTTCCCGAGTAGCTGGGATTACAGGTACCTGCCATCATGCCCAGCTAATTTTTGTATTTTTGTAGAGATGGGGTTTCACCATGTTGGCTAGCATTGTCTTGAACTCCTGCCCTCAGGTGATCCGCCCGCTGTGGCCTCCCAAAGTGCTGAGATTATAGGCGTGAGCCACCGCACCTGGCCTCATGTTTATTTTTATAAGAGAAAATTGTAATTGTGTAACTGTGTAACAGAAAATTGTAATTGTAACTGTACTTCAATTCTTCACTTAAATTGTTTGTCAAGTTTTGACAAGATGATTTCAATAAAATTGTGTGATAACACGACTTCTCATTCTGCCTCTGCAGCATTATCACCTGAAAGTTATTTCTGCAAAGAATTATTTCAGAGTCTTATCAGTTTCCAAATTAGCACTTTTGTTTATTTTATATTCAAACCATTTTAATTTTAAAAGCCTATTGTGCAATCATTCTTGCCAATTTCTCTTGATCAGAATTGATCTAACTGCTTTGCATGTGACTTGAACTCTTCTACATCAGTGTCATTAACTTTAGAAAGACCTTATTTTGTAAAATTTGCAATTTCATTATCTATTCAATTTACATTGTATTTGTATAAACAGCAAATAACTAATAATATATTGACATGAAAGACAGACATAGGCTGAAAGGCAGAGACAGGCTCTAGTGTAAAAAGGCAAAAAAGGATGATTTAATGGCGTCTGAGATTATAAGTGGCATTTTGTTATACATATTTTCATGAGAAGCTGAACTTTGGTTCTCTACACAAACTTATAACTGAAGGGATTCAGATAAAAAATTCTCCTATATGGAGGGCCCCTGGAATAAACAAGATTATATCTTAGGATTTGACTAAAATCGCCTCAATGTTCCCCACAGCTTGATTAAACTTTACACAAGCTGCTTCTTAAATCTAGGCCCTGACCTCCCTTTTCTTAGAGCATTCCCTTTAGAAAACTAGTAATTGTAAATTCTTCCTCTGACACGTTGAGATGTAAATCTTTTTTGAAAGTGCTTTCCCAGTTTTAAAACACAAAACTGTCTTCCTGAAAAGACCTGGAAGCCAACTCTTTGAAATGTAGACATCAAGGAAGACAGAGTCCCTGTCTCCCAGCTTCTGTGGGATAGCGGGAGCCTACATTTGAAGGATGCTTTGCTCCAAGGTGTAAAACTACCTCCAAAGAGGCAGTTTGCTTTTTGGCGGTGGGGGGAAAAGCCAGTTAGCAAATACTGGTGGCCTAAAACCCAGGTCCTTTGGGACCTAACTCTAGCTTTATAAAAATTTTTCAGCTTGGCCAGGTGTGGTGGCTCATGCCTATGATTCCAGTACTTTGGGAGGTTACAGAAGAAGGGTTGCTTGAGGCCAGTAGTTTAAGACCAGCCTATACAACACAGGGAGACCTTGTGTCTAACACATACACACACACACAAAAATAAAAAATTTAAAAAAAAAAGGAGAAGAAGAACAAAAACATCTTTTTTTGGGCGGAGGGTTGCAATATAGCTCACTTTGACTTATGGCTTCTCTCCTCTATTACATTAAACTCCTGGCCTGTTTAACTTTGTTTGGCAGATTGTTTTGGTGTTTTGCTTTGACAGAATCAAAGAAAATGATTAAATCAGTCAGGACTGAGAGATCTAGACGCATGTTGACTCTTAGGGAGTTCATGGGATCGTCACCAAATCTATTCCTACATCACCTGAATCTTCCCAGGTTGAAGATGAGAGCAGACACTGAAGGTCATATTCTTGCTGCTGGCTTATATTTGCTGCCAAGTCCCCCAGGGCATGTTCTTTTTCCTTCTGTGAATCAGGTCGGATTTCATATACCATCTCGTGTTATTTATTTTGGAATTTTTCTCTTAAAATAGCTCCTCCATAAAGAAAGCATATTGTTCATATCATTGTGATTATGATTTCAACAAAGGAGAGAAAACTCTATAATAAAATAAATTTTCTTCCTAGGAAAATATTAGAGTTGGATAAAACTTCAGAATACTGCTAGGAATATTGGAACTTTGGTTTGCCACAAAATGCTGTTCTGATCCTTCATCTTTCATTATTAATCCATTCAACAACCATTTATTAAACCCTTACATTTGTGCCAGAACCTTCTAGACATACTGATTTAAAACATATATTCTCAGGTTGCAAAATCGCCCTCAAGATCACCCTGGGTGATTGGGTCAACAGTACAACAATGTGTATTGTTGATTATCAGGTCAACAATGATCCAGTACACATTATGGGGTCACAATTGTTGACCCAATTCACATTACATGCCTTTTTCACCCTAAAAAAGTCTGGAAGGCTCAAAAAAGAATACGGACAAAATGCAACTTTTTCCTGTATCATACCCATGCATATTGGTTGTTCTGGATTAAATAGAGAATTAAGTAGACTTAGCGCAAAAAATAAATCATTTTATTTTCATATTTCACTATTTGGGTTATTGGTATATTTGTAACTTTTTACTGTTAATTACTACTTTAAGGTTTTTTCATTGATGACATTAAGCATGTAAGAAATGATCTTAATGGTTATTTTGACTATAGATATCAGTGTCTTTCTTATTATGTGTTTTGTATAAGAAAGGACATAAATATCAAGTACAAAATAACAAAAGCATTGCATTCAGAAACAAGAACATACAAGTTAATGAAAAGAAGGTAAAAATAAATTTTTCAACCATTGAAAACATAGGAAAGGAGCCACGCATGATGGCTTATGCCTGTAATCTCAGCACTTTGGGAGGCTGAGAGGAGAAGATCATTTGAGACTAAGAGTTGGAAATCAGCCTGGGTAACAGAGTGAGACCCCCATCTCTGTAACAAAATTAAAAATTAGCCTAGTGTGCTGCCAGGTGCCTGCAGTGTTATTTGCTGGAGAGGCTGAACCTGAAAGATGGGTGGAGCCCAGGAGTTGAGGCTACAGTGAGCTATGATTGCCCCACTGCACTCCAGCCAGGGTAACAGAACAAGAGCCTGTCATATATATATGTGTGTGTGTATATATATTGTATATTATATATGTGTATATATTATATATATGTGTATGTATGTATATAAATATATGTGTATACTATATATGTGTATATATGTATACATATATACATGTGTGTTTACTATGTGTGTGTATATATGTATGTGTTTATGTGTATATATATACATATGTGTGTGTATATATATTGTATATTATATATGTGTATATATTATATATGTGTGTATGTATGTATATAAATATATGTGTATACTATATATGTGTATATATGTATACATATATACATGTGTGTTTACTATGTGTGTGTATATATGTATGTGTTTATGTGTATATATATACATATGTGTGTGTGTATATATATGGACTTTTAAACTTTTATAGCAGCTCTATAGCTTTCAGTGCCATTTGGATATTTACTTTGGATGAAGCAAGATTATTTGACAACTGTTTATATTTCATGACTTCCAAGATAGTTTTTCTATTATAGGAGATTCACAGTTCATTACCTGAGCATAATGACAAGTGAAAACTGTATGAATTATTTTCACTAAATCAAGTAATCTACCTTCACAAAATACAATTCATTAATGTTTCCTCTTCAGCATATTGTTTTAAGATAGGCACATGTCATTTTCAGTTCTTTAACATAATAAAATACTTAATAAAATACATTAAAAGAAGATTTAGAACTTATATTCTTTCATATTAAAATGTCTCCTGGAAATACAATTTACTTTATTTTGGTGTTTATTCCTGGACCAACATCTCCTAATTATGATAGCTGTATCTTGAATAATGTTAATGCAACCACTTCAATTTGAGTAGTAGATATCTTCTATTTATTCTTCTAGATCCACTCTCCACTTTTTTTACCATAGTATTTGGCAGGCTGACTCCTTGTCCTTGATCTTCTGCTTCCATTTGGCCAGTGGCAAACCCTGGGAGGAGAGTGGAAGGAAGAAAGAAAGTGATGATGTATTATTATTATTATTATTTTCCTATAATGCTAACTTCATTTTGCTAGTCATTTAGGAAGATCTTATACATCTAAATTGCTGAGTAAGACTCTATATTGCCCCTTTCCCCCAAGTACTGTTGTGTTTTTTTTTTTTTTTAAATAGGATTATACCAGTCCTATGTTTATGTTAGAAAAGATGACTGAAGGTAGGAGTTAGGAAACGTATCTTTTTTAAAACGTAAAGCAGATGCTATTCTCTTTTGAAAAAGATATTTTACTAGTTTAACTTCACTCTCTGAATAAAGCCCTCTTTTAATTGCCAGGAGGCCCTTCATAAATTGACAGGCACCTGTTTCTCTGATCCCATTTCTGTGGACCTCCCCTGCCCTCACGCCACCCTAAGTACATCAGCTTTCTCACTGCTTCTCAAAAAAGATGAGCTTTTCCTTGCCTCCTGACCTTTGCAATTGATTGCCTTACCTGCTGATCTTTGTAGCTTTCTTCCACCCTCTCCACTTCCCACTGAAATGTCCAACTCAAAGCAGCTCTGACCACTTGCAAGTACTCCTAATGTCTCTCTAACCCCTTATTTTGTTTTACTTTGCTATAATGGGCACTTACCTTTTGTGAACTTTATTTGTTCATTTGTTTAATGCCCGTCTTCAATAAAATATTACTTGTGATGGAAAGGAATGCCTGGCTTGCTTTCAATCACATTTTCAAACCAAGAAACACGCGAGGCTTACAGTAACTGCTCCATAAGTATTTGTCGAATGAAATACAATGGAAAGCAGATGCCTTCATAGATTGACTGATGCAGTGTCTGTGCTGCCATTTTATTGCCCTGTGGCTGGCATCACTTTCCCATCACTGCATACTAGATTTGATTTACTCTTCTGACTATTAATTCTAGTTACTATTATCAATAGATGTTGGCATAGAAGTTAAACTTCATTTCCTTTCTTTCTACATTTAAAACCATTCTGGATTTTGAAAAATTAGAATTAAATGCATCCAGTTATATAAGATATTCCCAACTTTTATGTATCATGTTAGTAAAGATGTTTTAAAATTATTTTAATGTTACATTTGATAAGCTGTCAAGAGCCAATGTTGAACAACTTTATATTGTTCTCTTTTCTATTAATTACCATTCATTTTCTACCAAGATTTAAATAAAATATATAATATTAAATTAGCATTTACTATGTTACAGAAACTCTTATGAGTGTTTTACAGGAATTAGCTTATTTAATTTTCATAACACTCCATGAAGTCACTACTCTCATTTCCAAAATATGGGAACTAAGGCACACATAATTTGTCTGACAAATGCCTAGGTTCAGAACCTGGCAGCAGTTGGGGAGCTGAGAGTCGTCTCCCAAAATAGAACAGCTTGTTTCCACATCTTAGCTCATGGTCAGTGCTCAGTGAATGTTATTTTTCTTTATAATAATAAAGAAAATAAAGATTGTATTAGTCTGTTTTCACACTGCTGATAAAGACATACCAGAGACTGGGTAATTTATAAAGAAAAAGAAATTTGGCCGGGCGCGGTGGCTCACGCCTGTAATCCCAGCACTTTGGGAGGCCGAGGCGGGCGGGTCACAAGGTCCAGAGATGGAGACCATCTTGGCTAACATGGTGAAACTCCGTCTCTGCTAAAAAATACAAAAAGTTAGCCGGGCGTGGTGGCGGCGCCTGTAGTCCCAGCTACTCGGGAGGCTGAGGCAGGAGAATGGTGGGAACCCGGGAGGCGGAGCTTGCAGTGAGCCGAGATCGCGCCACTGCACTCCAGCCTGGGTGATGAGCAAGACTCCATCTCAAAAAAAAAAAAAAAAGAAAAAGAAAAAGAAAAAGAAATTTAATGGACTCACAGTTCCACGTGGCTGGGGAGGCCTCACTATCATGACTGAAGGCGAAAGGCACATCTTACATGGTGACAGACAAGACAGAATGAGAGCCAACTGAAAGGGGTTTCCCCATTTAAAACCATCAGATCTCGTGAGACTTAGTCACTACCATGAGAACTCTCCCATGATTCAATTATCTCCCACCTGGTCCCTCCTACAACACATGAGAATTATGGGATCTAAAAATTCAAGATGAGATTTGGGTGGGGACACAGCCAAACATATCAATGATAATAGTGAAAAGTTTGTCTTTTCAATATGCAAATTCACATATTGAAAACCTAAAACCTATTGCTATGGTATTTGGAAACAGGAGCCTGTGGTAATTAGGTCCTGAAGTTGGAGCCTTCGTGATAGGATGAGGGCCCTTATAGAAAGAAATTCATGAAATTTCCTTTATGATCTCTCTCTCTTTCTGCCATTCGAGGAACACCAAGAAGGTAGCCACCTGTAAACCGGGAAAAGGACCCTCACGAGGAACCTGACCATGTTTTAGAATTCCAGTTTTCAGAAATATGAGAAATCAATTTTTTTAAGCTAAACATAAATAGCATTAAATAAAACTTAAAATTAAGTAAATAAAGATATTACCTGAGTAGAAAAGTCTATACAACAGGAGATGAAATATGGGCCACAGATGGGAGCTTTCTATTACTGCATTATGTTTTCCCTCTTTATCATCCGAACTAAACCATTTAAGGAATTTATTTTCTAATTCTTTGATGACAATTAGGTGTGCAAGTACAAAACTCTTTGCTGTGCTTGGTTTTCCCATTTGTATATTATAAGGAGAAAAACATTTTGTCATTTTTTTGGAAACTCACTACTTACAGAGGGCTGAATATTTGTTTTATTATCTTTTAATCTGTTGTCTACAAAATCTCAGGGGATGAAATATTATCCTCATTAGATTCATAAGGCCTTACTAACTTCAGAAATGTCTCAGAGATGTGTTTGCAGAATTGTGACTTTGTGTTTGCATAATAAACCAGCAGCATTTAAATGACATTCCTAAATCTGTTGAAGCTATGATGTGAGCAAAATTAATATCTGAGAGATGTTTATAAAGAATTATTTTTGTTACCAGCCAAGTAATTATTGGCATTGAGTAGATTCCAGGGAACTCTTTTAAAAATCCTTCCAGAATTTTGAGCCAAGTCTGCATTCTTTGCACTGCCATCCAGTAGAACCTTATCACATGGAACAATTCTAATTCCACACACATTACACTAGATCTTAGGTATTTGAACCTACAGGATATGAACTTCCTGCAGGAAAATCCAGTAAAACGGTATTGGTTTTCTCAAGAATAAACTGAATAATCTCAAACATGTAAACCTAATTTTTCATGTTTTATTTATAAAAGCAAGTTATAGAATTGGATGATCTCTAATTTTTTTTAGACCTTTAAAATTATGGGATTTATTTGGATATGCCAAATATTTTCATCAAATACAGTGTCTTATGGAAACCCAGACATCATAAGATAAGTTCTACTTAAAAAATTGTCTTAAGGCCCAGCCTGATTTTTAGCCTAGTCTTTAATTATTCATGTGTGTTCCATTTATTTATTTATTTTGGGTAAGGAGGTGGGGGTCAAGACCCTGGATTGGGATGAAACTTCACATGCTACTATTTTTTATGTTTAGCTAAAACTGTATGCTTTCTGAAAACATGAAAAGTTTATGATTTGTTGACACAATAACTGGAAAATACGGATATTTCAAAAACTAATGGAAAAATAGCAAAAAATATATACGAGCTTTACCCCCAAAAGTTATGATCTCTGTCACTTGTGCTTGGTGAACTGATCCCTGTAACTTCTTTTTTTAAAATATAAAAATGCCTTATCTTCTTTTATTATTTTTCCATCTTTTATTTTAGAATCAGGGGATACATATGCAGGTTTTTTACAAAGGTATATTGCATGGTGCTGAGGTTTAAAGCACAAATAAATTCGTTGTCTAGATAGTGAGCATAGTACCCAACAGTTAGTTTTTCAACTCTTGCCTCCTCCTTGTCTCCCTCCTCTACTAGTCCCTAGTGTCTGTTGCCATCTTTGTGTCCATTTGTACCCTATGTTTAGCTCCCACTTATAAGTGAAGATACACAGTATTTGGTTTTCTCTTCCTCCATTTAATTTGCTTAGAATAATGGCTTCCAGCTACATCTATGTTGCTGCAAAGGATATAGTTTCTTTCTTATGGCTATATAGTATTGTAATAGTGTATATAAACCATATTTCCTTCATTCAACCCACCTTTGATAGGCACCTGGGTTCACTCCCTGTCTTTGCTATTGTGAATAGTGCTGTAATGAACATATGAGTGCATGTGTCTTTTTGGTAGAATGATTTATTTTCTTTTGGGTATATACCCAGTGATGTGGTTTGCCTGTGTCCCCACCTAAAATTTCATCTTGAATTGTAATCCATATTATACTCCCCATGTGTCGGGGAAGGACCTCATGGGAGGTGATTAGATCATGGTTCCCCCATGCTGTTCTCATCATAGTGAGTGAGTTCTCATGACATCTGATGTTTTTTGTTGTTGTTGTTGTTGCTGTTGTTTTTGAGACGGAGTCTGTCTCTGTCGCCCGGGCTGGAGTGCAGTGGAGCGATCTCGGCTCACTGCCAGCTCCTCCTCCTGGGTTCCCGCCATTCTCCTGCCTCAGCCTCCGAGTAGCTGGGACTATAAGTGCCCGCCACCACGCCCGGCTAATTTTCTGTATTTTTAGTGGAGACGGGGTTTCACCGTGTTAACCAGGATGGTCTCGATCTCCTGACCCTTGTGATCCCCCCGCCTCGGCCTCCCAAAGTGCTGGGATTACAGGCCTGAGTCACCGCGCCCGGCCTATCTGATGGTCTTATAAAAACTTTTCCCCCTCTTCATCTGCACTTCCCTCTCCTGCCGCCATGTGAAGAACGAAGCGTTTGCTTCCCCTTCTGCCATGATTGTGAGTTTCCTGAGGCCTCCTCAGCTATGCAGAACTGTAAGTCAATTAAACTTCTTTCCTTTCTAAATTGCCCAGTCTTGGGCAGTTCTTTACAGCAGTGTGAGAACAGACTAATACACTCAGTAATGGGATTGTTGAGATGAATGGTAGGTCAGCTCCTAGTTCTGTACAAAACTAAGTAGCATTTCTGTACACAAATAATGTTCAGGCTGAGAGCCAAAACAAGAATGCAATACCTTTTACAATAGCTACAAAAAGAAGAAAACACCTAGGGATACAACTAAGCAAAGAGCTGAAGAATCTCCACAAGGAGAACCATAAAACACTGCTGAAAGAAATCAAAGATGATGCAAATAAATGGAAAAATATTCCCTGTTCATGGATTGAATCAATATTGTTGAAATGACCATACTGCCCAAAGCAATTTACAGATTCAAACCTATTCTGATCAAACTATAAATGTCACTTTTTTCAGAATAATTTCTGTACTTTTTAACCATTTCGTGTATTACGTAGATACCATAACTATAAATTTGTTTTATATAGTTGTTTATATAGTTCAAAATAACTAATGGACTTGAATTATTTTAGCCATGGATATGCATTTGTACATTGTATTTTTCAAAATTTTTATTTATTTTAGAACTGAAATACAGCATGTTGTTCTTTTCAATGTTATTTCACAATATTCCCTATAAAGGTATTTCCAATAATTTCAGAGATAACTTTTAAAACTATATTTAAGTTTAATAATTTTTTTAATAATTGCATTATTTTTAATAATTGCAGTGCCTTTCTCTTTAGTTGTTAGTAGTAATTCTCAAAAAATACATTTTTTTCTATGTGTTCAAATTTGCAGTTATTGAGGTTTCCAAGGGAAGATTTATACATGTGTATGTGCACATGCGTATTTAAAGGAAAATAGTTTTTATTTTTATTTGAATATTCTCATAAGTACCAAATACACTTTAATTTAGAAATTTAGGACAATGAAGAGAAAATTTTGTGAGAACTCAGCGAATTTAAGTGTTTCTGTCTCTGCTCCATTCCTTTCAACTGCATAAGCACATGCAGGCAATACACACACATTACCATTTGTGAAATGCCATATTGTTAGGTTATAATAAATGTGCTAAAAAGTTAAGAACATCAGGACAGAATGTTTAAAAATAATGGCTCTAGACAATTGGTCAAAACACATTTCAGTATAAAAAATTAGTTTCTCCAATTTCTCCCAAATCATCTTATAGATTATTTAGAATAACTTCAAGCTGTGTTTTTTAGCATCAAAGAGAATGTTAATGTAAGTTGTTCCACTTTCTGCTAATATATAAAATAATCATATTATGTTTGAAGTATCATTTATTAGTTTTTTTGGAAGAAGCCATAGTTTATGACCTATCTTGGTTAATATTGATGTTCAATGAATTTTAATCATGTAAATAGGGCATTTTTGATAGAAAAGTTCATCTGATTTCTCTATTATTTTACCAGTAACAGACTCTGTAATATAATTGTACCTGGGTATATGCAGGGGATGGGTTCCAGGACTGTCTGCCTGTACCAAAACCCAAATATTCAAGACCTGCAGTTACCTCTGTGGAATCCAGGTATATGAAAAGTTGGTGCTCCTGATATGTGTGTGGGTTTCGGATCCAGAAAATACTGTATTTTTGATCCCCACGTTTGGTTGAAAAAAATTGCGTACAAGTGGACCTGCACAGTTCAAATTTGTGTGTGAGGTTCAAGTGTGCTTCTTTTTGTGCATATTATTTATTTGTAGGTATATTGCAGCTAAAATTGGAGGAAGAATTAATTTGACAGGTAGCAATGGGATAGTGAAAAAAACGTTCCCTATTTTGGCTGTTACTACTATACAAATGCCTTCTCTTCTTGGGCATCTCGAAAAATCCCAGTGCCATCTTAAGAACTGAGTGAGATGTTTCCTAGTCAGTATGTATTCCAGTTATGGGTCAGATGCTGTTCTAAGCATGGAGAGTACAATGTTCCTTGAGGTAGACGAGGTCCCATACATATGGGATTTACATTCAGGTGATGAATAGAACATTACACCACAGGATGGGGGTGCAGGACCCACTGGAGCATAAGTAGAGTGCAACAGAGGACTTCAAGGAGAAAGTCCATATCTAACTAGGGCCAAAATACTGATGAGCAGGAATTAGTCCAGCAAAAACAGGAAGGGAAGGGAAGCAGAGAGTAAATTACTTTGTAAATGGTAGGCTGCTACTCAAAATAAAAAGTGCAATAATTACTATTCTAAAAATTTGTAAACAAAATTATAATTTGCTTTTCTAGCTCCCTTAAAATTTTTACAGCTCTCAATGTCATATATACCTTTAAAGGAAAGTCTCTACAAGCCTAATCACTGCATTTGATGAGCTCAAGAGTTTATAATCAATGGTTGTCTAATGAATTTTTTTAATGCATATTATCATATTCACAGACCCCCAAACTAAAAGTTACAAGGAAAAATATGTTTAAATATTAGATGAGTTATATTAACTACCTATGTTTAGCCAAGTAGTTGTGTGGTTTCTTGGAAAAATAAGATTTTCAGAGGACATAGAAACAATGTAAATAAAATGAAACTATAATTTGCTTTTGAAATGTTAAGTTACTCATAACATCTTTGGATGTTTATATTGTTGATTCCAATACAATAAAAAACCTGCAGCTTACATCAAATAAGTCCTTTATGTTTTACATTAGAAAAATTTTAAAAAATGAATTATTAACAAGTTAGTGGCAAGAAATGAGAATACCAGCGATCCAGTAGTCTAATGTAAATAATACTATAGGAGAATGTCACATGGGTAATTAACTTTGAGGCATTTCCTGGGATTTAAACAGGGTTAGGAAATTTGGCAAAACAAGCTCTTATATAGCTGATGTAAAAATGCACACACGTTGGCATTGTTTAAATTCTTCCACTTCCTCTAGTTTGTCCCTAAAAAAGCAAGAGCAATACATGATAATTGTAGTTAATATAAATGGATATCTTTAATTATTTAAGATTTTAATCTTACAGAGAAAGTTTCAGCAATTATTTTTATTGTCCTCAGAACTTCTTTTTGCAAGGAAAGCAATATAGTTGAACAAGGATTGAAACGAGCCAATAAGAAAACTTAAGTGATTCTATTTGTCATGGTTTCAATTACCATATTGTCTTGGAGTGTGCTCTGCCAGTATTTTAACAACTGATTTATCACTTGAAGTCAAAGATTCTTTTCAACATGAATTGTAAACTAAGCATTTCAATAATACGTGTGTGTTTTTGGCACAGGATAGAACTTGTCGTGTTTCATTATACTCTTTAACTGTGAATATATGTAAGTTGGGTTGTGTGTGTGTGTGTGTGTGTGTGTGTGTGTGTGTGTGTGTGTTCGTGTGTTCTTTCCCTTTAAGTTTTTAGAATTTCAAGAATAGATCAATTCTAGTGCAAATTACTCTAAAATGATTTCTTGTAAAGTTAACCCAGTTGTTTCTTTGGCTGCTTTTATAAAAATTTGAAGGTTTATATCTTAATTCACCCCTCAACCCTGTAATCAAAACTGATTTTAAAAGAACATCTAAAGCCTGAAGTCAGAAGAAGGTTTTTTCATGTGTTTTATTTTGGTACTTACTTTCTTAATTTGTCAGGATTTTTCTGACTCTAAGGTTTTCCCTTCTGCTACATATTGTTTGTTCAGTTTTCTTAAAAAAAAAAAAAAAAAAAAAAAAGAAGAAGAAAAGAAAGAAATATCTTTATACCCAGATACCACCAATCTCACTTTCAAAGTTGCCAAAATTTGCCCTCCTACATTTTTTTTTTATTGTTTTTAATGTTTAATTCTAAAACAGACAAAGGAAAAATTGCAGCACTATAATTCTTTTTGGTAGATAACTCCAATGATTCACATTTGTGCCCTGGTATACTCAATAAGACTACTAATCTTTGCCTCACAGATACGTGGAAAGAATAACATGGGAGGCTATTGGGACTGTCTGGACTATATGTTTTTTTTTCTGTTTCTTAATCTAATATTCTACCAATCTCTTTTTGAAAATGTTAATTGATGCTCACATCTTTTTCTTTTTAGGCATTTTAAATTTTGTAACATTAGTATTCTGTATGCTTAGTGTGCCAAGTAGAAATCTGCTTAAAATCATCAGGAAATGTTCATAGCGACATGTTCCTCGGTACCAAAGTTGTACAGTCATCACATTGAATAAGTTTATCCAGTATAGCCTCCTATGTCATGAGTGAATTCTCTTTATGCATGAACATGCAATGGATTTTTCTGTATTTGCTTGACTAGCACAAGTGTTATAAACTCATCATTTTCAAGCAACTCTTCTTGCTGGAAAACTTTTGCTAAATTCCTGTAATTTGCCCGTGAGTGACATCTGTCCTGCTGCTCAGTGGGTCATAGAAAATAGACCTAATATTTCTGCCATGTACAAACCCTTCACTCTTTTAGGGTGTGTCTGTATCCCATCATGCTTCTCTCTATTCCCCAATCTCCTTACTTACTCTTCTATCCATCAGACTCAATATTCATAAAATCTTCATTTTTTCCTATCTCAGATCTCTACGTGGTTTTTATTTTAATTTAATTTAATTTAATTTATTTATTTATTTGAGACAGAGTGGAGTTTTGCTCTTGTGGCCCAGGCTGGAGTACAATGGCAAGATCTCGGCTCACTGCAAACTCTGCCTCCCCGGTTCAGACAATTCTCCTGCCTCAGCCTCCCAAGTAGCTGGGATTACAGGCGCCCACCACCACACCCAGCTGATTCGGGTTTTTTTGTCTGTTTGTTTTGTTGTTTTTGTATTTTTACTGGAGACAGGCTTTTGCCATGTTGACCAGGCTGGTCTCCAACTCCTGTAATCCCAGCACTGTGGGAGGCCGAGGTGGGCAGATCACCTGAGGTCAGAAGTACATGGTTTTTATTTATCTCATTTAATTTTAATTATTTTACATTAACATCCTGCAGCCTGACCTTCATTATGAATAAGTATACCATGAGTAAAGCCATTGAATCAGTTTTTCTTTCATATTACAATTTACTTTTCTGTATTTTTAAAAAAATTTCTTTCAATAAGAAATTTTGTTGAAATCCAGGCAGTCTATATTTCCCTTTATTTTCTCTAATTGCCTTATCAAAACAAACAAAAGAAGTAAGTTGGGTCTGGCCTTAATAAACTCAGGCTGGCTGCCTGATATGCTTTTTTCCTAAGGTGTTTATGCAAATTTAACATTTTATTCTAGATGAGATTGTATTCACAGATGGATTGTATTCATAGGTCATTTACTTGACCACCCTAGCATTTCTTCTTCAACTCACATTATTCAAAAAGAATTTGTCTAAGTTATTTTCTTATGTTTGGGTATCCACTTTTAGTCTTAGAGATATAAACTAACTTAGGGTTCTTCTGTGTATGTTTATGTTATCTTTGATAACCTTGATGTTTAGCTCTGACTACTAAGTATTGAAGTCTGAAATTTATTTTCTTAGAAAATCTGGCCAATGAATTAATCTGTCATCCATTGGCATTAGATCATTAGCCTCAAGGACCAGGTTTTTGTGCTTTTTCCCTCTTCTACTCAAACAGAGTTCAAAATCTTTGAAAATTATATAATTTTTGTTTAAACAATGTTATTTACAACATGGTATCATTTTATTTAGTCTTCATTAAAAATATCCTTTGGTTTTATTTTGGGCAGAGCCTGATGATATCTGAACAGTAGAACTCCCATGGAAATTTTCTCAATTTTATAGCTTTCCTATTTCTTTCTCTGCAGAATATTTTTTACATATATGGCCAGCAAATTAATTTTACCTTACTATCACTTATTAATTAACTTTCATTTACATTTTATTGATATATTGCTAACAATTTTATTTTACTCTTTCTATCATTTCATATGTAAGGTAACTTCCACTTTATGTGTTTTTCCTCATCAAAAATTTAAATTTAACCATATTCGAATGCTTTCCTTTTTAGTTATCATTAAATTGAAATAATCATGACCACCATTTCCTAGGACCTTTGTCACTTCTATTCTGCCTACCCATTTTTTTTTTTTCATCTTAATAAGAATTTGGTCCAGATTATATGGTATATACATACAATGAAATATTATTCAGCCTTAAAAAACAAGGAAATCCTGCCACTTGAGACAACATAGATGACCTGGAGGACGTTGTGTTCAGTAAAATAAACCAGACACAGAAAGACAAACACCATATGATGTTACCTGCATGTGGGTTAAAAATAACAAAACTCAGAGAGAGTAGAAGAGTGGTTGCCAGGGAATGAGGGGAAGGGGAAATGGGGATATGATGGTCACAGCGGGCAACGTCTCAGTTATGCAAGATAAATAAGCCCTAGAGAGCTAGTATCAAGCATAGTGCCTATAGCTAATGATACTGCATTGTATATTACAGTTTCCTAAGTAGATAGATCTTAACCACAGAGACACACAGATACACAGGTGCACACACAGAAAATAATAGAGAGTGGGAGGAAACTTTGGGAAGTGATAGATAAGTTTATTGCCTTGATGGTGATGATGGTTTCACCAGTACACTTATCCCTAAACTCATTGAATTGTTTACATTAAATATGTACAGTTTTTTATATAGTAATTATACCTTAATGAAGTGGTTTTTTAAAAAGTTTTAATTAGTTGCTTTTTCTATTTTTCAAAAAATGTTACAGTATAAGTATAACTTTCTTATATATATTTAGATATTTCTTCCTAGGGTCATTGAATCTAAAATTTGTGTAAATCTTCTTTGATACAGAGAAACTCCAGAAATATGGTAGAACACAGCAATAGACTTGAGAACGGAGGCCAAGTGTAAATTTAAACTCTACTGTTTATTAAATTTGTGGCCTTGGGTAAGTTTCCTTAATTCTCCGGCCCACGTCATTCATCTGTAAACAGTGAGATTCATAGAAATGTCTTCCCACATACTAAGCTGTATTGTGATAAGACAAACTTCTATATTAAAAATGAGCTGTAATTTACTATTTTATTCTGCATGGTCTTCTTATTTTAAATAAAGTGTACATTTCCATTATTGTTTTCTAGTTGAATCCAAACCACTGAATCTTCATCATATCTATAATTTTACTTTTACACCTTCTTGTTAAAATTAGAATACCTTGTTCTCCATCACATATTCCTAGTGTATAGACTATGGAGAACACAGAAAGTTTCTGAAGCTCTTTCCTAATATATTATCATATAAATTACCAGGCATGTCTGTCTTGATTATACTTTCCTCATCAATCCCCCTATCTTTCTCGGTATCCTGTTTTATAATTTTATCTAGGACTTTTTTCTCACTCTGATTCTAATTTAGATTTGAGTATTATTGATGAGATTGGAAAGTCTCCAGGCAGGCATTTTCTTTCTCGTCCTCGTTAGGAGCTCTCAGATGCCCTAGCCAAGCGCCTATCACTTGGGTATATTCATGGTACAGAAAGCCAAATCACATTATGTGCTGCCAGCCAGCAGTTGAGCCAGAGATACAAGCTCCACAGCATCCCTTATCTTCCAAAGTTCCAACTTGCATTGGAAGCAAAGATGAAAATGCCACCTGTGTCCCAAGGTCCTTCATATTTAAAAAGTGGGAAAATATATTAAAGATATGCCCTGATTTTGTCTTCTACCATGACACACTCATAGGCTATCTTCAGATCTCGACAGTATTTTATGTAGAATGTTATTTTATTTCACTCTCTTCAAAGTAGTCAGTTGAAACTGGTATCACTGTCCTGACCACAAGTGAGAAAACAAGCAGAGTTGTGAAGTGATTTGCCCAAGGACCCACAGATTTTTAAAAGTAGACCAGATGGAGAATCCAGGTCAGCTTTCAGCCTTCATTTCCAGCCAGCTTTTCAACATAGACATGGCACCACTTTTTAAAATGTTGCTGTCAACTACTGATTATATTGTGTATTTCTACCAGAGATGCCATGTTTTGAAATGTTTGTCTGTCAAACAAACCACATCTGCTGAGTTACAATTTATTTTCCACTTTTGCTAATCAAGCATGTATAGCTTCTCATCATTGTTGATGATCATGAACTAAAAAACAAGTTATTAAATATAAGTTAAATAAACCTAATCAAAATAAATATATCTTGGTATTTACATTAGTCATTATACAAGTAAATGCAAATATTCTTTAGACTTTTAAACATTTTGAAAATGACAATGGCTTTGTTTCTAACATGGGTGATTTCAATCACATACATGGACCAGTTTAACTGTGGTTTACCTGGCTCTAACATCAGCCTGTGGAACTATGATCATACATCATTAATTGATATTAGCCCTGGAATTAAAAGACAGATTACCCAGCAATCCCATTACTGGGTGTATATCCAAAGGAAAACAAATCATTCTACCAAAAAGACACATGCACTGGTGTGTTTATCATAGCACTATCACAATAGCAAAGATATGGAATCAACTCAGGTGCCCATCAATGGTGGATTGGATAAAGAAAATGTGATATATACATATATATATCTCACAGAATACTATGCAGCCATAAAAAATAGCAAAATTAGGTTCCTTACAGCAACATGGACGCAACTAGAGGCCATTATCCTAAGTGAATTAATGGAGGAACAGAAAACTAAATACCATACACTGTAATTTATACGTGAGAGCTAACCATTGGGTACACTTCAACATAAAGATGGAAATAATAGCTAGACACTATGGACTACTAAGTGGAGGAGAGAGGGATGAGTACAAGCCTACAAGCCTGAAAAACTACCTATTGGGTATTGCGATCACTATCTGGGTGACAGGATCATTTGTACCCCCAACCTCAGTGTCACACAATATACCCATGTAACATACCTGCACGTATGCCCTCTGAATGTAAAATAAAAGTTGAAATTATGAAAATTAAATAAAAATAAAAGATAAATTTGTACAATGTTTTACCCAGTATGTTAGCTGAAAATATGTAATATTGTAGGTGAAAAAAAAGAAGTTATGCAAAAGATAAATTACACAGAAATTCCAGGCATACATGAAATATGAACTCCGTGTATTTTTTTGGCAATCCCAAGTACCTGAATGAATATGAACAGTTTTTGTTCATATTTTCTGGTGAATGATGTTTTACAGTAATATGAAATTATGAAGGATCTTCTAACATGAACATAACAACAGCAAAAATGGGCAAATGTCTAAAGGTGGTTAATGACAAATACATGGTGCTGATCAATCAGTGTCAGCTCCCACTGTCACCAGCTGGCATCGCAGGTCTCGTCAACACAGTACTCTAGGAAGCTACAACTTACCTATGAAGTTGGCACACGAAATGGTATTTTTTTTATTTTTGTTATAACTTTTGTATTTCTGACAATGTTTGTGATATCACTTTACATGAACCTCATACACATTCTGCTACTCATTGGCACCTCTACCCACCTATTAATGTTTTGGGAAGCATAAAATTACCTGTTATCTATTACTGCGTCATGAACCACCCAAAACCTTAGGAGCTTTAAACAATAGCAGCAATATTTATTTTACTCATGAATTTACAATTTGGGTAGAGTTGGTGGCAGCAGTTCATTTGTGCTTCCTGCATCGTCAGCTGAAATGGCTCAGCTTAGATTGAAGGAGCTTTTTCCAAGATGGCCCGCTCATGGCTGGCAAGTTGATGCTGTTATCAGCTGGGAGCTCATCTGGGAGCTCACTTTCTCCTCATGTGGGCATTTTCCTAGGTTACTGAGACTTTGACAGCACAGTGTCTGATTCCAAGTGTGAATTTTCCATGACATAGGAAGTGAATGCAGCCAATCTTTTAGGGCTGGGGCCAAGAAACTGGTAACCTGTCACATTTCAATCATTCCATTGGTTGAAGCAGCCACAAAGCTGGCTCAGTTTTAAGAGGCAGAGACAGACTTTTCCTCTCAATGGGAAGAGAGCCATAGAATTTGTAGCCATCTTAATATATTATGATAATGTTATTTTCATCTCAAGTCTAGAGATAAGAGACAAGGAAGTATAACTGGTTATGGTGACTGTCTATCTAGTCTTCAAATATTTAGCCAACATGCATCAAATTTCTTGTCCTACAGCAAGCCAAGAATTATATTATATCTTAGCTGGGCATGGTGGCACATGCCTGTAATCCCAGCTACTTGGGAGGCTGATGCATGAGAATCACTTGAACCTGGGAGGCAGAGGTTGCAGTGAGCTGAGACTGCACCATTGCACTCCAGTCTGGGTGACAGAGTGAGATTCTATCTCAAAAAAAAAAAAAATTATACTATATCGTTTCTTTAATGATTTATTTTTTATATTCAGATTATTCAATGTTAGTCAATAAGTGAATGTTTACAAAATTATGCCAGGTAGGCATAAACTTCTGATTGTAAGCTTCTTGAGGATTCCAACTTGATATTTAAATCTCTATATGCAGAAACAGCTCATGTTTTTCTAAACATATATAAATTAATAGGAAAAGCCATGATAAATAATAGTGACAGTAATCGGTAGGAAAAAAAAATATATTGTTTGTAAAGATGTTTTATACATATGGACTTTTGTGGTCTGATATGTATACAGTTAACAAATGCATTTATTTTACATCTCTTGCATTGTTATCTATTTCTGTGTCAGAAGAAAGAGAAGGCATTTTGCTCCTTTTGTTCTTTCCACCTAAAATCAGTATATAATGAGCTATTTCATTTTTTTCATAATCACGATCAAAACATAATTTCAGTTTATTTAATTTTGAGTTTTAAATTTTATAGCTTTGACAGATTCCTTCTGAAAAGAATTTATCATGCTGAAGAGAGTTATAAAATGCAGTGATTAAATATATATAGTTAAATAGATATCTTAAGATAAATCTATATATCTCTCTATATAAATCATTTATTGTATATACATATATGTATATATACATATGCGTGTGTGTGTGTGTGTGTGTGTGTGTGTATCTATGTGTGTATATATATATGGAGAGACAGAGAGAGAGAAATTTTTTTTTTTTTTTCCTCAGGAGGGAAACACATTTTCTCTCCTGGAGCAGAAGCATGTACAGGTTCTGGTCCTGCAAGAAGTTTGGTGAATGATAGCTGAATATTTGAAGACTGGATAGAAAGCTACCATAATCAGTCATACTGCCTGTCTCTTTAGGATGGTCTTCAAGGAATCCAGCCATTTTCCCTACCCACTGATGTTGCCACCTTCAGTAATTATATGTGTGTCTATGGGTTGATGAATAATCCACTAAGCGCACATCAGTTAACAAATGGGTGACTTTAGAGGAAGAAGTTTCAATAGAAGAAGTAGGAAGATGTCAAAGATGACATCCTTCCTCTTGCGGAAGATGGGTGCGAACTGAGCTATGTAAACACCTAGGAGAGTAGAATTTTGGCTATCCTTTAAGACTATGTTCTTGAAATATTTATTAATTAGTTATTTAGAGAAGACAGTGGATACTGTCTATAGAAACTGTGAAAGTACCACTGGTTGCTAACCGCAAAGATATTGAGCTACCTGTTGTCATTCATTTATAACACACTGGCAATTTCCTACCACACACCAAGCAACTTTTAGACAATTTTTTCCAAATACTTATACTGTTTACTGGAAAGGGCATAAAGGAAACAATATAGTCTCTGTCTCCTACGTTTCCAATGACATAGAAATGTTTTAGAAATATTTCAGTGTTTTAGACTATTGTTTCTTAACCCAGGTTAGTATACATAATAAGGGCCAAATTCCTCCATATGAGAAACAATACACTTTGAAATCTGTGGCTTATATTTCCAAATTAATCTTTTGTTCCTCTTCATCTGGCACTCTTTGCTTCAGCATTTTTAAAACTGTGGTTTTTTTTCATTGTTGTTGTTACTGTTTGTTGTTTTTTGTTTTTGTTTTGTTTTTTTTTTTTTGGTTTTCTCTTATTGTTTTAACTAGTTGTTTTCTTATGCTTCAGTCTTTGTACATGAGTTCCTAAGCTTGAAAAACTGCTGCCCCTGTAGTTCTCCATGAAAAATAATTCAATTTAAAGTGATAACTTTGAAAATTTCTTTGACCTGTGTATCTCTTTTGTTGAGCACTTTTGCCTTTTGGTCTGCATTTTTTTTTTTTTTATTAACTTGTACAAACCTCTATAAGAACAGATAGTGTAAAATGTTCTTTAATATTTAATTTACTTTTCTAATTCTTTGAAGAAAACTGGTGTTTCATGTAGGTTAACTTTACATTCCCATCAGCTACCATACAATCGATATCCAATAAATATGAATGAATTGTGTTTGCTGATGGCCGACCTTGACTGAAGAATATTTAATAATTGAGTGGTTGAGAATTCTGAAGAACTTTTTGAAAACACTATGGAAATTGTCAGCCTCAATGTTGGCCTTCATAAGCAAGTACTCTTTGCTTAGGTTACTACATTCTCCCAATCATGCTATAAGATAATTATTTAGTATTTATATTATGCGTGGGATCCCATCTATAGGGACAGTTTTTCCTTCTTGTACTGCAGTATTTCTTATCCTATAATGAAAGAAAAAATTATTCTAAATCTGTACGTTTAGCTTAAGATTAATGTGTCTTTATAAAATTTAGAAGTTATCAGCTGGACGCGGTGGCTCACGCCTGTAATCCCAGCACTTTGGGAGGCTGAGGTGGGCGGATCACGAGGTCAGGAGATCGAGACCATCCTGACTAACACGGTGAAACCCCATCTCTACTAAAAATACAAAAAATTAGCCGGGCGTGGTGGCGGCACCTGTAGTCCCAGCTACTCCGGGAGGTTGAGGCGGGAGAATGGCGGGAACCCGGGAGGCGGAGCTTGCAGTGAGCCGAGATCGCGCCACTGCACTCCAGCCTGGGCGACAGATCCAGACTCCATCTCAAAAAAAACAAAAAACAAAACAACAAAAAAAAATTGGAACTTATCTAGGTGTTTTAATCTCCTTCATTCTTTCCCTCCCTCCCTCCCTCCTTCCCTTCCTTCCTTCCTTCCGTCTTTCCTTCCTTATTCTTCCTTCTTCCTTCTTTCCTTCCTTCCCTCCCTCCCTCCCTCCTTCCTTCCTTCCTCCGTCCTTCCCTCCCTCCCTTCCTTTCTCTCTCTCTTTCTTTTCTCCCATTTCCTTGTATTGCAAAGCCTTCCAAATAAAACTAATTTTAATCATGAAATTCACACAGGATATACAGTTACAGATAATGGGTGAGGATGTAACAACTGTATGTGTGTGAGTATAATAAAATCCATAATCAAATTATGTGTATGTGTAGTTGTAAAAACATAACATTGAAACACTATATAAATTAATTTAGAGCCATTTTTGATATTTTTGTTAGTACGTAATGTTCATATTTATGGGGGTACATCTATGGGATATAACCACTCAGAAATACATAAAAGTATTACTAGCTTACAGACAGCTCTTAGACAATGACATGGCACCATGGACACTTAATTTTTCAGAAAAAGGAATTTGTCTTTTGAAATGTGAGATGCAATGGGAGACCCTCAATTTGGTCATATTTCCAAAGTTAACTCATTATGTCATTGTCTCAAAGTACCTGAATAAAGCTCTTTTGAGCATCAGTCCCCGACAGCATAAATTCTCATTTTCACATGAGTGGTTGTAACTAGTCATATGTAGTAAGATTTACTAGAGTATTTTTCTGTGGAGGATTATTATAAAATATTGCATTTTCTCAACTACTGGCAATCTAAGTGCACCATACTTAAGAACTCAAGTAAGAGTTTTGTATACTTGTTTTGCTTCCTCCAGAAACTATTTTTCTTTTAAATTTAAGGTGATTTATTGGGATATACTATTATCTAAAATGTCATAAATGCAGACAAATTTAAATCTGAGAAACAAAATAAGCCTCAGAGTGGTGGGATCGGATGGAGAATCACATGAATCCAGAATGACTGATTTAAATATCCAGCATAACCTCGTCTGTCTTAGTTTTCCTATAAATACAATAAAAAAAGACTCATTTATGATCACCACCAACGCATTCCACACTTACATACACCCTTTTAGGCAATGCCTGATTCTTGGTCTCGCAGGAAGGACTTCCTCTTCAACTCTGTTACTTGGGTGATGCCTACTTATCCTTATTATCTCCAGTAGGCAGTCTCCCTAATTCCCCCACCACTTGAGTGATGCCTACTTATCCTTATTATCTCCAGTAGGCAGTCTCCCTAATTCCCCCACCACTTGGGTGATGCCTACTTATCCTTATTATCTCCCCTAGGCAGTCTCCCTAATTCCCCCACCACGTGTACTTTTTTTTTTCTGTTCCCCATAGTATCTTGTGAATACTTCCACATTTAACAATTTGCATTATAATAACTAATTTTTAAAATATTTCTCAGTCACTATACTCTGAACTCTTGAGAGCTATACTATATGTCTTCATAAATATAATCAATATAATTTTGTTGGCTGATCAACAAACCAGGTGATATCAGATATTATGTTGGTGCAACAGCAATTGCTAATTTGCCATTACTTTTAATGGCAAAACCCGCAATTACTTTTGCACCGACCTAATAGAATAGAAACTAAGCCTAAGCAAAGTACAATAAGGAAATACAAGCTTTTGCTTAAATACTTCTGATAATTGGTTTAATTTATTTTCTTCTGTTACAGCATAATTTTACTTTCATAAGTAATTTTACTTTAATAAAATTATAACTAGTAAAGTTACAATGTTTAGGCAAATATAAAATATTTTTAATGGATGATTTATTTAACTTGTTAATTAATGAGGGAAATTTTAAGGTAGCCAAACTGGGCAAAATAGCAATTAAGGATTTAGATAAATAAAGAGTATTTAATATATAACAAGGGCAATATTTTGAAGTTTCATACAAAATTGGATGATGTCTGATGGAGAAACCATATTTCTCTGCATATTGCCCTGGACAGAAATTAGTTTCATATTGAACACAAGCAACCTCATTTTATGAGGGCATCTCTAACTAGACAAAAGTCAAAACATCACTCTTACTCTCTGCCCCACAGAACTGTACAATAATCTAGAAAATGAAAAATCAAGCCCATCATTGCACTGAGATACTACTCCGTGTCTATTTTACCTATTTTCAACTTTAACATGACTTGTCTGACATTTAAGTTGAGGTTCTCGAATTCAAATGCCAACACACATCAGAAGGCCGTTGAGGTGCAACAGTAAGGTAGGCCATGTTTGATCTTGGAGCCCAGCATATTCTGGTGCTTTAGGAAAATCCTGATATCAGAATTTTATTGTAAAGACTCGTGAGTTTAAGATTTGGTCAGTAATTAAAAAAAAAAAAAAAAATATATATATATATATATAGTTCGTTTGTTTGTTTGTTTGTTTGTTTGAGACAGAGTCTTGCTCTGTTGCCCAGGCTGGAGTGCAGTGGCTGGATCTCGGCTCACTGCAAGCTCTGCCTCCCGGCTTCACGCCATTCTCCTGCCTCAGCCTCCCGAGTAGCTGGGACTACAGGCGCCCGCCACCACGCCCGGCTAATTTTTTGTATTTTTTAGTAGAGACGGGGTTTCACCATGGTAGCCAGGATGATCTCGATCTCCTGACCTCGTGATCCTCCCGTCTCGGCCTCCCAAAGTGCTGGGATTACAGGCTTGAGCCACCGTGCCCGGCCAATAATTTAAAATCTTTTAAGACTCGAGGCCAAACAAAGCTCTTTATGTTTTGTGGAGGCCGAAAGCCACCAGCCCGAGACCTACGTTGTAGAATCCAACAGGCAATTCAGCTTGCCTACAGAAACTGGATTTTATACATTGATTTCTTGCCCAGTACACAGATTTTTTTTTTCTTCTTGGCCTTTAGGAAACACTTCGGCTGTGGAAACCTTTTGAGAACTAAACTTTTCCCTTAGAAATTTGTCTCTGCCCTTTCTTAGTACACATCGGTGATGACATTTTCCTCTAGAGCAGTATGTTAAAAAGTCAATAGCCTACCACCCACTCTGCAGAATCAATTGACCGTAGTTAAATTTTTAAGTTAGCCTCATGTTTGCAAGACTATCAGAGATATATGTGTCTAAGTTGAATGAGATTTTTTAAAAAATAATTTTGTGTTTCCTTAGGAATTAGAGAAGAAAAATTGTCAGAGCATGCCTTATTTATCCCCCCAGAATTTTGATTAAGGAATATATATATATATATTTTTAATATCTGAAAGCAATTCAGTGAATGTCATTTACAAATGGTTTGTGATATATACATTTCACTAGCATTCCAGAAATGTTACAGTTTCTCTTAACTAATGATTCCTAAAATAATCGTAGAATAATGTAGATGGACATCATAGTACTGTTTTTGAAAGATAATGGAAAAATTGAGATGCAAAGTTAACTACAAACAGTATATAACTTATTGTGAATTCTGAAATTATCTTCTTCTGGATTTTAATATATAAATACACAATAGTTTCTGGAGTTTTAGAAATTTACAAATGAAAAATAGAGATCACCCACTGTGACAGAATTGGCCGGGAAGGTACAATTTAAAAATAGTTTTATTGTTCTCAATTGGTTTCTTAGTAAGCGCAAAAATACGGAGCAAAGACATCCCTCAGGAAGGATCTAAGCTTTATATGTATTGATTAGGATTCTCAAATATAGAATTTTCTGAATATTTGCTTTCCCTAGTTAAATGAGAGTTTCAACCACTTTAAAGGAGTTGTGCAACTGGTATTTAAAAAAACAAAAATAATAATTAAAAAAAAACTCTTCTTGCTGCCTAAGGAAATGATACCTATGGGGTGTATGTATATGAATAATCTAATTGAATGTATAAACTATCATATTATAATTGCAAGCTGCATTGAAAAAATAAATATCAGCTATAAGACCATGCTAACCTTTGTCTTTTTGGTACCTGTTCTCCGAAGATGGCCTCAGTGACACACTCCTCACAGGCTTCACGTCTTTGTGTGGTCTCCTCCTATACTCAGTTTGTGACTTGTTTAACTGATTGAATACATGCAATGAAAGAGACACTTTGACTCTTGCAGCTGTAGACCTGACAAGGGACCGGCACTCTCTACTTTTTAACATAATGTTTGATCTGCCACTTTTGTCTCATTTAAAAAAAAAAAAAAAATTGCTATCTCTACCTTCTTCCTCCCATCGCAAACTCCACTGAAAGTGATTTTTGTCAAATTTACCTGTCATCTCCTTGTTTAAATACAATGCAAACATTTAAGTGCATAAATTATTCAACCTTTGTGTGGCACTGCACACTTTATTTTATTCCCAGATTCTTAAAATAGCCTCTTTAATTTCTTCCAGTTTTTGTCTTTGTCCAGTTGTTCTCAGCCTGTTTGTGAATTGCCCTCTTCCAGATAATGTTGGTATTCTCATAGATCCACTGTCTGCTTTCCCTTTTTATTCCACACATTCTCAAGTAATTTTATCTAGGCCCATGGCTTTAATCTCATGTTGCTGACTTCCCAAATTCCATCTCCATTACAGTCCCCTTTGCTCAGTTCCAGAATTTCTTACCCAGTTGCCAACAAGACAAGTATATTGGACTTTTCTTCAGTGTCCTGAAACCAGCATACTCAAATCTCATTCATTCCTGTCCTCATCACGTTCCAGGTCAGAGCCCCCAAACCTCTTCTTATTCTAGAAATAGAACATCTAGTTGCATAAATCAGAAGCCAGGATTCATTCCTGACCCTTCTCTCTTTCACTTTCCCTGCATTGAACCTGTATTTTCTGCCCTTTGTTTTCAATTTCACTTTAACAATTCAGTTTATTTCTACGTAACAACTCGTAATAAAACAGGTTGGTGTCACAGCAGAGAATGCAGAATAGCCAGTAGTTGAGTTCTGCTCAAACTAACTCTAGATAGATATGCTAACAGAAGAAGGACCAGGAAATCCAAGGGATAGGACAGATCCTCAAGTTTTTCTCTGCCTCAGAATTGTCTCAGTAATATGCATTCGCCAACATCTGGAGGACCCAAAGTTAGCTTAGGAGCAGATAATCACAAGGAATCTTTGTCGGAATCACCCTCCAAAACAAGTGTTTGGCAAACTGCTCTATGTGACAGTGCATTATGATAAGAGCAAGTGGCCCTGTTTATGGGAGCTTTTGGTTATTAACCAGTATCTAATCCCTTAAAGATAGATGTCCCTATAAGTGATCGTTGAAGGTGGAAAGTTAGAAGTAAGCAATAGTTTGAATCTATTTTAAGTTTACCCTCAATGAGTTGGAAATCAATTATGTTTTATTTAGTATTTACCATTTTTCACCAATATATAATTTCAAGCTATAATTTTAGTACTACTTGTTGTTAACTACTTGTTATAGACAAGTAGATAAGTGGTTAAAAACCTAAATAGTATCTCGAAACTAAAAAAGGAGATTTCCTAAGCTAACTGTCAGAAGCTTCCTGGCCATCAGGATATTTTTTAGTGTTGTCCTGTAACATAATCAATCACCAAATTCTCTCAGTTCTGTCATCACATCTCTAGAGTAGATGTAATACATTATTCATTTTTCTGTTTTAGTTTAAGCCTTATTACAATCCAACTCAAATTAGTTGAATAATTTTCTAAATAGCCTTCCTGCTTCTAGTCTGACCATCTGCAAGTCAATTCATTTGAAAGTTTTTCAAGAGGGAAAGCAGTTTACTTAACCTTCTCTCCACTCCACACCTCCACCCCATCTCCAACCATTCTAAACCTTGCTCTGCTCTCTAAGATAAAATCTAAATGTATTTGAATGGCTGACAGTGCCTTATCCAGTCAAGCCCTGGCCTATCTTTCTAGTCCCATCTCCTGCCACTACTTCTATTCTCACGTCATCATCCACTCCTCTCCCGCTCCTAGTCCCATACCTCCCCATTCATTCTGCTTAACTCCTGTGTTTCTCCCCAGACTCCAATGAGCCAGTACCTCTCTCAGCTTTCCCTGAACCTCATTAGGAGTCTGCAGAGTTACCTATTCATATTGCTATCCAAGCGCAGAATACTTACCGAATTTCATTACACTCCGATGCTCACTTGGCTCTCTCTTCTACCTGCACCGAGTCTTTTGGGAATGCAGACCATCTTATTCATTCACTGCTCAGCATAATTCCTGTCCCTAGTGGACACGTAATAAATATTAGTTTAATATTCAAGGAACAAATGAATCCTCTGTCCTCATAATATAGTGCTTTATTTTATATTCTGAGACTATGTTTCATAAAATACAGAAATCAATAAATGCTACTCGGATTAAAGTAGTAATAATAATAATAATAATAATAAGGTTTCCTTATCTCTGGACCTAAGATGTCAACACTGGTAAAATAAAAGCTATTTTTTCAGATATTAAACTTAGGCTAAAAAAAACAGAAAAATCCACTTAATGCAAGTAGCAGCTACTTATCAAAATATAAATAGAGGAATATTATAGAGGAAATAATTCTCTAGTGTGCTTAATTCACCCAAGTCTTAGCAGTTTCTGCTAAGTAAAAGCTATCATGCCCAATGAAGTTTTACATTTCTGTAGAAAACAAAAATTCTTTCCAGATGTTTGCTAAGAATAAAATATCTGTATATATGCATAATTGGTATCAAAAAGCTAGCAACAGCAATTAAAATAGCTTTCTGTGTAATTTCTCAGATATTATGAATACATGGATGAATACACAAGGAAAGAATTAAAGAGCATTACACTTTATCAATGTTCTAAATAATGGAACATGCAGTCTATGTCCTAGGAAATGAAATCTGACTTAAAGAGCAAAATAAAAGTCAAAGAGGTTGAAATAAACAGAATCACTTTCTAAAATTTCATCTCTGTTCTAAATTCTTTATGGAGTTCGCAGTAGGAAAAGCTTAAATATGCAATGAGTATCTTAAAATTCACAGGAAATATCGGTACTTACTTGGATTGGATAGTGAAAGCTAAAAGACAAAGTCAGCTGTATTAGATGACTGGGGAAATATTAGGGCTCTGAAAAAAATTATTTTTGCAAACAATTATGTTGTTTATTCTTCTCCTTTTACTAATGTGAACTGTGAAGGAGTATATTTGTTGCTCTTTGAGCCCTTTACAGTTTTTCTTGCATATATCCCCCATTTTTTACTCTATCTTCCTCAAGAGCAGTGACTGGCAGTGGGGGTGGGGGAGATTGCGGCTTTTATCATATGCGCTCCTGAACTACTTCGATAAAAATATCTCTCTAATTTCTCACTTCTAATTCATCTTCTGAATCTAAAGAATGCAGTGCTTTTGAAATATACTTTGTTTCTTCATCCATGTTTCAAATTAGCTATATTACAATGATGTACATTTCTTTTAGTACTTAAATAACTGGAACTTATATGACACTGGGGACAAAACTGATTCATACTGAATTCTGCTATAATAAGAAAATAGTTATGGCAAGTTCCCATCACGTTGCAATCTTATATGATGAAATTGTATAAAGAGTATGCCAGAACAGTATGCAGATGAAAATTTTCACATTGCAATCCACATGTGGGACAACCACCTATGGCTTTCATCACTTTCTCTTCATTTAAGCTAACTTTCCTTGCAAACTTCCATTTCCACTAAGGGCAGAGACAGTTTAAATGAGCCAGTTAACGTTAACCTGGTCTCTTCTGGTTAACTGGAGTCCTTTCTTGTGAATGTTCCATCTCATGAACTGCTCCTCACTTTCCTATCCCCACCACTAAAGTAGCTGAGAGCATGTGGCTGCCATTGCAGCCTCAGGGCAGTGAGGATGAAATCTCTATTTCCCAAGATGGGCCCTCAATAACATGGTTTTTCCTACATGTAGTAAGGTCATGAAACACCACGCTTTACAAATCACTTGATGTCATTGTCTCCTTTTTAACTACACTGACTCAGTGACTGGTCAGAACTACTTGAGTAGAGCATGCAGACTGCCTCTGGACTACCAGCTGATGTTACTGGTCCTCAGATGACATATCTACTGATATTGGGAGCAAGAGTTTGAACACGTTTTTATCAATTTCATATTGGGGCAAGATTCAAGGCTGTGATCTATGGGTTTGTACCATTTAACAGGGTATTATCCAGTTCAGGTAGTGCCAGACTCACTTCTGTGGATTACATTCTGGCCATGCGCAGTACAATCAAATATTGGACCTTGAGGGGTTGAGGGGTTGGATGAAATTCTGTCTTTCTCACTACAGAAATTTCATCAGTTTCTTAGTTGATATACCCATTTTCACAGCTGTAAACACCATTGCTATGCTGAAAACTCTAATTTATAACTCTAACCCAGATCTGTCTTCTGAACTCCCAACTCAGCAAATTGCATACTCAATAATTTCATTTGCATGTAATAAGCTCCTCAAACTTAATATGTTGAAAAACAAATTTCTGACCCTCCCCAACAAAATAAAGTGAAACTAAAACCTGATCCTTCCCAGTCTTCCCATCTTAGAAATGACAACTTTGTTCTTTTATTCATACAAAATTAATGAATTCATCAAGAAGATTGTTATCTTTTATTACCACCCTGGTCCAGATCCGACCTCTCTCTATCCTCCTGTCGCAATCTCCTTTATAATGTTAGGCAGAGGAATCAGCGGATCTTACAGACATAGAGAGGAGAAAGGTGGTCACCAGAGGCCTGCAGAGAGAGAGGAAAGATGGGCAAAGAGAAGATACTGATCAAAGGTTACAAAGATTCAGCTAGACTTGGGGAATAGCTTTGGCTGATCTCTTGCCCCGCATAGTGACTGCCATTAGTCATAATGCATATCTCCAAATTGTTGAAAGAATAAATTTTTAACATTCTCACCCCATTAAAAAAGATACATTGGTGAGGCGATAGGATGTGTTAATTTGAATTTTTCTTAATGTATATGTAAATCAAGACACCACATTGTATACCGTAAATATACATAATTGTTATATGTCAATTTAAAATAAAGTTAAATTTCTTTTAAAAGTATAAATTAGATAACATAATTCAACGCTCACAACCCTTCATTGCTTTCCATGTTACTTATTAAATAGCTCACGTTCTCAAAATAGCCCACAATATCTTAATGATTTCACCAATAAACAAGCTTTTCAGCCACCCTGCCTCTAACTTACTCGTCTCCGTTCACACTGGCCTCCTGGTTGTTACTCTAGCATAGCAAGCACACCTCTGCTCAGGAACCTTATATTTGCTGTTACTTCTCCTGGGACCTCTACACACGTTACCTTTTCAGATAGAACATCCCTGAAGACCCTCTATGAAATTGTGGCCCCATACCTGTATTCTGTCTCTGTAATCTCTCCACAAAATGTGGCAGGTTTACATCATACTGTACCCTTAGTGTCTAGAACAGTGCCAGGTATTGACTGAGAAGACATTCAAACTTTGTTGAATGAGAGAATTCATCTTTTGAGCATGGGGCTCAGCTCTGGTCACTGACTGTAAATTGTATTGCGTGGCTCACAAATTTGAATGGACTTCTAAATTTGGAATAATTTTATGCATGAGCAGATAGAAGGGAACCAAGAGTAACATCTCAAGCTCGCCTATCTTGAAAACTCCCTTTGCCCTTCCTCCTTACTGCCCCATATTGGATGTGGCAATGAAGTAGAACACCAGCCTAGTGTTTCTCAACCTCAGCGCTATTGACATTTGGGAACAGATAATTCCTTGTAGTGGGAGATTGTCCTCTGCATTGTTGCTTAGCTGGATCCTTCCCATAGGTCTAATAGGTGCCAGATACTAGTAACAATGCCTACCCCCGCCCCTACTCACATTGTGACAATCAAAAATGTCTCCCGAGCTTATCAAAAGTTCCCTGGAATGGGGAGGGGGAAATTGCCTCTGGCCTAGATCTTGGATGCCTCCTTAGCCTTTGAGGGATGTGAGGATTTCATCAAGAGTTTTATAATTTTGCCTTCACCTACCACACCTTTCTGCCTGAGACTCAGGGAACTGGGAATCTGTCCTCTTAGGGGCTCCGGTTTTATCCACATTCTCATTTCCTCGCCTCCAAATTCCTTGATACAGAAGTCTTTCTACTTTCTCTTCCTATTTGGAAGGACCTTCCCTTTCATCCTCTTACGAGTTGGTTCCAGCAAAAGTTTGGAGTAAAATTCTTTGATCAGAGTTGCCTGAGTCTAGCTCTCAATTTATAAAGAAAGTGTATAGAATTTAGAAAATATTTTGATCTTCCACAGAGACTAGCTTTCCACAGCCTTTTTCATTCAGAGACTCAAAGAAGTCTAATGTGACAGTCAAACCGTCATTTGCCCTCCTGCTAAAGCATGGGAACTCAGTGGGCAATGAATGATGAGTCAGTGGGTGTTACTGTATTAGGAGAATGATAACTGTAACAATTTTTAACTTAATACAATAAAATTTGGTTTACAATCTTCAAGACGTTATAACCATTATATATAATACATGGTAATTTTCAAGTATCTCAAACACACATAGAATTTCATAGAGAGGAATAAATAATTATGCAGAAACACATGGTATAATGATTTCTTTGATTAAGAGGCATTTTTATAGTGATCATCATTATTAAATGAAATAAATATTTGCATGTGGTACAGTATACAATCCTTTCATTATGAAATGTTATTTTAAAAGTATGTATTGGGTCCTGAATCATGATGTTTTAAAATGTTTGATTTTAATGAGTCATTGAATATGTATTAGCTTTTATGAGATGCACATATTTGGAATATGGCTGTATTTGTCAGCATAAGGATGATTTAAATTTTCTTAAAATAGACTATTAGGATGCAGATGTTCTTGCTGACAGGTGCTTCTAAAGCATTAAAAATAGATGTAACCACAGTGCTTTTGAAAATATAATTCTGTTTCCTTCACACCTATTAAGTTGAGCAGGTTTCCTTATTTTTATCAAACATGCATACTAATAAAGTCATCTATCAGTGTTTACATATCTAATAATTGGAAAATTACATTTTTATCTGTAATAAGAAAAAATATAATTTTGTGGAAATGCTATGTTAGCTCTCAGGTAATAAAAGTTGAGCAGGGCCTCAGGGTAACACTGTTTTAAATTAATCTTTTGGTACTATCCTAGAGGTAACATCAAATTATATTGAAATACCTTTAGTGCTAAGACCATGTTTTATTTGTAATATCCCCTTTAAACCTCAAGAAAGACTCCTGATTCTAATCTCATAATTTAGTGATAAAATGTATATTCACTTTCCCATTTGTGGGATAATTTTCTTAGATTTCCAACATTATTTTTCTAGACTGTGATACACAAAGACTTTAGTACTATTTATTTGACTGCGGGAATGAAAGTAACATCGTTGAGTATCTGCCCTGAGCCAATTACTGTGCTAATGACTTTTCTTTTAGAATATTGTTGCCTCTTTATTCTCTTGATCATTTTAACATTCTTTATTTTGACAGTGGCAGTGGCATTTGATATACTCATATGTTACACAACAAGTAAACATTTCATTTGCTCCCTTCATTTGTTGATTTCATAATTTCATGTTATATGTAGTTGATGTCTTCAGGAAAATTATTGGCTCCTTTATTATTGGTCATAATGGAGTTTTTGACCTTTCATAAGAGAAGTTTAAATAGTGTCTATAGATACTGGGTTAGATAAATCAGCAAAGTTTCATAGAGAAAGAGGGCCTGAACTTTGAAAGTTAATTATGCTTTTAGAAGGCAAAAATGAGCAGGAGGAGTTTTCAGAAGTGCATAGGGAAAATGCAGGTTTCCCTAGGTACTAGTTGTTGGCCAGGTTGGCTGACGTGCATGGCGTCTGTAAGGGAGCAGCGAGTATGGAAAGAGGATGAGGCTGCAACATTGGTGCCTCTCCATTCAGCGAAGGCATTGGAATGCCAAACTAAGAGGTTTGTGATTTTCCTGTAGGTCCTAGAAGGTAAAAAAGTTTGATGAAAATTTTTAGACAGAGAAGAGAAAGTGAGTTTATTATTTCAGGCTGCTATAACAAATTATATTAGACGGGGTGGTTTATAAATGAGAGTCATTTATTTCTCACAGTTATTGAGGCTGAGAGGTCTAAGACCAGGGTGCCAGCGTGGTTGACTTTTTGGTGGTGACCCTCTTTTGGCAAGGAGACTGCAAACTTCTTCTTATATCTTCACATGTCACAGAGTTCAAAGAAGCAAGCTTTCTCAGGATTCTAAGGTCTTAATCCAGTGTGTGAAGGCTCTACCCCCATGATTTCATCTAATCCCTCTTACCTTCCAAAGCCCCTCTCCTAATGGCATCACATAAGCAAGTGGGGTATCAACTTTCGGATTCTTTTTCTTTTCAATAGGTTTTTGGGGAACACATGGTGTTTGGTGACATGAATAAGTTCTTTAGTGGTGATTTCTGAGATTTTGGTGTACCCACCACCTGAGCAGTGTACACTGTATCCAATGTGTAGTCTTTTATTCCTCACCACCCTCCTACGCTTTCCCCTGAGTCCCCAAAGTCCCTTGTAACATTCTTATGCCTTTGCATCCTCACAGCTTAGCTCCCACTTATAAGTGAGAACATACGATGTTTGGTTTTCCATTCCTGAGTTACTTCACTTAGAATAATTGTCTCCAATTTCATCCGGGTTGCTATGAATGCCATTATTTTATTTTTTATGCCTTTTTTAAAAATAATGTTTTTTAAAACATTATGTTTTATGGCTCAGTCATATTCCATTATATATATACATATACACATATATGTATATATGTTGTATATGTATATGTATATATGTATATGTATATATATGTATATGTATATACATATACATATATGCACACACATATATCACATTTTCTTTACTCTTTGGTGGGCATTTGGTCTGGTTCCATGTTTTTTTAATTGTGAATTGTGCTGCTATAAACGTATGTACAAGTATCTATTTTGTATAATGATTATTTTTCCTCTGGGTAGGTACCCAGGGCATGATTACTGGATCAAATTGTGAATCCACCTTTAGTTCTTTAAGGAATCTCCACACTGTTTTTCATAGTAGTTATCCTAGTTTTCATTCCCAACAGCAATGTAAAAGTGTTCCCTTTTCACCACATCCATGCCAACATCTATGATTTTCTTTTAATTTTTTTTGTTATGGCCATTCTTGCAGGAGTAAGATGGTATCACATTGAGGTTTTGATTTACATTTCCCTGATCATTAGTGATGTTGAGTATTTTTTCATATGTTTGTTGGCTACTAGTATATCTTCCTTTGAGTTCCTTGGCTGTCCTGTGGAGCCTGTAGCAGCTGTCCGCCTCTTTCAAAGGGTCTGTGGATTCTTTTGGCTTTCCTGGCATGTTCCTGCAGTAGTTCTTGGAGCAACAGTTCACAATGTGGGTCTCCACATGCTGCTCTGTCCATCTCAGTGGGAGCTGCAAGTTGGTCCTTCCTCCTGTCTGCCGATTTTCCTCCATTCTTAACATACGGATTCTGAGGAAATGACAAACATCTAATAGATAATAAGATTTAATAGAATCATGATGTTATAAGCAGATAGAAAAGCCTGACAAAGGGAAATATTACTAAGAGAGTACATCTCAAACGTCACCATAAAAAATGTCAAATACTGGCTGGGCGTGGTGGCTCACTCCTGTAAGCCCAGCACTTTGGGAGGCCGAGGCAGTCAGATCACCTGAGGTCAGGAGTTCAAGACCAGCCTGGGCAACGTGGTGAAACTCTGTCTCTACTAAAAATATAGTAATTAGTCGGACATGGTGGCAGGTGCCTATAATCTCAGCTACTCAGGAGGTTAAGGCAGGAGAATCACTTGAAACTGGAAGGTAGAGGTTGCAGTGAGCCGAGATCCCACGCCATTGCACTCCAGCCTGGATGCCAAGAATGAAACTCCATAGAAAAAAAAAAAGTCAAACACGGGAGGTGATAAATGGGTTAATTACCTTGATCTAATCATGCCATATTGTATTGAAAAATAACATCACTTTGTGTTCCATAAACATACACAACTATAATTTGTCAATATATAATTAAAAAAGAAAAAGTGATTTCTAGAAGATGTTTGGAAGGAAATTAGAGGGTAAATCATATTTACTATGTCTTTAATAACTTCACACTATAGTCCTTTCATGTTTTAAAAACTGTAATAAAAATAAAAAGTATAATTCTGTACTTAAATTGTTTCATTGAACATAAGCGTTGTGGATTTTATTTAATCTTTCACTTTGGAAATGCCTTTGCAGACTAAATTTTGTTTAGGTGCATAAGTTGTAAGCCTGAAAAAAGTTTTCTTTTTTCTAATTTTGCACAAAAGTGACATATATGCTAGCTGCTGCAGCTCAGAGCAAAGAAAACAGATAATAGACACAGGAACCAGTAAAACAATGCTTTCAGAGAACAGTGCTATAAAGAAAATAAATTAAGATAATAAATGGTACAGTATATTTTAGGGCAATGGTATGTAATTAATAAAAAATAGACATTCCACTGAATCTCAAATGGCTACATGTTGTATGATTCCATGAATATATCTTCTAGAAAAGGAAAAATTATAAGAATAGAAAACAGATCATTGGTTTCCTGGGACATGCAGCAGAAGAAGAGGTTGACTACCAAGAGGCACAGTGAGGTTTTGTGGGGGATTAGACTGTTCTATGTCTTGATTGTGGTGGTAATTATATTATGTGTTTCTCAAAACTTGCAGAATTGCGACATAAATAGGGTACATTTTTACCATAAATAGATTAGGGATAAAAACAAATGAAAAGGAAAACAATGTCCTGAGAACAGGATATATGAGTTGAGACGGGAACGATGAATCCCAGGAGATGGATCTGCAAGTGAAAACTAAGCCAGAACATCCTTGGCTTGTTTGAGAAACAGGAAGGCAAGGGTTTTGTATGAGTTCTCATGCGGCTAATAAAGATGTACCCAAGACTGGGTAATTTGTTTTAAAATAGAGGTTTAATCGACTCACAGTTCCATGTAGCTGGGGAGGCCTCACAATCGTGGTGGAAGGCAAAGGAGGAACAGAGTCACGTTTTACTGGGGGGCAAGCAAGAGAGCTTGTGCAGGGGAATTCCCATTTATTAAATAATCAAATCTCGTGAGACTTATTCAGTACCACGAGAACAGTATGGGGGAAATCACCTCACGATTCAATTGTCTCCACCTGGCCCCACCCATGACATGTGGGGATTGTTGCAAGTCAAGATGAGATTTGAGTGGGGACACAGCCAAACCATATCAGGTGGCTTGAGTCTCCTAAGGAAAGCAAAGGTGGGAAATAATGGGATCAGGTAGCAAATGGAAACTGAACACAAAGACATGGTACTGTGCCTGAAAGAAGCCTCTGTGAATTTTCTGCTAATGTAGAAGGTCATTCTAGGTCCTAGACAGCCTTGAATCTAGGGGAAGAAACAGATAACAGAAACTAGATAAATGGAGTAAAGAAAAACATCAGTTGAATATAAATCCTTCCTCCTATGGATGCCACTGCCATCCATAATAGAAAATTTCATCTCATTGTATGCTTTCAAAATGATAGATATCATGTTGGACCCACTCAGTAATAATGCCAGTAATCTGTTTATATGACATGCACAATCATTTTAAAATCATACACACACACACACACACACACATATATATAACAACGTATCTGTTTAAACTTAAAAATAATATTGAGATTCATTAAATGTACATTTCTGTCCTTTAATTCCTTCACATGTTATATGCTATGGGCAAAGAAAACTTAATAAAGGAAAAAAAAACAAAAACAAAAACACTACTTTCAGCCTTTTCAGTTTTTCTCTTAGGACAAAATTGATTTTGCTTTTATGGACATTGTATAGATTGTGTCAAATTTGCATAGTAATTCTAAGCCTTTCCAGTTAATTGAGTCTTACATGCAATACAAAAAAGTCCCGCATGTCCTGAACGTAGTGATAAGCCAAGTCATTTAAGTGACCACCTGTACTCCTGTATCAATATATATGGTTGTTTTGGGTGGTTAATCAATCACTGTTTTTTTTTTTTTTTTAAAAAAAGGTAAAAAAGAAAACATAATGATAAATATCCTAAAGACCTATGAATAGGTGAGAGTTGAAGAGAGGCAGTATGGAATTGTGATGTATAGTGAGAATTCTAAAGTTAGAAAAACAGGATTCAGCTTTCATATGCCACATATTAACTCTGTGATTGTAAAAATGTTACTTAATTCCTCTGATTCTAATTTCTCATTTGTAAATTGGAAGTAATAATAAAAATATAGGGTTTCTTTTTGAAAATAAAATGAGATGCAGCATTTAACACATTGCCTGGAACATGTTAAATGTTAGTTCCTATTAGTGCAGCACATTGAGATAACTCATTAAAATATATCTAATATTTTTTACTCCATGGTAAATGGGTGGAAAAAAAAAGATGGGCATATAAAAATTTTTATTTCTTAAGTGTATTACTAGAGTAATGATCACAGGAATGCATGCTTGACAACATAAGGGAAAAATGTTTTCAGTCACTTTTTAAGATAGCATAGCGATGCATAAGGATCTAGAAAAGTCATGGAGACCAGGGCTCAAATTCCAACCTTGACTCTTTTGGCTGGGTGATCTGGGGCAAGTTGCTTAATCTTTTAAAGCTCAGTTCCCTCTCTGTGTTTTAGGAAGAACAAAAGTACTTTCCTTAAAGGACGGTTGTTGAGAATTCAAAGACAAGATGTTTAGCAAAGTGTCTGGTACATTGGCAAGGTTTAGGAAATACAGGGATCCGCAGAACATGCTGGTGTGCATGAAGGTAACATTTACTTAACATATGTTCACTGAATATTTACTATGTATGAGGCACTGTGACGAAGTTTGTAAGAAATATCAAGATGCACAAGACATCGTCTTTGCTATTATACAGCATTTACTACTTTAGAAATTCATCTTCCTGGGAGGAGAGATTGGGTTTCATTCTCTGTATTCTCATTCCTTGGCACAGTCACTAGCATATAATATGTGCTTAGCAACATTTTTAGATTGAGTAACTGTAATGATAAATACACATACCTCTTTTCTAATGAAAACAGTTTGGGGAAATAAAAATTGAATTCCCTTCAAGGGAGAAAGAGATCTAACTCTTTAGTGGCTGTTTTACCTGCTTCCAACAGTATTATGTTTTGGCTGCTTTTATTTGTTGTCCACTACTCCTGGTGGATTTTGCTCTTGTTATTATCACATTGGTCATTATAATTACTTCTGACCCAACTGCAAATAGGTCTTCTAATTTGATCAAGATCTCTCTCCATCTTTAAGCACCAAGCTCATTTATTTAGTATATTGGCTTTCAAAGTGTAGTGCCTGGATGCACAGCATCAGTATCACCTGGGACTTGTTAGAATTGAATATTCCTGGGGCATATCCCAGATTACTGAGTCAGAAACTTATGAGGTGGGTTGCAGAATCTGTATTTTAATGAGCCTTCCCAGCGATCCTGATGCACTCAAACATTTAAGAACTGCTTTCATAGCTTTTCCAAACTGTTGTCTATCTCTTAAGTTATATTTTTTTTCTTCTGCTGCGGTTCTTGGAATAAATTATAGAACTTGAGGTGAATGAATTCTTGTAACTGAACTGAACAATGACATCCCTGCCATGTTCTGTCCCAATAGTGGGTTCCACAGAGTGCCATGCTGACACTCTTGCCTTGTCAGCTCTCTTGTCTCTAGATCCGTTCTTGACCTTTCCAAGTTATCATCTATAAAAAGTAGATTTTTACCGGGGCCTATCATGGTGAGGGGGTAGGGGGTAGGGATTGCATTGGGAGTTATACCTGATGTAAATGACGAGTTGATGGGTGTTGATGAGTTGATGGGTGCAGCACACCAACATGGCACAAGTATACATATGTAACAAACCTGCACGTTATGCACATGTACCCTAGAACTTAAAGTATAATAATAATAATAATAAAAAGAAAATGTTGGATTAAAAATAAATATTCATTTGCGGAAAAAAAAGAAATTTATAAATCAAACCTGATAAAAATGAAACCTTTCTAAATTTCTTCTTAGGCATGGTTTCCCATGCAAAGCTAATTGAAGACACAATCAATGCTATCCATATACAGGCATACCTTGGAGATATTGCTGGTTTGTTTCCAGATCACTGCAATAAAGCTAATATTGCAATTAAAAAAATTATCTTTAAGAGATCCTGGTGTCTAGAGGTCTAATTCTGCACCACAAATTCGTTTCACGGTCTGGTGGCTTAAAGAGTCTTAATGCTGTTGGACTCTGTTACGTTATTCCATTCACTGAGATAGACATGGAATCCCTACAGCCTCCCTCTCTGTATTCACAAATCACAAAGTATTTAGTAATATATGGTAGATTTATAATGTTCGTAACAATTAGTCAATGTGAGACATTCAGCAGCCAGAGTTCACTTTCCCTGGGAAGTGAGTAAAGGAGACATCATGGAGATGTCATCACACTTTCCTTGAAAGACCTTTGAGGGCCAGTCACTATTACTAAAGAAAAAAGTATAAGGTGATAAATGGAGGAATAGTGAGATAAATGTATCACTCTGTACTCAGAAGAGTAGGAAGTCAGATGATCTTACCTATTTGACCTGACACAAGTTTTCGAAAAAAAATTCTAATCTTAATTATAGTTTTCATTTAAAGATCTGAAGGGTTTTTCGTTTGTTCATTTGTTTTTTTTTTTTTGTATTTGTGCTTAAGCTGTTAAAAGCTCATCAATGCAAACTATTTTATAAATCTTTTGATTCACAGGAGTTTCAACCCATAACACTGAAAGAAAATATTGGCATGTCAAGAATTGTGATTCCATGCAGGAATAGAATGTCATGCAAAAAAATTAAAAATATATTTTCTGATTAATATGCCATATTCTTATTTTCCTGGACCTTCAAATATCATAAGAATTGCTACAGATCAGTCTCACACACCACTCTTTGGATAGTTGTAAGTTCTAGTATAAGTACATAGTGCTGATCCATTTACAATTTGTCTGTTTTACACAGAGAATATAATAATATATGCACCCATATTGAGTTCTCTTACTTTTCTTTCTGAAAATAATGAGTACATCTACTGTTGAAGCAAATGCAAAGATTAATCACTTGTAATTTTCCCATCATATATATAAAGCGCACCTTTATTTCTGGCTTTCAGAAAAAGTACATTTCAAACTGAGTTTCAATAAATACATATTATCAAAGTTAAGCATGAGAATGAATTTACTTTCATTAACAATCAATGTTGAACATTATTAAGAAGAGCAAGGTGAAAAAATGTAGGAGAGACATCCAAATAGTCAAATGATCTATTGTTATGAATTTACCTACGTCAAATTGATCATTTGTTAATTATGTTGTTATATTAATTATGTCGTTAATTTGATCATTAGTGAGGTAGGAAGATCGAGTAGTTAAGGAAGGCGGGGATGCTAACTGGCCTCGCTGTGTAGTATGTCACAAGGAAAACTAGTCTCAGACCGAATAACATTAAAAGTAGGCATCACAAGTGTGATACACTCTCTGAGCTCTAGTAAATTCCAGATCCTGTTCTTTTTGGTGCTCTGACCACACCTTGAATGTTTACTTGAGATATAATTCATAATATTGTAGCAGCAACATTCAGCTAACCTTTTGGTCAAAATCAGGGCACATACAAAATCTCCAAATAAGTTTCCAAATACATTGACAATTCAGTTCTCAATGTTAAGGTGACAGTCCAAAGGGCTATACGTTATTGAGTTCTCTAGGTCCCTCTACTGTATTCTTTTGGGCAGGAGCAATTGTATGGAACTTCTATCTTGTCCAGAACAGAAGACCAGCCATTTCACTATTCATTTGGAAAGAATGCTTATGTTATTTATCAAGCCCCTAGCCTTGATTGGAGATAATAATACTCAGATTTTTACAGTAGCTGACTCTGGCACATGGCCTGTGGATTACAATTTAGTTGCTAGCTAACTAATCTTTCAGAATATTTTATAGTTAAATAACTAGCCATGAATTCTTATATTTCTGATTAGTCCATTTCAAATTGTATATTAAAACCAATCTCTGCTGTGTACATTTGTGAGTGTGTGTGATTTATTGACAATATAATAGGAATTTTAACTTTCTTGAAAAGGATTCTCTTCTCCTCTAACAGCATTCTTCTTTAGACTGTTTTTAGCTGTCACTACGTTGTGTAGAAAAATTTACTCTGATATTTGTTGATAATTCCAACTGAGTTTATGTCTGAATTTGAACATTTTAAACTTTTCTATGAATTAGACTGTGAGTTTCCTAGGTAGTAAGCTTTTGTGCACTTATCATGATGCCTGACAAATTACAGATCCTCAATAAATAGGTGTGGAATGAATGAATGAGTTCTTGAAAGGTGCTCCTTCCACAATTTTAGTACTCAAGTCTATTACCCGGGCTTATGCTCTCTGAAATATTTTGTAACTTTTGAATTTTATCTAACAAAACAATTTTTAAAACAGTCAAAACATTTAAATGGCTTTTGTTACAGTAGGAATGATATAAAGTCTATGAATTAAATTTCACCTAAATATAAATATTACAAAGTTGTAAGGGAGCTCTTCTAGAACAAAACCAAAGAAAAAAGTAGTTTATCTGTATAGAATCTAAAAATATGCAAGTCACTTTTATTGTTTGGAGATAAATACATTATCAAAAAATGTGATACATTTTAGAGCTTCTGTTGCTCAATGGATATGGGAATAAAATAAGAAAACACAAATAACTTTGATTCAGCCTTGAAAATTCTTCTTGAACCCCGAAGCCACATGTTTTCACTAACAAGAAGAAATCCTTGACAGAAACTTTCAGCAAAAAGAATGTTGACAGAAGAGCTTTGGGTTAGTCCTGGGTCTTTGCTTAATGAGATAAAGAAGCAATCTTGACAGACCACTTACTGTAAAATTCCAAAGTCTTTCTCTTTTTATGTCATCAAAACTTTAATTTTCTAAATCTGTTTACTGGGAAGGGCAAAGAGTTCTCCTGTAAGACTTAGATGTGTATTTTAAGTTCCAAGAACTGATGAGTTATAACCTTGAAACTGGGAAAGATTTCACATTTCTTAAAATGCGTTGTAGAAAACTGTTTTTTAGTCTCTTAAATTTGAAAACTGTATTTGCTGAAACAGGTTGGTTTTCCTTACCATCTTGTGGCAATTAATAATTGACCATGACCCGGTGATCTAGCTATGATTAAGTAAATCTGATTAAAAGAGTCTGCAGTTTCTCCAGAATTAAAAATATATATAATGATATTTCCCTTGAAAAACTTATTTTGTAAGTGAAAACGGTGTCCAATAGACTCACTTTAAAACATAATGTAAGATCTTTTTGTGTAAGTACAATATACAATTTGTATAAAGATATACAATATGACTCCTGGAATAATAGCATGCATGCACTGCCTTTTTTCCCATTAAGGTAGCACGTTTGTATGATTTTTATAAAAGAAATTGTTTTAAAATATCTACTGCTAAAAACACCATTACCGTACTTGGTCCTATCCCTGATCATCAGTCTCTGGAAGCAATCACTTTCACTTTAACTGTGTGTGTGTGTCTGTGTGTGTGTGTGTGTCTTTGTGTGTGTGTGTCTGTGTGTGTGTGTCTGTGTGTTTGTGTCTGTGTGTTTAATGAATGTAACCATATTTATAAACAATTGACTATTTGTGTTTTTTTCATTTTTCAGTTTAAAGTATATTTTCCCTGGCTTCCTTTGATATCCTCTTTCCACAAAACATTTAAATATGTCAAATGTTTGTAATTTGTGAATTTGACAATTTTTCTTTTACATCTGACCCACATGGTTTGAAAATCATTACATTTTCTTTATAAAAATACTGTTTTCTTCCTGGAATTAATATTTATATTATTTTTTATTTGTTTAGTTTTCTATGTAGTAACTATTTTTAATTTGTTCCCAAACTTGTCAACAAAGTTTAAGTCTCTTTCAGAATAATCAAATTTATCAAGTAAGTCATCAGTTCACTCTTTCTCTCCATCTGTGTGTGTGTGTGTGTGTGTTTGCATGTGTGTATGTATATATGTATATGTCTTGAGCACTTTTTTCAGAGAATTTCACAGATGTAAATGGAATATCAGTACATATCTATATCTCTTTATATGTTTCTGGAGAGACAGAGTGTATGTGTATATATATATGTATATATAGTTATAGTGTATATATGTGTGTGTGTGTATATATATAGAGAGAGAATTATATATAGTGTGTGTATATATACACATATAATTTTCCTTATAAAATATCCCTTCTGTAGTCCTCCATCCTCCTGTTTCTACCTGGACTCTCTACTGCCTGGGCTGGCTACTCCTGGGATTTCTCTTTGTCATTGTCCTGATTATGGGAGGCTAAGCAAAAGTCTTAGATGCTTTGTAAAACAATGACCAGTGTAAATAAAATGTATACAAGTGTCCACAATTTCTAATGGGTGAATAGTATTCAACTGTATTGTTTTGCCATAAATTTTGTAATAAAATCCCTGTAATTAGCATTTAAGTTCCTCTTTACTTACTAACATTTCTCTAAACAATCTTGCATAAAATGTATTTGTGTAATTTTCTAAGCACTGTGGATATGGATATGTTTCTATAGCAAAATTTTAATGTTGGTCGTTCTGGGTGATGTGTTCATAGGTTATTTTAATAATAAAATTTGTTCAATTCAAATGTTCAATAATGGACATGTATTCACATTTATAATTTTGAAAAGAAAAATGGACAATGCTATTTTTATACTATTTTAAGCTCCCCAGTGGCAGACATTATTTTTTCTGACTCATGACCAAGTCAAGTTCAGTGCTGGAAAGAGGAGACTTATATTAAATATATAATCAATTATTTCCAGGCCCTGCCTCTTGTTGGATAAGGATAGACACTGTGACATCAGAGATCACAGTGCTTTGGACCAAACAAATGCCATGTAAACAGTGACCGTGACCCTTTATGATCACTGTCTTCCTGGAATTTGACAAACTCAGAGAAAAGTTTATAGGAATCTGTAGACTAAATAGTCCATTTGCTATTGTGACATTGATGATGAAACCTTTAAGAAACTTTTGATTTAAAATGTGTTCATGACCTTGTGTTCATAGTTTCACAACTGAGAAGGGTCCCTTCACGTTCTTGTAAGTGTGCACTCATTGGAAAGTTTAAGGTAAAGCTAATCAGGGAAGTTTCTCCTCAGAAGAAGACGGCATCCTTGATATGAACAGCTTTTCCCAAGATCATGAATCAAGACTTCTCTACTGTCTTGAGACTCTTATCTTTGAGTAATGTATTCCTTTGTTTAGGCTTCTATGAGCAATAGAAATGAAAAGAGGTTTTCTGTGTGCACTTACTGGGTATACTTTCACTTGTGAAGGATTTTGCAGCCAGCCTTATACATAGATAACCTTATACTTTGATAGATAAAAGATGAAAGCCCAGTGTAGGTGAGAAACTTAAATGGTACATACGTTGCCTCATAATCAATCAGAAACAGAGCATTTGTTCACTCCCTTTAACCCACACCATGGGTTAAAGAGAACATCGCTAGGAGGCCTTCACTCTTTTAGAAGTGCATCATTTGTTAGATCCTTTTTCCTTGGTTTGGAGTAAAAGAAGCAATGATTAGAAATGCATCCTCATGAAGGGTCTATAGTAAACTCTACTGTAAAGGCTATAATTACACAACAGACTTTAAATTAGTTATGCTAAATAATCGAATTGCTCTAGATTACTGACTGGCTAAACAGAAGTATCTGTGCAGCTGCTGGCACTTATGTCCTGTGGAGAAAGCATCGGGTATTACAGATACTCAGTTGTAGGGGATTAAGGAGAAGACCACTTAATCAAGCAAGTAAACTCTTTAGCTCCTTCTTTGATCTATTTGATTTTAAGTGGTTTGGTTTATGGAGACCCTGGTAGGGACCATACTTTCAATTCTTGGTGTTATCCTCCCAATAGTCATAATAGAAGTCTCCCCAGTGTGCTGTATTCTCTCAAAGGTTTTAAATGTTTGCATTCAGACATCTCCAGAATGTCAAGTAGTCTCTCTTCAATAGGAATCACAAGAGCTGAAAGAAATATGCAACCACAAGGAAACCATAACCTATGAATGGGGTGCTAAGACCAGAATGCCAAAGTGATGGTAACTGAGAGTAGCACTAAAGTCCTAAGTTTTGGTCACACTCTCACCTAAGTGAGAACCTGACCAAAAAGGGGGTATGTTGTAAACAAAATTATGGGAGGCTATTGTTTGGACTGAGCTCATGTACTAGGCACCAACAAACCAAACTGCACAAAAATGGAGTCACTTATGCTAAATGTGACATAATCAAACTAAGACTTTTAAGGAAACACATAGATCCTAGAACAGAGAAGGTTTTGTTTTTCTCCTGCAAACAGGACGTTTCAATATAAGGAGCTACCCTCTACTCAGTCCTCATTCCCAACTTGCAAAACCCACTGTTCTACTCTTTTCCAGTGCTTTTCAAGACCAAATAGGTACATTTACGATGATGATCGTGACATCAATGACTAAAGTTTTGGCTAATCTCTCAAAATTGAGGAAATGACCAAAAGGGGGAAATTGTTAAAGTGAACTAACTATGGCCTAAGAAGGACTCTTTACTTCTATATTTGATTCCTCATGGACGAACCATAACCTAACTTAATAGGTAGACAAGATTGAAAACCTAACTTAGAAGTATGGGATTGTAACAATATCTGAGTCTTGGCGAATCTCGGCAGCCATACTTCAACCACTCATAGACTGCTGAGTGTTCAAACTTTGTTCAAAGAGGGCAAACACTAATCTGTAACCAATTCCGTTGTTTCCATTCCTCACTTCCCATTTCTGTAGGTCACTTCCCTTTTTGTGTCTATAAATCTTCTTCCACCACGTGGCTGTACTGGAGTCCCCGTAAGCCTACTGTGATTCTGGAGGCTTCCTGATTCACAAATCTTTCATTGCTTCATTAAACTCCTTTAAATTTAAATTAAAATAAAATGTGTTGATGAGCATCAGTTCTAGGTTGGTTTTGGCAGTTTTGTAAGATAGATAAAAGCTTCATTTAATTTCTTTAAAAACAGTGTTTAGGAATACCCTAAAGTATGTTCTCATATCAAGGGATTTAAAAAGTGAAAACCAGCCAGGTGTGGTGGCTCAAGACTGTAATCTCAGCACTTTGGGAGGCCGAGGCAGGTGGATCACGAGGTCAGGAGATTGAGACCATCCTGGCTAACACAGTGAAACCCTGTCTCTACTAAAAAAAATAGAAAAAATTAGCCGGGTATGGTGGTGGGCGCTTGTAGTCCCGGGAGGTGGAGGTTGCAGTGAGCTGGATCACGCCACTACACTCCAGCCTGGGCGACAGAGTGAGACTCTGTCTTAAAAAAAAAAAAAAGTGAAAACCAACTGTTAATACTTGTATACTTTCAAACTGATGAATATTTTAAAGTTTAAGTTGTTCTCACAATAGTTAACTCCAGGAGTTCTTTGTTTCTATTAAGAAGAGGAAACCTTGTTATGGGTAGTGCTTTTCTCACAAGCTTTTCTCATAGCTGCACTTGCCTGAAATTACGTGGTTCATTTTGGTTTATAAAAAGTGGCTGGGACAAGGCTGCAAAGGTTGGTAGTAAAGTACATCACACCTGCCCTAGAGACTTCCATTGGCTCTTGCTCTTACTTTAATTTTATTTTAAAAAATGCACACATAAGAGAGATGGTGTTGAATATATTGTAATTATAAATAATGTCAACCTAAAATAATAACAAAGGGTTAGAATCTAGTTTAAAGAGAGTTTATTCAAGCACAGAGTTTGAAGACAGCCACTTGGGAAATACAGGTTCCAAGGACTAGAAATCAGGGTTCCGAAGGTAGAAGCTTAGGGTTGTTTATAGAGATAAAGTTTAAGGAAGCTAAAAAGAATTTCAACATCTTTCTATACAAAGCTGGATGCATATTTACAATGATCTGATTAGTTGAGACTGTAGTTTTCTTTCTGGAAGGGTACATTTAACATTCCACCCTGAAGATGTAACAGTCATGAGGTCTTTTGTACCATGTGGTCTGAGTTAGGTACATGACAATAAAGGACATAGTTAATCTATAACAAAGATCAGTGAATTGAAGGGGTAAGATGTCTGATCTCTACTCTCCCCTAGTCATTCACAGACCAAGAACAATGATGAAGAGAGTAAATCTATAATCTAAGAAGCAGAACTTGCACACGTGCTATGTGTCTCATCTCCAAAGCTTAACTTTCCCCTTAGCATAATAAAGTAAGAGGGTCCTGAAATTTTATTTTATTTTACAATCCACAGATAAGTATAGATACAACACTTTATGTGTGTTTATATATAAATAAATATATATTTACATATATAATATATAATACAAGTAGTTTTATATATAATATATATACATATATACATATCTGTGTATACTTGTATATGTGTGTGTATATATATATTATATGTAAAACTATTTCTTTTGTATATTGTATTGTGCTTCTAAGAATGGCATCACTGCAAAAACAAATCCCTCCACTCCACCTCCACGTTATAATGAATCATTTCTCATTAATGCTAGATCACGTATTAATTTAAATGTTAGATTCTGTTTAGGGTATTACATTTATAATTTTATTCTGATCTCCATGTAAAAATATTTCATTAAAATATTCTAAAGCGTTTTTGAAATGTCTTGCCATTCTTATTATTGTGTATATTCCTTATTAGTCCATCAGCTTCTCGAGGGACAAAAAATTATGTAATTCATTTTTATTTTGTGTGCTCAAATCTATTGTCTTATTCCTCATTCAACAAATATTTATTGAGTTTACTATATACCACGCCAAGCATTAGATATTGGTAGTCCCAGAAATCTAACAATCCTGATGAATTGAGTGATTATTGAAAGTGAATTTACAAATTCATCATCCTTCTATGTAAGTTTTAGTGCAGAAAGACATTGCCAATGCAGGCTAGCCTTTACTTTAGGACAAATGGAAACCTGACATTTACAAGAAAATATAAATTCAAAATGTATCTAGGAGGAAAAATATTTATCACTGACAACCCAGGAAAAAATAGAAAACTTAACAAATGCTAGGTATTGACCAAAGAAGAAACACATGATAAACTATAAGTCTACCCCCAAATGAGAAAAAATGCATGTTTTCTTCTACATAAAACAGCAGTAGTAGCTCTAAGCAAGCAGCAGTCTACAATGTTGTTTCTTGCTCTGTAGTATAGTTCAGCAACTCACAATAGGAGTTTGTTTTGAATTCTTCTGTGTGGCTTGTTTTCCACTTGGGGAATCTATTTCTTATCCATTTGTCCACATCTATAACTAGCAGATAAAGAATTCAGTATAGCAAATGTGCCTACAGTAAATTCAAAATTGTCTCTCATCCATTTGTGAGCAACACATAAATGAAGGCGACGTTAAAACTTCGGGGTTTTTTAATTTTTACTTCCTTCTCTGAAATATCTTTTCCAGCAAAATAAATGGTTTGAAATGATTATCTATTCAGAAGCACTGTAATAGCTGTGGGAATGTGATTGCCATTTACCTTTCAGGATTTTACCGTTCCCAAGAGAAGAAGAAATTTTTTGATTTCTTGATACTCTCTTTCATCATTATACTTCATTCTTAACCCCTCAGCTTTTTAATTTGCCTGTAATAGATGGGGCTCAGTGTCTCAAGAACATCACAATTTTACAGTTTTAGAAACTAGACTTAGTAGACAAAAATGTTTCCTTTTGAGCAAAGACTTAGTGGTTTTAGCCGCTACAAAAAAACTAAAGCAATAAAATGGAAATGTAAGGGAAGACAAAATGCATTAAAGGTTATATTTTTCAATATTTGAATTTCTTTCTTAGCACAAATGAGACTTTTTTTTTTCAGTTTTTTACATTTTACTTTTGACTGCTTTGAACAGTGTCGGCTTGCCGAAGTCTCACTGGACTAATGCTTACAGCAGACTTCAACACATTGCCAAATTAACCCTGAGATCTGGTTTACACTATGGAAAAGAGTGTTTTGGCACAATTGACAATTTAGAAAGCATGAAAGGAGTAGCAGAACTTATTGCCATATGGTTAGAATTTTACCTCTGTACTGCCTATATTTTTAAAAATTTAATATTTCATTGATGTCATGAAAAACATTCTCATGTGTCATATTTTGGTCCCTTTCTTTTATTTTTTTATTTCTGTTTATTTATTTTTTGAGATGGGGTCTTGCTCTGTCATCAGGCTGGAGTGCCGTGACATGATTTGAGCTCACTGCAACATCCACCTCCCGAGTTCAAGTGATTCTCCTGCCTCAGCCTCCCGAGTAGCTGGGATTACAGGTGCCTACCACCACGTCCGGCTAATTGTTTGTATTTCAGTAGAGACAGGGTTTCACCATGTTGTCCAGGATGATCTTGATCTCCTGACCTCATCATCCACCTGCCTCAGCCTCCTAAAGTGCTGGGATTACAGGCGTGAGCCACCACGCCCGGCCCCTTATTTTTTTTTAACAGAGTGTTAAAGGTGGAGTGTAGAAAGTCTTAATAAATTATGTGTTTGCATGTGTGTGTGTATTACTGTATTACAGATGCAGTGATAAGAAGCCATTCTTATGATACCTTGTTGGCCAAACTGGGTTGAAATTGAATTTAAGCTCCACAGAGATTGTGACTACACATTAGTGTAGTAAATATATATATATACACACACACACACACTACTCTCTCTATATAGATATATATATATACAGTTGCTATCTATATACAGTTGTTATATATAGAGAGAGATAGAGAGAGTGTGTGTGTGTTGTTATATTATCTGGCTAAATGGGCCCCTTTGTAATTATATAATTACCATCTTTGTCTCTTTTTACAGCTTTTGAATTAAATTATATTTTATCTGGTTTAATTGTAGCTATTCTTGCTCTTTTTTTTTTTTTTTTTTGATGGAGTCTTTGTCGCCCAGGCTGGAGTGCAGGTGGCGCAATCTTGGCTCATTGCAAGCTCCGCCTCTGGGGTTCACGCCATTCTCCTGCCTCAGCCTCCCGAGAAGCTGGGACTACAGGCGCCACCACCACACCTGGCTAATTTTTGTATTGCTCTTTTTTAAAGTTTCTATTTGCATGAGACATCTTTTTCCATTTCTATACTATAGTTAGATCCTATTTTTTTTAAACCATTCAGCCACTTTTTATCTTTTGGTTGGATAATTTAATTTACATTCTAAGTAATTATTGGCAGGTAAGGACTTACTACACTATATTATTCATTGCTTCCTAGTTGTTTTGAAGATTCTATCTTCTTCTCTTACTGTCTTCTTTGTGGTGATTTTCTCTAGTGGTACATTTATTTTGTTGCTTTTTATTTTTAGTGTATCAAAGTTATTTGCTTTGTGATTATCATGAAGCTTGCAAAAGTCATCTTACAGTTATAACAGGATATTTTAAGCAAAAGCAACTTATCTTTGATCATAAAAAAGCAACTCTACACTTTAACTCTACTTCCCCTCTACATTTCAATTTTTGATGTCACAAGTTTTATCATTTTAGATTGGATAATCCTTAACAAATTACTGTAGTGATTAGTAATTTAATAGTTTTGTCTTTTAACCTTCATACTAACGATATATGTGATTTACACACCACCATTATAGTATGAGGATATTCTGAACTTTACTTTGTATTTTCTCTTACCAGTGAGTTTTATTCTTTCAGATGTTTTTGTGTTAATCTTAGTGTCTTGTTCTTTCAACTCGTAGAACCCTCTTTATCATTTCTTATAGCACAGGTTTGGTGGTGATGAGTTCCCTCAGCTTTGTTTGTCTGGAAAAGTCTTTGTCTCTCTTTTATTTCTGAAGAACAGTTTTCCTGGGTACACTACTCTTGGTCGGCAGATTTTTTTTTTTCTTCAGCATGTTGGATTTATTATCCAAATCTTTTCTGGACTGTAAGGTTTCTGCTGAGAATGTCTCCTGCTAGGTATATTGGAACTTCCTTATATGTTATTTGCTGCTTTAGTCTTGCTGTTTTCAGAATTCTCTCTTTGTCTTCAATTTTTGATAGTTTGATTTTAATATGTCTTGGGGTATTCTTATTTGTATAGAATCTGATTGAAGAATTTTGACCTTCCTGTACCTGGATATTTTTATCTTTCCCTGAGTTTGGTAATTTTTCTTCTACTATTTCTTTAAATATGCTTTCTATTATTTTTTTATTTCTCTTTCCCTTATTTAACTTCTATAACTCATATAGTTGCTTTTTTGATGTTGTCTCATAATTCTTATGCACATTGGAATGGTATGGAAAAATACCTTCAAAATTCTATGAAGAAAAAATACTGATGTAAAATTCTCTACATAACTACACTATCAGTGAAACAGTGGACTAGATGAACAGATTTATATATCCTGGGACAAAAAAGAAAAATCAACTTTACTCACTTACTCTCCCTCAGCAGAGGTAATAAGATATGTGAAGGCTCTCATCAAATTCAAATAAATGACATTACAGTTATTGAAATATGTAATACATGGGAGAATGAAAGGAGATTGGAAAAAAGGAGTGAAGTAAAAGGAATATTACAAGAATGTGATTGAAAAACAGAAAATATTTCAAAATGATTGTAATTGTTATGACAAGCTATATGTCAGTTAATATTAAAAACAAAAAACTTGCATAAATTAAAATAAAAAGGCCAACACTACAGTGGAAGGAAAAGGACAATATAAATGCAAGGATAACTTACCAAAAAGACACAGGAGTGGTCAGTGAAAAGGAATGCATGTTCAACCTATCAGTGAGAAGAATTATAAATGAATTACCACAATTACCTATTGACTGAGAATAAAATTTATGTATAATGCCTATGTTAGTGTGTTTTGGAGAACTGCCAATGCCAATGTTAATTGTTATAATCTTTCGAAAATATCAACGTTGAATGTTGCCTGTGTCAACAATAAAATAGGCTTAAACTTTGACCTTATTATTCCACCTATTATTATAAATGATTGGGAATAGCTCTTAAAGGATATTGAAATTTTTCTATTACCACATAATTTATCACAGTAAAAATTTAGAAACAGTGTTCATTTTTACATGTAGGTTTAAAAATGTAAAATAAAATAGAGTGTACAATTAACCCTTGAACAATGTGAGAATTAAGGGCACAGACCCTCCGTCATACAGTGAAAAACCCATATATAACTTTTGGCTCCTCAAAAACATTATAGCCTACTGTTGACCATAAGCCTTACTTGTAATATAGTCAATTAAAACATGTTTTATGTTTATGTATTATATACTGTATTCTTACTTTAAAGAGAAAGGAAAATGGTATGAAGAAACTCATAACAAAGAGAAAATAAGGCCGAGGCAGGTGGATCACCTGAGGTCAGGAATTTGAGACCAGCCTGGCCAACGTGGCGAAATCCTGTCTCTAGTAAAAATACAAAAATTAGCTGGGTGTGTTGGCATGCACCTGGAATCCTAGCTACTAGCGAGGCTGAGGCAAGAGAATCACTTGCACCTGGGAGGCAGAGGTTGCAGTGAGTCGAGATCACGCCACTGCACTCCAGCCTGGGTGACAGAGTAAGATTCTGTCTCCAACAAACAAACAAACAGAAAAAGAGAGAAAATACATTTATAGTACTGTACTGTATTTATCAGTACTATAAGTTTACATCATCTGTTTACAAGGTGAATTGTTGGTCTGAAGTAGTAGCAACTGCAGCTGCAGACTTCCATCTATGGCACATATCATGCCATTCAGCTTTTACTGGTAATGTCACGACTTTTCTCTGCTTCTTGGGAGCACTTCCAGCATCACTAGTGGCACTTTGTGTGGGTCCCATGGTGTCATTCAAGGTTTACAGTATTGCACTAAAAATGATAAAAACTACAGGAGAACTGAGAGAAATTACTTTGTACCTCAATACTCAATTTACTGGAGAGATAAACTGCTTACATGAAGATGATGAGCATAACACAGCGTTTTAAGAGGATACTGACACTACCAGCTCACTGCAATAACAGTAACTATAAAGTTATTACTTTAGTTTAATTTGTACTACAGTTAATTTTATAGTTATGATTTAATACTGTGTCTTTACTTTTGTTTATATTTCTCTCAGCTGCAACTGGTACCATATATGCTGCTTTTCTGTGCATCAGTTTTGATCAATTTGAACTTTTCATACTGGATTTGTGTATCATTTATGGTAGTAAATTATAAAATAGACTAATATCTACATATATTTTATATGTTCCTGACATGGCTTTTTTTTTCTTAATTTTCTATATTTCTAGTCTAAGACATTCATCTGCAGTTTTTTTTTTCCAAATTGTTGCAAATCTCCAATCATTTTTCAATACATTTATTAAAAAAAAATCTGTGTATAATAGACCCGTGAAGTTCAAACCCATGTTGTTCAAGGGTCAACTGTAGATTTTATTTTTTAATTTTACAGTTACCAAGCACGTTAATTATGTGTTGCATATGATATATTAAATCTTAATTCTGTGTTATATTTAATTTTCATGAAACAACCAACTGTAGTTATGAATGTGATAATAAATTAGAAAATATTCATAAAGGAATAATGTTAAGTAGAGAAGGTAAAATACGAAGCAGCAGCAATGACATTCCTAAACTTCCAAGAGTATTAATGTAGATGTACATATGCATAGAAAAATCTTAAGGCTGGCTGGGTGCGGTGGCTCACACCTGTAATCCCAGCACTTTGGGAGGCCGAGGTGGGCGGATCACGAGCTCATGAGATCGAGACCATCCTGGCTAACACGGTGAAACCCTGTCTCTACTAAAACTAAAAAAATTAGCCGGGCATGGTGATGGGCACCTGTAGTCCCAGCTACTCGGGAGGCTGAGGCAGGAGAATGGTATGAACCCAGGAGGCAGAGCTTGCAGTGAGCCGAGATCGTGCCACTGCACTCCAGCCTGGATGACAGTGTGAGACTCAGTCAGAAAAAAAAGAAAAAAAAAGGAAAGAAAGAAAAATTTTAAGGCCATGCATAGCAACTTAATGGTAGTTATCTCAAGGTAGTGGGGTTTTGAATGATTTATGTTCTGTCTTTTCTGTTGGCATTTCTTTTTATATTTTTCTTCTGTGAACACCTGTTGCTATTAGAATACTCAGTGCACGTGATAATAAACATATAAAGCATTCTGTATAGTCTCACTGACATTTGAAAAATGCCTCTAGGTTTTATTTCTCATTGTGATCATTGCAGTGGGCATCAGAACTGCATGTGTAAAAACGATCTTGTCTATACTTGTTATCATCTGCACCCTTTATCTAACATATGCATCACTGCTTAGCTGGAAGCATCTCTTCTAGCAGGGCACTGCCATGTTTTATGTTCTGATGTAAACTTGTGTGACTTTGCTATGGTTAAATAGAAATAACTGGTGTTTCAGTTTGATTTTTTAAGAGATTCTGAGGCACATTTTTCTGTCTCAACCCAGGAATGTCCATTTCTGCACCAGGACAAATTATTTACAATACTGGTGTTTAAGTATTTATGGTTAATCAAATAATAACAGAAATGGAAAACAGAAAATAAGAAGAGAGAGGAGAAGGGGAGGAGGAAAAAGGCGCAGCAGCAACAGCTATTTTGAGGGATTGGGAAACATCTTAATTGAAAAAAAATTGTTCTTTGCCCAGGCTTGGCCGGCGTATCACTTAATCCATCTATCCCTTTGTCTTTTTTTTGCAAAGATACTTGGCTCGGGCACTAGAATCAGACTCATGTTGACTGGTTCTTGTCTCGAAGGGCTTTCTACAATTTACCGCAATCAGTTCCATACTATTAATAATAATGTTGCTGCTCTTCTTAAAATCCATGTTGGAAATGTAAGAAAATGTAAAGAAAATTTTATTTCTTATCTCATTTTACATCCCCCAAGCCCCCACCATATCCACAAAGAGTACAAGAATCATTTTCTTTGTCTCTTTATATTTGAACAGTCACTACAACAGTAAAACGACTTTGCTGTTGTGCTAAGACCTCTTCCTGCCTAGATTGCCACCATGGCCCACCTTCTCCAATTTAGAAGAGGGAAAGGTGGGGCCAAAGAGAGACCTTTGGTGGGTTTTCTACCAGTAAGTTTAAAAAGAAACTGAAAAGGAATCCATCCCTGCCTGCCTGCCTGCCTGCCTGCCTGCCTGCCTGCCTGCCTGCCTGCCTCCCTCCCTCCCTCCCTCCCTCCCTCCCTCCCTCCCTCCCTCCCTCCCTCCCTCCCTCCCTCCCTTCCTTCCTTCCTTCCTTCCTTCCTTCCTTCCTTCCTTCCTTCCTTCCTTCCTTCCTTCCCTCTTTCCTTCCTTCCCTCCTTCCTTCCTTTTCTCTCTCTCTCTTTTTCCTTCAAATACACTTTTTATTCCCCTGTAGAATCAGAAAATATCCGACTGCTTGAGTCTGAATTCTACCAGACTAAGGAAACCTCAGAAAAGCTTTTACTATTTCCTCTTCCCTGTCTGTGATTTTTAAAAGCATAGAAATATAAAGTTCATTTTTTTTTTTTTTTTGAGACGGAGTCTCGCTCTGTAGCCCAGGCTGGAGTGCAGTGGCCAGATCTCAGCTCACTGCAAGCTCCGCCTCCCGGGTTTACACCATTCTCCTGCCTCAGCTTCCGAGTAGTAGCTGGGATTACAGGTGCCCGCCACCTCGCCCGGCTAGTTTTTTGTATTTTTTAGTAGAGACGGGGTTTCACTGTGTTAGCCAGGATGGTCTCGATCTCCTGACCTTGTGATCCACCCGTCTCGGCCTCCCAAAGTGCTGGGATTACAGGCTTGAGCCACCGCGCCCGGCCTATGGGCAAATATTTTTTATTGTGACATTAAGATAGATAGGATAAATGAAATTGTCAAGATACATGCAAGCTTCTGCCCCAGGGCATTTCCCCTGCACTGAAACAGACCTCAGATCACACTCCTTCAGTGATCCCCTGATGTCTCTGAACTATATTGGTACTTCAGATTCTATTTGTATAGTTCTTTGCTTTTGCCGCAACCTCTCATCTGATTTCTCCACATTGCTTTGTAAACCTCTATGGTCCTGAGTTTTTGACTCTGATCTGAAAGGTGTCTCTCTTCTCCAGGTCACTTTTCCATCATCACCCTTTTCAAAGCTGTTAATTTAGACAAATTTCCTATGGTTCTAGTGGAAGTGGGGCTACAAATACCCTTGCATTATTTCATCATAATGATTTCTGGGAAGAAATCTAAATTTCTTGTTTTGTTTTCTCAGTCATATCACAACGCCTTTGTTGAATTGAAACTGTGATCTTCAAGCCTTGTTTTCCTAATTTGTCCCTTAAAGAAGGGAACAGGCGAATGTTCTCATGGTTCCATTGCTTTGATGTTGAGGCACTTACAGACCTGATCCAGGACTCTTAACATTTCTCCCTGTTCAAGGTCCATTATGTGGTGCAGAGCCGTGGTGAACGATCTGAGCACAAAGCTCTGTGGGTTTTGTTTTCTTTTGTTTTTGTCCTTTTAAACTGTAAATTGATTCTTGCTAAGCACATGAGGAAAACAATGACATAATAATACTAATGTGAAGAATTTAGCAAAAATTGGTGTTCTTCTGTCAGGAAATGATTAATATGATTCCAAGGATGAAACGTAGAAGCATTAACAAGAGAAGCAATAACAACAGTGATTTTTGCCTTAGGTATCAGAGGCCCCAAAATACAGATTTCCTAAATCCATTAGAAAAATAATTGCCTTAATATGCAAACATGTGCATCTAACAACTTTCTGAAATAATTATATTATCTGAGGGTACACATAGATGGTCTGGCTTTCTTTAAAGATGTTTATAAAAATTCAAGATAAATAGTTAATAACTTTCTATCCTTGGGAATCCTAATTTTGCCATTCTTTATGCAGACAATTACTTTTTTTTTTTTTAAATAATACTTTTAAGTTCTGGGATACATGTACAGAATATGTAGGTTTGTTACATAGATATACACATGCCACAGTGGTTTGCTGAACCCATCAACCCGCCATCTACATTAGGTATTTCTCCTAGTGCTCTCCCTCCCCTTGCCCCCCCACCCACCAACAGACCCCAGTGTGTGATGTTCCCCTCTCTGTGTCTGTGTGTTCTTCCCACTTATGAGTGAGAACATGTGGTGTTTGTTTTTCTGTTCTTGTGTTAGTTTACTGAGAATGATGGTTTCCAGCTTCATCCATGTCCTGGCAAAGGACATGAACTCATTCTTTTCTATGGCTGCATAGTATTCCATGGTGTGTATGTGCCACATTTTCTTTATCCAGTCTATCATTGATGGGCATCTGTGTTGGTTCCAAATCTTTGCTATTGTGAGTAGTGCTGCAATAAACAGACTTGTATACATGTGTCTTTACAGTAGAGCGATTTATAATCGTTTGGGTATATACCGAGTCATAGGATTGCTCTGTCAAATGATATTTCTGGTTCTAGATCCCTGAAGAATTGCCACACTGTCTTCCACATGGTTGAACTAATTTATGTCCCACCAACGGTGTAAAAGAGTTCCTATTTCTCCACATCCTCTCCAGCATCTGTTGTTTTCTGACTTTTTAATGATCATTCTAACTGGCGTGAGATGGTATCTCATTGTGGTTTTGATTTGCATTTCTGTAATGACTAATGATGATGAGCTTTTTTAAATATGTTTGTTGGTCACATAAATGTCCTCTTTTGAAAGTGTCTGTTCATATCCTTTACCCACTTTTTGATGGGGTTGTTTGATTTTTTTCTTATAAATTTGTTTAAGTTGCTTGTAGATTCTGGATATTAGCCCTTTGTCAGATGGATAGATTGCAAAATTTTTCTCCCATTCTGTAGGTTGCCTGTTCACTCTGATGATAGTTTATTTTGCTGTGCAGAAACTTTTTAGTTTAATTAGATCCCATTTGTCAATTTTGGCTTTTGTTGCCATTGCCTTTGGTGTTTTAGTCATGAAGAGTTTGCCCATGTCTATATCCTGAATGGTATTGCCTAGGTTTTCTTCTAGGGTTTTTATGGTTTTAGGTCTTATATTTAAGTCCTTAATCCATCTTGAGTTAATTTTTTATAAGATGTAAGGAAGGGGTCCAGTTTCAGTTTTCTGCATATGGCTAGCTAATTTTCCCAACACCATTTATTAAATAGGGAATCCTTTCCCCATTGCTTGTTTTTGTCAGGTTTGTCAAAGATCCAATGGTTGTAGATGTGCAGCATTATTTCTGAGGCCTCTGTTCTGTTCCATTGGTCTATATGTCTGTTTTGGTACCAGTACCATGCTGTTTTGGTTACTGTAGCCTTGTAAGATAGTTTGAAGTCAGGTAGTGTGATGCCTCCAGCTTTGTTCTTTTTGCATTGGATTGTCTTGATTATATGGGCTCTTTTTTGTTTCCACATAAAATTTAAAATAGTTTTTATAATTCCGTGAAGAAAGTCAATGGTAGCTTTGATAGGGATAGCGTTTAGTCTGTAAGTTACTTTGGGCAGTATGGCCATTTTCACGACATTGATTCTTACTATCCATGAGGATGGAATGTTTTTACATCATCCTGATACCAAAACCTGGCAGAAACACAACTACAACAAAAGAAGAAAATTTCAGTCCAATATCCCTGATGAACATCGATGCAAAAATCCTCAATAAAATACTGGCAAACCGAATCCAGTAGCATATTAAAAACTTATCCACCATGATGAAGTCGACTTCATCCCTGGGATGCAAGGCTGGTTCAACATACACAAATCAATAAATATAATCCATCACATAAACAGAACCAGTGACAAAAGCTACATGATTATCTCAATAGATGCAGAAAAGGCCTTCAACAAAATTTAACACCGCTTCATGCTAAAAACTCTCAATACACTAGGTATTGATGGAAAGTATCTCAAAACAATAAGAGCTATTTATGATAAACCCACAGCCAATATCATACTGAATGGGCAAAAGTTGAAAGCATTCCCTTTGAAAACCAGCACAAGGCAAGAATGCCCTCTCTCACCACTCCTATTCAACATAGTATTGGAAGTTTTGGCCAGGGCAATCAGGCAAGAGAAAGAAATTAAAGGTATTCAGAAAGGAAGAGAGGAAGTCAAATTGTCCCTGTTTGCAGATGACATGATTGTATATTTAGGAAACCCCATCACTTCAGCCCCAAATCTCCTGAAGCTGATAAGCAACTTCAGCAAAGTCTCAGGATGCAAAATCAATGTGCAAAACTCACAAGCATTTCTGTACACCAGTAATAGACAAACAGAGCCAAATCATGAGTGAACTCCCATTCACAATTGCTACAGAGAGTAAAATTCCTAGGAATACAAATTACAAGAAATGTGAAGGACCTCTTCAAAGAGAACTACAAACCACGGCGCAAGGAAATAAGAGAGGACTTTTCTTAAGTTTCTAAGGGCACATAAGATCACAGAGACAGAAGATGTCCAGTAGATTTATTTTCATTCCGCAAGTACTAATTTTTTATAGACAGAATCATAGGGTTTTCTGAACCTAAAAATATTCATCTTCAGGCCACCTATTTAAAGGAAATGCAAGCACATGTTTCTTGTAAGTGACAGTCCTCTGAGAGGACGGTTGATCTATGTTGATGGCTTAAGACTATTATATTTGGTAAGAATGAAATTACTTCTGTTGAATTCTTGGAAGTAAATGAACAGACCATAGAATTTTCTAGCTCTCAAGGTTGGTTTCAGCAAGACAATATCTGGGTAGAATAAAACATCATGGATAGTCAAGGATATTTTAGATCTGAGTAATCAATAGCAGGTGATGGAGAAAAAGAACCATATAATGAGTGGTCTTATAAGCATTTTTGCTGCTCAAGAAGTACCAATCGCAAAAAACCAATACTATTTTAAGGATTAAAGTTACCAAAATATAGTAGAATGTATGTGTACTTAGGAATCACATATATATCATTTAGTGTATATGTCACTAGTTCTGCAACTTGTAGTTTAAACTAGTTTTCTCATGTTTAACGAGATGATGATTAAAAAAAAAACTAAGAAGATTGTAGTTCAAATAAAAAGTAATAAGACATGATGTTTTGCATAAATTATTGCATTTGTCATTCATTCAGTAAATGCTAGCTATTTTTACTTATATTAAACTAGGGAAAATAATTTCTATATAGATTTGTAATGAATTCCAATTACAAAATTGGTAACAAGCATAAAACAATACCTTGTGCATCATATATAATCAAACATTAAATTACATTTTGAACAAAAATCTTTGTTTATTAATTTTACTGGCCCCTAAATGACTATGAACTTGTTGAAAATGGAGATATCACATTTATCTTTTTATTCCCCATGTCTAGTAGAGTACCTGAGACAAAGCTAGCAAATTCCAGCACTGTTATTAAAATAATCATATAACAGAAACTTGTCAATGGAAAAGTTAACTGCCAGACACCAAAAAAAGGGAAATAAGCTACTGCAAATAATAATCAGATAAAAAGTATTTATTCTGTTCCAGCATAGTGTTATAAATATTGAAATGTAAATTGAAGGCAGTAGGGCACACCTATATCTTGTTTCTAGTTTTTGCTGATAGCTGTATATAATCAACTATTATTGCTTTGATACCATATAACTTGTGTTATAAGATTTTCAGATAAAGCCAACTCTTATTTCATTTGTTTTTCTTAAATTACTCCGTACAGGAGAAAGCTTTGGAATCGTATTTCTTGCTTTGAAATTTTATTTCTTGCATTTATATGCCTTTGAAATAAAATTGTGTTAACTCATAATCGAAGACACACTGGTTTCTCCTAGTGTTTAATAAAAGGATATTAAGGGAAACTGCTACTATTTTTTATAAAATTAGAAGGTAACATTGAATGGACACACAGTGGATACATTTTACATTCTGAAATGTATGCTTTGCTGGAGCAGAATGAATGCAATCAATGTAATGGAAATGCTGCACTAATGGCTCATTAAACATGGAAAGTATGCATTGATGAAAAAAGTCTGTGCGTATGGTTTCAGTTCACTGAAGGAAGCAATGATCTATAATGTAGAAAGCAAAGGAAAGCATACTTCTTTACATACATATTCTTACTTCTGTGAGAGAATTGTTTAATCAATCAGGAATTTGACAGCAAGATCCCAACTATTGAAGCAGACAACTTTATATTGTAATTGATGGATCTGGTGGACTTTTAAATATTTTTCCCTATTCTGTACTTTTTCACGTTGTCTCTATATCTTCTTGGTTTTTTTGCAAAGTTCTTTAATTGATCAGTACTTTCTTTTTTGATATGTGTTTTATTGCTCACAAGAAAAACATTTCTTCGTTTAAATGTGATACTCTCTTATGCTTTCTTTTAAACTGTCACTTAAACCAGTGTAATTCACGCCAAATTATTTTAGTATATGATGTGAAATCCAAGTCTAGCTTTACTTTTTTCATCTTTATATATTCAATTGTCCCAGAAACATTTATCAACTATTCCACATTTCTTCACAGATTTGTAATATACCCTTTGTCTTAAACCATGCAAAGCTCCCCAGTATCAATAGAGAGAGAGAGGAAGTAGTGGACAACCTTTTGCAGTGGAAAAGAAAAAAGATATTTAAAAACTCTCATTTGTGTTTGGACCTGTCACCTCCTCTGACATGTCAAACAACCTTATTTGGCATTGGATAGTGGAAGTAATTCTTTGTCCTGACAAAATATATTTAGGTACCCACTTGAGCAAAACTTATAATACAGATTTAATCATGTCTCCACTGTGATCATCGACTTCATTGTGTTCTTCTACCTCTGCCTGATGCAACTCTTGATTATTCAGCATTGTTGGCAAGAGTTTGCTGTTAGTAGCTGATAACATTCATCTTCTTTTGCTAAATCTTGCTCATGTACAAGGAGATTTAAGACTGTTTATCCCTGTAGTTGGAAGATTTTTCCTCTAAAAGCTGTTTATACTTTTCCTAGCACAAAGACCTACTTATATGCCACACAAATGTCTCTTAAAAAGTTAATCACTCAATGCCCTGCTAATAGGAGTAAAGAAACACACTAGAAACAAAAATCTTTTCTAACCAGAAAACTATTTTTGTATACATTTTGAGCTACTTGCACCATAATGACTACAGTGTGCCTCAGTAAGGTACACAGAAAATGGTATAATTTATCATTTCAAATTAATAGGGTAATTTTAAACATGATAAGTTTATCAAAGATATTACAGAAGTATACACTTTAAGATAACCCTAGAAATAATTCTTTTAAGAGCCTGTTACAATTCTTATTTTAAAATGCATTACTCCTACCCTAATTATAGTTGGAAGAGATTTATGAAAATTACAATGATTGTACTGCATAGAATATGTAATTTTTGTTTGATTTTTAAGTTAGCAGTTTAATTTGTGCAGTATAGAATGTAAGAGATAATTGTGATAGATTCATCATCACCTAGACTCTGGCAGTTAACACGAATACAAAATATTAAATGTATTAATTACCTCAGTAAACAGTCACTAGTCAGTAGGTTGATAATTCATATCTTATAGAACACTGGCCATGACTGATAGATTTTTAGCCCTTCTTATTATGTATAGATCTATTTTTCCATTAATAATGTTCCCCCTCCAAGTCAGCTTTTACATTCAATCCTAGCACAAATGATTTTAAAAAATGAAATAGATGAAGGAGATCATTAGAATTCTAGCAGAGGAAAAGTTGTAATACAAGTTGGTTTAGAACCAAAGTACTCTCTGACTTTCCCATTTGTTTGTTTTTATTTTATGTATAGCCTTGGTATAAAAAAAATGAAGTTGAAGAGGTAAAGAATTCAGTTAGGAAACCTTCAGAGATATCCTGCACTGACCTTCATTACAGTCTATGTAGTGCATGACCATAGTAATATAAGATGGTTGTGTAAGTATCTACAAGGCCCTTTTTCAAAAAAGCCATCAATTTGCTCCTCTCTAACTATTGCAATTATCTTGTTTACTCCTATTTATTCACTTTATCACTTGAATTTTCCTCTTGAATCTGAGCATGTCCCGTAGGTCTACCTTAGAAGAAAGGAAAAGTGCTATCTTCCACATTGGATTTCAGCTAGGCTTGTAGCCAATTGTACATTGCAATTTGTAATTATCTCCTTTTCCTGCTTGTGCTGGCGAAGAGAGGGAAAATTTTAAATATACTCTCTACTAAAAGAGTGTGGGATCAGAAAACAGACAGTGTTATGAATACTTAATGTATCATATTTCCTACTCAGGACAATTTCCAGGACTTTCCTTTAGGGATTTAGGCTTCTGTGTATAATACCCCCTTGAAAAATAAAGAAGTAGAAGTCTCCTTGCTTGTAAGCAACTAAATGGCTGACATTCTGGATGAATGTTTTAATAGACTATTGTGTTTTGAGTAAATATAAATGGGATCACTGGACACATTGATTTGGAAGAGTAATGAAACAAGAATAGCGGGGGTAGGGGGGAGAATTATCTCACAGGAACATTAAACTTAAGGGGGTTTAACTGTTTTCCCAGTAAGAGATAAAGATTAAAATAAAACATGTACAATTGTGTGTCACTTAATGCCAGGGATACATTTTGGGAACTGCGTCATTAGGAGATTTGTCATTGTGTGAGCATCATAGTGAAAAGTCATGTGTTTCTTGAACCGAGATATGTTCCAAGAAATGTGTCATTAGGCAATTTTGCCATAGTATGACTATCACAGAGGGTACTTACACAGACCTAGATGGCATAGTCCACTACACACCTAGGCTATATAGTACATCCTATTTTTCCTAGGTTGTAAAAATTTTCAACATGTTATTGTGGTGATTACTGTAGGTAAATGTAACACAATGGAAGTATTTATATATCTAAGCATATCTAAATATAGAAAAGGTATTGTCCTTAAATGTTAGGATAGCTATGACTTCACCAGGTGATAGAAATTTTTCAGCTCCCGTACAACCTATGGAATCATCAACATATATGCAGTCTGTCCTTGACTGCAGCGTTATGTGGCATATGACTGTACATCTATGTAAGTTACATAGACCATTTTAGTCTCCATTTCACTCTGTGAGAATGTACCCTAAACAGTAAATGCAATTAAGTTTTAAAAACATGTTGCAAGCATATACAAAAGTGTAGAGTAATTGTGCAAATTATTTTAAAGTTTTCCAGGCCATAGATGAAAAGGTAGAGTTCATTGCTTAGGTAGCCAGGGAAAAGGAGAATGAGAGAAACAATGGCGGTCTTGGGATAGACAGTGAAATACTGAGAGCCTTTGAAAGTCATTAAAAAAGAATGGAAGGCCATTCTCCATGTTGTGCTTGTTTCAGATTGCATGCCAGTATCAAAACATCTCATGTACTCCATAAAAATATACACCTACTATGTACCCACAAATTAAAACTTAATTAGAACAATTAACAAAGAATAATGGATTTATATGGGTGTACATGAACCCATGTGTATAAATTGTTATACACGTGTATAGTAGTTTATACACATGGGTTTATCAAGAATGATGATTCTTGATAAATGAAACCACCTTTATCATTCTAAATCAATGAAACTATCAGGAATGATTTAGATGTACAGAATTTATACTGAGGCATGACCATTGGAATCTAGCCAGAATATAGCATAGAATTTCACTATATTAACATGTTCTTGAAATTGTCTATTCATTTGGTTGCTACTACAGGGTACAATTAGAGAAGAATTAGGGAGGGACCAGAAGTTAGCATTTACTGGGTCACTAACATGTACCAAAGGAGAATGGCACCTCAGGAAGGAGCAGTGCGTTTATGCAACATAGGGAAGAAAACACTTCATTTAGAAAATGACATTTGATCTTCCTTGGGAAATGCAAATAGAACCTATCCAGATGGAGGAAGGCAGTGAGCAATAGTATGTTTGAGTACATACTTTTGTTCTCACACATCATGTACCAAACACAGAAGAAAATGACGCATCTGACATTTTTTAAAAAACAATATGCTGATGCTTTTTTTCCTTCACAACACATTTTTATGTATTTTAAGTTACAAGTTTACTTAGCTCTTCTCATCTACCACATACAGTCTCAATATTTATATTGTTGCCCGGCACATAGTAGGTATTCAATTAAAATTAATTGAATGCATGACTGAAACAAGAGTTTCTCTTCATGAGGCTTCTTAATTGAAGCTTAAATTTAGAAATCGTCTTCTCATCATTTTTCAACACTAATAAGATTGCCTTTTCTATCATATTCTGTGTGTCTTTCCCCGTGATTTCCACAGTTCTTTGAATTAGGATCATGACTTTTTTTTTCTTTTTTTCTTTTTTTTGAGATGGAGTCTCATTCTGTTGTCCAGGCTGGAGTGCTGTGGTGCCATTTCGGCTCACTGCAACCTCCGCCTCCCAGGTTCAAGCAATTCTCCTGCCTTAGCCTCTCAAGTAGCTGGGACTACAAGTGCCCGCCACCATGCCTGGCTAATTTTTGTATGTTTAGTAGAGACAGGATTTCCCCAGGCTGGTCTCGAACTCCTGACCTTGTGATCTGCCCGCCTTGGCCTCCCAAAGTGAGCCACCGCACCCGGCCTAGGATCGTGACTTTTATAACCTAGAGCGAGAAAAGACTCAGATCTTTATCTTATTGGTACGACTCTGCTCAAACGCATATACACAACCTAGAGTGAAGATGACACTGTAAAATTATTTTTTTAAAAAAAGAAAGAAGTCTGGGTGCAGTGGCTCACACCTGTAATCCCAGCACTTGGGGGGCTGAGCTGTGTGGATCACTTGAGGTCAGGAGTTCGAGATCAGCCTGGCCAATATGGTGAAACCCCGTCTCTACTGAAAATACAAAAATGACCCAGGCACGGTGGCAGGTGCTTATAATCCCAGCTCCTCAGGAGGCTGAGGCAGGAGACTCACTTGAACGATCGCACCACTGCACTCCAGCCTGGGCATCGCAACAAGTCTCAAGAAAAAAAAAAAAATACGAATATGAACTGGAGTCACATATCCAGGCTGGTTGTAAAATAGAAACAGCATACTTGAGCTAAAGCAAAGTTTTCAAGAAGGATAAGGTCAAATGCACAGAATATGGGACTTAGATTGTCAAGGCGAGGTTAAAGTCAGTAATTACTGGAGAGACCTAGGGATTCCAACTTTAGACTAGGAGCGTCTAGGCTGTCATACATAAGAAGAGAGCAGGAGCTTCAACTCTTGGCTGTCACAGGTAGCATTTCTTTTCCCCTTGGCCCTGGGGCATAGGTTGTCCACTCACAAATATTCTCATGTCACCTGGATATCCGACTCTCCTGCCCCTCACCTTCTCTTCTCGCCAGTCTTGCAGACCACACCTTACTCCTAGCACATCTCCTTGCCCTAGGTTTTCCTTCTCTTGCACTGAAAGTTGTCCTAACTTTCGCCTCCCTACCGGGAAACCAAATACATTTTTTTCTCTCCTGATACATAACTACGTTACAACACTTAATAATCCCATCCAGGTCCAAAATACACATCCTTCTCTTTGCAAATAGTTACTGTACTTTCTTTCATCATTTTTATTTCTTATTTTGAGAACGTTTCTATTTTCTCAGTGTTAGCATTTCTTGAGTCTTTGACAGCTGAGTCTCAGAGAGAGACCAGTTAGGAACCGGACAGTCGTCTTAAGCAGGCTCTGGGTTTCCTGTACTTCTCTGTGCAGCGCCCGTACTGATTAAACTATGACCTGCAGCTTTTCTTTTCACAGAGTTCATAGCGGTCATTTGAAATACGATGCGGCATTCAGAAAAATCACTCTTTCTCCTGCAGTTTCTGTGAATGTATTTTACACTGCAGCAATTGTCATACAGGGCATATAAGGATTTATTCAAAAATGTATCAACAATCTGGGACCCATAGGTAAGAATTATAATGAAAATGTTGTTCTTTGTATCACTATATACAATAGACAAATCCTTATATGCAAGAAAACTCGCTAGGAGTTTTCCAAGTTCTCAGAAACGTCTTAGTTCAATATTGTAATTTCAGCCATTCTAAGGCTAAGGTTCTCCAAAGTTTAAATATGATATATATATTTTTTTCCTTTTAGACGATCCCCATATATTTAATAGCCTAGTCATAAACATACTGCCCAGGTAGGTCTCCTTTACTTTTGACTCCAGCTGTGAGAGAATTCTCAGGTTTCAGAGAGCAATAGTTCACCGTGTGCTGCTAAAGGACACCCTTTGCTACTCCTTTGGAATTCTTTCTCCTGTTCTAAATGGGCAGCTCTCACCCACTCATTCTCTGGACTTTGCATTTAGAATGATTGCTTTTCCCCACTATTATTTTAGACAATTACATTGATCATGAGAAATTAATCCTTGAGGGATCAATGATGCATGCTTTTCTCTGGCCCACAGGAACAAAACTATTACTCATTTTCCACTTGACATAAAGTGACCTGTGAACTCATTTGCATTTTCATTCCCTTGCTGGCAGTAGCGGTGAAGCCCATTGTCGGTTATCAGCTAGTAGTGACCCCTGCAGGCACAGCCACCACTGAGCCCAGGGAGCAATGCTTCCAGGGCAGGTCCCCTAGGTGCCAATAAAGAATGCAACCATTAGCCCACATGTAGAGACCTAAATAACGCAGGTCAGGAATTCGAAAGGAGTAGCAAAGGGTGTCCTTTAGCACACGGTGAACTATTGCTCTCTGGAACCTGAGAATTCTCTCACAGCTGGAGTCAAAAGTAAAGGAGACCTACATGGACAGTATGTTTATGACTAGGCTATTAAATGTATGGGGATCTTCTAAAAGGAAAAAAAAAAATACCATATTTAAACTTTGGAGAAACTTAGCCTTAGATTGGCTGAAATTGCAATATTGAACTAAGACGTTTCTGAGAACTTAGAAAACTCCTAGCGAGTTTTCTTGCATATAAGGATTTGTCTATTGTTTGTAGTGACCCAAAGAACAAGTCATATTTTCATTATAATTCTTACCTATGAGTCTCAGATTGTTGATAAATTTTTGAATAAATCCTTATATGCCCTGTTTGACAACTGCTACAGTGTAAAATCCATTCACAGAAACTGCAGGAGAAAGAGTGATTTTTCTGAATGCCGCATCGTATTTCAAATGACCGCTATGAACTCTGTGAAAAGAAAAGCTGCAGGTCATAGTTTAATCAGTACGGGCGCTGCACAGAAAACTACAGGAAACCCAGAGCCTGCTTAAGACGACTGTCCGGTTCCTAACTGGTCTCTCTCTGAGACTCAGCTGTCAAAGACTCAAGAAATGCTAAAACTGAGAAAATAGAAACATTCTTAAAATAAGAAATAAAAATGATGAAAGAAAGTATAGTAACTATTTGCAAAGAGAAGGATGTGTATTTTGGACCTGGATGGGATTATTAAGTGTTGTAACGTAGTTATGTATCAGGGAGAGAAAGAAATGTATTTGTTTCCCCGCTAGGGAGGCGTAAGGTCTTGGTTCTACGTATGTGACGCAAACAGGCGAATGTTAACAATTTTGCTGTGACCTGTATTTGAGGGATAATGGTATAATTAGAAGTGAAGAACTATGAGAGGTGGGGCATTTGTCATTGGAACTTTTCCATTTTCTCTCTAAGGGTACATTTCTTTCATTTTTACACTCTCTACCCTGAAAGTTGTCTTCAGTCTGCAGTTACTGCCCCTGTATTCCATGCCATTATATTATGTCATATATTGGGTGACTCCTGTCCCTGGAAAATTTAATGAGAAATGGGAACGAAAATAATATTGTCATGGTGGAATGACAGGCAGTTGATGTTGGTGAGCTAAGGAATGTTTGCAATGCTGAGCACAGCCACGAGTGCCAGGAATAGGGAACTGTATGACACAAGACACAATCTTGAGGTGCTCATGGGCTATTAGGAAGTTGCAGCATGATCTCACCATCTGAAAATGAAAAATGAATCATTCTCTGGGGAATGAGCTAAATTTGACTCCTGAAATCACCACGGTGCCAAAGATTACAGTCTCTGAATCTGCTACAGACTTGGAGTGACTAATGAGCTACTTGAGGTCGTAGAGAGACTTAGGCAAGCAAAGACAATTAATGCACATTATCTTGCTTAAAACATAGAGAATGATACTCCAGTTATGCAGTGGTTACTTTTGTGACCTGTTTAGATAACTCTGAACACCACATTTCTCCTAGATTTTATAATCTTGTTGTTTATTCAGTATAACTTGTTTTCTAACATAAACGTGATCTTTACTGTTGTGAGATTCTTGAGAACAGAGACACTGTATGTTATTTCTTCTTTATATTCCCAGTGCATCGTTAAGTGCTTCCAGAACAATAGATTTTTACTGAATATGATAACTGTTGAAAAAAATGAAAGAATGAGCAACTGTAGAGCTGTGTTTTGTGCATTTTTTTTTTTTTTACCACAGTCTATTTTTACTATTGCCGATCAACCGGAGCCGAGTTCAGATTTGAGTGCAAAATTTTTCTTCTGACTAAGGAATACTTGAGATGATGCAGGATTGAGGGTTCCTAAGTTTTTCAATAAGGGAGTAAGGGAGTCAGCATGTTTTAACCTACTTTGGGTAAAATATGACATTGAACTAAGAGACAAAAGACTACAAGACTACAATGAAATTAAAGTTAACATTATATAATTTTTTTTTTTTTTTTTTTTTTTTTTGACAGAGTCTTGCTCTGTTGCTGAGGCTGGAGTGCAGTGGCACGATCTTGGCTGACTGCAACCTCCACCTCCTGGGTTCAAGCGATTCTCCTTCCTCAGATTCCTGAGTAGCTGGGATTACACGCAGGCACCACGACACCCAGCTAATTTTTGTATTTTTAGTAGAGACAAGGTTTTGCCATGTTGGCCAGGCTGGTCTTGAACTCCTGACCTCAGGTGATCCACCTGCTTTGGCCTCCCAAAGTGCTGGCATTACAGTGTGAGCCATCGCACGTGGCCAACATTATAGAATTTTAAATTAAGGATATCTTAAAGATAATTAAGTTCAACATTTCACATTCACCCCAAACTGCTCTCCCCAGATCAGGAGATACTTGAGATTTTGGAGGAAAACAAGCCTATTCCTAAAATGTAAAAAGTGAGCATGAAAATTGCATTTGATGATGGCTTTCAGGAGAAACAGTTAGTGTGCCTGTGCAAGGTGATCTGTGTGGGACGGAGCCAGGACTATTAGGAAGAATTTGATAGCTCACCAAGGAGCTTGATGAAAGAATGCATTATAAAGAGTTTGGCGGCCGGGCGCAGTGTCTCACGCCTGTAATCCCAGCACTATGGGAGGCCTAGGCAGACAGATCATGAGGTCAGGAGATCGAGGAGATCGAGACCATCCTGGCTAACATGGTGAAACCCTGTCTCTACTAAAAATACCAAAAAAAAAAAAAAAAAAAAAAAAAAAAATTAGCTGGGCGTGGTGGTGGGCGCCTGTAGTCCCAGCTACTCGGGAGGCTGAGGCAGGAGAACGGCGTGAACCCGGGAGGCGGAGCTTGCAGTGAGCCGAGCTCGCGCCCCTGCACTCCAGCCTCCGCGACAGAACAAGACCCCATCTCAAAAAAAAAAAAAAAGCGTTTGGCTACCCCAAAAAGTAAGTTGACTTCTAAATAAAGAATTCAAACGAAATAAAAATGATCGACAAAAGTTGACTAGAAGTTCTCTAAAATATATCTATTTCTAATTTTATTTCATTCGGTAATTATCTAAATTACTCTGAATCCTACCTTCAGTTTTACTTGTCTTTGTTCAAACAGTAATTCTTTTATCTCAAATGACATGTATCTTTGTTTAATGCCATGAAATTTAGCCAGTCTTAAAAATCTTTGATAGAGGAAAGAAAAATGTCCTAAACATGTGTTATTTATTTTACTTTCTAAGTCTCAAAATGTGTTTTCATATTGTGCTTCAGGTGTCATGGTTTAGTTTTTGCCTTACTCATTTTTTATATATCTCATTTAATAGATTGATATTAGATTCCCTTTTAACCTGCTTATTTCAAGAATAAAACACAGTGTCTTAAATAGTAACACAATTAGTTCAGACTTTTTTGACAGCACGATGTATAGTGCCTATATATATTCAGCCAGATTTAAAACAGGGCATAATAAGTAAAAGAAAACAAAATTTCATAGTGTTGAAAAATAGATTTGGTGTTTAATATTTATTTAGAGTTATAAAAATTGTTTCATATTGTCCTGTGTTATCACTAAGCAATTAAAGCACTGCTGTCTGAGTAGAACTGCCTTGGATATTGTGTAGCTTATGAAATCTAAATGGCTCAACACAGTAGGATTCTGATTTGCAAAGAGACAGTCTGAAAGCTCATCTTCCCAGGCTGGAAGACACTGATTTATTTATTTCACGGTATTAGGCAAGACAGGATGATTTTTTTTTTTTACATTGAGTAGATGCCTTTTGGAAGATTAGAAAACTCTGAGAAAGAGGGCTCTGAACAACAAGCCAGCTCAATTTACTGATCACCAACAGTGGAGGTAACAAATGAGAACATCCATGAGTTTCATCTTGATCTATTAAAGTCCTATTTGTAATCCAAATCAGAATTGGAAACTTTCTTCATAGGCTGAGCACACTATTTCTGAATTAAAATCGCTTCATCATGGTGTTATTTTGAATATCGTGATCTTCATTAAACTCCAAACCTTAATGAACATTTGGAAAACAATAGGATTTTCTGCAAAGTTACAACGCATGCAAAATTTCTAATCATTGTCACTTACTAATGAAGTTTATGTTTCTGTAAAAGAATAGCCTGTAATTAAGTACTCTTTGAAGTTGTCTTTAAAACTGATTTGTTTAAATTTAAATTCCCAGATGTCTTAAGAGAAGACAGGAAAGTCCTAAAACAAAGGTGGACACTGTGTTCAACTTCTTAACACCAAGTACAGATCAATGTGTGAACTGCAGTGTTGGATATCTTCCAGCACTAAAACTGACAAGCTGATATTAAGATCAAGCATACGGCCTCCTTTTAGTGTTACGATATCTTAAACCTGGGACTGGACTCAGAGGAAGAATTTATGCAGAAATGGTTTTCCATGAGTGTAGAAATAGTTTGGGGTAAATGTTAAATATTTGAACAAATCTTTCCTGAGTCTCCTTTTTATGTGCAGCAGGGGTTCACAAACTCTCTGCAAAGGACCAGATATAAATATTGTAGGCTTTATCGGTCAGCCAAATGATGTCAGTTTCTGTCTCTGTATTCCAATCTGCCCTTGTGGCATGAAAGAAGCCATGGATAATACCTAAACACATAGACATGGCTGACAGTGTTCCAAAAAAAAAAAAAAAAAAAATGTTATTTACTAAAACAGGTGACTGGCCAGATGTGGTCTGGGGACCAGAGTTGACCAGCCGCTACAGTAGAGCATTCTGTTGAGAATTGTTTAGGAAATGAATTCATAAAAAAGACTGCTACTCTCCTCCTGGAGCTTATCATATGATATAAACCAAAGAAGCTTCTGCATAAATACTTAAATAATAATTAAAACTTGAATATGTACAAGAGAAGAAGGTGCATGATAAGAGTCATGTAAGAACGGCAGGAAGGTGGGGTCCATGTGTACAGATGAGCGGGCCTGCAATCATTTAAAGCTAAGGAAGAATTCCAGGCACTCTAAGGTCTCAAGCAGTACCCTGATGGATGGAGACTGCCCTGTAGAGAAGAGAGCATAACGGAACCTGGGAGAGCCATGTTCTTTCCACCCATGTTACAGTCTTTGGGCTGCTTTGTTCTTCTCTAAATACAGAGTAAATATTCATATCACTGTCTTATAGAGAAGGATGCTAGGAATCAGTGTTGGACAAATTAACAGAGTCAGAACTCACATACAGGTTTTTCTTCAAATCCCTCAGGACTTTGCACAATACATTCTTGCAGGGCATTCAGGCAAGGTGTATTAAATTGCATTTTTCTTGAATGGCGTACACTCTAGCTTAACTAAACATGAGTATTTTGTGGTACTAAATAGGAGTAAAGGCTGAAAATGTTGGGTAGAAGCAGAAGTTAGATGGTTTTGTATGCAAAGATGTTTGAAGTTTAGGTGAGAAATAGAAGAGGACCCTTAAAAGTTTTTAATTATAGAATAAGATAATTAAAATGATGATTTAGAGAGAGGTGAATCTGCTGAAATGTCCAGACTATACAAAACCATTACGTAGTGCTTGACTAAACTTTATTCAGAGGGATAATGACTAAGAATTAGACACACGATGGAAACAGGTATTTGAGGGGTTGCACACTTTTGAGTACAACAGGTGTCATTTGCAGGAATATACACATGACCATGGTTATGAGAAACCTTATGCTAGACTAGAAAGAATTTCAATCTTCCAGGTATCTCCTCTAAAATATCATTATGGTTGTTCAGAGGTAACCCTTGGCATCAGTTCTGACTCTCATGTTCCACCTCTGTTAGTGAAATGGAAGTGGATGTCAACTTTGTGACTGGACACCACAATTTCTGCTCCCCAAGGAGCTCCACAGTGGTGCTCCTTGACATTCTCTAGTTGGGTCTAATAATGGAAACATAAATCATTTGGGATTGTCATTATCCCTGTACACAACTTCTCCCTTAAGTTTTATCAATCTCACTCTTATTCCTTCTGGTCTTAGGGTAGCATGCACAGAAATGAACAGGAAGAAGTATTCTGGTGACATGACAGGGAAAATTTTCCACTCATCTGGATATGCTTTTATGAAAGGCACAAATGCCTGTACAGTATTTCCCACTTAGACACACTTTTACATGAAAATTCACGTGCAACACGAGATTCTCCTGCCAGGGAGCGTTCACTGTGCCCAAGAGCTCAGGCTCTGCCCAGAACCAGCTGCCTCCTTTGATGTAGGCCTTAGTGTGGAATGTGATTCACCAGTTTAAACTCCTTTAGTATCTGCAATCTGGCCTCCATTTAGGGCCGCTCAATCCGCCGGATGAGTATTTATATCTTTGAGCTACCATTGACGGTTTCAGCCCCAGCCATTTCTCCTACAGACAAATGATTCTTAGGTTCCTGTGTAAGCACGTATATACGGAGGATGGGGAATGACGACCACAGGCATCCAATTCACAGTGCAAAAGGACTCAAGAAGAGATGATGCTTGATTATTCATTAGCAGGGTTTGAGCTTCAGATCAGCCAGACCACATATTGTAGCAGAAAAAACCTTTACTGTACTCTTGCCTCAGCAATATCTGGACTCAATATCTAATTCAGCCTGAATCTGTCGTATACTAAATAGTGCAAAAGAGGTATTTAACAGGTGATTTTTAAAAAGTTCCGAGTAATTCAAACTGAAACAAAACCATGGTCACACAAAACATGGTGGCCCCAAATTGTGATTACTTGGAGGTGGAGTACAGGCACCCAAAAGGAAATGAAGCATTCGGTAGAATATACATGAAATGTGCTAGTTGGTTCACAGTAGTTGATGCTGCTTGGGTGAAAGGAAGGGGAAAAGTATTGATCACAGAGGATCAATGTTTAGTGATCAGGTTTTGTGTGTCAGATACCTTGCTAAATGTTTTTACATTGGACCTCATTTAATCTTCCTTACGGACCTATGTGTAACAAATTGTTGAATAACTTAAAGATGTCAGTTGGAAAATATGATTTTATTTGTTCTTTAATAATTTTTATTGATGTAGACTTTAATAACATTATTACATATTATATTCATATGCATGTAACCTATATATTTCCTTTCAAACAAAAATACATTCTTGAAATAAAAGTTAATACTGAAGAAAGTCTTTTTTCCCTGAAATATTATTATACAAAGAAGACTCAATAAATGTTGACCTCTGACAAAAGCTTAATTTATCCTAAAGCATTTATTCAACATCTATTGTGTACTTAAAATCGGAAAGGCTTTCTTTTGAGGAAAAAACAAAAAGGCACTATATTTGTTCTCAAACACCAGCGATATGGATAATAGGTGTCTATATCTGAGAAAAAGGCAGGGGAAATATAAGGGATATCTAAGTCTATTTGGATGGCTATAGCAAAATTCCTTAGAGGTGGATAGCTTATCAACAACAACAAAAATGAATTTCTCACAGTTCTGGAAGCTGGGAAGTCCAAACTCAGGTTGCCAGCGTAGTCAGGTTCTGCTGAAGAGGCCTTTCTGGGGAGGGTCCTCTGGCAAGGGTCCTTTTCTGGTGCAGATTGCCAACTCCTTGTGGCATCCTCATATGGAAGAAGCGGAGCGGGGTCACTCTCCGGCCTACTATAAAAAGGCACTCATTCCATTCACGAGAACTCTGCCTGCCCTCGTGACTTACTCACTTCCCAAAAAACCCCACCTGCTAATACCCCCACTTGCTAATACCCACCATGGAGATTTGAACTGCAATATATGGATTTTGCATTTAGACCATAATGAGGAGTGTATTTATGGTTTATCTAATACTCTGTTTTAATCCTAAGAAATTTATATCATGCATCTACTTCGATGCTATAGCTAGACTAATACATGTTCAGCTTCGTGCATTTTCCCATATATGCTATTTTACTTCGATCTGTACTTGAACTTTCTTAGCGACCTGACTAAAGCCTTGACGTATACACTTGTTAAAATGGTCTCTTGAAGGTTGACTAGATAACCAGCTAAAATTAATGGTCATTGTAATGTTGAGGGGGAAAGTCATCCTTAAAGATAATTAGATACCAAATGAATTAGCACACAGCATATTTAAGCACAAGTATCAAGTCAACAAATATGATTTTATCAATCTTTAATAATTTTAATAATATGTATTCATGTAGATTCTAGTAATGATATTATATACTATGTATGTGTGCAGGTAGCCTAGTATCTTCATTTAAAATAAAATGGTATTCTTGAAATTAAAATCAATACAGAAGAAGCTTATTTCTCTGAAGTATTTACAAAATGCACAATTTCAAATTTCAAAATTTAACATTTGGTTTTTAGTTTAATGAATATTTATAATTTTCAAGGATGTTATGTTATATGAACAGAATGGAATACGTAACACAAAAGAATTATTTATTATCTGTGTATGAACCTAAACTGCATCAATGACCATATAAAGCAGGTAATATAATTTAAAATAAACAATAGTGCTATAATAAACTTTTTCGTATATAAAATAGAAATGTTGGAGATTGACACTGCTTCTGCCCTTGTGGATGATTTATTCCATAGAGCCTCTGTCATTGTTTAGCTGCCTTTAATCTTGTAGTTTAGTTATAAAGAGAAGCTTGGAGGTAAATGTTCTGCAGCATTCAAAAGGCTTCCTTGAAAGGAATTTAATACTTGAAAACCTTTTATTACTGTGTTTGGAAATAGTCATGTTGGATTGGAATATGAGAGAAAAACTGATTTGGTTGATTTTCCTGGCTCATCAGTTTTGAGGTTATTGTAACTAACACACCTCAGTCAGAGGCACTAATGAATTAAATACACAATGTTTGATGCTGCCCTTTCTAATACCATAGCAACTGGTCATATGTGGTCATTTAAATTAGAAATTCACATTAAATTAAAAATTCAGTTTCTCAGTCACACTGGTTATGTTTCATTTCTCTCCCCTTTTTTTCTTTCTTTTTAAAGGGAGGTTTGCTCTTGTTGCCCAGCCTGGAATGCAATGGCACGATCCTGGCTCACTGCAACCTCTGCCTCCCAGGTTCAAGTGATTCTCCTGCCTCAGCCTCCTGAGTAGCTGGAGTTAGAGGCATGTGCCACCACGCCCAGCCAATTTTGTATTTTTAGTAGAGACGGGGTTTCACCATGTTGACCAGGCTGGTCTTGAACTCCTGACCTCAGGTGATCCACGTGTCTCAGCTTCCCAAAGTGCTGAGATTACAGGCATGAACCACCGCGCCTGGCCCACACTGGTTATATTTCAAGCCCTCAATAGATACACATGGTTTGTGGCAACTAATAGTGCTGATGTAGATGGAACAGTTCCATTCACATTGAAAGTACTATTAGCCAATATTATTGTAAGATGTACCATAACCTCCTTTGCAATGTTATTTAGTCAAAAGATAGTAAATGCAATGTAAAGTCATTGGAGAAATAATGACTTTTAAGGATAACTAAAAACCATTAGGATAATAAACCTATGTTAAGGTTATTCGTGATTAGATCAATACTATCATGAGATATATTCCAAAGATCCACTGTGAGATGCTTTATGGAAACTCTAATTTCTAACTAAAAAGGCATGATATGTGAACACTCATAGCTTAATAAAAATTATAGTTAATGTGAATGGTAGCCTGTTATCATAAACATGGTTAGTTAATTTCCTGGTATCCCTCTCATATTCTTCCCAATTGGCATCATTCATGAAGTTTCTGTGTGATTAGTTCCAACTGGATTTCCAAGGTGAGCCCCCTTTTTCTAAAAGAAATAATCATAATCTCTTCCTTTTGCCACAAGGGTGACTTCGTGAATATGAATTGAACTCAGGCCCCAGTCCTACCATGATTTGCATTCATCTCATGATGCCGCTTGATTCACGGGTGTACAAGGGCTTCATAAAGTCAAAACAAAGTGAAGTCCAGAAGTTTTGCTTTAGGATGGGGGAGATCGATTCTCACTTTTACCAGATGCTGGAGTGTGTGGGCTGATGATACCCAGAATAATCTTAGTTATGTTGTTGCCCTGAAAAGTGCTAGGCTGAAGATGAAGACATACAGAGGACAGGGGATGAGAGCATCACACGCTATCACTAAAAAGTCAGTTACTTGGGCCGGGCAGGGTGACTCATATCTGTAATCCCAGCACGTTAGGAGGCCGAGGTGGGTGGATCACCTGAGGTCAGGAGTTCAAGACCAGCCTGACCAACATAGTGAAACCCCATCTCTACTAAAAATACAAAAAAATAGCTGGGCGTGGTGAAGGGCACCTGTAATCTCAGCTACTCAGGAGGCTGAGGCAGGAGAATCGCTTGAACTTGGGAAGAGGAGGTTGCAGTGAGCCGAGATCATGCCATTACACTCCAGCGTGGGCGACAAGAGCAAAAGTCCATCTCAGAAAAAAAGAAAAAAAGCCAGTTACGTATTTACCTTTAACTATAGATGTCAAATTTAGAGTTGGATTTTCTGTTATATAAAGTCAAAATCATTCTGATACTTTTAGGTATGTGACGGCTTATAGGTAAAGTTATCTCTCCAAATTGGAAATTAATAACCTTATTTGAATAGAGACTTCCCATTAATTTTAGTAAAAGCATATTGATGTTACTACATTTAAATTACAAAATAAAAAAAGAATAGACTTACTCTTTAAAAGCAAGAATAGGGCTGGGCACAGTGGCTCACATCTCTAATCCCGGCATTTTGGCAGCCTGAGGAGGGTGGATAACTTGAACTCAGGGGTTTGAGACCAACCTGAACAACATGGTGAAATCCCATCTCTACTAAAAATACAACAATTAGCTGCGTATGGTAGCGGACACCTGTAATCCCAGCTACCTGGATGAGAATCGCTTTAACCCAGGAGGGGGAGGTTGTAGTGAACAGAGATTGTCTGGGTTATAGAGAGAGACTCTATCTAAAATAAATAAATGAATAAATAATAAAATAAACCAAGAATAGACAGTATTATTCACCAGGTATACATATATTAACTTCTAGTAATTTAATATTTTAATAAATGGTTGTTTGAAGTCTCTTGTTTAGGATAGAACAGAAGTACATATTTTGGGTGATATCTGAAAAATGGACTCTAAAGGAATCACAAGGAGAGAGAATCCAGAGTGAATAAAACAGTTGCTCACGGCCAGGCACAGTGGCTCCTAGCTGTAATCCCAGCAGTTTGGGAGGCTGAGGTGGATGGGTCACCTGAGGTCAGGAGTTCGAGACCAGCCTGGCCAACATGGCGAAATCCCATCTCTACTAAAAATACAAAATAAGTTGGGCGTGGTGGCGTGCACCTGTAATCCCAGATACTCAAGAGGCTGAGACGGGAGAATCGCTTGATGAGCCGAGTGAGCTGAGATCACGCCACTGCACTCCAGCCTAGGCAACAGAGTGAGTCTCTGTCTAAAAAACAAAACAAAACAAAAACAAACAACAACAAAAAACAAGAAACAGTGACTCATATTTCACAGACGTGTAATCTACATCACTGCTCTGCATTCTGAGAGTGCAGGCGTGAAGTATAGTCAGCTTGGGATTGTAATCAGGGCCCTTAACTGAAAGATGTCAGGGAAACTGAGGTACTTTACCCCTCCCACCCTAGACACACAGACAATAACAGTGGTGACAGATTTCAAGATGAAATCAGAGATGTGCTCCTCCCTCTTCCATTCTCAAAATTAGGAAGGCTTTATTTTGAGGTGCCAGAGCATACATTAGGGGACATACACCTTCCTAGGTAGACTTTTCAGATATTTTAGAGAGCATATGGATTAAGAACTTGAAGTTCAAAAATAGTGTTTAAAGACATATGGTAACTAGCAGAGGAATGAAAACGATATTTTTAGCAAACCCCAGGGAAGGGTGGGGAGACAGATGATACTGTAAGGGAGCTAAATTTCTCACCTTTCATGGCATAGAGTCAACCACTTAAAGTCTGATGATGATGAGCTAAGAAACAGGTACGTAATTATTGAGGCATCATTGTGGACACAACCAGGAAAAGAAAATCTGAAAACAGGAGCCCTTAAAATACAATTTGAAATATGGTGCCAATTCATTGGAGATTTGTTAATTCAAGTGGTGAATTAACCTAAGAATATCACAGAGGCCAGGTGTGAGGTAAAAACATAAACTGTTTCCCTGTTCTTCTCACACTACAACAGTGGACACAGAAGGCGTCTGCGTGTGGGACTTTCTCTCCATGTACCAGGAAAGCAATCAGTTCTGCAGTGGACACAGGCTGAGTGTCCTCCAGCCCAGTTGCATTCCAACCCTGTCTACCTGGAGAGAGCCTCAGATCCCACAGGGTGAGGGCTCCGTCCGACAGGACTGCCCTCCCATTCCAATGCCAATTGCAAGCCCCAGGCTCTTTTACCTGGGCTTCTGACTGACCAGCTATAAATCGGGGATCCCGCCACCCCCTCTTTGGGTTTAATTTGCTAGAGCGGTTTACAGAACTCAGGGAAAGACTTATTTACATTTTCCAGTTTATTATGAAAGATATGACAAGGGATGCAGATGAAGAGATGTCTAGGGTGACGTATGCGGGAAGGGGCATGAAGCTTCCATGCTCTCTTTAAGAACACCACCCTCCAGGAATCTCCACGTGTTCAGCTGTCCAGAAGCTCTTCGAACCCTGACCTCTTGGGTCTTTTATGGAGACTTCATTGGACAGGCATGACTGAAGCATGGAGAAATGTCATTACACAAGAAGGGCATGATCTAGTCCTCATAGACTGGGTGGGGAAACCCACAAAGCCTGTCTGCTCTCTCTTCTGTCCATTCTTCTTGGCCTCTCTGTCCAGTATTCTTCTCTCCTAGGAATGGGGCAGGACTCCTGGAATGGGAGCCTATGAAAAACAATCAGACAAGCAGATCCGAGAATTTATTTATAGCCAGCTCCAGGACAGAAAGGCTGGGGAAGATTCCTGCCCCGGGGAGAAAAAGGAGCAGATTAAAGGAAGGGAGGAGAAGGGCAGAGAGAGAGTCTGTTTTCTGAGGCCTTCTCCGGAGGCCTAAAGAACCCCAATGTTATAACAAAGGCCACGGGAGTTAGAGCCAGCACATAAATGAAGACACATATAAAAAAATATATATAATGTAAAAGGGAGGAGGCTACTATTGTTTATGACTCAATGTAAAACTTGCAAAGAGAGAGAAATGAGTGAAGAATAATACTTCAATCATTCTTCTGTCTTGGTGTTCGCAACATAGATACACGCACGCACACATACACACATATACACACAGAATCAGAATCAGAATGAATGATTCATAAAGATACCACATGTGCATAGATGGACATCCTGTAAGAATGAATAGAGAAGAGAGGAATAGAAATGTAAGATAATGCAAACAGTTATTCCAGTAGAGAAGGAAACGTTGTAATTATTGAGTGATTGTTCATGGAGTGGTTTTGGAAGATTCAGGAAGAGTCTCCTGTCCTTAATGGCCTATTAGCCCTTTTTGTGACGTGTGAACACTAACACCCTGAAGGTGAAACATAGTAACAGACAGTATTGAGACCAAAGCTATAATTGTTGAATACATAATCATGACAGAGTAAATTAACGATTTCATTTATATCAAATGTTTTAATAAACTCTGAAATAATATGCATTGAAAAACTGGCATTTGATGTGGAACATTGTCTTAGATACTATATTTTATATTTTTAAAATTTATGTATGTATTTATTTTGGTGAACAGGTGAAAACTGCCATTATCAGTGAACTTCCAAGTGAAATGCCTTTGCACTGTCTGAGTTTTAGATCTTCGAAAGCTCAAATGAGTTATCATTCTCTTAGATAACTATATTTTAGATTTTTAAATTTATGTATGTATTTATTTTGGTGAGCAAGTGAAAACTGCAATTATCAGTGAACTTCCAAGTGAAATGCCTTTGCACTGAGTTTTAGATCTTTGAAAGCTCAAATGAGTGATCATTCTCTTAGATACTATATTTTAGATTTTTAAATTTATGTATGTATTTATTTTGGTGAGCAAGTGAAAACTGCAATTATCAGTGACCTTCCAAGTGAAATGCCTTTGTACTGAGTTTTAGATCTTCAAAAGCTCAAATGAGTGATCCTGTCAAATCGTGTGGGTTAACATGGATGAGAGATAAGTAAATAAAACTCCACTATAATGACTTGTGTGGTACCACACACATCGGGCTTAAAAATAAAAAAGGGATTGAAGGCTGTGCAAAGAAATGGAATTTTTTAAAAGATAAGATAGGAGTAAATATAGAAAAGGTCTTAAATGACTTCAGGCAGTGAAGCAAAAAGCACATTGCCTTGCTGTTTCTTCTTGTAGAGTGATACCCTAGACTAGGCTATTAGCTGTGGCTAGGAGCCCTTTATAGTTCACGAAACTATTAATTTACAGTTTACTCTTTCAGCTAAGATGTTTAAGCTATTCTTTAAAAACTTGAGATAATTTGACTATTTAAAAATTCAATTACCTTTGCAGTATCGAAACAGATCTGTTTTGTAAGGTGTTTGCCATTTCAGCATCTCACTGCAAGTGACAGGGTGGTTCAGTGTTTAACCAAAGATTATGGCCAGTTGACCTGGTCTTCAACCCAGCGATGTGCCAGGCTGCACATGGAGGGCACTGGCTGAGTATCACCAGCCAGCCAAAGGACCCTTTCAAATGACACCAGGAAAGCCTGTCCTGTTCAGAAAAACCACATTAATAGGAGTTGGAATAATGCTAAACTACACGGTCTGCAAAGTTTCCTCTAAGTAATATCTAAGGCACTGTGAGTCTAACCTTGGGAACATATTTATCAAAAGACTATTTAAGAAGGGGAGATTTCCTCATTGTGTTCTCTCTCTTCCTCTCTCTAGTTAAATGTATATATTCCTCAGGTATTTGAACTCACTTTGCTAAACACGGGACACAGAATTAAGAGGCATTAATATTTTGTCCAAATTTAGATAATAAGATCATGTATATATTAAATACATATTTAACTCTCCTCTTGCTATTTTACTAAATATATATTTATTAATAGAAATGAGTATTACATGTTGATCTCTGAAGATCCCAAAATAAATAAAAATAAATAGTGTCCAACCTTTCAAGTAGCTCTCAGTACACTGGGGAAAATGAGTGAAAAAAGTGAAGTTGGGCCGGGCGCGGTGGCTCAAGCCTGTAATCCCAGCACTTTGGGAGGCCGAGATGGGCGGATCACGAGGTCAGGAGAGCGAGACCATCCTGGCTAACACGGTGAAACCCCGTCTCTACTAAAAAAAATTCAAAAAATTAGCCGGGCGAGGTGGTGGGCACTTGTAGTCCCAGCTACTCGGGAGGCTGAGGCAGGAGAATGGCGGGAACCCGGGAGGCGGAGCTTGCAGTGAGCTGAGATCCGGCCACTGCACTCCAGCCTGGGCGACAGAGCGAGACTCCGTCTCAAACAAAACAAAACAAAACAAAACACAGAGCACTTTTAAAAGTTTGAGATTGCTGGGTCAAACGTTGTGCACATGTACCCTAGAACTTAAAGTATATAAACAAAAAAGTTTGAGATTTTGACTAAAGTTAATTTATGCTTTAGCTATACCTCCTGTGAAAGTTCTGAAGATCTTACTGATTTTCTGTATTTGGACAAAACATTAATGCCTATTAATTCTAAGTCCCATGTTTAGCAAAGTGAGTCCAAACACCTGGGAAATCAAGGCACTTTCCCCCAGTCATTGATTTTGCTAATGGTAACCATTTGAAGGTCTCCTTAACTCTTCTGTTCTCCCAGTTGTCTTTGCTCTAAATGTTGCCAGGTGTATTTAAAACCTCTAACATCCAAATTCTTTTCCACAGCCAGTTCCCTTTCTACTTCCCTGGCCTCGTCTTATACTGCGTATGATAGCCACACTGGCCACCTTCTATTTTTACAAAGATTGCTGTCTCTTTTATACTTGATGTTTCCCTCTTCCTAGAATACTACTCCCTCCGACCTTTGTATGACTGGCTCCTTCTTATCCAGATCTCATCTCAAATCGTCTCCACAGAGAGTGCTTTATTGATACTCAAACTAAATAGCAACACCCTTGCCCCACAATTACATTTCATTCCATGTTTTCCCATTATTACAATTTAAGGTTTCATAACCTTTGTCTCTGTAATTATTGTGTTTATCATCTGGTTTCCTCTACTTGAAATAGGTCCATGAAACAGAGTGTGGCCTCTCCAACCCTGTGTCTCCAACACTCTGAGCAGTGTTGAGCCATAAGTTCTAAAAAAAATGTTTGTTGGAGGAATAAATAATTCTAGTTCCCACAAATTATGCAAATGGTAAAGTAAAATCTGTCTAAATATTATGAGGGCACCAAGACAGGTACCTTTGTAAAAGGAAGAAATAATAGCCATGTAAGCTGAAAACTCTACATTACTGACTCCTTATAAGAGGACTTTAAAAGAGGAGAGTAAAATATAAATCGGATGAGGAAGGTATAATGCTTTCATATGTTTTGTGAATGTTTAGTTTAACCTAAGTCATATTAGGTTGGTGCAAAATAATGGTGGCTTTGACATTACTTTTAATGGCTAAACTGCAATTACTTTTGCACCAATCTGATAAATGTAACCTTTTTCCAGGTGGATGTCCTAGTTGGTTAGTGATGCTTCTTCCATTATATTTGAAGTCATTGATGTTGTCCAGGAAAAGAAAAGAGCCCAGGACAGAGTTTTTGGAGAATATGAACAGGCAGAGGAGGATGAAAATAAAGCCAGAAAGATGAATAGGAAATCAGGAGAACAGGGGGATGTGGTAATGTTGGTGGGGGTTACCTATGCAGTTCTAGTAAAGAAACCAAAGGGCAAAACAGAATTTCAGAAGGGGGCAAGTGATCAACACTATTATCGCTATGAAAAAACTAATACAGGTAAGGACTGAGCTATATGTATCAGTGCAACTCAAGCTGCTATAACACATAAATCCTTGATTGACGGTGGTTTACCCAGTGGAAGGTTGATTCTCACGAGCAGAACAGTCCAGGTGATCTTGGTTGGCAGGGAGCCTTATAATAATCGGAGACCAGGTACGGAAGTCTGTTTTTGTGTCGCTATAACGGGATGCCCAACAGTGGGTAATTTTTAATGAAACGAGATTTAATTGGCTCTGCAGACTCTACAGGAAGTGTGGTACCCACATGTTTCTGCTGATGTCCTCAGTAGTTTCCAGTCATGGCTGAAGGGGAAGGAGAAACAGATGTGTCACATGGCAAGAGAGGAAGCAAGGTGGGAGGTTCCACGCTCTTTGAAACAACCAGATCTAGCATGAACTGACCTATCACCAAGGCAACTGCGCTAAACTATTCATGATCCCTTGTAATCCAAACACCTACCACCAGGCCCCGCCTCCAACACTGGGAATTATATTTCCACATGAGATTCTGAGGAGACAAACATCAAAATTATATCATTAGGTTCCTTCCTTCTTTTGGTCTCACTCTATTTTAGGGTTCCAGAGTCCCCTGCATTCAGCTACTGAGTGTGGAAAAGAGACAAGAGAAGTCACATGTGCTTTTTCTATCCCTTAGCCTAGAAATTATACACATTGCTTCTACTCATATTCCCTAGGCACAAGGTCCCATGGCTGTGCAAAGGAGTCAAAAAATGTAGTTGGTAGAGGCAGTTATTTCTTGGATATAGATTTATATTATGGAAGGAGAAGCAGAAATAATGATGGGCAGTGACCCATCTTCTGGGATAGTTTAGAAATGTGTGCAGTTAAGTCATTTTCAGTTCATAAATATTGATTGATCTTCTAAAAATATAGGACTATGTGGTAATTTGTGTCTGCTCCCAAAGACTTACAACTTATTAGAAGAAATAGGATTTATAAACAAATTATGGTACTTCAAAGATATTACTGATTTATTAGTGTGCATTTTGGAATAGAAAAATAGATGAGAACAACAGAAAACAAGTATGTGTGTGTTACTAACCCAGCAAAAACATAAACCCTTTTTGCTGCTACATGCTTTCATTTTCAGAATAAGCTTGCATAAATTCTCCTCATTCTTAGATCAAACTCTGCTGCTAATTGAGTTGAACTACTTGTATATGAATGTATCTTGGTGTGAGATGTAGCCCATTAAAAACCTAGCATGGATTTCTTAACTAAAATCCTGTATTCCTAATTTATGCTGATTTCCATTTTTTTAATCTCAAAGTAATATTTCAGTTTTCTTATTGGGTAAACAAAGTGTATTCTGGCTTAGAACACTTTAAAGTTATTTCAGAAGAGGTTACAGGGGAAGAAAGATCCAGAAAAGTGGAATTTTTCATGAATCATTAAGTTAATAATTTTGGAGGGGAAAGGTATGTCTAGAAAAGGCTTAAAACAGAACCATTAGATTTACTTTAAATATTTTTATTTCAAATTAAGTAGATGAAGATGGTATATAAATCAGGAGTTAGCAAACCTTATATTGAAAAGGGCCAGACAGTGAATAATTTAGGATTTGCAGAATACATATAATCTTTGTCATAAATATTCAATTCTGCCATTACAGCATGAAAGCGGACATAGACAGAGACAGGGCAAAAGCATAAACCAGTGAGTGTTAATGTATTTCAATAGAACTTTCTTGATTGACACTGGACTTTGAATTTCATACAATTTTCCTCCATTATATAACATTATTCTTTCTTTGATTTTCCCTCACCATTTAAACATGTAAATGGACCATGCAAAAACAGGTGGTGGGCTGGATTTGGCCCATAGGCTGTAACCCCTGGTATATAGAGCAATTAACATAAAAATACAATTTAAAGCTAATTTAGAAAATGTTCCCCAAAGCTGTGTAAATTATAACACATTAATTATTATATTCTACATACTCATTTAGGGTGGAAATTTATAAAATAGCTTTTTCAAATATATAATATATACGATCATGTTATGTACTATAAAATTTTAACGTGAACATTAACACCCCATTTTTTGTGTTCTTTGAGAAGTTTTTGTTGTTATTGACACGAACAAAGCCATAGGAAATTGCCCTAGGTCAGTTCAAAGGAGGAGACATTTTCAGTCTTGCTCATGTTCAGCACTCTTCGAAGGCCTTGATGCTCAATTAGTCAATTAGTAGCCACCAGATGGAGAAGGGTATTTCTTCACAGAAACACGTGTTGCTATGTGTGCGATTGAGAGGCTGAGAGATGCTGTGGTGTGTCATACCTCTTCGTGTTCCTTTTAGATGTCACCAGCTCAATCACCAAGGGCAATGGACCATAAGATACTTATGTATCTTCTGCCTGGCTTCATGCTTGATGCTTCTGATCAGACTCAACGTTTCATTTCCAATATCACAGATGACAGAGTAAAATGCAAAATGTGTCGCTGCACATGTCAAAAGGTGCAGCGAAGAAAAGACAGCTCTACTTCTGCATTGGGATTCACAGCAATTGAAAATAAATGCCCATTTCCAATTCTTTGATCTTGTTTAAATTTATACATTTGATATCTGTTTGTTATTATCTACACGTGTCCAGGGATTATTTGCCTAAGCTGCAAAATTGAAAAAAAAAAAAAAGTAGAGATTTAGAAAATATGCTGCTAATGACTTAATTCAGATTCATTGTTGAACCACAATATTAAAAGTACACTGTTAACATAATGTACACTGTTAGTTTTGTTTGAAAATTACCTACTTGAAATAATAGACTGATAAATTGTCACAACTGGAGAAGACCTTCGAGCGTCTCTGCCAACCTTCTAGACTACAATTATTAATTAATCATTTCTGGAACAAAAGCTCCTAGAAATGGCTTTTAAAATTGTGTTTTCTGCTGCGAGATTCTACTGAATGGAAGTAGGAGTGTGAAGCCTAGGAAGAAATATATTCATTTCATGCTTTTGATTAGTTTTGAAATTTTATTTACTCTCTTACCTAGAGGAAGAGTGCCAGTGTATATTCCCTAATCCTCTGCTCAGGAAATTCAACACTTTCTGTAATTAGTACTTGAAAAAGGGTACAAAATTGTAGAAAGCATAGACAAAAAACCAGAACAAAAACAAACAAAAGGCAATTATTGATGTGAAGCAAAAAGTATTAATGCGCTAAATAGTTGCTTCAGGATGCGTCCCCTGCCCCATCCCTACATACAGGTACCCCACAAACGTCAAGATTCAAATGTGATACTCTCTTCCATATTATATTTGAGTCTTCTTTTTCCAGGAAAAGCAGAGTATGTATGGGTGTACCCATAGTAAGGGTAAGGGCTTCCATTGTTTTTCCATTTGGTGAGTTGATAAACAAGTGTGCTGCATTCTCTTGTCTGTTACAGATATCTTCATTGGAGCACTGTTTGTAAAGCACACACTTTTCAAGTCTTCTAAAGCAAATCTCTTTGTAACCATCAAAAGGGCTGGAAATAAAAATATTTTTGCAATTGACATAGTGCAGGAACTGGTTAACAGCTTCAAAGAATTTATAAAGAATATTTGTCCCTGAAATGTTACAAATACCCATGGTGAAAAAGACCTGCTTGGAAGATGTTTTCGTTAATATTCATTGTGTTTTACCAAATACAATGAGGATGTATGAGCAATTAGAAACATATGCCTGCAGGTTGGCTCTTGCTTTCTTTGCCAGATCTATTTCACTTCTTGTTCTTCCTCTCCATCATTTTCATTGCCTTTTTAAGATTTCTCGGCCAGGCGCAGTGGCTCACGCCTGTAATCCCAGCATTTTGGGAGGCCGAGGTGGGCGGATCACGATGTCAGGAGATCGAGACCATCCTGGCTAACACGGTGAAACCCCGTCTCTACTGAAAATACAAAAATTAGCCGGTCGTGGTGGTGGGTGCCTGTAATCCCAGCTACTCGGGAGGCTGAAGCAGGAGAATGACGTGAACCCGGAAGGCAGAGCTTGCAGTGAGCCGAGATCGCGCCACTGCACGCCAGCCTGGGCGACAGAGCGAGACTCTGTCTAAAAAAAAAAAAAAAGATTTCTCTGGCACGGCACGGTAGCTCACACCTGTAATCCCTGCACTTTAGGAGGCTGAGGCAGGTGGATCACACGGTCAGGAGTTTGAGACTAGCCTGATGAACATGGTGAAACCCCGTCTCTACTAAAAATACAAAAATTAGCCGGTCGTGGTGGCGGGCGCCTGTAATCCCAGCTACTCGGGAGGCTGAGGCAAGAGAATTGCTTGAACCCGGAGGCTGAGGTTGTGGTGAGCCAAAATCATGCCAATGCAATCCAGCCTGGGCAACAAGAACAAAACCCCACCAAAAAAAAAAAAAAAAAAAAGGATTTCTCAACCTGCTTTTCCCTCCATTGCTTTCACCTGTTTCCCTTTCCTAGTTCTCATTTTATTTTTTTTTCTCTCTCCTATTGTGTTTTTTATTCTTTGCTCCACTTTATAATCTCCCTTGGTGTGAAGGATGGCTGCAGTTTTAGGCATGACTATAAGACAATGCCATTTTAAAGAGCTAATGTGTCCTGTCATTGAAAGGACAAGATGATAATAGAAGAAAGAGGGCCTGGTGTGCTGCATCTCCACGGCAAGGATTTCACCCTTCTCCCAATGGTGTGGTTCGTTGAAATAGCTCCACATCCTCATTAAGTTTATTTTTATAATATTTCTGTCCCTAATATCTTTTTCCTCATGGAAAGATTACGTTTTCTTTTTGAGTCCCTCTGGTTTTCCCATTGTCCCTGTTTGCTGGCAGTGGAAATGCTATAAATCAGTATTGAGGTCTGGCAATTTTCACGCCGTCAGCTAAACATAATGCTGTTGAAATTCAAGCACAATTCTTTTTAAGTAGGCATTTAATTTTAGGAGAATTTGCATTTGACAGTCTCAATTCATGTGTTTCAGCATCTGAGTGAAATAGACCTCTCTGAGTTCTAATGGAATGAATTGAGTGAAATTAACCTTTTGTCACAAAAACACACTAACCTAGGCAAAAGTTTTCACCCTGTTTTCAGTCAGTTCTATGTAGTTGTAAGAGAATGAATCTTCTTAATTGAAGGCATAGAGGGATAAAAGCAGTGATGAAAAGGGAATGTACACCTAGGAGTCCTTAATTACTCTGTGAAGTGCCAGCAATAAGTATGGGACATTGACCTGGAACTCCAGTTCACTACATCAAAAAAATATTAATGGTGAGATGTCCAACACTGACAAAATACCTAAACATAACAAAGTGCTTGTGGAAAATGCTTGAATTTTTATTTTTTATTTATTTCATTTTATTTATTTATTTATTTATTGAGACAGTCTCGCTCTGTCGCCCAGGCTGGAGTGCAGTGGTGCAATCTCGGCTCACTGCAAGCTCCGCCTCCCGGGTTTATGCCATTCTCCTGCCTCAGCCTCCCCAGTAGCTGGGACTACAGGCGCCCGCCACCACGCCCGGCTATTTTTTTTTTGTATTTTAGTAGAGACGGGGTTTCACCGTGTTAGCCAGGATGGTCTCGATCTCCTGACCTCGTGATCCGCAGGCCTTGGCCTCCCAAAATGCTGGGATTACAGGCGTGAGCCACCGCGCCCAGCCAGTAATCTTACTTTTCTTTGAAATAAAGAAACCAGGTATAGGAATAAGAAGTTTCTATTTTAAATATTTAATATTTCTTCTGGGCAACATTAAAGCTATTAAACAATGCCATTGGCCAAATATCAAGTGCTAAGTGTGTCCAACCCTGGCACACATTTTTTTCCAAGACATTTAAACATTTAACATCTATTTTTAAAATCTTAATTATTTTTATCAAAGGGAATTTTTTTAAGAAAAAATGATTTTTGGTAGCACTTTAAGTTGCAATTTTTTAAATTTAATTTTAATTTTTTTTATTTCCATAGGTTATTGGGAAACAGGTGATATTTGGTTACATGAGTAACTTCTTTAGTGGTGATTTGTGAGACTTTGGTGCACCTATAACCCAAGCAGTATACACTGTACTCAATTTGTAGTCTTTTATCCCTCACCCCTCTCCCACTCTTTCTCCCTGAGTCCCCAAAGTCCATTGTGTCATTCTATGCCTTTGCATTCTCATAGCTTAGCTCTCATTTATGAGAGAGAACATATGATGTTTGGTTTTTCATTCCTGAGTTACTTCACTTAGAAGAATAGTCTCCAATATCATCCAGGTTGCTGTGAATGCCATTAATTCATTCCTTTTTATGGCTGAGCAGTATTCCATCAGATAATAGATAAATAGATAGATAGATAGATAGATGGTAGATAGATCGATCTATATATACATCCACACATACATATATATATCCACACACATATATACACACACACACATATATATACACACACACACACATATATACACACACATGTACACACCGCAGTTTCTTTATCCACTCTTTGATTAATGGACATTTGGGTTGGTTCCATATTTTTGCAATTTCAGATTGTGATGCTATAAACATGTGTGTGCAAGTACCTTTTTCATATAATGACTTCTTTTCCTTCGGGTAGATGCCTAGTAGTGGAACTGCTGGATCAAAAGGCAGTTCTACTTTTAATTATTCAAGGAATCTCCTCACTGTTTTCCATAGTGGTTGTACTTGTTTACATTCCTGCCAGCAGTGTAGAAGTGTTCCCTCTTCACTCCATCCACGCCAACATCTATGATTTTTTGATTTTTTGATTATGGCCATTCTTGCAGGAGTAGGTGGTATTGCTTTGTGGTTTTGATTTGCATTTGATTTGCATTTCCCTAATTATTAGTCATGTTGAGCATTTTTTCATATATTTGTTGGCCATTTATATGCCTTTGAGAATTGTTTATCCTCCTTTGCCAACTCTTTGATAGGAGTATTTGTTTTTTTCTAGGCTGCCACTGTTTTAATAAAATGGTTTTTTTTTTCTTTTTTACTGGATCATTCTTATGATTCAGTTTTACTAGCATTTGGTGATTAGCAATTATTGTATATAAAGTTATTTTGTTCGCTGAAGAAACTGCAGAGAACCCTCATCTGGAGAAAAATTCTCTCAGGTCTAATATTTGTTAAGTTCTTAACAAGAAACCTGGAACACAGGCAAAGCTCAATAATTTTAATAAATTCAAACTGCATTCTTGCTGGTGAGCAAAACCAATGTCTAAGGACTTACATACTAGATAATTCTTTTCATGCCAACATTAGATATAGAATGAGTTAGTAAATACATCTCAAAATGCTTAATTCTTGTGAAAAATATTTCAAGGTATACTTGAGGTATTATCCTTTTTTGTAAAGGCCATTTGAGATGACAATTGTTGAATTATTTTATTTTAAAAACATTTATTATTAAGAAATTCATTAATTAGTACTCACTGCACCCTCCTTTTATTCCTGCATAATGCACCTGTATTTTTGTAGTAAAAGGTAAATCCAAATAAATGAAAATGAAAATATTTAACTCTAAGTATGTCAGGATTCCTATAGACATTTCACACTCCGAGATTATGCAAATTATGATAATCATGTTAATAAAAATTTGGATGAATTAATTGTTATTCAAAATGGATTAATTTGCAAAACTTCAAATTAATCTAAAATGGAGAGATTTTTCTGGCCTCATTCTGTCTTCTTTGCAGGTCTTTCAAGACAGATGTGCAGTAGAGTTACTGTGATGATATTATCACAGGAATAAGTTGAAGCATTTTGTGTATTTTGTGTACTACTAATGCCTAAATAACTAACTGAAAGATGTATATATTCATAGAAAGATACCAGGGACAAGTGGAAAGTTACTTAATAATGATGTGAACTTGGACATAACCTCTTTTGGTCTCAAATTTATTGTTTAGTACAATGGTTAACAATAAGGTGGTTATAACTATTTTATAATCATCCTGTAACAATTGAGTGATTATAAAAATGAAATGAGATAAACTTTCATTAAAGAACCTAGCATAGTATAATGACAGGTACATAAAAGTTCTCAATAAGTTTTAGTTCTTATCCAAATTCCCATGACTCTATTCCCAAAGCCTCAATTTTCTCACTAAAGGCCTCTTACTTTCTGAATAGTTTAGCTTTTAGCTCAATTAATATTTTAGCTAATGAGTAAATTAATGAATTAATATATATTCTTCAGAGTTTACTTTCTGATGCACATGCTGTTATGGTCCCATATGAGGAAATGTCTTTTAATGTGCATGATTAAAATTCATAGTCACATAAAATGAATAAAGTTTTAATGTAGAATATAACATTTTTGAATTCTAGAATTCAAGTTACCAGAGACAGAAAAATCTTCAGAAAACCTGGTTAAAATGGCTTTTGATAAGCACATTGACTATAAAAACAGGGTATTTAATATATATATGGATATGTTTTCTATCCTATTTTTAGATCATAATTAGCCACTATGTAGGTTTTGTCCTTCACAGAGGTAGAAAAAAATACATTTAATCACTTCCAAAGAATCTGTTTGAGTCCTGATAAGCTGATATCGTTTGAAATGCTTAAACTTTGTATTTGGTATAATTCAGGGTTTCACTAAATTCTCTATTGTCCCCACGAAGATGACTTGTTTGGGTAGGGGGTATTTCTTATCTTGTTGGAAGCTTTATACAGGATCAGTTGTATCATTTCTGATGAAATGATTTAACACTGCTCAAAACTTGTCCAAGATGCTGATATGTATCTTCAGTTAGACCATCTGAACACATGACTAATATACCGACCAAAGAGAATGTTGTTTAAAAGAAATCTTATCAGGAATCATACAACAGATCTTAGGCTATTTGGATTTCCTCACAGGATAATAGAAGCAAAGGCAGTGACAGCAATACTCAAAGTAGAAACTGAGCTCTTTGCTCCATGTGGATAATGACAACATCTGTGTCTGTTGTGAACCTGCTCCCAAATCGGAGCCCTGTGTTTTTCAGCTTCCTGCTGAACATTTCTACTTTGTACTGCACAGTCGCCTCAGTGGTAACATTCTGAAATCCACTCTTCCTTTTTCTTCTCCATATTTCTTTCTTACACACCTGTTCTTCTTGTCTGCCAGATGTTTGCTTTGTATCACAATTGTCTTTTCCCCCCAGTCTCGGCGAGTCAGCATCATCTTTGATTCTGTTACTGATTGGGTTTGAGATGGAGAGAAGCATGCAGCAGATTTCGCACATAGGAGCGTTTAGGGGTGTTCTTGGGATCACTACCTGTGGGAAAGAAAGAAAGAAGGATTGGGAAGAGATAGAATTTGGGATTCAATGTACTCTTACCAAAGCCTAGAACTGACCTCGTTAGGGGTTTTAAATCTCGGATGTCCCTTCAACGTTGGCCTGTGTTGGAGTGATGGGACTGAGGCTTTTGTCTCCACTTTGACCAGTCATTGGATACAGGTTGTCCCAGGAAAAAAGTAGTAGTGGTAGGACAAAGTGACTTTTTTTAGCCAAATAAATGTGGCTAAAAGGGGTAATAAGTTTTTCAGTCAGGAAGAGATCTGGTCAGCACATAACAGTATCCACTGGAGACTCCTTTAACACAAACATACAAAATAACCCAAGAAAACCTATTATCCATTATCAGATCTTGTTTCCTTCATGATTTTAAATTTGCAAATCTCATCTTTTACTGCCCAACCACCACTCTAGGCTAGGAGCTTATAGCGCCTAACATAGGCAAGTATAAATAAGCAGGGCCTCCTAACTGATCTCCTTAATCAAATCTATCCAATCCATCCTTTATCCATCGCATTGTTCAACCTCATGAAATGCTTCCATGAGCCCATAATTAGCCCGTTTAGTAACTCATTGGCTCTCCATTGGCAACAGAATAAAATAAGTGTCTTAGCTTAGAATTCAAGAACAACCACTGTGTGTCTGAATAATATAGGTGTTATTGCCCCACTCTTCCAAGCACGTGTTTTGCTTTTGTAGTGCCATTGATAATTTTTTACATTTTCCACCTAAAAAAAAAGGTCTACTTGGCTTATATTGAAACCAAATATCACATAGTTATCTGGTCATATTTACAGATATATTATGTCCAATAAGCCATATTTACCTACAATGTTATTTAGGTCCAGTAGAGAAAAAAAATTTCTTAAAAAGAGGTTGAGGATATGCAAGAGGCCATAGTTACAGAGACCTAATGTACAATGATATTTGAACTTCTGTGGACTTGTTCTTATGAGTAACGTCTTCCATTTTAATTCAGGTCAGATGAAAACTTTGGCATTATCCATGCTGAGTCCTGAGTCTTAATCATTCAATGAATGAGTTGCTAGGACACTTCGTTCAATTTACCATGAGGTATACACATGGACAGAATGTTTTACAAAACTTGGCCCTACTGACTTGTGACTCTCACATGTATTACAAAAACAAATGTATCCCCATGGAGGTCTGACTGTATATCTGCCTTGTAAGATCATGGAGTGTTAGCTGTGTTTAAGTTCCTTTAAACTTCTTTCTCAATGTATACCTCGTTTACCATTAAAAGTAGATGCCTAGCCTTAGTTGTTTTAGTTTTAGGTTTGTTTCATTTATGAGTATATACTATCTGGTGGCTGATTTTGTTTTTCTCCCTAATTTCTCTTCCCCTGAGTTCCAAGTACTTTTCACAAAGAAAACCTTGTTCATAATTAAACATTTCTTACCTCAGGCTTGGTTTCAGAGAGAAATCATTCAATCAGAAGAGTGATGGAATTCTGTCACTCTGATGTTATTTTTAGAAGTTGTTTGGATTTTGATTGACACATGTTTTGTGGTCTGTGTGTATGTGGCTGGGGATAATTTAATTTTAAGACATTAATAAGAAAAGCTCATTGACTCAGTAGGGGAAAATGACTTTTTGAAGTCACCACACAGTTTTAAGAAGGGATCACAAGGTGAAAACAGCCAAGGAAACTTTGGTTTAGCTGGAGTGTCGTGCCACAGTCAAAGGATTCTAGGGGAATAGATAGCCCCGAGAATTAGTTCATATGTGAAACCCCACCCACCATTTTTGTTTATTTCCTTTCTTGTATCCTATAGGCAAATTTCCAGTGCCTACTAGTTTCAGTTTAATAGGTGAGAAAAGCGTAACACACATAAATAAGGTTTAAAAAACTTTTAAAGGCTCAAGAAAGAACTAAATGCATTCAGAAAAAAAAAAAAAAAGAAAAAATTAGATCTAGCCCAATCTGAAAGGAAAAATAATGGTAGTTGAAATGTTGAAATTTGATTGAAAGATTTGAGATATAGTATTTGAGTACCAATCTTTTAATTTAGAGTACCATTAATTTTTTAAATATTTTGGGATTGAAATCAGTTCATAATATACCTAGAGAATTTAATTCAAATGTAAAGGAAGGTCACCTGATATGGGCTTCAATATCATTAAATTTAGAGGTCAGAATGAAGGTGGAGGAAGAGAGAAATGATTCTGTAGGACCACTCCATGTGGTAACATATTTATGCAGACCACCCCAACATGATCAGAATATTACTGCCACAGTGGGGAATACCTTGAAATCTGATGAAATGTTTCAAGGTTGTTAAATAAGAAAGAAGTTATGAACGGAATTCTTTTCATCAAATTTTCACTGTGTAATAATACATTGTAAAACCAATATAGGAGTGGATTTACAAATTCTGGGCATACATAAACCTCTCTGATGACTTAGCTAAGTTCTTTTTAAAAAGAAAGTGCAACATAATGGTGAAGATTATTCAATTTTGCTCTTGGAAACAATTGAGCACATAATGAATCAAGAAAAATGCTGAGATCGTTGAACAACAAAACTCAACATGATCATTTTTTGAAATCTTCTGTGTTGTTATGGTGATTTGTGTATTTAGAACTTAACAATGTGAATGGCATGAAGAATAAGTAAGAATAAGTGATTATGCATTGCTGAATGCCTTTATAAGAGTTCACTAAGAAGAAATTACTGCTTTAGCATAAATGTATTGTTACTGCTTGAATGATGATAGCTGTATATTTGTCCCTTTACTCACTCAGCAAACACTATTCATTTCAAGGTTTTGGTGTTACATCAAGCAAAAGACTCCAACTGAGAAATGGTATTATTATATACACACACATCTCCCTTGGAGTGTTTCTGCTATGAATCAATACTATGGAATGACTGTGTAGCATAAATAGCACATAGCATCTTTTAGATAACCATATTTAGAAACAGAAATCCTTTTATATGTGTATTGTTATACTTTCATGTTAAAGAAGGTAAAAATCAGAGAAACTACTTTTTAAAAAATCTTAGAGTAATACCTCCTTCCCATGAACAATTGTAAAGATAACAAAGATGATCATTTTATGCTACATATTTTCCGATTGCCAAGTCAACTATTATAAAATTTAATATATATTTTTGTAGGACTTTCTCCTTAGTTCAGCTAAAAACAGGGTCCTTGTCACACAACCGTGAAAAATTAGGCTCACAGACACTTTGAAGGGTGAGAAGGGCAGGGGGTTTTCGGGGAAAACTAATAAAAAGGGGGAACAGGGACTCTCAGCAAAATCAGAGTCCTGTTACGAGGTTTCCTGCCTCACAGATTGAATCCTAGTTTCCAGCCCAGAACAGGAGAGGCCAGGCTCCTGCCCCCTACAAACAGAGTGAACGCCAGCAGCTCCATCCCATTCTCCCTGTACACGGACCAATCAGAGTTTCTGTGGGAACCCCTCTATACCTGGCTGTGTCAATATGAAGAAAAATAGTCATACTAAGATTTTTTTTTCTAGAACCAACTATCTAACATAAATGTCAATAATTAGAAACAAAACTATACAAAAATATTAAATGTTCAAATAAATCCTTGCTAGGACTTTGCTCTCTGAAATTTGAAAGTATATTTTAAAACAAATTAATGCCTTATCTCCTTCCCAGGAATGTATTCCTCACATTGTAACAAGTTTACAACCAGAATGACAATTGCTGGTGAATCCATTTTCTTGTTCTATTCTCTGCTCATACATGTTTTAAGATGCCACTCGGTTACCGGCAGTGAATCCGTATGGGTCTACAGTAACCTCAGTTCTTGCCTCCTCCGAAGAAACAATTCAACCAAGGAGGCAGAACGCAGGAGAGACAGAGGCAGTAGAGCATGAGTAAAAGTTTATCATCAAAGCTTTAGAGAAGGAATGAAAGGAAATAAAATACACTTGGAAGAAGGCCAAGCGGGTGACTTGAGAGAGCAAGTGCCCATTTGACCTTTTGACTTGGGGCGGGCATACTTCTAGGGTTTTGGATCTCTTCCGCTCTGATTCTTGCCTTGGGGTAGGCTGTCTGCATGTGCAGTGGGTTGCTGGCACTTGGGAGGTGAGCAGGTGCAGTGTGTTTACTGGACTTGCATGCAGGCTCACATGAAGCATTCTTCCCTTACCAATTGAATGAACCTAGAAGGTCATATACCGAGTGAACTCTGCCATTTTGCTTCTTGATGCTCATGCTTGAGCCCACTCACTGAACTCCTGCTGATCGCATCGCCAGTTTCAGGTTTTTTCTATCTATCGCGAGACTGCTTTTCCCTGGAGCTGGCTGTGACCAATTATTATTTTAGAGGAGAGGCAGTTAACAAGCACCTGCCCATCACCTGATGTTCGCCTGACATTCCTGGTGGAGAGTAGGGATAGCTCTCTCTTGCCCTGCTCATGCCTTGTTAGCTAACTACTGTAACAGTGCTACATAGATTGTCATGATGATTTTACAGGTGTATAGTTATCCCCAAATTCATGAAGTTGTGCATATTAAATGTGTAGAGCTTTTTGTTTGTCAGCCATACCTTATTAAAGTGGTATAAAAAATAGTCATGCTACATATGACTATTTTGTCATGGGCACTACTGCCGTCTTGAGCATTGCAAATTAGTTATTCTCGATGAAACAAAAAAGGCTTGCCTTTGACAGTTTTTAAACGTGTTTAGTATTTTCCAGGTTCAAACAATACCACTTTGAACTGCTCTAAATCACGCCAGAAGGTGTCTGGCAGCTGAACTACTGTGTACCTCATAAACATTATCATTTTCTATTGCTAATCAGGCATTGCATTTTAGACAATGCAAAGTGGGTGGGGACACTCACTTTCTGTAGATGATTCATGGAACTAACAATACATAATAGAGCATCAAATTAACAACTTATTTAAGTTCAATCTATGTGAAAGAGAACAAGTGACCAATGACATAGGTTACTAGTATTAAGTGTAAGGGAGCTTGGTTTTGATTTTTTTTTTCTTAACAAATACTTTTCTAATGCATTTATCTCAGGCACAGCGCAAGCAATCTTACCATCAGAGTTTTTCTACTGCGCTCTATTTTCCTTTTCAAGAAAGGAATTTTGTGAATTGTTTTAAGCACAGCTAAGTGTTATTGTTCATATTTTGCACATTACTGTTGAAGTTCTCATTTCCTTTTCAAATGTGTAATTTTAAAGATGTGATGAATTCTTAAGAATAATTTTATGATAATTAGGAAAGCAATTTTTCCAGCTATATACAATTTAAATTTTATAGTGACAATCATATGAAAAATAGAAATACACTTTGCAGCAAATTTGCAAAATTATTTCTGCTAAATGAGTGACTCACATAAAGCAATTTGGGTTTATTTTATTTTTTGTCATTACATCATGCAGCTGTTTTCCTCCATCCCAAGAATGTAACTATTGATTGTAGGATCATTTCAAGTACTCAGTTGTAAAATGGCAGTTTTACATATCTGAGGTGATTTAAAACCCTCACACATATGGGTATTAATGGAAATTAGTTACTTTATGAGTATTAAGATAATATATTAATATTAAATATAACTTTTCTCATTGTAGATATTTTTGGTGAACAAATATATTACTTTACATAGTTATCATTTTTAACTTAATATCAACTTTACATAGTTATCATTTTTAACTTAATATCAACTCTCTGTGTTTTTTATGAATACAACTCGATTATTATCTATGGTTGCCATACTATACAATAGGTCTCTCCTCATATTTAGCTGTAATTAAGTTTCGTTTGACCAACATCTCCACATTCTTCCCTCCAAACCACTCCAGCCTCTGTTAACCACCATTCTATTCTCTACTTCTATGAGATCATTTATTTTTGATTCTACATATGAGTGAGATATGTGAATATTTTTCTTTGTGTGCCTAGCTTATATCACTCAACATACTGTCCTCCAGATTGACTCAAGTTGTGATAATGACACAATTTCCTTCATTTTTATGGCTGAACAGTATTCCATTGTGTATATATACCACATTTTAAAAATCCATTCATCCATTGGTATTTTTAGTTTGATTCCACATCTTGGCTATTCTGAATAGGTGCTGTAAAAAAAATGAGTGCAGATATCTCTTCAACATAATGATTTTATTTCCTTTGGATATATACCATTAACAAAAGTGTTAGATCATGTGCTAGTTCAACATTTAGTTCATTCTGGAACATTCATACTATTTTCCATAATGACTATACCAATTTACATACCCATCAACAGTTGGTAAAGCTTCCATTTTCTCCACATGCTTGCCAACACTTATTATCTTTTGACTTTCTGATAATAGCCATTCTAACAGGAGTGACATCATATCTCATTTTGATTTTGATTTGCATTTCCCTGATGAATAATGACATTGAACACTTTTATATGCCTGTTAGCCCTCTTTTTGGAAATGTGTATTAATGTCTTTGCCCATTTTTAATTGAGTTATTTGTATTCTTTCTATTGAGTTGTTTGAGTTTCTTATATATTTTGAACATTGACAAAATTTAACATACATTATCATAAAAGCACTCCATGAATTTATCAGATGTATCAGATGTATAGTTTATCAGATGTATAATTTATCAGATGTGGAGTTTGCAAATATTTTCTCCCATTCAGTAGGTTGTTTCTTCTCTCTGTTGATTTTCTCCTTTGCTGCGCAGAAACTTTTCAGATTTTGTTAATTCCACTTGTCTATTTTTTGCATTTGTTGCCTGTGCTTTTGGGGCATATTAAAAAAAACCTTGCCCAGACCAATGTCATGGAGTCATGGAGTTTTCTCCTGTTTTTTTTGTTTTTTTTGTTTGTTTGTTTGTTTGGTTTTTTTAGTAGCTTTAGAGTTTTGGGTCTTACATTTAAGGCTTATTCCATTTTTAATTGATTTTATATATGGTGAGAAAAAAGGATTTAGTTTTATTCTCTGCATATGTATATCCAATTTATCCAACACCATTTATTAAAGAGACTGTTTTTTTCCCCATTTTGTGGTCTTAGTGCCTTTGTAGGAAATCAGTTGACTGTGAAAAAGTAAATTTATGATTCATTTTTTTTTCTTTGAAGAATGTCATTGGTTCGTTGATAGGGATTGAACTGCATTGTAAATGACTTTAAGTAGTATAGGCATTTTAACAATATTACTACTTTCAATATATGAACATAAAATCTTACTTTTCATTTGTGTCTTCTTCGATATGTTTCACCAATGTTTCATAATTTTCAGTGTAGAGATCTTTCGCCTCCCTGGTTAAAATTTTTGGAGTTTTTTTTATTAAAAAGGAGATTATTTTCTTGATTTCTTTTTCAGGTAGTTTACTATTAAACTACCTGAATCTATCAAAAAGGAGATTATTTTCTTGATTTCTTTTTCAGGTAGCTTACTGTTAGTGTACAGAAACACTATTGATTTTGAGTTTTGTATTAATTTTTATCCTGCACCTTTAATAAATTTGTTTATTAGTTCCAACAAGTTTTGGTGGAGTCTTTAAAGTTTTATATAAAGCAGATCATGTCAGCTGCAAACAAGGATAATTTAATTTTTTTTTTTTCTAATTTGAATGCCTTTTTACCTAATTGTTCTGGCTAGGACTTCTAGTACCATGTTAACAGAAGTGGTGAAAGCAGATGATATGGTTGATATCCTCACCCAAATCTCATCTTGAATTGTAGCTTCCACAATTCCCACCTCTTGTGGGAGGGACCCAGTCAGGAGATAATTGAATCATAGGGATGGTTTCCCCCATACTGTTCTCGTGGCAGTGAGTAAGTCTCAGGAGATCTGACAGTTTTATAAGGGGAAACTCCTGTAACTTGGCTCTCATTCTCTTGCCTGCCGCCATGTAAGAAGTGCCTTTTACCTTCCACCATGAATGTGAGGTCTCCCCTGCCACATGGAACTGTGAGTCCATTAAACCTCTTTTTTTTTTTTTCTTTTTTTTCTTTTTTTTTTTTTGAGACAGAGTCTCGCTCTGTGGCCCAGACTGGAGTACAGTGGCACGATCTGGGCTCACTGCAAGCTCCGCCTCCTGGGTTCATGCCATTCTCCTGCCTCAGCATCCGGAGTAGCTGGGACTATAGGCGCCCACCACCACGCCTGCATAATTTTTTGTATTTTTAGTACAGACAGGGTTTCACCATGTTAGCCAGGATGGTCTTGATCTCCTGATCTCATGATCCACCCGCCTCGGCCTCCCAAAGTGCTGGGATTACAGGCGTGAGCCACCGTGCCTGGCCAAACCTCTATTTCTTTATAATTTACCCAGTCTCAGGTATATCTTTATCAGCAGTGTGAAAACAAACTAATATAGTGGATGTCCTTGTTTTTTCTAGATTTCAGGGGAAAAATTTTCATCTTTCCCATTGAATATGTTAGTTGTGGGATTTTCATATATGGCCTTTATTATGTTGAGGTATTTTTCTATACCTAATTCATGGAGTGTTTTTATGATGAATGTATGTTAAATTTTATCAAAGGTTTCTTCTGCATCTGTTGAAATGATCATATTATTTTTGTTGTCCCTTCTGTTAGTGTGATGTGTCACATTTATCGATTCACATATGGTAAGCCATCCTTTCATCTCTGAGGTGAATCTGACGTATCACAGTGAATGATGTTTTCCATTTGCTATTGAATTTGGTTTACTAGTATTTTGTTAAGGATTTTAAACCTATGTTCATCAGGAATATTGGCTAGTAGTTTTGTGTTCAGATTTAATGGTATCAGGATAGTGCTGGCCTCATATAATGGGTTTGGAAGTATTTTTTCCGGTTTTAATTGTTTAGAAAAATTTGAGAAGAATTGATATTAGTTCTGTAAATGTCTGGTAGAATTCAGCAGTGAAGCCATGAGGTCCTGGGCTTTTTACTGATGGGAGACTTTTTACTTCTTTTTAATCTCCTTATATTGGTCTGTTCAGAGATTCTACTTCTTCATAATTCAATCTTGGTAAGTTGTATATGTTCAGAATTTATTGATTTCTTCTAGGTTATCCAATTTGTTGGAATATAATCATTCATAATGTTGTCTTATACTATTTTGTATACCTGTGGCATTGGTTGTAATATCTACTTACTTGTCTCTGAATTTGCTTGAGTATTCTCTCTTTTTTTCTTACTCTAGCTAATGATTTGTCTACTTCATTTATCAATTCAAAAAACTCTTAGTTTTGTTGATCTTTTCTAATGCTTTTGTAGTCTCTATTGTATTTATTTTTGCTCTGTCTTTATTATTTCTTCCCTTCCTTCTTATTTTAGATTTGGGTTTTTTTCTTGTTTAGTAGTTCGTTGAGAAACAAGATTAGGTTGTTCGAGATTTTTCATATGTTCCGATGTAGGTATTTATTGCTATAAACTTCTCTCTTAGAACTACTTTTGCTATATCCCACAGAGTATGTTGTGTTCCCATTTATATTTGTCTGAAGAATATTTTAAATTTCCTTTTTAAATTTTTTCATTGGCCCATTGTTTGTTCAGGGACATGCTTTTTATTTCCATGTATTTGGGAATTTTCCAGCATTCCTCCTGTTATTGATTTCTAGTTTTATGTCATTGTGGTCTGAAAAGATACCTGATATGACTTTAATCTTAAATTTGTCGAGACTTGTTTGATGATCTAATGTAGCGTCTATCCTGGAAAATATTCCCTGTGGAAGTAAGAAGGATGTGTATTCTGCAGCTGTTGGATGGCTTGTTCTGTGTGCCTGTACACCTGCTATATTCATTTAGTCAATAATACAGTTTCAACCTGATGTTTCTATGTTGATTTTCTGTCTGGATGAACTATCCATTGCTGAAAGTGAGGTGTTGAAGTTGCTTATTATTAGGGTATTTCAGTCTGTCACTTGCATTTTGTTAATCTTTATTTTATATACTTAGGTGGTCCTATGTTGGGTGTATATATTTATAATTATTATATTATCTTACTGAATTGACTACTTTATAATGACCTTTTTGTCTCTTTTCACAGATTTGGGCTTGAAGTCTATTTTACCTGATATAACTATACCTACCCTTGTACTTTAATGGTTCCCATTCCCTCATTTTTAGTCCATATGTGTCCTTACCTGTGAAATTGTCTCTTGTAGTGCATTTCAGCATATAATAGAGTTGTGTTTTCTTTTCATTCATTCAGCTATTCAGTGTCTTTTCATTAGAGAATTTTTTTGTGGTTAAGTAATTTTCATGAAAATTATTTTATTCTTTGCTTTTTATGTTAGTGTATCTGTTATAGGCTTTTGAATTAACGTTACCATGAGGCTTATGAAAATCATTTTAGAGTTGTAACAAGTTATTTTAACCTGATAACAGCTTAACTTTGATTGCAAAAAAAAAAAAAAAGGCAAAGAAAGCAAAAGCTAAAATGTTTACATTTTACCTCTACTCTCCCCTGACAGTTTGAATTTTTGATGTCACAATTTACATCATTTTATATTGCATATCCATTAACAGATGATTTGTTATTATTTCAATAATTTTGTGTCTTAACTGTCATATTAAAATATGTAATTTATGCACCATCATTACAATATTAAAATATTCTGGATTTTGATATACTTACATTTACAGTGAGTTTTGTACTTCCAGTGATTTTTGTTTTACTCACTGGTGTCCTTTCCTTTCAGCTTGAAGAACTCCCTGTAGCATTCCTTGTAAGGTGGTGACTAACTCGCTTTGCTTTTGTTTGTCTGGGAAATTATTTGTTTCTCTTATTTCTGTGCTTTGCAGGGCACAGCATTTTTTGTTGACAGTTTTTTTTCCCCCAGCACTTTGAATATATCATCCTGTTCTCTCTTGGCCTGTTGGATTTTTCTTCAGATGTCTGCTATTGGCTTATTAGAACTCTTGTCATTTGTGGTTTGCTTCTTTGCTCCTTCTGCTTTCCAAATCCTCTTTTTTCTTTGTTTTGACAGTTGCATATATCTTGAGTGTAATCTTATTTGAATTAAATCCAATGAAGACCTTTTACCGTCCTGTAAATATTTCTATGTTTCTCCAAGTTTGGAAAGTTTTCTCCTACAATTTTTAAAATCATATTTTACCTTTATCTGTCACTGCTTTTTTTGAATGCCAATGATTATTATACTTGCTCATTTAAGGTTATCCCAAAAATCCTGTAGGCTTTCTGCATTTTATTTTTATTTCCTTTTTCCCTATGTATATTTTCAAATAACTTGTCTATCAGTTTAGAGAATCCTCTTCCACTTAAGTTCTTCTGCTGATACTCTCTATAGTTTTTAAAAATGTCCTTCATTGTAATTTTCAGCTCTAGGATTTCTGTTTGATTTAATATTATTATTATTTCAATTTATCTATTATTTTCTCATCTTAGTCACAATGTTTTCTTCATTTTTTTCAGTTGTTTTTCTGTATTTTTTTGACATTTGTTGAGCTTCCTTAAAACAGTTATTTTTACTTCACTGTGAGGCATTTTTCATATATCTCCATCTTTTTAGTTTTAGCTGTTGCCAATTTATTTTGTCCATTTGGTGACTTCATGTTTTCCTGATTGTTCTTGATTTTTTTTGGTCATGTACTGATGTCTGCATACTGTAGAAGTAGGTACTTATTCCAGTCTTTTCAGTCTGTCTATGAATTTCCTTCAGTGTTAAGCCTGTCTAGAGATTATGGGTGGTCCGTCTGCTGTGATCCTTAAGCCTGTGACCACTGCAGCCATTGCAGTATTAGGGGGTGCCCTATGTCCTGAACCACTATGGCTGATATAGTGACTGGTCAGAATTTTAAGGATACAGAGCCTGCCACAATGCAGGGCTAAAATGCCATGACTTCTGTAATTAGTGCAGTGCTAGGGTGCACTTGAAGCCCATAGTTGCTGAGGCTAATACAGCAGTGGGTCATGTCTAAATCCCATGACCTCTGAGGTCTGCGTGTTATAGTGGGTTATTTAGAATCCAAGGCTGCTATAGTTGGCCAGTAGTGATGTGAACCAGAATTTGAGTTGTTCTTGCAGGGTCTTTGGGTTCCTATCTTGCATGATGGTGGATCTAAAGGATCAGGCTATAGATACCAGGCTGAAGTCAGAAATCGTGGAGGTCTACCTAATGCCGGCTTTTACTGTGGTGGGCCTGGTATTTGGGTCCAAGGCAAAGTTCTATGATTGCCTGCCTCTCTTTCTCCCAAGTGAACAGTGTTTCTCTCTGCTCTATGCTACCTGGGGTTGGAGGTTGGGTAACATGGGTAATGCAAACATGTCCGTTCTACCTTTTTTGGTGTGTGTTTTCTAAATATTGTGCTATAACAAAGTACAGTGACCACTGACCTGGTTTTCTTAGCTCTTGTGAAGATATTTTTACTTGTGGATAGTTGTTGACATTGATGTTTCTTCAGATGGGTGATCACTGGAGAGTCTTAATCCACAATCTTGCTCTGCCCTCCTCAGGTTTAACTGTTTTTAATGTCCTTTTTCCATTGGGTGTCTTTAAATGGAACACTTAAAACAGATACACGTCTTTTAATTATTTTATGGATAAGTAAAAAAATTAAATGTGAATTTATTCAAGGTAATAAATATTGGTTTAAATAAATCAACATAGATTTTAATATGTAGAAAATCATAATTGTGGCTCACCTATAAAGAAGGCTTGATGCTGGGCATTTTCTTTGATTTTTAAATTCTATAAGTCTTTCCAACACAAATGCCTTCTAAACACTGATGATGCTGTAATTTTAATCTCCAGCCATGAATTCACAAAATCTGAGACTTATTTCCAAATTCTACCAGTTAGAGGAATCTAGAAATCTTACCACCCCATGAGGATAGTTATAATGATTCTGAAGTCCAGGTTCCCCTGTAACAAAGCTTGCCAGGTATTTGAGGAAAAAAAAAAAAAAAAAAAAAAAAAAAAAAAAAAAAAAAAAAGCTGTAACACTGAATAAAAAGGAAACAAAAGATAAGAAAAAAATAACTTGGAATAAAATAGAAATTGTACAGGGGGAGGAAAGCTTTAAAAACTAATATTTTTAGATAGATCCAAATAATTTATTTAAAAATGCTATAATAAATAGTGTTTGGAAATTAAAAATAAGACATGGTAAATTAACAGTATAATAGGAGACATTTTAAAAAATAGTCAGTATAAGTTTAGAGAAATAAAGTTGAGAAAGGAAATCATCCTTTAAGTAAAACAACATAAGGCAATGAAATATATATAACAGGTGAGGTAATAAAGTGTGATAACAAATATTAAAATAATGAAAATTATACAAAGAGAAACTTTAAAAGATGCATGTATTATATGATAATTTAGAATACTTTCTATAACTGTGAGCTATGTGTTTTCTGAATTAAAGATAGAAAGAGAATGTCCAGCCAAATGGACAAACATACACTCACATAGAGACATGTAATTACAAAACTTCAGAACCACAAGGGTAAAATGAAAGTTCTGCAGCTTTCTGTGGGGACAAAAGCAACAACAAACACAATACACATCACATACAAAAGATCAAAACTCAAAATGGCTTTGGACATTCCAACAGCAATACTGGAAGCAAGAAGATAATCCAATCGTGCCTATAGAATTCTGAAGAAAGATTATCTCTAGTATAGAATTCTATAGTGAGCTCATTATTAATGAGTTATTGAATGAACACATATATTCTCAAACAAAATGTCACAAAATTTACCCCCTTTACTTTCATGCCAAGCAAGCTAGTAGAGGATTTGCATCCACTTGGGCTGCTATAACAAAATGCCATAAACTATCAGTAACAGAAATTTATTTATCACGGCTCTGGGGGTCAAGAAGTCAAAGATCAAAGTGTGAGCAGATTCAGTGTTTGGTGAGGGCTTGCTTTCTGGTTCATAGATGGTGCCTTCTAGCTGTGTCCTTACATATGGAAGAGTCTAACTTGTTCTATTGGGTCTCATCATTAGGGCACTAATACTAATCATGAGGGCTCTTTCCTCAGGACCTTAACAGCTCATAAACTCCCCACTTCCCAGTATCATTATCTTGCAGGTTAGGATTTCAACAAATAAATTTTGGGACACACAAACATTCAGAACATAGCAAGGATGTTCCTTCAAAAAGAAAAAAAGCAAACCTGCAAAAGAACACAAGGGTTTAGAAAACCAAAGCACTAACAGAAAAGGGTTGTATCTCTAGCATTATGAGGAAGAGAAGTCTCAGGGTGACTATGTGTCCTTTCAAACAAAGAAATAAATAAGAAAGAAGATATTAGAGGGAGCACAAAGAGAGTGCTACATAAATAAAAGACAAATTAAATTTTGAGGCTGACAAAAAATGAAAGTCCTATATTGACAGCTGTGTAGCGTGACTAGAGCAAAATCTATTCCGATAGAAGAACTGAGCTGTCCACATAGGATTGCCAAGTAGATTACATTATGTGATTGATCTTGTAGGTAATTATAATGAGAGACTACTAAGACATAAGTATAGGCAAACCTACCAAAAAAAAAAAAAGTAGCAAGTTAAAAAGGGGCTATTAACAAAAAGCGAGAAAAAGCATAATTAATATACACTACACTGATAAATTCTGAATAACACTTGCCAAGTTATATTAATATAAATACCTAATATTATTAAACCAAAAAAAGGCAGGACAACTAAACTGCTATGATAAAAAATGGGGAAGAGAGGAAATAACAACATAAGAGTTAAAATCTCATCTAAAATTTAAGTCAATAGAAAATATTTAAAATTAATAAATCAACAAATAGATATACATGAATATTATTTAGATATATATAAAAGATATATATATACAAGATTGCCACAGCAAATGGTGGCTAATGGTGATTTTGAGGGATAAAGCAAATAAATATCTACTTTTCTTAGGAGCCGTTTAATGCCATTTAACTGGTTGGGTGCAGTGACTCATGTCTATAAGCCCAGAGTTACGGGAGACTGAGGTGGAGGGACCACTTGAGGCCGGGAGTTCAAGACCAGCCTGGACAATATAGTGAGCCTACTTATCTACAAATAATTTTTTTTTTTAATTAACCAGTCATGATGGTGCACATCTGTAGTCCTAGCTACCCAGGTGACTGAGGCAGGAAGACTCCTTAAGCCCAGGAATTAGAAATTACTGTGAGCTATGTTTATGCCATTGCACTTTAGCCTGAGTGACAGATTGAGACCCTGTCTCAGAAATGTCAAATATCATTTAACTTTGTTTTTGCTTGTTAATTAGGGACAATAAAAATAAATTCAAAATATGAATATATTTCCATGATATTTGGCAAGGAAATATATTTGGTTAGATGTACAAAAAGCTATTGAAGAATAAAATTGATGAATTCAATAATATTAAAACTTAAAACTCATATACCAAAAAAAAAAAAAAAAGAAAAGAAAAACAGTAACAAAAATAACAAGAAAACCACAGGAACAAAATGAAGTCATTACACAGATTGGGATAAATATAATTGAAACTTACACAACAAATGAAATCTTTATTTTCAGAATATATAAATTTCTAAAAATCAATCAGAAAATAATTGACCTTGTAGAAAAATAAGCATTATGTCATAACAGAAGAAAAAATTCAAATGTCCAATAAGTATAGGAAAATTTAGAAATGCAAATTAAACAAAAATATAACACTTCATATTGGCTAGATAGGTAAAAATATAAATTTCTGGAATACCAAATGTTTACTGGCAAGTGGGGAAGAGAAATTTTCCCTCATATACTACTGAAAAGTCTAGGTTGGTTCAATCACTTTTACAAATAATTTGTCACTGTATGGCAGAGTTGAAAGTGTTCATATCCATTGATCTAACACTTCAACGTAGAGATAAATATTCCTGATAAGAGAATATTTGCACTAACAGAATCTTAGTTTAATTCACATATACTGATCCAATTACTACAACTCACACTTTTATTATCGCCTTTAGTATATAGATGAGAAATTGAAGCATGCAGAATTATTTAGCTTCTCCAAGGTTACCTAGTTAGTTGTGCTTGTGCTAAAACGAATGAATTAGATAACATGAATTATACTGGAAAATACATTGTTGAGTGAGAAGTAAAAACAGATTGTTGAGAGCACGTAACAGTGCTAAATGTATAAAGTTTTTAAACACAAAATAAAGTTATATGTGTATTTAAATAATACAGTGACTTATTCCAAAATCGGAAAACCATCGATGTGGAAGACACCCACCAAACTGAAAATAGTATTGGTCTTTCTGGAGGCAGGATCAAAATATCAGGAAGAGCTTCAAAGCTATGTCACATTTTATTTTTTAAAATGCTCTGAAATATATGGTAAGATTCAAATACTTGTTAAATCTGGGAGGTGTGATGTAGTTATTTTTGGATTTTTCTCTCTGGTTTCCTATTCACCGGAATAGGAATATTTCATAACTTTAAAAAGGGAATAATGTAATTGGTAACATTGTTATCTCCTCTTTAATCTCACGGATATTCCTAAGAGCAACCCTTGTTATTTTTTATGATCCATACGCAATAACCAATATTTTAAATACATTATACAAAAGTATTGTAGGGGAGGAAAAATAATTTTTTCTCTACCCTACTGAGTTCTTAGCTGGAACAGACCCCTGTAACAAAGGACAAATGAGGAAGATAAAAGCAAAAAAAACTTCATTAACTTGTATACCTCATTGACACGTGGGAGATGCCTAGAGAAATGAATAAGTCAAAGAAATGGCTTAGAGATTAGGCCTAAATACCACCTTCAACTGAAACAAAGAAAGATGGATATGGGTCAGGGGCAGTGATGGTAAGGTGACCAAGAAAAGTACAGTAATCCATGATAAATTCTGTTATGCAGACTTAAACCAGTGTCTTCTCCACTGCAAAGAGTCTCTGGTGATTTAGTTATCCTTTCCTTCTGGGTACTGAAAGGAAGCCACCCTTGCAAATGGAACATTCCTTCAGAGATAAGTGTTTCTCTTTAAAAAGAGTAACTTCTACTTCATTTTCAGAGCTTCCTTATTGTCTGCAGTGTCTCAAAATAATCAGCTCATAATAATCCTTATTCTAAGGAGACATATTTTGGGGTGTCATATCCTGGTCTCCTACAGTATCATGTATCTTATTGTAGGAGGGGGGTGATAATCTTTTTATTTTAGTTATTTTAGATTCTTTTTCTTCTACTCATCATAGAGATGGCTCTACCCATTTGGCTGGAGCCATGTAAATTAGACTGGAAAAAGACAGATTAACAAGAAAATAAAACTAAATAGAAATTTATTAACATGCACACCATGCACATCCATGTACATAGGAGCACCAGTAATGAGTAATCCAAAGGGGTAGTTAGAATATAGGCTTACATTATATCTTAGGCTCAGAAAAGAAAAAAGTGTTTTGGGCTTCTGGGCAGGGGGGACCCATTGGGAAAGTGACCAGGATAAGTATACTAAACAAGGGTTGTTTTAGTGAGGTTTGTTACACAGATTTATATAGGTGTCTTCTCAATCAATAAGATTTAAGAGTTATCCATTGCCTGGTATGGGAAAGGGAGATATCTTTTACAAATAGAAATCTCCTTTATGTATGTAAATTTATTTTACAAAAAGAAAATTTATGTCTTGTTTTTAGAGCTTTTCTGGTGTCTGTTATTCCTCAGGGACCTTTAGCTCAAAATGATGCATATACTAAAGAGGTATATTTTGGGGTTGCATATTATGATACCTTTCAATAGAAATACCAGAATTAAATAGATGACATAAAATGCATATTCAGAAAAAGATTCTTCCTCTCTCACAAAAAAATTAAATTTATTTTCTCTAAATCTTTTCTGTATTTTGAGTTTTAAAGTTTGTGATAATAAGGAAAATGTATGAGTATAAAATATCTTCATATCCACTTCTAGTCATCTTCCTTTTAGACTGTTAGAACACGAGGCTTCTGTCATTTTACTGTTTCCTTGTAACGCTTTTGTTACCAGGGAGTATGGGGTCCTTGGTTCCTGTCTTCTTGGAGGAAAGAATTCAGCTAAGAGACACCCAGTGACGGTTCAGCAATGGCAACATTTATTTAAAGAAAAAAGTACACGCCGAAAGCCGAGTCAGAGTGGGCTGATCAAGAATGAGATGCATTGACTGACACTGGGGAACCTTCTTTATGAGAGTTTTACATGAATATTTATAAATGGGCATTAAGAGGTGTTACCAGTAAGCACATTTTGGGATGTCCCAAAACATGTGTACTACACTAGTACATATGCCGCATGTCTCATGAGGATTTTGAATCCCCAGCCATGGGTTTGTTTTTGCTATTATAATGAGCAAAAAGTGACCTTTAGAGTGAGCCAAGTCAAAATGCACATGCTCGCTACTGGGGAAAGTCCCTACTGAAGGGATTTTCTGCTAGGGCCAGGTAAGTCTCAGTTAGGGCCAGATAAGCCTAACCACAAGTCCAGATGTGGTTATTGTTAGTTCTGATTGCTCTAAAAACAGGGCATAAATTTTCTTTTTGTATTGATTCCGAGTGGTGAAAGCTATTTAGAGCTTCTGGGGCTTCCTTTCCTGCTATCTATTTGTCTATCTACCTGTCTATCTAGCCACCTACTCTAACGTTTACCTTCATACAAATGCAGTAACTTGTCATGAAATTTTTAAAAATAAGAAAAAAGCCACCTTTTTTTCTGGGTTTCCTATAACCTGACTAGAATTACTAAAGTATCTGTAATTAATCTGATGACGCTAATGAAATTCAATAATATAACTATAATAAATTACTTATAATGTAAATTCAGCTTTCATAAAATTAAATATCTTAAAATCTCTGAGCATATTTAATTTCTAGTTTCTTGGTTGTGGGTTGTGTAAGTACTTCAGAACTATTTTTAGTCACACCAACAAAGGAGAAAATCATACTCACTCTCCAATGAGTAAATTTAAAAAAATACATATTTTGTCTATAGCTTTTGACATAATAAAATATACCAAAATAAAATAAATGAACTTCTCTCCCTAATCATCAATGGAAAGAAAAGCTAAATTTCTAATAAAATAAGTACAAGTTCATTTTCCTGTTTCTTATTAAAATTATTTAATATGACAAGTGTCTAATATGCTATTGCATATCAACCCAATATTATCCACTAAGGAAACACCTAATTTGGGGTGGCCCTACATTTTCAATAGACCCAATTATTCAACCCCTAACATTCTATTCATTATTTTTTAGGATCCATTAGCAAAATATTCTAAACTGTCATTTGTAGTAACAATAAGGAAAGACTGTGACTTGTTAATTCTGGTTATAAGCATATTGAATGACCTACTCAAGGAAGGAGGGGCAGAAAATAATGAGAACCAGTTGGTTCTAAATCTGCCGTTATTTCTAATATATAAAGAGAGAATGAACTATAATTTTTATGGTCTTTATCTGACAATACTTCAAGAAGAGGTGGCTTACTATGGTGATTCTTTTTCAAAATTTACACTTTAAATTACTATACCTGGTGTAGTAATTTAAAGAAATTATAATTGTAGGAAGTGGAAAAAATATTTTTCCTCTATTAATATTAGGTTTATTGGTTGGGTCCCTGCAAATTAAACTGAAGAAAGATAACTTAACAAAAGAAAAAAAAAACAGGAGTTTATTAAGACATAATTGTGCATACACACATAAGTACACAGTCATAAGTAACTCAAAGGATTGGTTACAATGTAGGCTTATATAGCATTCTGACAAAAATAACTTTATAGATAAGCCACAAAACGAAGGAAAAGGACTTTGAACCTCTGCAGCCAGCAAATTGTAAATATGTAAGAAGACTAACTGTAGATAAGCCTAGTTCATAAGGTTTCTTTGTCTGGACTTTTCCTCTGTACCTTATTGTCTCTGGTGATACCGTGGTTATTCCTTTTCTGATATGGAAATTGAGAAAGAGGAGAGAGACAAGGTCTTCACAAAGACAAGTGGTTTTCTGTGTTCAGTTAGATGGGGGAGGCCAGAGAGATCATCCAGAGTTTGGATTTTTTTTTTTTTTTCAGTTGTCTTAAGTTCAGAATATTTTTAATGCTCGAGTGGGCTATTTTGGGGTAATATTACTCCGAAGCTTTTCATTAAAAAACAGAAAATTATACAAATGCCTTCCAAAGATCTAGATTATGCATATATAGAAAACACACACACACAAACATACCTATAAGTAGCACAAGTTTCCATGTCAAGTGTACCTGTCTTTATTTTGTTAAATGTAACACCTCTTGCTAACATGTATGTCTTACTATTTAGTAGTGGGAGTAATTCAAAAACAATGAGGTCAATGTTCTGATAATCACCTGATTTTTCCCCATTCTGCTTGTAACACATCAGATTTATAAAAACGGCCTGGCGCGGTGGCTCAAGCCTGTAATCCCAGCACTTTGGGAGGCCGAGACGGGTGGATCACGAGGTCAGGAGATCGAGACCATCCTGGCTAACACAGTGAAACCCCGTCTCTACTAAAAAATACAAAAAACTAGCCGGGCGAGGTGGCGGGCGCCTGTAGTCCCAGCTACTCGGGAGGCTGAGGCAGGAGAATGGCGTAAACCCGGGAGGCGGAGCTTGCAGTGAGCTGAGATCCGGCCACTGCACTCCAGCCTGGGCGACAGAGCGAGACTCCGTCTCAAAAAAAAAAAAAAAAAAAAAAAAAAAAGACTTATAAAAACGTAATGCCTAATTGAGAAAAGGACTGATTAACACAAATCAAGCCATGTAATTTCTAACAAAATTGGTGGTTGCTATATGGTGAGAGTTTGACAATCAACAGTTTTTGATCCAGACTTAGTCCAATATGTGCACTTACCATGGCTGTAGAACTGTGTTATTTATTTCCCTTGGAGTTGTGCTGAATTAATAACTTCCCTTCAAAAGAGTATCATTTGTAGCCAGTGGACTTTTCAAGCTGTTTATTTTGAATTTGCAATTCAACTGAATGAAAGGAATTACATATAAATATGGATCATTTCAGATAAAAATAAGGTGTTTGTTTTAATAGGGAAAATATAGAATAGCTTAGCTCAGCGTCTAGTAGAATATTTATCAACCTAGTTCCCAACATTAATGAGAGCTTCAACTAATAGCAAATTGTATAGACTTCCTTCTATCTAGAGCTTAAGACATAAGTCATCAGTTGAATTTTGGAGTGTGACTGTCACAATGTTTCAACAAAATCAGTCACATTCTTTAGAAGCTACAGACTTTTCACAGTTATTAATGAATATAGATGAATATGAAAATACATACTGATGTAAATGTATATGTAGCTCTGCCCAGTGGAAAAGCCTAGGAGCAACAATGCTCCAGTATGCTCCAGTATCACTGAACACACCAGGCATCTATATCTTGGTTCTTTTATGGTTTTTTTTTTGAGACAAAGTCTTGCTCCATCAACCAGGCTGGAGTGCAGTGATGTGATCTGGGCTCACTGCAACTTCCACCTCCCTGGTTGAAGCGATCCTCCCACCTCGGCCTCCTGAGTAGCTGAGATTACAGGCATGTGCCACCACACCCAGCTAATTTTTGTATTTTTTAATAGAGACAAGGTTTCCCCATGTTGGCCAGGCTGGTCTTGAACTCCTGACCTCCGGTGATCCATTCACCTCAGCCTCCCAAAGTGCTGGGATTACAGGCATGAGCCATCATTCCTGGACTAGATCTTGATTCTTTAGTATCATTTTTGATTAATGGATTCTGCCTTCTTGAAAAAAATGACGAATTTTGGGGCTGAAATAAGACACATACATACGAATCTAAAGTATCTATTAGTGCCAGAAAGTAAGGAAATACTGAAGGACAATGGTAGCCTGGCAGAAGTATATAGGAGCGAGTTTACAGGGGATCTCATTGGCCAAATCTGGAACAACTTGAGCATCAAACTATGTAATGATACTACCCTATTATAACTCACCAAATAAAATAGGAATCTTTCAGTTCATACGGTTATGGATAAAGACATGAGTAAATAAATGGAGAGAAAAGAAAGCTTTTTCTTGTAGAAAAGTGCCAACTAGTCAGTGTAGAAGGAATGATGGAGTCAGGAAATCACAATATAGCAATCATTGTAGCGATAATCAATTCTGCTAAGAAATATACTGGCTGAGAAAACTAGCAGGTTAAAATTTGATGGGGAATGGAATATTTACATCTTCTAAGTGTACCTTCCTCCCCAAATAATTCTTAATTGCAAAGGGAAGAAATGGTAACTTCCACAGTAGAGAAGCTGGCACGTGATCAAAGTTACTATCACAATAAATGGAACAAATTAATATCCTGCCCCATCTAAGGAAGCTTCACCTCTGTGTATTTCTGCCAAAATGCCTACCCTGAATTTCATCTTGAGGAATCTAAAGACAAACCCAAATTGATGCATTGTCAATGGGAGAACTGGCCTGTGATAAAGAAGTATCAAGACTGGGTGTGGTGACTCACACCTGTACTCCCTGCACTTTGGGAGGCTGAGGCAGGTGGGTCACCTGAGGTCAGCAGTTCAGGACCACCCTGGACAACATCATGAAACCCCGACTCTACTAAAAATACAAAAATTAGCTTGACGTGGTGGTGCATGCCTATAATCCCAGGTACTTGGAAGGCTAAGGTAGGAGAATCACTTGAACCGGGGAGGCGGGGGTTGCAGTGAGCCGAGATCGCGCCACTGCACTCCAGCCTGGGCAACAGAGTGAGACTCCATCTCAAAACAAAACAAACAAACAAACAACAATAACAAAAAAGGAGAAGTATCAAGGTTGTGAGGGTAACAGAAAGAAAAGCAACTGTTCTAGATTGAAAGAGTCTTAAAAACTAAATGTGACATGGGATTCTGAACTGGATCCTTTGGGTGGTGTTGGGGTTCAGAAAAACATACTCAAAAGGGAAGGCCTCAGAAGCAGCCTTGGAAGCAAAGTTTATCTTTGGCCTCCTATTCCGTGTCACTCATTCCCTCTGAGACAAGCCATGGAAACTAGAATTCTTTTCCCCAAAGCAGGTCTTAGGAACCAGAAGCCCTTTTTCCCAAAGCCAGCCATACAAACTAAAAATATTATTGTCATGTTCTGTCTTATCTGGGTAAGAGCTGGCCATACTGAAAGTCTCTGACCTGCCTTGTTTAATTGCAGCCATTCCAGAAAGGGTCCCGCCCCATACTCAGGAGGAGGGAACACTGCATAGAGAGGCCAAGACAATCCAGATAAGCCTGGCTGGGTTTCCCCACCTGGGCCTACTAGAATTAGATCAAATCCTTTTGTCTAATCACAGTTCTGCATGCCTGTCCATTCTTCATTGAACCTAAGCACAAAAATGGATAGTTTCTTTTTCTGTTTCCTTAATTCTTCATCCTAAGGACTCCCATGTTATGTAAAACCATAGTGAAATATATTTGCTATGCCTTTCTCTTGTTAATCTGTGTTTTGTTATAGGGATGTCAGTCATGACATTTATGATTAAGGGGTGGGAAGGAGTCACCCATTTTCTGCTCCAATATTATAAAAAAATAGTGGTGCCATAATTGAGGAACTCTAAATAAGATTTGTGCATTAGATAGTAGTAATAGATGTAAAAGCCCTCATTCTAAGGTTTGTCATGGTTATATAACAGCATATTCTTGTTTGTAGAAATTACAGAGTAAAATATTGGGGATGATGAAAAGTCAGCCAGCACCTTACTTTTAAGTGATTCAGAAGGAACAAAATGTTCTTCATAGTATTCTTCAAATTTTTGCTGTAAGTTTAAAATTGTCTGAAAAAGAGAAAAATCAGAAAGTAATTGTGAAGATGAAGTAGTACTTTTGAAAATGTACTAATATTAAGTAGTAAATTTTAATTTGAAATTGAACCTAAATAGTAGTTGTAATTGTGGTCACAACTTGAAAATAAATGACAAATTAATTTTAGAGAGTTTTAATTCTATATAAAATTTAAAAGTTGATCAGTATGAAACTTGAGAATTGTGATATTTGAGGCTAGTCAGGAATCGATGAAACTAGTTTAGGCTTCAAAAATATCTTTGAGGAGTTTTCATGCCAAAGTTTTTAAAAACATAATTTTTAATTAGATTGAATGTTTTGATTTGGATATAAAACTAACTTAGAAATAAAAAGAGAGGAGCAAGTGAGAGTTCCCCAATCCTGCCCAAAACTATGTAGATAAATAAATAAATACTGAGGCCTTTTATGATCTACTAGTTTTGCAGCCAGTGTAAACACAGATTTGTAGTGATGTGGAAAAGTGTGTTTAACATGGAATCTCCAAGTTGCAGAGGACTGACAACTCTTATAGCTGATAAAAATCAAATTAATGGATCAACATTTTACAGAGTTCTTTTAAAGCCATTTTGACCCCCAAAAATGACAAACAAGCATAATCCAAATATGTATAGAAAAATAATTCAATGTGTTTTCTTAATAGTTTATTAAATGTTAATTATATGATAGCAAGTATGTCATAGAATGATTAAGATTAATTTTCTAAGTCATTCGTACTATTTATGAATGGACTCAAATAGATCAAGGTAATTTTAACAGAGCAGGTCAGCTATTTTGCTAGTCACTGAGAGATGTCCTTGGAATATGGTTGGCAGTTGTGGTGTACTAAATATCGAGGGGTGTGCTAGACTTGGAAGGAAGTGAGAGAAATATTAAAACTTTCATGTGTCTTTGGAATGAGAACTAAACTTTTAGCTTTGTGCTAAGTGATTTCCTCAGTAAAATATCAATATTTTATTTAGTTACATTTTTCTTACATTAAGCATCCCTTTCAGCCAACCTCACGAAATATACTGTCCCTAAACACTCAGTCTTCATGTAAACACTTTGATACCAGCTGTTATTCCATCTAAAATTATTTTCCTCCTCCTCGTTGTCTTTTCTTCCTGAAGATGATCCTATCTTCAGGATCTAGTTCTCTTTCTGCCTCTTCTTGGAACATTGCTACGATACTTCATCCATGTCTGTCTATCCCCTCTGAATATTTACAGCACGTGTTCTTAGCATAATTTATTCAGAAAGTAATCATTATTGCCTTGTGACATATAATGAAGTATTTTCTTACTATTTAACTCTATCTGTACTTCTCCAATACAATCTGAGGTTCTTGAAGGAGGAATCCTGTCTTATTCCTCTTTGGAATAAGAAGAATATTGGTAGACCTAGTGTCTACCATGACCCGAATACAGTGCTAAGAGCTGAGAACAGAAATCTAATTGTTTCTCTCTTCTGATATGCTTTGTGTTTATATGAAGTTGTGGACAAGTTAATGAAAGATGCACGGTAAAAATATGAATGCACATTAGCTAATTTGTCTATACTAGAAGCACAATGAGTTATGAAATGGAAATAGGGATGTTCGTGGCATGAGATCAGAGCTGTAACAATGCCTCTCCACAAGGAGACTTCCAGTGATGTTTTTCTAGCACTCAGCCCTTAGATATCATTGAGTGAATTCACCAAAGCAATCTGTATGCTATCTATGCTCATTTTAATGTTAATTATTCTGTATTCCCAAACAAATGTATTTTCCCAGCAGGAACTAAAATTTCAGGAATATAACATAACAAACCCTGCGTCATTTGAATTTTTTATATGTTTTTTTTTATAATTAAGACATATATCGTTATAGTGCATGTTTGCTTTTCTAAAATAACACCTAGTAATTTGTAATACATTGGTTTGTTCTATGAGTGTGGTTTATGATGCTCTACCTTTTATCCACTGGTGTAATATCTTACATTTTATCAGTAACCGTGGAAACTTTTAGTACATCATCCAACAATAAATAAATAGGCTAACTTCCCAGAAATGAAAGTAAATAATTATTTATTTAATTCAAAGTAGAGAACACAGCATGGATTTAAAAAACTTACATAAGATCCAATAATCCAAATATTTAATATTTTCTCTTTGATTTAACATAAGTTCACATCCGAAAGCCTGCTTTGCTCACCAACACCTCCCACCCAACCAAACTGCCAATACGCCAAACCAAGTGGATTGATTTAACAGCATATTAAGCTCCCCTGCCAGTGTTTGGTGGAAAGGCAGTTAATCAGGAGTGAAAGGCCTCAAATCTTGCCAACAGGAAACAAAAAAATAAAGAAGAGGCCATCCATAATACATACTCATAGTTAATCAGCCCCTGGAGATTCTTCAGCTCTTTGTCTACAGCATTAAGAAACACATGCTAATATGTTATTCTCTTTTGTTGACTACTCTAATTGAGATGCCTGACAAATTAATACAGAATATTAAGATTATTAATGCCAAATGGAAAAAGAAGCCTTATTATAAAATGTCATATAAAAGTTATTTGTAAACACTAAGGAATTAATTTCTTAAATCATTTCAGCAAATGTTAACTTTAATTGTACTCAATGAATGTTTATGGATGCTTTTGACGGAGTGGATTTTTTTTCTTTTTTCCCTCAGAGTATATACTTTTTAGACAGTTTAGGAAACAAAAGATAAATCAATGGCTAGTTGTTTAGTTTGTCTGATTCAAGCCATATATTGGATTTAAAGGAGAAGGATGCATGAGCTCTTGAAGTGGCTCTGGGCACACTGCTCCAACTTCTGGATCTCACTGGTAAAATGGACTGAGTAGGGTTACTGGGGAAACTGTGATAACATAAAGTTCTTAGCACCTTTCTGACATTTCTTATTTTTAATTATATTGTATTGTTTTGGCTTCAAATATAGCAGATAATCATTTTTTATTCTATAGCCAAAATGCTGGCATCATCCAAAAAAGTGACTTCTGTTTTTTTTTTAAATTACCATTTTAAAAACACCATGCCCTATAACATCTAAAGACTCATTTAGTTCAGTGAATGGGAAGAGTGACAATATAATCCAATGGCTTATTCATAACAGAGAACCTTGGTGATGCTGTGGTAATGAGCAGGTGGTAACAATTCTTGATTATTCATACATTTTTGAGGATATAATGGGATCGAGTCATTGAACTGCTGTTGTACAAATATGTAAACTTCACACATGTCAGTTTTTTAAATGCTGTTTTCTCTTGAATTTAAGAAGGGTAAAAACATACCAGATATATTTTAAAAGAGAGGTCCTAGATATATCATAAACTATCATGTTCTGTTCACATCCATCACAATCAAACTTATATTCTATCTCTAATACATCCTACACATTGGCATATGGCTCCCAGGATGTAGTGTCTACAGTAAGAACTGAGAAGGTACTATACTTGCTCTCAATTTCTTCCTCCTTAGGAATGACAGACAAAGTAACTGTCACTTCTATGAAGTAGCAACAGATACTATTATGAAGTATATCGTGTGACAAAATCTCAGCTTTAACTGAGTACTTTCAAAGTACTTACCTAATTTTCATTCCTTTAGCACTGTGCTCACCCCTTGGGAACACCAGAAATTTGACAATTTTCTATTTGAGTTCTAGGAGATTGAAAGCTGTGTGACTTTTCAAAAACTTTCTGACATATCAGTGCTAATTTGAGCAGAATTTAGCTAGCTCTCACAAGTGATGAAAGCAAGGAAAACCAGTGAGCACTGTCAGTCTGTTAATCTAGTATCTGATTGCTTGTCTAACTGTCATTGGTGAAAAGCAAATATCTTTGTTCTTCTTCTGAGTTCAAGCCGGATGTGCTCTTGTATTTAGCATGACAGGAAATCTCAAACAGCGAAGAATTACATGGATTTAAGGAATCTGATATTCCTATATTCAGATCTCCCCTCTTGTTCATGATAGAGCCGGCTGTAGAAAATCTATAAAATAGCAAGAATTAAAAACATACTATAAAGTATATGTTTGGATTATCACAAATCCATACAAACTACTTTTGCTCAGGGCCTCTTAGTAAGAACTGGTTCCATTTGATGAGTCAACTGCAAACTGTTGAAGGCATATTGACAGATGGTTTCATCTGAACAAAATGATTTTCTTGATTTGCCAAAGTGTCTAAAAATTAGTTTTCAAATTTTTGAATTATATATAAGGCATTTTGCTTCTGAGAGGTGACTTTTGGCAGACCCATATTGCTTCTTATAAGAAACTTAGATGAATAAGGCACAAAATAGTTTCTCGAATTACCTAATTATTTTTCAATGAAAAATAAGAGTCAAAGTGAATGGGCCATAGGGAAGTTATAGCTGGATCCTGTAGAGATCACTGAGAAAGGTCTAGTGCCTAGGTCACTGTGCACAGAAAGACAGGCCTGCTGTGATTCCACAGAGAAAAATGTGTCTGGCCAATGGACACGCTGAGTACATGAACTACTGAAGGAAGAAAGATTGATGATTTGGGATGCTTGAGAAAAGTTTTCCTGCATTTATTCTTAATAATATGTTAGTAATTTAAGCTGGTAAAAAAAAAAAAAAAAAAAGAAAAAAAAAAAGAAATCGATGTGAAGGATTTCCTGACTTCTCTTTTCTACTGCAAATAAAGTAGGTTGATACATTTAAAAAGGGCTACTCTCCTTCTCCTTCAGGTCCTTTATTTCTGCTTCTTCTTCCATCATATTTTATTCTTTTTTCTCACCTCTTTTCCCACCATTCTCCCCGTTATCTTCGTTACCAATGTCGCCATTTATTTCATATTATATTCTTCAGCATTACACACACATTATTTAACTGGAAAGTATAATAACTACAGCCATTTCTTAAAATATAACATCAATGGGGTGTAATTTGTTATAACATGCCATTTGAAAATGCAGCATTCTTTTTTACTTTGGTGGGATTTCTCTGCTTGCAATTGTAATTATTGTATTGTGATGTTTCCTACGTATGCTATAACATATGCTATAACTGCCTACCTTTCCTACAGATGAAAATGCTATAAAATGGTTCATAGAAGTGCCTCAAGTAAAATTTGATTTTGTTTCAAATTACCTTTAAATTTTTAACATTCTTAACTCAACTTCTTTTTTAAAAATTATGATTTTTCATAATGCCAAAGATAGAAAATAGTGAGTAAAGAACAGTAAACAGATTTATTTAGTGAGCAAAGAACAGTAAACTGACTTTTACTAAACAACTGTTTTTACAGTGCACTCTCAAGTCTAAATTTCAGAATGTTAAAAAAAAAAGATTCTTGTACAAATATAAAGTGAGCATATGTCAAAGAGTTATTTAACTTATTCATGAGGAAACTAGCAGGATACTAGAGCTGGTTTAAAAAATAAAAGATATGAGAGAATATTGTTTATGATCAATGAATGAAAGAATGTTGATATAAGATTACTTGAGTTAGATACAAAAATGGCTAATAATGTCCTATAGGCAATAAATCTGTAATGGAGCCATCATTTCTGTTGGCTAGAACCATTAACATCTCTATCAGAAAAAAAAATCTTTTGTAATGTATTAGTCTTCTATAAGCTGACATTTGTCTTTGGAGAACCTCAGTTCTATTCAGTGATGAATAAGAAAAAATACGCATTTCTCTAGAAAATCAGTGTTCTGTAAACAAGTTTGCTAGATAATTCTTCAGTATGATAAGGCACTTAGTAAACTTTTTACCGTAATTTCAGTTTAGGATAATTTATCTTACTAAACTCTGTGTATGTTACACATAAAATCCGATAAAAGTACCAATTATACTGGTTAGGTACAGAATTGTTCAGTCTGATATAGAGCTGAAAGAGAAGCCCACTTTCTTCTTGAAAACTGAAACATAGTGAAGAAGAATATTTTCTTAACTGCTTGTCCTATAATGCCTACTCGATGACTCTGTCACAGCATGTGCCCTAAATAAGCACTGTTCATGTCTGTTAATTGATTTGCTTGAGAGAAATGTAACCGTTTTTAACTCATATTGCATAAATTACCAGGGTCTTAACTCGATGACTGGTTTGGACGGGGAAAGGGTAAGAGAGGAAGGAAGAATGAATAGGTGAAAATCTTCTCACTCTAATTCAGATAAAGTTATTTATTTTTGATAGACAAACTGAAATTGTATTCACATTTTTTTAAAGAGATTTTTAGTCAAAAAATGTTTTGGAAACCTTAAACTTCTAAATTAAAAGTCAAATACAATTGCAACGATTTGAAAAATTGGCTGCATGAGCCAGTTAAATAGTAAAGCATTTGGATAACTAGGCACTAAGGAGATTAAATAAAGAGCAGCTATTTTCTAAATGTTGATAAGCCAAAGACAGGATAGTATGTATGAACCTGCTAGTTCCCTTGACCAACAGGCATCTTCTAAAATGGAGTTTGAATCCTTATCTTGAGAATAAAAATTAAGGGCAGAATTAGAACTAATACCTCAGTGACAATTTGTACAATTACCGGTGAAGATTAGCTGCCCAAGACAATCTAGATCTTCATACTACAAATCTCTTTTCAGTGAGTAATATCAAAATTATCTCTGTGTAAGAATGCATAATAAAAATGTAACGTTTATGGACATCGTTATTAGTCGTTAGAGTAACCCCTACATTTTCTAAGTAGTACTGAGAATTTGTTGTCCAATTGGAAATTCACATTTAAAACTCTTCATCTCACTTAAAAAATATGTCACTAAGGAAGCAATTATCTTTTCTCACATGCAGCCAGTTTAGCTGAGTGTCAAACAGCATTTCTACATATTATTATTCTCTGGTGTGGTGCTGTCTCCTTGGGCTTGTCTTATATGTTGTTTCACCCTTTAACACTCAACAAATGCATGATAGTTGACTGAAATTAACTTATGATGTAAGACTTTTTTCTCTAGATGTCTCCCAGGTTGGGAGTACCACCAAAATAATTCCCCCAAAAAGCAAAAAGAAACAAACACAAAGTAAATTCAAACAAAAAAAAGACCCCGCATCAGTATCCATATAACCTTCCTAGAAGGGCTTCTTTATAGGTTAAATTTTACTTGTGTTTGGTGTAATGGGTGGAGCTGTCAGTATTGGAATATTCATCATGATCTTGATATTAAGGAATTATTATTTATTAATTTATTTTATGCTCAATGACCCTTCTGCCTATTGTGTGTAAGGCAGAAATCTAGGTAAAAGGAATACAGATGAATAAAAATGGTTAATCCCTAGTCAACGTGGTTCAAATATAATATGAGAATAAAACAAGTGTGTGAATCTTTACAGAACAAAGCAGAAAGTACTTCGTGTAATAATGATGTTTCAGAGCAGGAAGAACTCACAACTAATTAGTTCTAGTCAAAATTGGGGTATAAAAGAGATAGTTGCTGATAGAGGTCATCAATGATACATGGAATTTAGCTAGAAAAAAAATAAGTGGAAATAAATGTTCCGGCTGTAGCAGGTAGCATGAGAAAATAAAGAATATAAAACAGAATTAAGGTAATGGAGTAGTATAGTATAGTATAGTATAGTATAGTATAGTATAGTATAGTATACTGTAGTATAGTATAGTACAGTAGTATAGTATAGATATAGTATAGTATAGATGAAATATATAATGTTTGTAGGTGATGATAGTTGATTGGGAAAAAATAGCTTTTGCACATATCATAGGTGATCCCAAATCCTAGGATGAGCTATTACACTTGAGGTAATCATCACCAAGATAGCAGTGAAGGCTTCTAACTATTTATATAAGCTGTTTAAAAATATTTAATATAGTCTATTTTTGAGTATTTTTCTGTTGTTTTATAGACTTCATTGAACTGATGTGGAACTGGATTTTGAATGCCCAATTAGGATGAATTTAATAACACAATAGAAAGGCTACTGGGTAAAAGGGTCTAGTCTGGAATGATAGATGTGGGTAAGCTATGTCTTGACCTTGATTGTTAATTGTCTTATTGAAACACTATACAGCTCACAAAACCACTGGGCCCCATATCTCCTTGTTATATGGAGTTCTCCTTTATTTGAGTTGATTCACTTAATGCTGTCATCTGGAGGAAAATACCAGTTTGCCACACTTCTGCATTCTTAGTGCATTTGCTGTTATTCATATATACTCTGTGAGGCCCAGTTTGATAGGAAATTTAGACCAATGAGATAACACAGCTCACCTCCTGCTCCCTATAATGACCTAGGAATATTGTGTCATCAACAACAGGTTTTTCTAAATAATTTTGCCTTTAAAAATACTGTTTAAAATATGTCAGGGGCTGGGAAGTTTGAACATAGTTTCAGAAGTCAATTGAATATTTCCTTCATCCCAGCATAAATCTAGGAAAACAGAGAAAGGCATGGAGTGGGATACACAGAGAGAACACTAAGGTTGGGCAACAAAGAAAGAATGTAGTTTCATGTTCTTAGCAATATTATTATTAAGATGCATTTGTTACCATTTTTCAGTATTTTGTGATTAAAATAAATGAGACAATCCGGTACCCAAGGTTTTGGATGCACACTTTTGATAAAAATCCTGAAATGAGTACACGATTACATGAGGAATAACGCAAGTTCAATGCGCATCCAAAAGTTCCAGAACGAGCTTGTCCAACCCAGGGTCCACGGGCGGCATGCAGCCCAGGACAGTTTAGAATGTGGCCCAACACCAATTTGTAAACTTTGTTAAAACCTTATGTTTTTTTTGCAATTCTTTTTAAGCTCATCAGTTATCATTAGTGTGTGTATTTTATGTGTGTCCAAGACAATTCTTCTTCCAATGGGCCCAGAGAAGCCAAAAGATTGGATGTCTCTATTCTAGAAGCTGATTAACCGTCAGAATTCCACAGACTCCCTTGTTGTTTTTAATTACATATTCTATAGATATCATTATTTCATAGGTCCAATTAAAATGCTCAGGGTTTTTGTTTTGATTTTTAGCCAGTTCTTTGTATGACATATTTTTCAGACTACCACTATCGTGGTCAATGTAAAAGATAAGGGTATTACTCCCCTGAGCATGAATATTTAGTTTCTAATAATTCGTTCTAAGGTCAAAATAGTGTTGTCATGTGTCTCACTTCACTCACTTTTCTCAGTTAAAAAACAACCTCATGGCTTCTTCAAATCAAGGTGTTCTTAAATTCTCTTCCTCCTCCTGCTGGTTTAACTCACTTTGGAACTTAAAGATATTTACACAAACATTCAACAAACTTAATCTTATTATGCTTTACCTCCTTGTGGTTTTTGTTATCTCCAAATGTTGCCTCAGTCCTGTAACACCTTGTTTTTCTCCTAAGCTTTTAACCCCTTGAACATTTGATAACAATTTCTTATTTGCATTCATCAAATCTAAATCAATTTTTGACCCACAGAGGGTTAAAGATAGAACACTTCAGCAACCATGAAGGACACTCATGTACTTGACATTTATGTATTTATGAATATATTTTAGGTATGGCCATGCAACCCTATTTTCTCTCCTTTTTTATTTTTTGTCATGAAAATATTTTCAAGTTTTTCTTATTTTTATATATATGAAAGATTCTATATTCTTTTGGCCACGTTAGCTCTCCTGTAGACCCTATCTAGACCTTCCAGAGTTTTGTTATTTCTTTGCTGTGATTGGTGACCAGAATTACAAACAGTATCTCATAGAAACACTGAATTTTACAATTCAGAGATAAAGCTTCCCATTTCATTTCCTTGGTCCCTGATTTCATTGTAAGAGCTCAGTGAGTCATTGCCTGCCAGGAGCAATCTACAATGACGCCTAGATCAGTCCACAGCTATAACGAGTTCACTATTCCAGAAATGCAAGTTTGAAGAGCTTCCTACCCAACGTCCCTTAGAAAATCACCCAAAATTGATCATGTGAAGCCCACTTTCTGCTTCTCCATATTCATGTTTATGGCAAAGTTTCCCTACTGGCCTGGATTTTCACTATGCAGAAGTGTTTAGGGTTATCTACAAACATAATACATAAATTGTATATATTTATAATACATATATATGTAATCTTTCTATATACACATATATTGTACTATATGTGTTTTTATATATGTACTATATATATACACACACAAGTATATGTGCTATATATACACACACACAAACACATGGTTCTTATTTTTTTATTATTAACCTAAATATAAAATAAGATCTCTGGAGAAAATTCTGTTAATGTGTTTCCATGTGTTTATTATTCTATCTATAACAAAATATTTAAACTAATTGTATCCCAATTTGAATATCATTCTTGTGGAATTTGCCAAAGTATTTTTTTTTTTCCTTCAAATTGGAAAACAGACACAGGACTCTTCTTGGGAGATATTTATCTTCTTAATCAAAGAACTTCATTGTATTATATTCATCAAACACCACCGTGCTGGTCACTTGCATGTTTCTAATGAATTATATTTGGTGTACATATTTGGTGTTCATTGACTCTCTTCTTTTTAATAGAGGTCACTGGTTTGTTTTCTATGGAACCAAGAATCATTAATCATAACTTGGAATTAATTTGAAGAGATGATTTTTAAAAATGTATAGGCCTGTCTTTTGCAGTACAGAGTTCGGGGTTCCTTGCTTCATGATAAACATTTGCATAAAAGAATGAAGCTTTTAGAACCTTATCGTGTTGTTCAACTTTAGGGACATAAAAGAGGAAGAAGCCTGAGATGAACATGGGCAAGGCAACTGATAACTTCATGCACTGAAGAGGGAGTTTTCAATTGCATGCTTGTTTCTCTCCCTACATGTGCTAACATTTGTTTAGAAATTTTGTATCATTTTGAGACCAAAAAAAATCAACTCTGAGGCACAAATTTTGATAGTACAAGGACCCATTTATCATGCTTAACATATAATCTTTTAGATTAAACTTTTATTGTGCAATGATTACAGTTTCACCCGCCTTTGTAAGAAAGACTTTAGAGAGATGCCACGTATCCTTTTTATCCAGTCTCCTCCAATGGCATCTTGGAACACTGGAGTCATCACCAGTATATTCACTTTGATATGTTAAGAATACAGAATACTTCCATCGCCACAAGGATCTCTCCTGTTGTCATTTTGTAGCCTCACATACTTCCACTTGTATTCCTCCTGAACCCCTAGCAAACCCTAATTTCTTGGCATCATGAACCAGAGAATTTATTCATCACTAAGTCTGTTCTGCCAGGATCTGCTACTCTTCAGCCATAACTCCTAGTTACTCTTGACGTCTTTTAGGCTTCTGCCCTCCTTGGGCATCAAGTTTACTGCCAGTTGCCTTCTGAGTCCCCTGCCGTCACCACTGGAGATGTAATTGAGTCCTCATGTGCCAAACTTATTTGGTTTTCACCTTAAAATTATTTTTTAAAAGCCTATTATTCCCACATTTTCCCTCTACTCTTGGTTTACTAATTTGCATGTGTAGTTTATAGGGCCAAGCTGGAGATAAGTTACTGTTATACTCCTCTCTTTATTTCCCGAATCTCCTATTCCCGTTACAGTTTAAACTCAGCTGGGAACACCTTGTCTTATTCAGAACGTAATCACAGTCTTTAGATATAGTCTTTTTTGTTTTCTTTATATGCTTATTATGAACATGTAGTATCCAATATCTAATCCAATGACAGTCACAAATCGGCCCGTCAGTGGCAAGAAATTTAAAAAATGGACGCTATAGTGAGGACTAAATTAAAAAATGACAGCCAAACTGATTTTCTCAAGCACATTCTGCTAATTTGTATTACGTTTAAAATGGAAGAATTACTTTTGGGTAATTGAACATCTATATCACAATTGCAGTGGTGGTTATACGAATCTATACAACTGGTAAAACCTGTATACAACAAAAAAAGTGTACATAAAAACTAGTTAAATCGGAATAAAATCTGCAGTTTAGTTAATTTTATTGTGCCAATGTCAATTTTCTGGCTTTCATGATTGTACCATATTGTGTAGAATGTTATTATTGGAGGAAACGGGGGAAGGTTACATAGGAACTCAACTGTATTAGTCCATTCTCACAGTGTTATAAAGAAATACTGAGACTGGGTAAATTATAAAGAAAAGAGGTTCATTGGCTCACAGTTCCACAGGCTGTACAGGAAGCATGGTGCTGGCATCGCTCAGCTTCTGGAGGGACCTCGGGAAACCGTCAATCATGGCCGAAGGTGAAGGAGAAGCTGGCGCTTCTGATGCTTGGACTGACAGGAAGAGAGTGAGGGGGAGGTGCCTCACCCTTTAAACAACCACATCACATGAGAACTCGCTATCGCGACCAAGGAGGATCGTGCTAAACCATTAGAAAGCACACATATGTGGCTGGGCCCCGTGGCTCATGCCTGTAATTCCAGCACTTTGGGAGGCCGAGGCAGGTGGATCACTTGAGGTCAGGAGTTCAAGGCCCGCCTGACCTATATGGTGAAACCCCATCTCTACTAAAGATACCAAAAAGTTAGCCGGGTGTGGTGGCGCACCCCTGTAATCACAGCTACTCCAGAGGCTGAGGCAGGAGAATCGCTTGAACCCGGGAAGCCGAGGTTGCAATAAGCCGGAATAACGCCACTGTTGTCTAGCCTGCGAAACAGAGCCAGACTCTGTAAGAAAACAACAGAAAGGAAAGGAAAGGAAAGGAGAGGGGAGGGGAGGGGAGGGGAGGGGAGGTGGGGGAGGGGGGAGGAGAGGGGAGGGAAAGGAAAGGAAGAAGAAAGCGGGGGAGGGGAGGGCAGGGGAGGGGAAGGGAGGGGAGGGGCAAAGAAACCACCCATATGATCCAATTACCTCCCACTAGGTCCCACCTCCGACGCTGGGAATTACAATTCCACATGAGATTGGGGCAGGGATACATATGCAAGCCATATCATCAACTATTTTTGCAACTACTATGGGAGTCTAAAATTATTTCAAATTAAAACCTAAAGGCAAAACCCATCAAACTTACAGATTATTATGTGATTTAAAGTCCCTGTCTCATTCTGTATGTGTGTGTACACATTACATGTATATATCTCAGATAGCTGAATGTATGTGCTTGCTTGACATAGATGTGTTGCTGTTGTTGTTTTAATTTTTATATATTTTTTAATTTTTTGAGCCAGAGTCTCACTGTATCACCCAGGCTGAAGTGGGGTGACACGATCTCAACTCACTGCAACCTCCGCCTCCTGGGCTCAAGCAATTCTCCTGCTTCAGCCTCCTAAGTAGCTGGAATCACAGGTGTGTGCTACCACACCTGGCTAATTTTTGCCTTTTTAGTAGAGATGGGGTTTCACCATGTTGACCAGGCTGGTCTGGAATGCCTGACCTCAAGTGGTTCACCTGCCTCGGCCTCCCAAAGTGCTGGGAGCCACTGTGCCCAGTCTGATATCTTTTTTATGGATTTCAAAATATGAATGTATTTACATTGTTTGAAAGTTCTTAGTGTATATAAAATTGAAGATAGGATCCTGAAATATGTATGAAAGCATTATAATGCAGAGGTGTTTGTGTGAAACATAGATAGATTGTATCTGAGTAAAAGAAATGACAGTAGAATACTAATATCAAAACTATATAAATAAGATGACAGGATCCCAAAGTATAATTTTGTTTGCTTTTTCCGCTAACAAAATATTACCACATCTAAATAAATGAAAAACACATTATGAATGGCATATGCTTTTTCCATCGATTTAATTTTTGCTAAGAAATATAAAATGTTTTAGAATTTTATTTACATAATTCATAAATGTTTCCTTCCTATTTATAATAATACTTAAATATGGAAATGAATACATCGTCTCAAATAACACTGAGTTTATTCTTGGAATGTCTTTTTTTTCTGTTAGAGACTTTCTTTCATTTTCTTTTTATTTTTCCCCAGGATGCTATCATTCCTACCTTTCTCCTGGTTAGTTTCACAGGATATTTTCCAATGAGAACTTGAATAAAATAGACTTAATTACCACTGTTTTATTCTCAAAATAAGCTAATGACTATTAAGTCTTTCTCCTTGATTTGAGGACTTTTTGATACACTTATTCAAAAAGGCAGATTCAAAATAAGCTCTCTACTTTTTTATTCCTCAGAATCTCTGTTTGTATGTAATTGGCTAACAAAACCCATTGCTTATTAGCTTTGTCTCTGTGCTAAAAGCAATAGTCCTAAAAATTATTGCAAACCTGCATCTCTCTCTCCTGATTACTCCAGGAGGAAAAACAAAACAAAACAGAACAAAGAAAAAAAAAACTTGCTCTGGATAACATTTGATGACAATAGCTTTACATCAGAGGACTTACTTATCTTCAATGTGTGCTTATCCTCATGTCACTTTTTCTTCCCCTTAATTGAGGAAAATGTGTTCAGAAGTTAAAGTGGTGGCCATCTATTTAAAGTTTTAAATTATTCAGCTTAGAAAGCAAATAAAATTTTCATATGTACAAGGGAATATAGCATCACTCGAGTAATACCCATCACATTGCACAAGAAGTGGATAATCTTTCATGATAAAAGAAAGCATTAAAGATGGAAACTGTATAGATCTTCTGTAAATCAGAAGCTCTATAACCAGCTACTTAACTCAAATTCTAAAAACAACCCTGTGTTTGTATGTAAATGACACCGAAATAACCAACATATTTCTTCAGTTAAGTCAGTTATGTTAATTTGTTGAAAAGAATCTGTTAAGTGAATCATTTATCATCCCATAAACAAAACATACGGTGATAATTGTGCAAATTATTATTTCAACTTATTGAGTTGCCGAAGTATGAACAAAAGGCAACCTGCATCTGTATTTTAGTTTAGGTAATTTGGTTCTCACAGATTGAGATTTTCATTTAAAAAGATTTCCCTTTTGAATAGTATATAAAGTGAATTAGAGGAGAGACTGGAAGCAGGGAGAGCATTCTGAGAGCTCTCAGGGCAAAAGGAGGGTTTGACCAAATACAGTGGCCACACGCGTGAAAAGCCATTACTGGAGAGGCAGGACCTCCAGCACCTGGGACATTGTGAAGGTGAGTGAGGAAGAACAAGAGCCATGGATGCAACAGAGATTCTGGCTGGAGGACTCGGAGGATGGCAGCATCAGCAAATGGTGTGGGAGGACAATAGAAAATAAACACAGTTTTGATGATAAAAAGACATTTTTTAAACATCTTGCAGCCATTTAAATAAAGATGTTTAATAGAAAGTTGGAAATTCAGGCCTAGATCTCAAAATCCAACCTAGCGCTGGAGATGTGGATATGGAAATCAATCTCCAATATTTGGATTGGAATGAGACTTCCTAGAAGGAGGATGCGTTGAAAAAGTCCGCAATTCTTATGCAAGAATACAAATGGGATCAGTCTCATGGAGAAAAGGCATTACAAGAATACCAACTGCACCAAAAAGATTCCCTAGGGTTAAAACTAATAAAGAAGGCTTAGATTTCATTTTATTAGTGCAGGAGACTAAATAGAAGGACAATAGAAGAGAGATGGAAATGAGCTTCTATCCTTGGAAGTTGGATATGAAATTGTCTCTTCAAGAAGTTTGGGAGGTCAATAAAAAATAATGCAATATTGTAATTGAAGAAGTGAGTTGGAAAGGTGAGTTAGTTAAAAGACATTTGGTGGAGTTTTTTGTTTTCTTTATTTTTTCTCTGAAATCAAGACTTTAGGCTTGTCTCATTAAAATTGTTGAGGCCTAGAGAGATGTTAAGGAATACAGGGGCACCATAGAGGTATAGCTAATGGAACAAGGGAGAAAAGAGTTGGATGAGAAGATGGGAATAAACAGCCCGAGTAGGATTTGTCCCTTGTTGGACTGTGGAAGAAAGCCAGTTGGTAGTAGATTGTGGCTAGACCACACTTTATTAATCCATTTGTCAGTAAATATACATTTGAGATATTTCTAGGTTGGACTGATTATGCATAAAGCAACCAGGCTCTCAGGAGGTCAGAAAATAAAGGGAATAGGAAACCAGGCATAGTACAAACAGAGAAACATAATGTAAAAGTGTTTTTTTTTCTTCCCATGAAAGATGGAATCCAAGTATATTGGAAAAAATGGCTTCTGTAGTGAAGGAAACAGATAATAACAGGAAAATATTCTTGTTGAGCTTACATTTGAAGACAAAAAAGATGATGTCACCTGTGAGGAAGTAGCAAGAACAGCATGAACTTTAATAATCCATAGAAGAAGAAAAAATATCCAATGAAGATAAAGAGAAGCAATCAGAGATCAAACAGACATGTGCAAAATAAGATATGTTCATGAATGAGAAAGATTCCAGGAGAAGACGACTAAGGGAGATATTCAAGAAAAATTTTTTAACAAATTATTTCATTATCATCAGTTTTTTCATTATGAGTGATTTTTCTGATTTGTTTCAAAAGAAGAAACAGCAATGAACAAATGCTAAAGCTTAAAGAGAGTGTGGAAGAGGAGGGAAAAACAGAGCAAACAGCATTTATTTGAGTTTTGCAGTGAAAGGGAATAGAAAACCAGGCATAGTACAAACGGAGAAACATAATGTAAAAAGGGTTTTTTTTTCTTCCCATGAAAGATGAAATCCAAGTATATTGGAAAAAATGGCTTCTGTAGACCCAGGAATTGTCACTTATTTTGACTCTTCTATATTCTGAAGAAACATTACCTTCAGAATATATTATCATGCAATAGACAATAAAAATGGACACATATTAAATTGAGGAAGAGTAAAGTTATTAATACTCAACTCAGATATTACATCTAGTATTAGAATTATTAATATTTCATGGCATAAATTTATCCAACTAAAGAATCTCACATTTTGAAAAAGATAAAGTTGGAAGATGGTAATTTACCTTGCTATCACAAATAATTCTCACATTAACTAAAATTTGATAATTTTGTTAATTGTATGCTTATAAAAGGCACTTGGTTCCACATTTAGAAAAATATTTTATCCTAGGTACTTTCCAAGGAGTATATTATCATGTTTGCTGCTGTTAATACTGATCAAAAACCTGTGAAAGCAATGGTTTTGGAGGATAACCTGAGGGCAATGCAGTCTGTTCTAGATACTGTAAACAATTTCTAGAGTAAGCTTGTCAGTAGGGAGCTGAATACCTGCATCAAAAGTTTTGGTTATTGCATCAAAAGTATTGGTTAAATTTGTGTTTACTGAATTGAGGTTTGGCGTTTTTCCATGGGGCTACATTGAGGAAAACTGTAATGTATTTCCTCTGACATTTGTTGCTGTCTTTATACAGATCTTCTTGAACACTTCATTCTTTATGTAGCATAGTTTCTTTGATGTGAGGATTTGGGAAGTTTCTTTCTGGGCTCAGTGTCTTGAGTATTATGCTTCTTCAAGCAACTGGTTAGATTTTATTTTAACAGGTAAGATGAACCTTGCAACTAATTCTGTCTGCAATTATGTGATATGCCAGAAATTTTAAAGCCAAATTTTTAGACACCCTCCTATACAACATTGTTTTTGGTTTTTCATATCTTTATCAAGCTAGCATATAGATAAGTATTTTTAATCAATTTTTAGAGAAATAAGTTCATTTAATGGCAAAAGTTTTTTTCCCCAATATCTTCTTATTTCCTGTTCCACTCTCCCTTTATACTTTTATATCAATTTGTTCACTTATCAACTTAGAAAGTACCTATTGGTTAATGAATTCTTGGGTCAATTACTAGTTAGCTACCTTACTTTTCCACACACCTGACCTATTTTTAGAAGTTATATTAAGACCGGTCGTGATGGTTCATGTCTGTAATCCTAGCACTTTAACAGGCCAAGGTGGGAGGATGACTTGAGCCCAGGAGTTTGAGGCTGCAGTGAGCTGTGATTATACCACTGCACTTCAGCCTGGATTACAGAGCAAGACCCTGTCTCAAAAAAAAATTTTAAGTTCTCTATTGATTAATTTTGTTATATTTAATAATATGCTTTCAAATTGGCCTACTCTTCTGTCAAATTTTGGTAATATCATTTGACTCTTCACTTGGAAGATGAGTATATTATTTACCATGTCCTTTCTTCTACATATTCTTATCCATTTCTACCTCCAAACCTCTGCCTCTTAGGTTGTATTTTAACATTGCTAAGATTGATAATGTTACATTTGTTTTTCTTAGTTTGTCTAAATATTTATTTAAAATATCACAAAATGGGTAGCATTTATCTAATTTTCATCCTTTCTTATGACTTGACATGAAGGATAAAGAGAAAATTAAAGGAAGTTTGGAAAGAAAAATAATATATTTGAAACAAATTTAAAATAGATTTCTGATGCTATATTAGATTATCATCTGAAAAATCATTTTGTCAATATCTTGGAAATTCAAATATGCATCCACTCTGTCACCCAGAAATTCTTCTCCTAGGCATTTATAACAAATGCTCACAGCAATTTTATTTATACTAGTAAAAAAACCCGGAAACATCCCAGTATCTATCAACACAAAAATAGATACAGGTTATAGTAAACTTATACAATGAAATAGTACACAGAAAAATGGAAATGTACTATTAATAGTAACAATATGGGGAAATCTTAACAAAATTATTCTGAGTGAAAGAAGCCAGTGATGTTTGATTACTTTATTATGAAGTTCAAGAAAAGTCACAATTTGCTGGGTGCAGAGGCCCATGCCTGTAATCCCAGCACTTTGGGAGGCCAGGGTGGGCAGATCACTTGAGGTCGGGAGTTCAAGACCAGCCTGGGCAATGTGGTTAAACCCTATCTCTACTAAAAATACAAAAATGAGCCAGGCATGGTGGCCCGTGCCTGTAGTCCCAGCTACTCAGGAGGCTGAGGTGGAAGAATCATTTGAACGTGGGAGATGGAGGTTGCTGTGAGCTGAGACCATGCCACTGTACTCCAGCCTGGACAACAGAACAAGACTCTGTCAAAACAAAAGGCAAAATTAACTATGGTTATAGAAATCAGAAAAGTTGTATGCATAGGGTGAGGAATGACATTAATTGAAAAGATATTGACTGAGGGGATTGATGAGACTAATTTCTGGGATTATAAAGCGTTCTATATCTTGATGGGGAGTGAGGATCACATGGGTCAATACATTTCTCAAAACTAATCAAATTATTCACTTGTTTTCAGTTTACTGTATTAAAATTATTATCATTCTCTTTTAAAAAAATGACATATTGCTCCCTGAACAGTCTGCAGTTTCACTGAGAGATCAAATAATAAACATTATAGTTTTACTATTCATTATAATAAGTATTATGATATAGGTAAGCACAGAATTTCAGGATGAGCATCATGTAACCCCACTATGCATTTATCAAATATGTTTCACTTTCCTTCCGTGGCACATATTCCAGTCTCTTGGACACTAAGGTTTGATTAGTATGATACATGACCAATGGAATGTGTGCAGAAGTGATATTTTCTCTATCAAATCTGGCCATAAACCCTAAGTTCATTCCTATATGTTTTGTCTTCTCTTTCTGTGGTGGACTTGAGAATCAGATGTTGATAATGAGAACCAAATGAAGTGAGCCTGGATCCCTGAATGACTGTGTGGAACAGTGCTCCTCTGCCCTTTTCCTTCTATACTGAAATTAGATGTGGGCAAAAAACAATCATGTATTACAGTAAACCACTGGAAAGAAGGAAACAAGAAAGGAGGGAAGGAAGGAAAAAAGAAAGATGAAAGGAAGGAGAGAAAGAGAAAAAAAGAAGAGAGAAAAAGGAAGGAAGTTGGAGAGAAGGAAGAAGAGGGAGTCAGAGAGTAAGAAAGGAATCCATTGTTCTTCTGCCAGGGACTTAGCCTGGAGATAAATAAACTGTGGGAGGCAGTAAAGCAATTAAAAAGACAGTCCACTGGTTGAGTAGGCTGAGAACAAATGATCACAAAGAATGAAACTTACTGAATACATCATCACGTGATGCCCCTAAAGAATAAACAGAAGGATCACTTGGACTCGGAAAGGGGAACATCACACACCGGGGCCTATCATGGGGAGGGGGGAGGGGGTAGGGATTGCATTGGGAGTTATACCTGATGTAAATGACGAGTTGATGGGTGCTGACGAGTTGATGGGTGTAGCACACCAACATGGCACAAGTATACATATGTAATAAACCTGCACGTTATGCACATGTACCCTAGAACTTAAAGTATAATGATAATAATAAATTTAAAAAAAGAATAAACAGAAGGAATCAAGAATCAGATTTTTAAGATTTTACTTGATTAATTTTCAAAGTCAAATTATTGCTTGCAAAATAATGCTGTTCTTAATTAATGCTTCTAGTATGATGATTCTAAAATGCTTTCAGAACATTGACAAAATTAAGAAGACAAGATGTATTTATTTGGGTCACGAGCAGTAGGATCCAAATAGGGTATTGCTGCATATATATATGGAATATGTTGGCATGTCTCACAGTGTTTGACATGGTTTTGCAATCAAAAGAGTATATTTTTAGCAGAGTTCAAGTGAATTACCCAAGTGAACAAGCTAGATATGATTGGGGTAGGGGGTTAATTTTTACATCTCTCCTAGCAATTCTCTCCAGATTTTTGCATGATTGTTTTCTTTTTATCCCGTGATCTCTGACACCTAGCCACATTACATAATTATAATGGCATCCCCCTACAACTAGGAAAACCTTATACATTACCCTGGTGTCTTTCTGAGTCAGTCTAGCATGCTCTATTTTTTTTTTCCTGTAAGA